>NC_070606.1:77468214-78126428 GCF_027172205.1 Podarcis raffonei | reverse complement strand
TTTTTTAAAAAAAAAATCCCCATAAAAATGGATCAGCCTGTTATCAGACATTTTTCCTAATAAACATATATTTGCTTGAAGCTTTGTCTAATGTACACATTTTGGCAAGCGATTGCCCCAACATGCTACATTTTTGTATGCTACTTTCACTAATATATTCATTTTTATGCATCTACTAATTCCACTAATGTAAAGATAAGGACCCCTGGACGGCTAAGTCCAGTCAAAGGCAACTATGGGGTGTGGCGCTCATCTTGTTTTTCAGGCCAAGGGAGCCGGCGTTTGTCCAGAGTGCACGAAAATGCCGTTTACCTTCCTGCCGCAGCAGTACCTATTTATCTACTTGCACTGGTGTGCTTTTGAACTGCTAGGTTAGCAGAAGCAGGGACAGAGCAACGGGAGCTCACCCCGTTGTGGGGATTCGAACCGCTGACCTTCCAATCAGCAAGCCCAAGAGGCTCAGTGGTTTAGACCACAACGCCACCCACTCCCTAATTCCCTTAATGTATGCATTTTTGTAAACATGTGTAAGAGATTGCAAAATTCAAAAAAGTGAGAATTTCAGAGGATGACTGTGGTGCGGTTCTCATATTGCTTCTAATTTAATAGATTTGACTTTAAATGTGAACCGTGTCTAATTTCTCCCCCATCCCTACTTTTGAGTAAGCATACATAGAAATTGAATGCCTAGGATATGCTTGTGTGACAGAAGGGTTGGTGGCACACACTAGGGTTTGTTTGGGGGGGGGGGTTGGTAGAGTCTTTGCTAGATTTGCACTTTTAGCAAATCTTGTTTGTTTTTTATTTTTCAGATTGGAAATCAGCCGCGCCACCCATCAGGTAACTTCCTCCCATCTTATTTCCCAGTGTTATGATCTTGCCAGCAGCAACTGCTTTTAAAAAGATTGCTGCTGTATGAAAGAAATGCAGGTGATGACACGTCTAAAACGAATCCAGCAGACTGTAGAGAAGGCATTTCTGGAAGTGTCTTCCTACACAGGTTTACCTCAGCTTAACTACAGTGGTACCTCGGGTTAAGTACTTAATTCGTTCTGGAGGTCCGTCTTAACCTGAAATTGTTCTTAACCTGAAGCGCCACTTTAGCTAATGGGGCCTCCTGCTGCCGCCACGCCGCCAGAGCACACTTTCTGTTCTCATCCTGAAGCAAAGTTCTTAACCTGAAGCACTATTTCTGGATTAGCGGAGTCTGTAACCTGAAGCGTATGTAACCTGAAGCATCTGTAACCCGAGGTACCACTGTACTTCCAAACGAATTTTAGAGAAACGTTCATGATTGGATTCCCTGTGACATAGAATACCGACAGTATACTGCAGAAGCGCTGCTGTGCATGCAGAAAGTGCCAAATTCAATCCGTGGCATCTCTAGGTAGGTCTGGGGGAGATGGGACCCCTGTCTGAAATCCTGGAGAGCCACTGCCAGTCAGTGTTAGCAATATGGAGCTAAGTGAACTAATAGGTTGTCTCAGTATAAGGCAGTTTCTTAAGTTCCTAGGTTTTATCTATCATCTATCTATCTATCTATCTATCTATCTATCTATCATCTATCTATCTATCATCTATCATCTATCATCTATCATCTATCATCTATCATCTATCTATCTATCTATCATCTATCTATCTATCTATCATCTATCTATCTATCTATCATCATCTATCTATCTATCATCTATCTATCTATCTATCTATCTATCTATCTATCTATCTATCATCTATCTATCTATCTATCTATCATCTATCATCTATCATCTATCTATCTATCTATATCATCTATCTATCATCTATCTATCTATCTATCTATCTATCTATCATCTATCTACATCTATCAAAATCAAGCTTTTATTTATCAGTTTTCAAACACAAGAAGAGTCCTACTGGATCAGGCCAATGTTTCCTTCACTCCAGCATCCTGTTCCCACAGTGCTTTTAAGCAAATGCCTACAGGAAGCCTGCAAACAGGACATGAGTGCAACAGTACTCTGCCGCAACTGGTATTCAGAAACGTACTGCCCCCAGCAGTGGAGATAAAAACATGTTAAACCTATATTAAAACATAACATCAATATATTTGTTTCTATATAATTTTTGCATGCCCTTCACGCAGTCTTTGCAGTCCTCCCTTGTCCTTTGATTTTCACATTTAGGATTGCCATTTTGCATGCACGCACACCCAGACACTTTGGTCATGTGTCTTTAGCATGGGCTGACACCAGAGGCAGATTTAGGGCAAAGTGCTCCCCTGCTGGCACCAGGGGTGCCAACTTGAATAAAGTATTTGGGGAAGGGGGCAGGTAAGCCCCGCTCCACATAACCACAAGACACGGTGCACACACATAATTTGACTGGCAATGTCCATCCACTTGGGGGTGGCCCCATTAAATATTTTATGGGGGGCAAAGGGACCTCCGCCCCTAGGAGTTGGCTCCTATGGCTGGCACACACTAATTTAAACGGCCTTGGTCCAGTATACCTGAAGGAGCGTCTCCACACCCATCGTTCTGCCCAGACACTGAGGTCCAGCACCGAGGGCCTTCACTGCGAGAAGCTAAGTTACAGGGAACCAGGCAGAGGGCCTTCATGGTAGTGGCACCCGCCCTGTGGATGTCCAGATGTCAAAGAGAAAAACAACTATCAGACTTTTAGAAGACATCTGAAGGCAGCCTTGTTTAGGGAAGCCTTTAATGTTTAATAGACTATTGTATTTTAATATTCTGTTGGAAGCCACCCAGAGTGGCTGGAAAACCCAGCCAGATGGGTGGGGTGTAAATAAATTATTATTATTATTATTATTATTATTATTATTATTATTATTATTATTTTACATGCGACCCTTTCTGCACTACTTAGCTCCCAGCAGGAAATGCCTCACTGTCTTACATTTTGCGAACAAGATGGCAATCCTCCCTGCAGGGCCTGTGATATGAGAATCACTGAGTAGAATGGGAGTTATGAGGTCACCTAGTGCAACTCCTTGCTCAATGTGGGATCTGCAAAGCAGGATGTCACTACAGTACCATCCATCCTCCGCTTCAATACACTGCCAGAGAGAGGTCCGCCAAGGAAGTCCAATGGAATTTATTTACTGTATAGGAAAATTCTCTTGATGATGAACTTCCCTGTTATTTCTGCCCTTCGTGCCCTCTGAAGCATCAAGGAACCAGTCCGGCCTCTTTTCTGCATGGCCGTCCTTCAGATACTAGAAGACAGCCATCATGTCTCCCTTTGATTGTATCTTCCCTAGGCAAAACATACCCAGCCATCTGAGCCATTCATAGGACTTGCAAAAGCCCCTTTAAAAAAGGTAAAGGTACCCCTGCCCGTAGGGGCCAGTCTTGACAGACTCTGGGGTTGTGCGCCCATCTCACTCAAGAGGCCGGGGGCCAGCGCTGTCCGGAGACACTTCCGGGTCACGTGGCCAGTGTGACATCGCTGCTCTGGCGAGCCAGAGCCGCACACGGAAACGCCGTTTACCTTCCCGCCAGTAAGCGGTCCCTATTTATCTACTTGCACCCAGGGGTGCTTTCGAACTGCTAGGTTGGCAGGCGCTGGGACCGAGCAACGGGAGCGCACCCCGCCGCAGGGATTCGAACCGCCGACCTTTCGATCGGCAAGCCCTAGGCGCTGAGGCTTTTACCCACAGCGCCACCCGCGTCCCACTAAAAGCCCCTTTAGGAACAGGCAAATTATGCTCAGTGTATTAGTATGTCCTCGTGTTTCTCCATGTATGTGTTATTTTCCTGGCAGCAACTGCTCATGCTACATCAGAAGTCACTTCATATGGTTCTCCCAGGTTTTTAAGCCTTCTTCAGCAATGTCATGGGGAACTGCTTTCCAAATGGAGAGAAGGCTCAGAATTCCTACTTCATATAAGACGCCCAGCTGACCAAAAGCAGTCAGAGCCTGCGCCTTTAATGGCAGCTTTATCTGCAATAATCACAGCAACAGCAATGAGATAAATATAATCTGATCAAGCAGCTGTTAACCACACAGGAGCAGAGACCATTAGAATGTTGGCGACCCTCTCTGTGTCTGTTTTTTGGCATGTCTATATTTGTACTCTGCTTCCCTCTATGCTCAAACTGGTTTACACCATAGACAGCACACAAGCAATCTATTTAAATGTTTCCCTCTTCTTTTATCATTGAGAGGTGGTTGCTTTTCAAGTAATCCATTTCCCTGCATGGATTGCTGCTACCTAAGCTGAACAACAGTGTGTTTTGAAATTCTGTTCATTTAAATATATCAAACTAGTAAGTATCTACGTAAATGGAACAAATGTTGATAGAATGGATGTATATTTCAGAAAGTGTGGCAAAATAGTTGGCCACACAGCTCACCAGCAACTCTTCTACATTTTGAATCATCTATATATGCCATATAAGCTTCAAACAGGTAGAATTACTATCTGCTTCCTGGAGTTTCATATAACAAAATTAAATAGCTATAACGCAACACAAAGTTAGGCTTGCTATGGCAGCTGAAACCAGGGAATGCAACTGAATTTTGAAATAAAAGAATGCATTAAATGAAGAATAAACCTGTGGTAGAAAGGAATAGATTTATGTAGTGAAATGCAAAAATGGTTTTAGTGGACAAATGACACAAATTAAAATTAACTAAGAAATGTATAATTTTTTCTAGTTTTCTTCCAATGTTTGTAACGATTAGCACATTTAACTTTCCAGGCCATCTGTTGCCACCCCATATTGTCCTTACACATTTTTACCCAAATCCCAGTTGTTAACAATTAAATGGCAATAATTCATTAACCTTGCAATCCAATATATGTAAGTCCCATTGAATTCATACTACTATGAAACAATGTATTTCCAGAGGAATCCCATCATCTCACATATCCATCACATATGGATGTCAGTCCCTTGCATGCCACTCTCAGCATATATTCCTGGAATTAGAGTAGATCTTGACAAATATATTAAAAAGGCAAAACGTAAATTGATGTTCCTTTAAGTAAACCCAAAATGAACAAGCAGCTCATTTCATATAACTCTCCAACCATCTCCAAAAATTTCAAGAAACTCATTCATGTAAGTTCTTTGCATGAAAAACAGCACCCGTCTACTTGGGGGGGGGGGGGCGGAATTCCACTAAGTTCACATTTAGAGGTGAACCTTATAATGCAATCCTTCAACATTCACACTTTTCTGAATTTTACAATGCAGTTCTCCAGCCAAGTAATGTGTACAAAAATGCTTACACTAAGATAGAGTATGCATAAAAATGCATTATATTCGGTTAAATTGATTTGCAGATATATATGCACAGCAAAACTGCATACAAACGTTAGAAGAAATTTGCACTAAACCAGCTTTTTTATTTTAAAAAAATGCAATCCGAAAAATGAGAAATTGAGAGAATCTGACACTGACAGTTTTGTCCCACCCTAGTGGGACAATGAAAGGGAGAATAAAAATAGAACAACTATTAACTTCAATATTTCTTTTATCAAGGCAGGGTTCATGCCTTTATTTCCAAAACCTTTCCTAGTGCTGCAATTTGGACAAGAGCCATTTAATTTCTAAACCAGAAGGAGAGCTCCTGTTCTTTGGTAATCCAGGAAACTGAGCCAAGGCAGTTCTCCTTTCCAAGTGTCACTATCACTAGGTAATTTTGCCTGTGACTACTTTCGGTCTATTGGAAGCTATGGAAAACAGAACAGCACTGCAGCAGGTCAAAAGATGGGTAGATTCCAAGTTGAGTTACATAGAAATATTGCAGGAAGAAGTTAAGAAGAGTCAACTAGTAAGTACGAAAAATATTTGCTTGATTTTTTTTGCCAAAAGAAAACAATCCTTTCTTGCTGGGAGTTTGAATTGTTTTGGGCTGTGTCATGCACCACGGACGACAAAAGCAATGCTTTGAAAAAAAAAATTGCATTGAGGGTGACTCTGAAGTAACATCAACATCTCAGTCCAGGACACCTCCCTACATTTACCTGGAAGTAAGTCTCACTGGTTTCAGTGGAATTCACGTATAAGGAAATATGCTTACTAACACAACAGGTATCAAATGGCTAACTTTGTAAGCTGTCGTCTCTGCAAACCTACTGGCACTTGTTGCCTTTAAACACCTTGCACTGTTTTTAAATGATGTATAAACTTATGTGCACCGAAAAGAGAATTATATTCTTGACACGCTGGTTTGAAACAATATTGAAACCTTTCGTCTCCTTGCAGATACAAACCATGTTATGGGACGGGGTTTTGTGCAGTTCCTTCATTTTAGGAGAATGTTTGCTATAAAAAAAAAGTCAGAAAAGGTGGAGCCTGACACGAACGTATTTAGGGATATGCCATACAGCTTGGTTTCTGTTTGTTTATATTGTTTATCTAGAAGTGCCAAGACCACAAATCGGAGGACGACAAAGAGGACGCAGCTGCAGCGTCGCAAATGACAAACCCCCTAAAGCAAAGCCGTTTCCCATCCAATATTCTTTATTCGATTCCCAAAGCTCTCATCGTCTCATCGAACCTCGGAGGGCGGCCCATCTCACTGGAAATGGCAGTGGTAAGCGGACCTTGTCAATTAAGTATGAGATGAAACTTAATCTCGCCAGAATTAAAGAGACACAGAAATCTTATCCAGGAGCACTGTTGGAATCAAGGCTGCAGTTGGCTGCTGTCAGAAATAATTTAAAAGGGATATAGTGGGGATTGGCTATTTGGAATGGTTTTCAAGGCTGCTACTGGCCCCTGAATGTACACAAAAGATCCTGCACTAGGTATTAAGCAATACAGATATGATGTGATATTTAACTTCCTTGTTCCAATTCTACTGGTGGCTCCCTGTGTTGTATCCAGGGCTAGAGGAGAAATTCAAGCCCTAAACAACAGTGTCAGAGAGCCAGTCGAACGCTGCCTCTGAAAATGGCTCCATTTGTGAATAGCCATTGATCGATAGACCTCCTGACAGATAACTCTCCACAAATTTATCTAATTCTTTCTTAAAGCCATCCAAGCTGGTTGCCATCGCTGCATCTTGTGGCAACAAATCCCATTAATTAATTCTGTTTTGCATGAAGAAGTACTTTCTTTGATCTGCCCCAAAACTGCTGCCAATTAATTTAGTCGGGTGACCTAGGGTTTTGGTTTTATTGGAAGTCATCACTTTCTTCACAACTGCTTAGGTGAGCTGTAGTAGAAAACCTGTCCCAAGCAATTTTTTATTAAGAAGCACTAAACATTCCCCTTGATTATGTTTTCCTTAAAGCACATTGGGAACCATTTATGCAGCCATCTTTTGTGCAAAATGGGTGGGGGTGTCATTATTATTCTATTTACTTATTTATTGCCCTTAGCAGTTGTTGGTTACCAAGTGACTTTCATTTAAAAACATAAACACCAATACATTATACCATAAAAGAAAAAAGAAAGAAAAGTCATATAAAAAAATAATAGTATGCTTATGGTTCAAATTATAGTATGTTTATAGTTCATATCCCTCCATAGTTGTCCTTTCTGTAAACGGAAATGTCCCAAATACATTAACATTAGCAATGTTTCAACTGTGTATTGGAGGTTCATGAGCTGCAGTGAGATGATTTGTGAAAAGCTTGCAGGACATGCAAGTATATTTGTACTACTTACCATGCACTTGATTCATATTTCTTTCCTTGCCACTGATGATGGAGACTGAGGACATTTTGACGAGGGCCAGATTATCGAGAAAGTTAACAAGACCCTGCCTGGAGTCTATGATTCTCATATTGCACCACTGGCTTTGACAATGAAACTGTAAAGATGGTTTCAGAATATGAGTTTATATATGTGCTCTGATTTGTAGTACAAGTACAATTTCAAGTGATCTGCCAAGAACCACAGTGATTTTCATGTCATCCATGGAGAAAGGGGTGGCATTTAAGAACAGCCGCCTTAACTGTTTATCATTTGGAAAGTGCTCCAGTTCCCTGATCATTGTGGTAAATGCCTGTTTCGTTCAGAGGAACCAGGAATATTAGCTTTCTTTTAATAAAGACCATATTTTTGTTGTTGTTTAATTCTTACCATTTCAAGGGACTACGGAGGATGTTATTTGGAAGCACATATCAAGTCTTCAGCTATGAATGGAAAAGAGCATATTTCAGATTCCACGAACCTTATACTGATTTGGCCTATGCACTGGAGACAGATAAGGTAATAATACCTGGCAGCCATTTTTATACTGGTAAGTGCTCAGCATGGATCAGGCCAATCCCAGCCCAGTCATGTGCTCCCTGGATGTTCAAGGGCAAAATCACAATCTATCTGCTTCAGTTGACCCCTGTCTAAAGTGGCTATTGGCGTCACCTCCTTTGCAGAATGGTGATAATGTGGGTTGTAAACCCCTTTCCTTATCAAGCGAGTTATACCAAGTATCAAACAGAAATGACATAGAGCTGGTTTACACAGCAGCATATGACTTTCACCCCCCCGCTCCATATGTACAGAAGCTTCCAATTGCCTAAAACAGCTATATGCTCTGAAAGTTGCCATAGAGGGCCCCGACCTAGCCTTAATACAGCTGCCCTGCTGTATTAAGCCCAGTCCTTGGTCTCTTGTAGGCATTGCAGGAAAGGGGGAGGGATGCACGACACATTTAAATCGCACAACATACTTGAATTATACCACAACAATCAGTAGCAGCCAGTGTGTGTCACAAGGTGGGGCTGCCCTTCCGACAGCAGCGTTGTTGCTGCTTACCTGGACAGGGCTGAGCCAAGGTGCTGGCAAGGTTAGGGTTGCATGGATAGGACTGCCACGACTAATCTGGCATTCCCATCGGTACATCACACGGCCCTGACCATGGGTCGGCAAACTAAGGTCCGCGGGCTGGATCAGGCCCAATTGCCTTCTAAATCCGGCCCGCGAATGGTCCGGGAATCGCCACGTGGATCGTCAGTACATGGATCGCCAGTGCGCATGTTCTTTCCCTCTCCCTCCCTCTCCCTCACACTGCAGCAGCGCCACCTCCTCCCTTCCTCCTCCTGGCTTCTCCCCACCCTGCCTAGAGGAGGAAGGGGGCTGGGCTTTGTTGGTGCCAGCCCTTCCCCAGAGCCCTTCCCCAGAGCCCTTTTGTGCGCCACTCACCTTTGTCAGGCTGCATTTTTATGTTTTAATGTTGTAGTTTTTTAAGTTGTATTTCAATCAATTGTTTTTATATTGGGTGTTAGCCGCCCTGAGCCCGGTTGGGGAAGGCGGGGTATAAATAAATTTATTTTTATTATTATTATTATTATTATTATTATTATTATTATTATTATTATTATCCCTCCACCGCCACTGCTAGCCCCTGCTGCTCGCAAAACACAGGAGCCACGGTTGGCTGGGCGCCCCTCTCAAGCGGCCACCATTTAAAGCAGGCCCTCTTCAGAACCCTTTCACGCACTGCTCATCGTCCCTCGTTTATTCCCCCCCCCAAAAAAATATAGTCTGGCCCCCAACAATGTCTGAGGGACAGTGGACCAGCCGTCGCTGAAAAAGTTTGAGGACCCCTGGCCCTGATCTTGCCATTGCTCTGCCTCCATCCCGTCCAGATAAACAGCAGTGATACAGGCGTCGGGAGGGTCACCTGATCACACGTGTCACTATTGGCATGAGTAAATGTATGACGTAATTTACACAGAGCTTAAAAGGTAAAGGTATCCCTGACCATTAGGTCCAGTCGCAGACGACTCTGGGGTTGCGGCGCTCATCTTGCTCTATAGGCCGAGGGAGCCGGCGTTTGTCCGCAGACAGCTTCTGGGTCATGTGGCCAGCATGACTAAGCCGCTTCTGGCGAACCAGAGCAGTGCACGGAAACGCCGTTTACCTTCCCGCTGGAGCGGTACCTATTTATCTACTTGCACTTTGTCCTGCTTTCGAACTGCTAGGTGGGCAGGAGCAGGGACCGAGCAACAGGAGCTCACCCCGTCGCGGGGATTCGAACTGCCAACCTTCTGATTGGCAAGCCCTAGGCTCTGTGGTTTAACCCACAGCACCACCCGCTTACACTGTGTAAATGCTTTCTTTCAGGGAGGAGCAGTAGCTGTTCAGATGGCTGTTCAAGTGAACATCATTAAATACTTGTTGTTTGTACAAAATAAAGAAGAAAATATGCGCCTACAAAGGTAAGGATGGGCCGGAGAGATATTTGCTTAAGCTGGGTGGGTTTTGGGGATCCAGAAGGTGGGTTCCCAGACCACCTCCCATATGTGACCCAGTGAATCAGTAGATTCACAGTACCTCCCAACACTTGAAAGCCAAGGAGCTGTTTTGTAGTCTTTAACGGGGAGATACTGTGGAACGCAAGCTGGTGTTGGATTCCAACCCCTGTCAGCCCCAGCCAACATGGTCAGTGCTCAGGGATCGTGGCAGCTGTACTCAGCGGTGCAGCTGGGAATTTTTTATACCGTGTACTTACTACCCTTACGGGGTAAGGGGTCTCTAGGTCAGGCTTCCTCAACCTCAGCCCTCCAGATGTTTTGAGACTACAATTCCCATCATCCCTGACCACTGGTCCTGCTAGCTAGGGATGATGGGAGTTGTAGGCCAAAAACATCTGGAGGGCTGAGGTTGAGGTTATGTGTATTACATGTGAAGCCCTTCATAAGAATAAAAAAACAATGGTGCCGCACCTCTGTGAGTCGTTGCAGGAAGCTCCACCAATAATTAGCATTAAACTGGAGAGTATACTTCTCTTCTCAGCATGCAGATATAAAACAGAAGCTCCAAGAGGAAGACATGGATTGGATGAGAAATCTGAAAGAAGCACTGGAGAATGGAGAGAAGCAGAATGCCTCTGTGTTCCCAATAGTGGGAAAGGAGAGCTGAAAATAATGCAAATATATTTCACGTCTGGCAACCAATGCACCCATTGGGTTTCAAATAGTACATGGGTAGACGAGTCGAAAAAGCCCAGGATACAAATTTTCACATCCCTCTAGTGGTTATATGGGGGATTATTTACCAGATGTAATGTATTTAGTGTTAACTCTGGAAGTGAATACAGTGGTACCTCTAGATGCGAACGGGATCCGTTCCGGAGCCCCGTTCGTATCTAGAAGCAAACGTAACCAGCGACGGCACGTCTGCGCATGCACGCGTCGCTTTTCGCCGCTTCTGCGCATGCATGTGACGTCATTTTTAGCATCTGCACATGCGCAAGCGGCGAAACCCGGAAGTAACACGCTCCGTTACTTCCGGGTTGCCACGGAGCGCAACTCGAATGCGCTCATCCCAAAACACATTCAACCCAAGGTATGACTGTACTCAATTCTGACCAAATTAAGCCTCCTGATGTACATTTTGCTCGATCAAATGGGGTCTGCTTTTGCTGCCCTGATGGTAAGCACATTTACTTAGGATTAAGCAGCCTTGTCTTGTAGAAAATGAGAATATATGTTCAAAGTAAAAATAATAAAATGAGCATCTAGAGCAGGCATACGCAAACTCTGGCCCTCCAGATGTTTGGGATGACAATTCCCATCATCCCTAACTAACAGGACCAGTGGTCAGGGATGATGGGAACTATAGTCCCAAACATCTGGAGGGTTGGAGTTTGCCTGTGCCTGATCTATAGCCATGTAAATGTCTGGCTGCCCCACTGCTGACCTACAAAAAGTAAGGATGCTGCAGTGATGAGTGTCAGCCCTGGTGAGCTCTAGCATCGCTGTGCCCAGGTGTGGATGTCTTGGACTGTTTGCGACTGCATTTGTCACCTGCCACTCTCTGGGTGGTCATTGGGGTGGAATCCTGCACTGCAATGGCCTGGTATGATGGGATGGTGAGCTGCTTGTGCGTAAAATCCTAGTCCCTCAGAGTTTGGCTAAGTCCACAAACCTCTGTCTGTGACGGAGCTCCTTAAGTATGGCTCCATCAGTCGCTCGTTGAATCGGACAGTGGGCGTTTACGGAACTTCTTCCAGCATAAAAGCTCCTTAACGGAAACGCGTCTTCTGGACTCTCGGCGTGACAGTTTCCGGCGAGGAGTGGGTGTCCCTACAGGAGGTCCTGAAACCTCCCCACTGTTCTCGCTTGAAGTGTCTCTGAGCCCTCCCTCCGACTCACTTTCCCTTGGAACTCCACTTCTCCCCCTGCTGGTCCCCTCCTCAGCTGAATGGTCTCTCTCACCCTCCGTGAGCCCTTTCACCTCCTGCGTCTCAGATGGCAGTTCCCTGACACCTGGGTTTAGCCCTGAGGTCCAGCCCTAGCAGCACCATTGTCAACAATGTCTTGGGGCTGACAGTTTTCCTGTTCCTGGACAGTGGATTGCTAGTGTCTCTCTCTCACAGTCTCTTTTTCTCTCTGTCTTTGCAGTTTATGTGAAATAAGCCAAAAAGAACAAGAAAAGGCTCTTGCAGCAGCCTTGGCTGATATTCTGTGGGTAGCAGGAGAAGGTCAGAAAGCTACTGTCTGCCTTGTCACCAGTGATACTTATTTTACTCCCAGTATAGACTACAAAGCGGATCACTTTACTGAAAGAGTAAGTAAGAGAAGCTATGCTTTAAAAGACACAAGATTTGCAAGGGGGAATTGTTGGGCTTGGTTCTAAAAACTAAGAAACAGAAAAACCCCAGAAACACGAGGACTGTTGTATGTTGTGGTACAAACAACAAGCACATAAAGATCCACTTTGCAGCCAGAGACTGGCTGAGATTTGCTGGCCAAGAAAAACCAACAGCATTGTGTGAATCGAGGTGCTATAATTCTTTCTTTTATTAGACGCCATAAAGAGAAGCAAGGAACTCCGAACACAGAGAAAATAAGTTAAATTTAGCATAGCTATCCTGTGTGTGCCGTTAAATATCTTGAGGCCCGACCAGATGTTTCAGTGAAAGTAGATCAATAGAGTAGTGTTTGGAATGGGTGCCACATGTAATGTGATCAAACTGGTCTGTAACACATTTGTCTGTGTGTGGAATCTCTGGGACGAAGATTTTCATATTCAAATCTCCCAAGGAGGCACAAGGTAAAACAGGTTTTGGTGTATAGCAGTGGCGTAGCATGGGGGGTGCAGGGGGGCCGGCCGCACCGGGCGCAACATCTGGGGGCACTCGCTCGCACTTGCAGCTCTCTGCCCCTACCTGGCTCACTCACTCTAGGGGGCGCAAATTACTTGCCTTGCCCCGGGTGCTGACAACCCACACTACGCCACTGGTGTATAGTTCAATGAAAATGTTGGCTCTGGGCTCCTCCAGAGGACCTATTTATTGAGCATTCATCGAGATTTGCTTACACAAAGTTTATGCAGCTGAAATTCTACTCAGTCTTTACTGAGCATTTGTTAGTATTTGTTTGCAGGGAGATTATACAACAATGAGCATTCATCCTGAATTCACCCTGACTTGGCTTCAGGGTCTTCATATGTCTTCCTGTTTATCATTTATTCATTCCAAACCTCTCAGTGCATTTCTCTGTTACTTTCCTAACCATGAAAAGATTTTTTTTTCATTGTGCTTGGGCAACAGAGCACTTCTATTGTGAAAATCTAAATTTCCCAGAATGCACCCGAATCCCTCCTATAATATGGCACCCCTAGAATGTGGCAGCTGTGGAATAGGCAAATTAGGAAAGGACTTTTTTTTTTAATGCAACTACCAGCATTGTCATGCCTTTCTAGAAATCTATGGACCTACCACAGTTGGAATCCTGTGTACGGTTCTGGTTGCCACATCCTAAAGAGAATATTGTGGGCCTGCAAGAGTGGAGGAAGGGGAGACCAGCTGGTACCCATTGGGACTGGTAGGTCACCCAGCAACAGGTAAAAGCAGAGCTGATGACAGGTGCAAACAGCTGATTATTGGTTTTGTCCCCATCCTCCTCCCTGTTGTTTAAGGAGGAAGAAGCTTGAAATATAGTCAGAGTCGAGAGTGGATTTCATGCTCTTTATTCAGCTCATAGTAGTGAGGAGGAATGGAAGTTCCCCCAGAATGTCTGCTTTATATACATTATTTACACAATGGGCCCCACGTGTTTGGCTAATTCCGGAATTCTCCTGTAGGCCAATCAGGTTGCGGATTCACTTCCACCTGGAGCTGGATTGGGTGGCTCCTGTGGACCAATCAGCCTGCTGCATTCTGAATCCTATTGTTCTAGGACCAATCAGACTGCTGCATTTTGGATCCTATTCAACTCAGTACATAACAAAGCTGATAGGAAGTGTCTGGATTGGCTACTAGTATGGAGGCAGAGAGGTGCAGGCTGGCTAAGAGCAAGCTGAAGATGGAGGGGCAGTGCGCCATTTGCCCTGCTAGACCAACCTGCACTAGGGGAAGCCAACATTCTTAGGGGACTGAAGCAACTCTTTGAGGAAGTATGATGGCTAGGGCATGAGTAAGAATAGAGAAAGTAAAAAGGGGGAAAGCTCCCTCTCTCAAGATACCAGACCCTGGAGTCATCCAATGAAGCTGAACAGTGGGAGATTCGGCACAGACAAAAGGAGGTACTGGCACCAAATTCGCTACCAGATGTGATGAACATCCATTTGGAACACCAGGGCTCTCCTTCTGTCATCCACCCCTCCTTCCCAACTTGCTGTAATTATCTGGAGCTCCAAGGCAGTCAGGGGAGGAGAAGAGATGACAGGACCTGGGAGGGACGGGCAGGAGAAGTGAGGACTGCCTTGTCTCCTGCCGCATTGGTATGTTTCATATTTGCCAGCTTTGAATATGGCTGCCTTGACCCTTATTCCGCCATCCATCCATCCCTGCACCCCGCTCTATCTCTGGATGACACTAGAAGGTCAAAGAGAACTCAGGTGCAGATACACACAGGTACTGCCTGGTTCTAATGCAGGGGTCAGCAAAAATTTTCAGCAGGGGGCTGGTCCACTGTCCCTCAGACCTTATGGGGGCCAGACTATATTTTTTGGGGGGGGGGGAATGAACGAATTCCTGTGCCCCACAAATAACCCAGAGATGCATTTTAAATAAAAGCACACATTCTACTCATGTAAAAACACACTGATTCCCAGACCGTCCGCGGACCGGATTTAGAAGGCGATTGGGCCGGATCCAGCCCCCGGGCCTTAGTTTGCCTACCCATGTTCTAATGCTTCATTATCTCTGTGCAGTAAGGGAGCTGGAGAGCACAGAGCCTAGGCTGAAAGCGAAGCAGTCAGAGTCGTCTTCACAGAGCTCATGTATATGGAAAAGTCTGTTCAGGACAAAATTTAATTTAGGCTAAACTGTGCTCATGTGTAATAGAGATGAATGATGTAATTACTGCGCCACCTGACCAGTTTTCCAAAATTTTATTCCTGTGTTGATGGAATTCTTAATGATCATTTTGCAGGTTCAGCTGTTTGACTTTTTTGAGAAGGAAACAGCTCAGCAGTTCCTCTGCGATCACATACACTGTGTAAGTTCGGGGGGGGGGTATGCAGCGTCTTTACAAATGTGTACTTGTGGCCAAGTTTTATGTGGCTTTTAACAGTACCTACAGGTGGAACTGCACACATGCCTGTTTGCTCGTACCTTAGTGCACCACTGTGTTCAGTGGGGATTATTTCATTTCATTTTTTCATTTCACTTTTAATTTGTATACCGTCTTTCTATTTCACAACACCCAAGGCAGTTTACAAGCTGAAGAAACAAAGAATGTACACCTTAGAACAATCTAATCCAATACAAAAATGTGATAATAAAACATAACTTTAAAATAAGCAACTTGTATAAAATAAAGTAATATTCAACAATCCATTAGAATAGCATAGAATAATATCAAATACCAGCATATTAAAATTAAACACATCCACTCTTAACAATTATAATAAATAATTTCCAAACCGTAATCAATAAAACAACGGCAAGTCACAGTGCAGAAAATAATACAATACAAATCGAGAAGCAGAGACTGGAGGGTGGGGCAAGGCAGGTGGAAGAACGCCTTGCCTGATGAAGTCTCTCCCCTCACAGTTCTAGATCCAAAGATTCAAAAATTGTTCTGAATCTCATTCTTCAGTAGATGTACTCTCAGATGACTGTAAATGGGGCTGCAGTCTTGCTTGTCTTATTATGCAATGTTGTAAAATGGATCTATCTTTTGTTCTGATTCAACTTTTGGCTAATAAACCTCGACTGCATTTTGAATTGCCTCGTGCATTTAGCACAATGTTCTTTTCCTCATCTCAGTCATCACAGATAGGTACAGCAGGTGGGACCTGCAACAAACTGTTGCAGCATGGAGTGCTGCTGTTTAGGAAGCCAGTCGATGTCAGTACAGTAGTACCTCGGGTTACATACGCTTCAGGTTACATACGCTTCAGGTTACACACTCCACTAAGCCAGAAATAGTGCTTCAGGTTAAGAACTTTGCTTCAGGATAAGAACAGAAATTGGGCTCTGGCGGCGCGGCGGCAGCAGGAGGCCCCATTAGCTAAAGTGGTGCTTCAGGTTAAGAACAGTTTCAGGTTAAGTACAGACCTCCGGAACGAATTAAGTACTTAACCCGAGGTACCACTGTACGCCTTTCAACCGATGTGCAGTGACTGGGCTCAATAACTGGTTCTGCCCCAACTGGGCTAGGTGACTGGAGCACTTTCAGAGACCTTCCAATCCTGGAAAGCAGGTCGCAGTGCCCTGGACCCACAACTGTGCATTGTGAGCACCAGACTCATGCAGAGTATAAATAACGCAGAAGCTAGCTGTGAAGCATATTTTATTTCTAATAGCTGCTACAAACTAATGAACTACTGGCTTGCATGAGTCTCCCACTCAGCCATCTAGTCACTACATAGATAAGACTCTCTCCACACACAGAGTCAGGCAACCAGTCAGGAGTAGAAGAGCATTTTCCACCCACTCCTTTCTCAAAACATCAGATCAAGAGATTCTGTCAATGGGAGGGGTGAAAATAACAACAGTCCCTCCCTTCTATTTCCCCTGTTTTCTGTTCTCTTCCCCACAATTGTCAGTCAGCATTCCGTGGCCATTGAGCATGCTCAGTGCTTATTGGGCTTGGGCTTTTTCCCCCTTTGCCTGTACATATTATCTGGACTGGGGTTCTGCACTTGGGTGTGTCCCCCTTGCCTGTACGTATTTTCTGCACTGAAAATCCTTGGGGGTTCCCCAAACACAGAAACCTAGAAAGCTGCCTTAACCTGCGTCAGACCATTGCTTCATCTACCTCAGTATTGTGTACACTGATTGGCAGCAGCCTTCCAGGGTTCCAAGCAGGAGTCTTTTTTCCAGCCCTGCCTGGAGATCCCAGGGTTTGAACCCAGGACCTTCTGCATGCAACACAGGTGCTCTCCCACTGAGCTATGGCCCCTTCCCAGCTAATGTCTTTCTTTTGTGTGTGGTGCCATTCTGGCTAAATAAGCAATAGCACTCACAGCCTGAACACCAGAAATCAAGGGGAGGCTCTGAGGATGTGTGTCAACATGAACCTGAGCAGTGGTGGACTTTGGTAATATGGGGCTTGAGCAAAGACAAAAGCCCCCCCCCCAGTTCTTATTTCCATAATAATTCATTTGGGTACAGTTGTTTTTTATGGATCTTCTCAGTAGCTGCCTGTATAAATAGGGTATTGTTTTGTTGTTGTTGTTGTTGTGCACCCCCTCGGCTTGGTGCCCTGTGTGAGGAAACTACCTGCACTGCCCTGAATCTGATGCTGACCTGAGTAACATTCATCCTTCTCTTCTCATCAGCTGAACTGTGAAGGAAGTCATGGAGTGATTCTATTTCTGTACAGCTTGCTTTTCTCAAGGACATTTGAAAGGTAACAAAAATGTTCCCCTGCTTTATCAATACCTAGATTTAAATTAAGCAATAAGTCACTGCGTCATCCTTTCCTTCTTCTTATCTTTTTTAAATTTAAGAATAGTTTATTTGCCACAGCATATATTTCAAACATTCTCATGATCATAAAAACCATAAAATAACACGTCGTGTGCTCCAACCTCATTAAAAGGAAGGGATACATTATATCTGCAACAATTTGAAAGGTTCAAATGTATACTTCAAGTATTCCAAACTATGTTACCCACCCCAAACACTACTCCCCCATGTGCCTCACTAACCGTGTGTTCAATGAAACAGCGTAGAAGTTATTGTTTTTCTTTTGGTCTCTTGCTACCTGCAATTTCCATGTTAGCTCTTCCAACAAAGCTGTCTGCCAGACCACTTCATACCACTTATCCATGGTCAACAGTTGCAATGTTTTTCATGTTCTGACTATGGTCGTTCTCGCCGCAGTCAATAACTGGGTTATAAGAACTTTATTTCTAATTCTTGGCGAGTCCTGACTGTACAAATTAAGCAATGCCAATCCTGGGGACATAGGAACTATCTGCCTTGTAATCAAAGATATCTCTGCAAAGACATTTTCCCAGAATTTTTTTATTTTTGAACACTCCCACCATGTATGTCTGTTTGTCCCAATAGTGGGACACCCTCTCCAACACATAGGGGAGCTGTTGGGTTTTATATAAGTTAGACTTCTAGGTGTTAAATACCAGCAATTTGCGATTTTGAGGGCCCTTTCTCTTGTCATTTCCGAAATAATTTATACAGGGCTTTGATCCACAGCCCATTCCATGCCTCTTCCTCAATTTCTAAATCCCAATCTGATTCCCACCATTATATTATTCTGGGGAGGGAAATATGCCTCTATAGTTGATATATACAGAGATGATATTAATCCTTTCATTGCTATATTTTCTTCTACTATTATTTTTTTGTATGTGGTTATTAATAATCTCCACATTAAGTTGTTCTATAAAGTTATTATCATTATGGCAGATACCAGCAGGCAACTGCCCTCGTTGTGCAGGCGATGTCAGCAAAGCAGCTTCTTGGACACTAGTTTCTAAGATTTCCTGTGCTAAGGATCTACAGTTCCCAAGTCCCTGATCCCAGGGGTGGAGGAAGGGGGCAGTGGGGGCAAGCTGCCCCAGGTGTCACCACTGAGAGGGGTGACAAAATGGCGGGTGGCACTCACCGCGGGGCCTGCAGCGCGCCTGAGCCACGCGTTTTAAAGACTCTCTCAAGGCAAATCTAAAAAAATGTATTATAAACTCCAACAACTGGGAAACACTGGCCTGCGAGCGCTCCAATTGGAGAACAGCCTCTACCAAATGTGTCATGGGCTTCGAAGACATGCAAAGTCAGGACAAAAAGGGAGAAACGTGCTAAGAGGAAGGAACGCTTGGCAAACCCTCACCATGATCAACTCCCGCCCAAAAACCCCACTGTAGAAGGATGTGTAGACCCAGAATTGCCTCCACAGTCACAGACTCACTGTTAAAACCGTGTTTATGGGAGACAATCTTACTCGGCTATGAGTGATCGCAGAAGAAGAAGAAGAAGAAGAAGAAGAAGAAGAAGAAGAAGAAGAAGAAGAAGAAGAGGGGTGACTGGAAATTACAGAGCAGCCAGCTTAATAAAGCATAGGGTTTGTCTTGCAACATTATTGTTGTGTTTGAGTGGACTGAACATCCTGCAATGTCTTATCAGCATTAGTAGTTGAAGCTAAAGATGCTTGGGTGGCTGGGGTGTGTTTTGACTACTGTCGGCTTTATCATCAAAGAATGCTGAATAAATTCCTCTTGACAGCCAAGGCCAGGGAGGCCTAAACTTTGGACAGCTGTAAGTCTGAGTATAGACTTACTATACTGAGTATAGTAAGTTCCCCCCTCTGGATTATTCTGCAGTTACCGTCTTCAGTTCAACTAATTATTAGCTTGTTTAGCTTATGTAGGTAGCAACTTAAAATTTTAAAGAGGTTTTCTCACCGCTGCTGTATTGTAGTTGCCATCTTTGTAGTGTTACTTTACTTTAAAAAAAATATTTTGTCACCAGCGGCAGGGCAGCTGGACCCTTACAATGCTGGATTGGATGAATCCCAAGCAGGAATTAAGATTGCTGGAAGAAATATCAACAACCTCAGATATGCTGATGACACAACCTTGATGGCAGAAAGTGAGGAGGAATTAAAGAACCTTTTAATGAGGGTGAAAGAGGAGAGCGCAAAATATGGTCTGAAGCTCAACATCAAAAAAACTTAGGTCATGGCCACTGGTCCCATCACCTCCTGGCAAATAGAAGGGGAAGAAATTGAGGCAGTGAGAGATTTTACTTTCTTGGGTTCCATGATCACTACAGATGGTGACAGCAGTCACGAAATTAAAAGACGCCTGCTTCTTGGGAGAAAAGCAATGACAAACCTAGACAGCATCTTAAAAGCAGAGACATCATCAGCATCTTAAAAGCAGCATCTTAAAAGCAGTGAGAGCTGGACCATAAAGAAGGCTGATCGCCGAAGAATTGATGCTTTTGAATTCTGGTGCTGGAAGAGACTCTTGAGAGTCCCATGGACTGCAAGAAGATCAAACCTATCCATTCTGAAGGAAATCAGCCCTGAGTGCTCACTGGAAGGGCAGATCCTGAAGCTGAGGCTCCAATACTTTGGCCACCTCATGAGAAGAGAAGACTCCCTGGAAAAGACCCTGATGTTAGGAAAGATGGAGGGCACAAGGAGAAGGGGACGACAGAGGACGAGATGGTTGGACAGTGTTCTCGAAGCTATCAACATGAGTTTGACCAAGCTGCAGGAGGCAGTGGAAGACAGGAGTGCCTGGCGTGCCCTGGTCCATGGGGTCACGAAGAGTTGGACATGACTAAACGACTAAACAACAACAACCAGAGCATAAAGTTTTAGAACGAAGTTGGTATAAGGCTCAAAACTTAAGGAGAATTCACGGGGTGGTTCAAAGCTACAAAGTGAACATTTGCACAAAGCCTTATTTCTGGAGGAGATATTAGAAGTTAATAGGATTGGGACACAATGGAGGGAAGACTGATGGAACTGAGAGAAGCTCGTTCATTTTGAGACCAGGCATGTTCAATCTACTGCAGGGGGTTGGACTAAATGAGTCTTTGGGTCCCTTCCAACTCTACAATTCTACAATTGATATTTCTGTGTGACTCACAAGCATTGGATCTGTCATTCTTACTGTGCAGTATACCCATGCAAACTTTCATTTGGCAGTGCTTTTGGGGGGACCGCGTATAAAATCATACATACTCAAGAGGATCTGCTTTAATAGTACTAGATATGATGTTGACCTCAACTCTTGGAAAAGCAAAGTGTCCCTGCGTGCCTTCTTTCTTGTTTTCTTCTGTTAGGCAGGGTGGAGACTAGTAAACAGACGGGCTGGTGCTGCCCACACCATTTAATTGAAAGTCCAAATTGGCCTATGGGCCCCGAAAAAGATTCGTGGCCCCTGCTATAACCACTACACCACACTGATTGTCAAACCCATCCTGTGCTGTGGGAACACTATGAGAACATCATCCATTGCTTCCCTGCCCTCCCACAACAGCTGGGTATAGCATATTCAAATGCATCCCTGTAGTCATCCTGGGATAGTTCAGTTGGTAGAGCATGAGGCTCTTAATCTCTGGGTTGTGGGTTCGTGCTCCATGTTGGGTGAAAGATTTCTGCATTACAGGGGGTTGGACTAGATGACCCCTTGTAGCCCCTTCCAACTCTACAATTCTATCATTCTATGATCCCTGCTCTTCCATCCCTGAGACTGTAAGGTTGTATCCAAAGCTGTCCAAGCGGGTGGAAAACTCATGCAGGGTATCTCCGCCACCCCACCTCAAAAAGCCTCTCCAGATTTTCAGGGGAACCTACAAAACTTTGGGGCTGCGGCGGGAGAGGGGGATCCACCTGAAATCGGAGTCTGGCGTTCTGTTAGCAAAACTCTGGCAAGCAGGTTGACAGTGAAGAGTGACTCACAGCACCGAGCAACAATAGGGAACGCTAATTTTGTCTTTGTGCTTTGGTTGGGTAGGCTGCAAAAAGACCTTGACTGTACCACAACTCATCTGTTGCAATGCAGGCTTGGAAGCTTCATCTGCAAACAAGTAGGTGTATCGGGGGGGCACCTGGCTCGTGGGGGTGGGTGGGTGTAAGCTGCCATGTTCTCCCAGCAGTGGTGTTGTGCTCATTGGGATGGAGATGGAATCAGAGGGAGGCTGTGGTGGGGCAGTCAGAGTGGCAGTGGCGCTGCGAGGCTGCCACTGTTGCTAACCCAGGACTCTGCTTTTTTTAAAAAAAGAAAATCTTTATTAATTTTCACATAGACAAATATACACAAGTTACATAACATAGAAAACAGAAAATGATACAAATGAATAGAAACGAAATAAGAAAAGATAAAGAAACAAACATAAACAAATACAATATACTACACTTACATGACAGCTTAAAATGTATAACTTCCAATAATTCTCATTATACTACTTATATTATCTGTATTCCTTGCACATATTATATATATTATATATATATATATATATATATATATATATATATATATATATATATATATTCCACTATTATATTTCATGTAATTCTTGGTTAACAGTATCACTCTATTTCTGCAAGTATTTTATTGTTCGTACAATACGTTTTTAAATATTCTTTGAATATTTTGCATTCCCTATAAACCTTCTGGTTTGGCACTGCTCTAATTTTTCCAGTCAATTTTGCTAGTTGCAGGTATTCTATCATAAGAATTTGCCACTCTGTAATCGTTGGTTAGATTTCATTCTTCCAATTTCTTGCCACTGTTATTCTGGCTCTGCTAACTTTGCCACTGTCACTGTGGGAACGCCATGGGCTGCATCTCCCTGCACGAGGCATCACTATTGGACTTTATTTTCTTTAAGTAATGTTGTGAAGGCTGTGCGCCACGCCCAGTTTCTGCCTAGCAGCAGAGGTGGAGCTAGCTGCTCTGTGACCCAGAGCAGCGTGACTTGGGGGCGGGGCTAGTGTCCCAGGGGGTGGGGCAAGCATCCCAGGGGTGTGCCGCCCACGGCGAGCATCCCGGGGGCGGGGGCAATGTCACCCCCCCAGGGATGTCACCCGGGGCACGCTGCACCCACCGCACCCACCTTGCTCTGCCTCTGTCTATCGGTAGCAATATTCCAGGGGGTTCCAGGCACTTAGCCAGGTGTTATGTACTGAGTTGAATAGGATCCAAAAGGCAGCAGTCTGATTAGTCCTAGAACAATAGGATCCAAAAGGCAGCAGTCTGATTGGTCCTAGAACAATAGGATTCAGAATGCAGCAGTCTGATTGGTCCTAGAACAATGCAGCAGTATGATTGGTTGGCAGGAACTACCCAATCATGCTCCAGATAGAAGTGAATCCACAACCTGATTGGCTTACAGTAGAATTCTGGAATTAGCCAATCATGTGCAGCCCATTGTGTAAATAATGTATATAAAGCAGATACTTTGAGGGGACATTCATTCATTCCTCCTCACCACTATGAGCTGAATAAAGAGCATGAAATCACTTTGCGACTCTGAGTATATTTCACCAGGGTTCTGGTTCTGTTGGGGAAATCAAAGCACAATGGAAGCTGGTGTGATGGCCTGGGATTCGGACTCAGAGGCTGAACCTGAGGAATCCCAGCCTGCACAGGAGTCCCCGCCTCCAGAACCAGCTGAGCTGGGGCTGGGGCCTGAGCCTGAAGGGTCCTCACCTGTGCTGGATCCTCAGCTGCAGGCACCAGCTGAGTCTGCTCTGGCCCCTGAGGTGATGGAGGACCCATTGCCTGCAGGTGCTCCACTCTCAGCCCCGTCAGAGGAAGAGGAGGTTGCCTCTGGGTCCGGTAACCCTCCAACCTCTCCTGAGCTACAGAGGCTCAGGGCAGAGAGGCGGAGGGAACTCCGTTCCTGCAGGAGGAGTGCTCACCTCCAGGCCAGGAGAGGCGAGTCACCTGTGGACCGGGGCTGCCCTATGCCTCGGGGCAGATAAAAGCCAGTCAGCCCCAGTCCCAGGTTGCGGGAGCAATGTTGTTGCTAGCCTGTTCCTGCCTGCACCCTGTCCTGCTCTTCTGCCAGAGTTCCTGACCCCACCCGACTCCCTGCCTTGGACCCAGCTACAGCTTTAACGGACAGCCTCCATACCGCACCATCAAACTCGAACTGGACTCGGACCTCGCCTCTCTGTTAGCCCCCAGCACCAGCACAGCTAGTGTCTTTGAGACAGGCACCCCCAACCTGTGGCCCTCCAGATGTTTTGGCCTACAACTCCCATGATCCCTAGCTAACAGGACCAGTGGTCAGGGATGATGGGAACTGTAGTCCAAAACATCTGGAGGGCCGAAGGTTGGGGATGCCTGCTTTAAGATATATGGTTTATTGTATACCTGCTTACACCTTCAATGGAGGGAGTGCAGAACATTCTGACTAAACATCGGTAAGAACTTTCCAACAGTAAGAGCTGTTCCACAGTGGAACCGTCCCCCTCAGGAGTTTGTGGGCTCTCCTTCATTGGAGGTTTTTAAGCAGAGGTTGGATGGCCACCTGTTATGGATGCTTTAGCTGAGATTTCTGAATTGCAGGGAGTTCGGCTAGACGACCATTGGGTGGGGGGGAGTTCCCTTCCAGCTCTACCATTCTATGTTTCTATTATTATATCCCAAGAGTGTCTCCCATTGCCTCTCCTTCCCAGAATGGCTCAGTTGGTAGAGCATGAGATTCTTAACCTTAGGGTCACGGGTTCGAATCCCACGTTAGGCAAAAAGTTTCCTGCATGGCAGGAGGTTGGACCAGATGACCCTCCTGGTCCCTTCCAACTCTGCAATTCTATGATTGCTGAACACTGAGGAACAAGCCGCTCTTGAGGTCAGCTTCTGATTCTCCACCTGAAAGCATGATCTGGGTGGTTTTCTCCTTTAGGCCATTCTGAACATCATCTTAACAGGCAGAGCTTGTCCACACGTGTTTAATGGGTTCCAGAAACTTGAGGCGGAAGGCAATGTGCAAAAGCAGCTGCATGGCGTCTTGTCCCGCAGTGAGGTGGGCTATTTACACTGGAGCAAGGAAGAAGTGGAACATTACAGATTCCCACAGGTAAGGTAAACATGCAAATCGGTGCATAGGTCTTTTCGGTGCAGGTAAGCATTTGAGCTACAGGGCCAAACTACACGTAACATTAGCAATGTGTTTGAAGAAGCATGCTTTACCTGGGCTCCTTTGGGAGGAAGGGAGGGATATAACACATAAGGATATGTTTGGGTCCCAGTGTGGTGTAGTGGTTAGAGAGTCAAGCTAGGACCTGGTATGTAAGCTTTTTGTGTGTTGCAAATTCCTAGCAGCCAGTCGTTTTCTGTTATCAGCTGGACCATGCTCTTATTTTTATTTGATGCCTACATGGGAGGAAGTTTTTTGAAACAGATGAAAATGTTGGTTTTGTTTGGGGGCTCTGTGTTTTCTTTTTAATGCCTTGCCGCACCATGAGACTGTGAATGAACTATGCCCTCCCCTCCCTAGGTTGGCAGCATGCTGAAAACTCCTAAATTGCCTGTTTGGTTGTGCAACATCAGTGGAACATACAGTGTCCTTTTCAGCACTAACAGGCTGCTCTTGTCCGACTGGAAAATGGAACACCTCTTTGATTTGTATTTTTATAATGGACAGCCCTCGCAGAAGACAACAGTGCATCTAACAATAGGTCGGCACTTACCTTTGCTGAAAGAGAACTTTTCAAATGAACACTCCTGACATCTCTTCAATTTTATATGTCCATCAGTGCCTTTTTTCCCCACAAGTGATACTTGAATCCATTTTGGTGTGTTTTCCATGGATCAAATATATATCTATATTTAACAAAAAAAAGTTCTGTGGCCTTGCCTGCACCTTCTGAGTTTTAAACTGGCATACATTTGCATCCTGTGCTACATTAACAATACATTCTAAACTAAAATGTTCTTTAGATAAGCAGACCTTATGAAAACACCCATACAAGCAACAGTAAACAGCACAATAAGAGAGGGGGGGGGCAACTCTGAGAGCAGATCTGAAAGGAGACTCCAGCAATTAGGAAAGAGGAGAAGTACAGTCCCTGGGGGAAATTCTGAAAGCATTCTCAGTAGGGGAGAAAATACCCCCAATCATTTTTTAAGCTACATAATCCATTAAGAGCCCAGTTCCTCTTCTTCTTCTTTTTACTAAGCACTCGGTGACCATTGAATGTCAAGAAAGCCTCTATGTTTTTCAGATGTTTTATCACTTGTGGTTTGCCACCCTGGGCTCCTTTGGGAGGAAGGGAGGGCTATAACACATAAGGATATGTTTTGAGTCCCAGTGTGGTGTAGTGGTTAGGGAGTCAAGCTAGGACCTGGTATGTAGGGGTTTTGTGTGTTTTTTTAAGCTGCAGGCCCTGATCCAGATTGGGTCTGCGGAACAGGGAAAGCGGGGTATAACCATTTTCTCCTGCCTCATTCCCCCCACAAAAGCCCCCTCCCCAAAGCCATCTTTGGGCAATTTGCCCTTATTTTGAGATTGCGTTTTTAACCCCATTGTGTCCTAGAAAGGAAGCTGCAGGAGCATATGGGGCCTGATCCACAGGACGCTGCCATATAATATATCAGTAATGTCTACACTGGAACGCAGGTGGCGCTGTGGTCTAAACCACTGAGCCTAGGGCTTGCCGATCGAAAGCTCGGCGGTTCGAATCCCCGCCAGGGGGGAGCTCCCGTTGCTGTCTGCGGAAAAACGTTGGCTCCCTCAGCCAGTAAAGTGAGATGAACACCGCAACCTCAGAATCGTTCGCGACTGGACTTAACTGTCAGGGGTCCTTTACCTTTTTTAATGCCTACACTGACTGGCAGTGGGTCTCAGGGTTTCAGGCAGGAGTCTCTTCCAGCCCTGTGTGAAAGACTCCAGGAATTGCATTTGGGGGCTTTGGCATGCAATGCATGTCCTCTGCCAACTGCCTAAAAGCAGACAGCTGAAGCACAGGAGAGGTTGAGAGGCGTGAAAAAACACCAATGCCAGAAGCTTCCATTTTGCACAAAGCAGCATACACACAAGCTTCTTTTCTTTCTTTCTTTCAGACACCCATTCTCATCACTGGGAGGAAAATCACCGTGAGGAGGACGGCGATGCGGAAAAGCGATTCCCTTCTGTGGAGATGGCCATCCGAACGAAGTGGGAGGGTGCTGCTATCAATTGGAACGGCGTGGTCCCCTTCTTCTGAAGATAGTGAGTGAGGGCACAGAGCTGGTCCGCAGGCTCTCTTGCACGGATCCTGCAGCCCAGGCCTGGAGGAAGAAGAAAGGAAACTGCTACCAATGGACAGCTCAATGGGCCTGCCAGTTTGGACTTCCAATCTGCATTTGGTAAATAAATTAGCTGTGCTTATGGGATAAGCAAAAGACAAACTGTGCAACATGTGGACACACAGAGAGAGAACGCTGCAAGCTAAACACAGAACTGAGATAAAATCGAGTATAGCAAGACAGTTTTACACACACACACACACACACACACACACACACACACACACACACTGCTGTGAACTTTTGCTTCTCCCACCAGCCGGGCCTCATGGAAGGGTGCTGCCTGTCATGGAAATATAATTGGTGTGAAATGACTGAGGACCTAAAGTCAATTAGGAATGTTGGAAGCGACAGAATGAAGTCATGACCCCACCGTTTCATATCTTCATGATGATTTCTCCCTGTTGTTGAAAATTATTACTGTTTCTGTTGTTGAATTTTTCTGCTGCCAGGATGCACAGTCTGTAGCGTACAGAAGTCCCAGCCCAGAGTTCTTTGAGTCAGAATGTCTGCAGTCCATTCCTAAGAAGCATATACATTTGGAATTCAATTTAATTAAGTGGCAATTACTGTGGCTGAGCATGGGTGAAAGGGCACTTTAAACTTGACAAATATGTGAATCGACATAGAGAGAGTGATGAGGTTTAACAGATCATGTGAGTCTAGCAGTTCAACATGTGCTTTGAAAGGGGGGAAATTACTTTTTTTAAACTTTTGGAGGAAAGGGAGGTGATTCAGTGGGTTGGACACGGAAGGAAAAATGGATAGGATAATTTAGGCAAAAAAGATAGAGGTGTCCTTTTTCCTACATCAAATAAAATCTAAGTAGCTAAAAGCTTGGATACAAATGTTTTTTTAAAAAAGAAAAAGGTTTGTGAGAAACTTGCAAGAGAAACATAATACAAATTAAGGGTGTGTCTAAGCAGTATTTAAAACAATTTGCACACATGGAGGAAACTGGATAGCAAACCTTTTAAAGAAGTAAAAAGAACTTAAATTGTTTTGTAAACTAGGGCAGAAAATCAGTAGTGGCTTTGAAAATCGCTAGATATGTTTTTCCCCTTTTGACCTCAATATATGACAAGGGCACTGTAAAAATAAATGTTGAAATATATTTTTAAAAAAATTTAAAAATATCCAGTAGCACCTTAGAGACCAACTAAGTTTGTTCATGGTATAAGCTTTTGTGTGTGCATGTACACGACAGCTTATACCACGAACAAACTTAGTTGGTCTCTAAGGTGCTACTGGACAATTCTTTTTATTTTTTAATATATTTTGACAGTGTCAGACCAACATGGCTATCTAACTGAATGTAAAAATAAAGTATTGGTAATCTACTATCAGGAAATAATAATGGAAAATTTGGCATTACTGGGTGCCTAAGAAAATTAACTGAAAAGACCGAGATGGCATTTGTACTTTGCTTGATCACGGCAGCTGAAATAAATGTAACCTAACTCTAGACAAAGTTGTATGCAACTAAAGCATGATTAATTAATAAGTATGTAAAACTTGGTGACTTATGGATGTGTAAGAAACGGTAGATAACCTAATTTGTTGAAAATTGGTCATTCTTTATAGCACATAATTATATCATTGCCAAGCTTTTGGTTTGCCGCTGCTTCTTTTTCCAACTTAGTTGTATTGATAAAATAATGTTGAATATGGCTCTGCTTGAAACAGAGGGAAAGATGCAATATAGAATCCTGCCACCCAGTTGTATTCCTCTCCTCCCTGCATCAGTCTATGAAATCTACACCACCACAGCAGGAGAGCAGGTGTGCCCCATTGAGTTGCTTGCAAGGCAAATACGATTCAAGCAAGCTACGTAATGTATGGTGTTACACAGTGGCAAGTCACCCACAAGGTGGCGCTCAGAACTGCAAACTTTTATCATTCAAGTCAACAACAGCAAACAAACCAAGGGCGCTCAGGTGTCGTTGATTCTGCTTAATCCATACAGTGAGCTATCCACTCCCAACTGTCTTTGGTGTGGCATTGTTTCTGGGAGCACGGCATGGTTTAATAATAATAATAATAATAATAATTTATATTTATACCCTGCCCTCCCCGGCCAGAGCTGGGCTCGGGGCGGCTAGCACCAATAAAATTTCAGTAAAAACATAATAAGAAAAAAGAAAAAGAAAACAATTTAAAATACAGGTAAAATGCAATTTAAAATGCAGCCTCATTTTAAAAGTCAAAACCATAAGAAAAGGGAAGCATAATGGACAGACTGAGTCCAAACCAAAGGCCAGGCAGAACAGCTCTGTCTTGCAGGCCCTGTGGAAATATGTCAAGTCCCGCAGGGCCCTAGTCTCTTGTGACAGAGCGTTCCACCAAGTTGGGGCCAGTACTGAAAAGGCCCTGGCCCTAGTTGAGACCAACCTAACCACCTTGCGACTTGGGACCTCCAAAATGTTGTTATTTGTGGACCTTAAGGTCCTCCGCAGGGCATATCAGGAGAGGCGGTCCTGTAGGTACGTGGGTCCTAGGCCGCATAGAGCTTTAAAGGTCAAAACCAGCACCTTAAACCTGACCCTGTACTCCACCAGGAGCCAGTGCAGTTGGTAAAGCACCGGATGAATGTGATCCCACGGCAAGGACCCCATAAGGAGCCTCGCCACAGCATTCTGCACCCTCTGGAGTTTCTGGGTCAGCTTCAAGGGCAGCCTGGAGGTGACCGTCGCGTGGATCACAGTGGCCAGATTAGGGCAAGAAAGGTAAGGGACCAACTGCTTAATACGGCAGAGATGGGAAAATGCCTTCTTACTGAAACCAGAAACCTTCTTACTGGGAATAACTAAAAATGAAATAAATAAGAGGGACTGTAAACTCTTTCAGTATGCAATAACAGCAGCGAGAATATTGATGGCCCAAAAATGGAAACAAGAAGAACTACCGACTTTGGAGAACAAAACTAACAGACTATGCAGAACTGGACAAATTAACTGGAAAAATCAGACTTCAAAGAGACCATAAGTTTCTAGAGGACTGGGGAAAATTCAGAGAATATTTGAAGACTGTATGTGAGGAACAAACAACGCTAGTGTGTTTTAAAGAAGCTTTGTGGAAAAAATAAGGAATATTGCAAGAATGTAAATGAGGACAGAAAAATTTTACTTAAAGGCAATACTATAATTAAGGAATGTGAAGATAGAAATTTAATTACGGATGATTGTCAGAGGAGTTGAGGGAGGTTCAATAAGTCAAAATATGTGATTTGGAAAATTGTATGATTGGAGATATTATGGAAAAATTTAATAAAAAATCTATCAAGAGATGGGAAAATGCCATATGCTGTGTTCAAGCAAATCAGGAAGAAAGCTCAGTCTGGATGGTGAATATTAGAAGCATATAACTGTAGAGTTGGAAGAGACCCTGAGGATCGAGTCCAACCTCCTGCAATGCAGGAATATACGGCTGTCCTTTATGGGGTTTGAACCTGCAACCTTGGCATTATTATCAGCACCATGCTGTAACCCACTGTAACTTATACCCCGGGAGGCACATTCCCTCGAGAGAGATGTCAACAACAATTTATCCATCTAAACCAATATTGTCCATTCTGACCCGCAGAGGTTCTCCAGGGTCTCAGATAATGGGCTTTCTTGTCAGCGCCTACCCAATAATTGTAGCTGGAGATGTCAGGCCCTGAATGTGGGATATTCTGTGTAGGAAGCATCTATGACACATACACCCTCCCCCCAAAAATCATAAGGATTGCGGACTATGGGATTGTTATGGTAATTTAGATGTAGTAAAGATAACAGAGGGACCTGGGTGGTGCTGTGGGATAAACCACAGAGCCTAGGGCTTGATGATCAGAAGGTCGGCAGTTCGAATCCCCGCGACGGGGTGAGTTCCCGTTGCTCGGTCCCTGCTCCTGCCAACCTAGCAGTTTGAAAGCACATCAAAGTGCAAGTACATAAATAGGTAAACGGGAAGGTAAACGGTGTTTCCGTGTGCTGCTCTGGTTCGCCAGAAGCGGCTTAGTCATGCTGGCCACATGACCCGGAAGCTATACGCCAGCTCCCTCGGCCAATAAAGTGAGATGAGCGCCGCAACCCCAGAGTCGTCCACGACTGGACCTAATGGTCAGGGCATTATCTTTACCTTTAAAGATAACAGAGCAAACTTTAATAGACAAAAGCAAGAATATTACAAAGCTGCAGCATCCTCCAAACTTATTTATTGTGAAGTGTTTGGTGGGGGTGTCACATTAACTATGTGGCCAAACGGAACACTTTCCAGCAACATCTTCCCTTTCTTTTTCGTGCAAACTTTGAAAATGTTCTGCGGATCATTCAGGTCACAGTTTGACAGCTGTGCGTTTTTGCCCAAATGTGAATTCCCAGGTGGCATTTCGAAAGGCACTCTGTATTCCCCGAAGACCACGGTGTGGCAAGAAGAGATAAACAGAAGCAGGTGCAGATTTTGCAAGTTGCCACTTTTCCATCACTGGATCCTGTATATGCGATAATACAATTAGCTACACAGGGTCCTCCTACCTTATACTGAACCAGACCTTTGGTCGATGTAGCTCAATCTCCTCTTCACTGACATAGCAGCTGCCCAAAGTTTCAGGCAGGAGTCCATCCCAGCTCTTCCTGGAAACGCCATGGATTGCATCTCAGGCCTTCTGCATGCAAAGCAAGTGATCTGCCAGTGAATCATAAAATCAACCACAGTAACATAGACTTGGAAGGGATGCGGGTGGCCTTGTGGGTTAAACCACAGAGCCTTGGGCTTGCCGATCAGAAGGTTGGCGGTTCAAATCCCCATGACAGGGGTGAGCTCCTGTTGCTTGGTCCCTGCTCCTGCCAACCTAGCAGTTCGAAAGCATGTCAAAGTGCAAGTAGATAAATAGGTAGAGCTCCGGTGGGAAGGTAAACGGCGTTTCCATGCACTGCCCTGGTTCGCCAGAAGCGGCTTAGTCATGCTGGCCACATGACACAGAAGCTGTACGCCGGCTCCCTCGGCCAATAAAGCGAGATGAGCGCCGTAACCCGAGTCGGCCACGACTGGAACTAATGGTCAGGGGTCCCTTTACCTTTAACATAGACTTGGAAGCGACCACGAGGATGATTTAGTCCAACCCCCTGCAATGCAGGAATATTTCACCCAACGTGGGACTCGAACCCATGGCCCTGAGATTAAGAATTGCATGCTCTACCCACTGAGCTATCTCTGAGGTACAGTCCTTCCCTGATTCATCTTCTACAGCAAGGGTAGGGAACCTTTTTGGCTTAGCAGGACAGATTTGTGTCTCCCTCCATGCCATAGGCCAATTTTGACAGGTAAAGAGGACCACCCGCCTCTCTATCACCTGATGGCATTATGATGTCAGATGATGGACAGGTGAGTGGTCCCACCCACCTGTCCAATGTAGCCTGTAGGGGTGGGATGATAGTGACCAAGCAGGAATAAACTCCCTGGGCATAGGCTGATACACAGGGAGTTGAATCCTGCTTTCTGCAGGGTTCAGGTGTGCTAGCGGGTCTCCCATGAGGAACCAGCTCGTACGTCCAGTCGAAGCAGTTGTCCTGCAGGGAACGCACTCAGGCACCTGAACCAAGCCGGAGTGAACTCCCCACCCACTAACTGACATGTGGGGAGCTCAGTCCTGCTTTCCAGCCCAATAATTCAGCTGTGTCTCTACTTAATCTCATGATTGTGGGTTCACTCCCCACACTGGGCAAGAGATTCCTGCATTGCAGGGGGTTAGACTATTCAATCCTTGTGGTCCCTTCCAACTCTACAATTCTATGTTGCTGTGATATCGTTTTGTGGAAAGGGCTTCACAGGACAAATGCAGAGGCCTGATTTGGCCCACGAACTGCAAGTTCCCCACCCTGGTTATATAGAATCCGTTTTCTTTTCTGTTTGTTATGCAAATGCTCCATGAGAATTACAGGCCGATGTAATCGCCGTGAGACTTCTGTGCTCCCGACAGATCACCTCCACTGTGCAACTGGTCATCTCTGTTCAGAATTTACAATTCTTCAATGATTTTTAGGAAAAGAAAAGGGCATTCCTCCCCACGCTCTAAGCTTCCAGAATTCTCCTATCTGCAGAGGGGGCAGGTGATGGTATCAACACATTCCTAAATCCTGCCACTTATGACATCATCTATATTTACATTGGCTCAAAGGGGCAGGAGAAGCTGCAGCAGAAAATGAGTTGGCATCACACTACACCCTCCAGCTGAGAGGACAGAATAATGTGCTGGAGAGGGGGAGAGCAGGGATTTACTGCAATAATAGGCAGTGAATCCCTGCTTTCTCTCTAAAGCCTCTTCTACGTACTTCTCTACACTGCAAAACTCTGAATAAATATATGCAATATTAATAGTTTCACTATGTGCCAAGGTAGCTGATACATACCAAATGTACACATTAGGTTAATTTAAATCTGCATGATGTACTTGCATGGACAAAAGGCTGTCTGCACAACCGGATAACACAGCTTTGCTAGTGAGTATAATGAATGCTAAAGTTCTGAAAGCGTTCACATTACGTAACCATACAAGGCTGCAATCCTATACCAGGCCTGCCTTATTGATTTCATTGCAGTACAATGTTTCACAGATTATCTGGTCAGATGACGACTGCTTTGGACATTTCTGAAGCTAATAAAAAGGCTGCCTTTTCTCATGATCCTGCTATAGTCAGAGGCTACTGAATTTACCCAAGAAACTCTATCAACCCTGGCAGACATAGAAATGGCAAAACTTTAAGAAGTGGTTCCCCAAATGCATGCAGGGGTTAAAAGTGCATCTCTGGGTCTGAAAAGGTGAAGACTGCTGTTTTAGATTGGGGGTGGGCACACCTATGCTTTGAATGCTAGGACCCACCCACCAGAGCCACATGCAAAAATCCTGGCACAGAACATATGTGGCTTGGGCACAGAATTAAGGAAAAACTTATTTTCAGCACCAGAACTGAGCTCACAGTCCTCCCACACAAAAACCCCCACTCATGGTTTCACTCTCTAGCCTTCTTCAGCAGAACAACCTCTCTTCCATGAAACTGTCCACATTCTTTTAAAGCCATCCAAGTTGTGATCGAATCTTGCCCTTTATATTCTGTATGAAAAAGTACTTTATTTCACCTGCCCTCATTTATTTTGAATGCCATGCGGTGTTTATGAAAAGGTGCCTTGCACATCTCATATGGAAATAAATTATTATTTTTTAAAAATCATTTTTTTAAAAAAAATAAGTTGTTTTACATCGTTATTCTACTGACTAGAAGGCGCCTTGGGCACAACACGTCAGAGACGGCAGAATGAAACCTTTTAAGCAAAGAGGGGGGAAATTATGCTTTTGAATGCAACATGATATTCTAGAGAACCTTCCTCAAAGAGAATCTTTCTGGTTCCAGACTTAAGAATCTGCCACAAGGGAGTAGGATTAAAAATGCCTTTTCCTCTCTACATGTCCCAAGGGGCTATGGTACAGCTCAAGGAAAGGAAGAGCCCATTTGTTCTTAAGTGTGTACTGCACAATGTAAAATGGCAAAACAATGGGGTGGTGCTCTAGGAAATGCCCCACGTAGCCTTAGCAGCTGCACATGAAGGCATGCTTCTTTCACAAGTGCAATGCTGAAGCCATAAAGGAAGACGCCATAAAATCTGCTTTCATGTCAGAAACAATTATGCTGCCTTGCTCCCCCCCCCCCTTTCTAAACCACACTGGCACTGATTTCCCGGCCCCAGTTACATCCGCAGTGTGGATTAGATCTAATTTAAGATGCAAACACCATCTCTAAATTGCTCTTCTTTAATAAGGGTCCCCAGGGAATTTCACACCGATAAATGTAAGCCGACTTTTAAAACTATTGACTCTTAACACCATTTCCTTCTCAAGCTGCTCTCGATTTTGCGGTGTGCAGATCCTGTCTGATGACTGATACATTAGCCCATTAATCTTTATCAATTAGAGACAGCACACCTGAGCAACAAAACCTCTTAAAACCCCTTCTGATTTAACGCCTGGGCATGATTGAAAGCTGACATGCTAACTACACAAGGCGCCCTTTTATTTTACGGAATGGTTCCTATTCTCAGCCAGTCTGTTGAGCTGTTAAGGTGCTAAGGCTCCCCTCTAGCTCCTGTTTTCAGCTAGAGACCTATGTTCACTCATCGGAGGAAATTCAGATGCAGGAGCTGACTCCATACTTAAGCCTCAGACTTCATTTTCACAGCACCGGAGCTTATTTCCTATGCATGGCAACTTTCCTTTAGCAACTCAGATTGAAGGCACATTGCCTGGGTGCAGAAGGAAAGGCAACATGAATGACAGGCAGCGCAATTCTAGACACAACTGCTGCCGCTGAGTTCACCGGGGCTCATTACTTTTGCTCCTAGGGTTAGCAGGTATATGGGTTGCAAGCCAGACTGCCTAAACACTGGAGGTGTAACATTTGAAAAGGGGACATGCAGAAACCCTGAATATGATAAGAACTTGAACATCCTCCTCTTATTTTTCTAATATTGCATTGGTTACCAACTGTGGCAATCACACAGGGTCCCCGGACGTTTCACCGTCTATTGATCCCTGTGCCACCAATTTATTTCTCGCTGCCACCACCCAGGCCCTACCTGGTACAATACTGAGTCCAGTCAGGGTTAAATTGGAACATAAACTTCTGTTTATTTATTGCAGTTTAACAAGCGCGTGGTTTCATAAACGGTATTGGTCAATTACAATCATGGGGTGCCTATCCAGACCTATAACTTCCGCTATCTGCTCTCACTCACTAAACCACCTCTCAGTTATTTGCTTCTCTTCCTAGCTCCTAACTGTTCTTGGCTCAGCTTATTTTGCTACACTAACTCAACCTACCCACAGACTCTATCCCAATTCACTCCCACTCCAACCAACCTCCCAACGAACTCCTCCCAGAGCTGGTTTTATAGTCCCTCTGACTCCACCCCCCTGGGTTCTGATTGGGTAACTTGTTTAACTATTTCACCTCCAGCACTATCATATGTTAACGTCACAGCAAACCCCCCCCCCAAGATATGCAAGTCAGGCATTGTCAGGGACTGGATTGAGTAGGAATGGTGGGGACCGCCCTCCCTCCTGCACCTTCCCGAGAAGAGGAGGACAGTGTAGATATAGAACAGTGGTTTGCAGAAGGTCATAGCTCAGAGGCTGCAGAGGGGAGAAGCTGAGAAATATTGGGAGAGGAGCAAGAGGAAGAGGAAGCACCAGGAGAGAGACGATTGACAGGCTCAGTGTCCTTGGAAAGCATTCCTGACCGCCGCCCCCTCTCCCAGGACCAGGCGTGCATTGAGAATAGGAGAACAGAAAGCTCAGAGGCAGAAAGCACAGATCAGCTGACGGAGGGATGACATATAATAGGAGAGACAGAAAAGATGGGACTTTACTCAGAGCAACGCCATTATCTAAGAGAGACAGCATTTTGACGTCTATCTCTGTGAATATTGAATAAAAGACTTGGCAAGAACTCTTCTTGGTTACCTACTTCTTGGCTGCCACCGTGGGCAGGATCGGATTCCTTGGAGCCTGACAGGCATACTTTCCCATATCTTTCCTCCAGATCATGTAGAAGCCCCAGACCCTCTAAGAGTCCCTGTTTTCCAGGGACAGTCCGGGATTTAAAGGATCCATCTCAGTTGACGGTGTGTGGCCCCAGGCCCCCTCAATCGCAAGGGAAGGCTTAGAAACTTGTGGAGTGCCCTGAGATCAATGGATGCAGGGCAGTATACAAATTTAATTTTAAAAAATTAAAAAATGAATAATAAAGTTGAGGTCATTCAAATCTGTTTCAGTTTTTTTTTAACTTTCATATGTAGGGCTGTAAGTAATTTTCTTGATTTTACTGCCTGTTTGTTCTTACAGTCAAGTTATGTATGAATTTTATGGCATAAAATAATAAATAAATAAATAATCAGTCCTTATGGGACCCAAGTGAACAAACCTTAACTTAGGCTACCATGTTTGCATAATTCAACCCTCAGATCCGTATCGCGTCAGGTTGTTCTTGCATGGAAAAGCCAATCCACTCACTTACCTTACTGCAGCTTTCGCCAACCTAGTGCCCTCCAGATGTTTCCAACCGGCCAGTGCTGAAGGGAGTTGTAGCCCAAAACATCTGGATGGCAACAGGCAGGCAAAGGCTGGCTTATTTGTGATCAGCACTGAATTTCAAGGTTGAGTAAGGTCGTGACTGTTCTCACCTAAGACTGCTCCCGGCAAATTCCATGCAGGGGGTGCAAAACACAATCAAATACCTGATAAATAATAATATAAAAAACTGGCTCTTGGATAGAATCACAGGTGAGTCATACAGTGACAAGGAAGCATTGCTAAATTGGCCAGTGTGTTGCAGGCGGAGTAGCAGTACCTGAAGAAGGGTGAAGCAGGTTTCTTGCTATAGCTTCATTTATTTTGACATACATAAATTTAATGACTATCTCTTTTCAATTTACTCCCCCTGGCTGGATGAAGAGCTGAGTACAGTTTCCCTGTCTCTAAAACCAATTAATTGTGATGACCTTGGAAGGCAGTTTCTGGTTATAGTACTTCTTGATGACTAACTGGCATTTCTGCTGTTATGCTGATTGTAGTGATTTCGACATCAGTCAGAGGAAATAGTTCAGTGTTTCCAGCCTCTGAAATTTAATATTGAAATATTAGATTTGCACAAGACTGGAGAAGAGGAGGTTAAGGGGTGATATGATAGCCATGTTCAAATATATAAAAGGATGTCACATAGAGGAGGGAGAAAGGTTGTTTTCTGCTGCTCCAGAGAAGCGGACACGGAGCAATGGATCCAAACTACAAGAAAGAAGATTCCACCTAAACATTAGGAAGAACTTCCTGACAGTAAGAGCTGTTCGACAGTGGAATTTGCTGCCAAGGAGTGTGGTGGAGTCTCCTTCTTTGGAGGTCTTTAAGCAGAGGCTTGACAACCATATGTCAGGAGTGCTCTGATGGTGTTTCCTGCTTGGCAGGGGGTTGGGCTCGATGGCCCTTGTGGTCTCTTCCAACTCTATGATTCTATGATTCTATAAAGACACAGCATTAGTCATAACTGAATGACACTTCCCCCCAAATCTGTGCATGTCTGCTCAGAAATAAGTCCTATTCAGTTCAATGGGACTTACTCCCAGGCAATCCTTACAGGTGCTTTTGCTACATGGTGATTCATGAATAAAAGAATAGCCAAAACAGGCAGCCAACTGAAAACAGGTGCATGAACAAATAACACATTTTCCTTATACTGTTGAAGTTTTCCTCTTCTGGGGGGGGGGTGTGGCAATGGAATATATGCGCTTTTCGCATCAATACATTCACTGTTTTAACTTTTGCCATTTGTCACACTCTTCCTGCAAATTGTCATTTCACAGTTTGATGTTCAAATCCACATTCATTCATTCATTCAAGAAATTCGTATCTGCTGTTCTGCTTCACAAGGGAGTTGCTTGAAGTACAGTAGTTTACAAATCACAATCACAAAAGCAACAAATTAAACGTTGGAGCACAAATTATCAAACAAAAACAGCAACACAAAGCACATGATACAGCTCCTTACCTCAGAAATGGGGTATCTGTGTGTCCCGTGCCCCCTGCCCCCCCCCCCCCGGTACTAGTTGGATTCCAACTCCGAACAGCCTAGATCCAAATTGCAGGGCTAGGCATGCTCTCTAGCCAAGATTGTTATTACACCTAGATGAGGTTTTGTTATATGGAGGAAGCAGAGGTTGCCTGGGAGCAAATATATCAGTTAGCTAAGCTTTCATTAGAGGAATATGTAGCAAAACCTCTTACTTAGGATAAGGCTTCTCCGGCCCCATTACTTGCATTTGTTGTTGCTGTTGTTTAGTCGTGTCCGACTCTTCGTGACCCCATGGACCAGAGCACGCCAGGCACTCCTGTCTTCCACTGCCTCCTGCAGTTTGGTCAAACTCATGTTAGTAGCTTTGAGAACACTGTCCAACTATCTCGTCCTCTGTCATCCCCTTCTCCTTGTGCCCTCAATCTTGCCCAACATCAGGGTCTTTTCCAGGGAGTCTTCTCTTCTCATGAGGTGGCCAAAGTACTGGAGCCTCAGCTTCACGATCTGTCCTTCCAGTGAGCACTCAGGGCTGGTTCCTTCAGAATGGATAGGTTTGATCTTCTTGCAGTCCATGGGACTCTCAAGAGTCTCCTCCAGCACCATAATTCAAAAGCATCAATTCTTCAGCGATCAGCCTTCTTTACTTGCATACTCACAATGTAAAAGACCCAGGCTATCCATGTAAGATATCTAAATGTAAGATACAGTGGTACTTCGGGTTACATACGCTTCAGGTTACAGACGCTTCAGCTTACAGACTCCACTAACCCAGAAATAGTACCTCAGGTTAAGAACTTTGCTACAGGATGAGAACAGAAATCGTGCGCTGGCTCCACGGCAGCAGCGGGAGGCCCCATTACCTAAAGTTAAGGTTAAGAACAGTTTCATGTTAAGAACGGATCTCCAGAGCAAATTAAGTTCTTAACCTGAGGTACCACTGTATCTTTGAAGCACCTCTTACTCCCTTTGCTGAGACACAGGAGTACTGCATAGATTTCTGGACTAAATTTGGCAATAAAGTTTTGGATGTCGTAACGGAAGCACTGCAGGTCTGTGCTCGTGTAATAACCATATTAAAACTGCCGAGTGTCCTTTGATCGAGATGTTCTTCTAAGCGTTTCCTATCAGTTTCATATCAGTTAAAAACGCCCAGCCAAAACAGCTGCTCTTTCCGCTCCTGTCCTCCAATTAAAATATATGGTTTGTAAGCCCATATAGAAATAAAACAAACAAAACAGGTATGCTCCTTGCCTGTATGGAGTAATTAAAGTTAACTGCCGAGCCAACTGCCTTTGCAATTTAAAAACTATTCAAGTTGTGGGGTTTTGTGTGTGTGTGTGTGTGTTTTTAATGAAAACTAGAACATACTATGGACACGGGTGGCGCTGTGGGTTAAACCACAGAGCCTAGGACTTGCTGATCAGAAGGTCACGGTTCGAATCCCCGTGACGGGGTGAGCTCCCGTTGCACATCAAAGTGCACGTAGATAAATAGGTCTGGCGGGAAGGTAAACGGTGTTTCCGTGCACTGCTCTGGTTTGCCAGAAGCAGCTTAGTCATGCTGGCCACATGACCTGGAAGCTGTACGCCGGCTCCCTCGGCCAGTAAAGCGAGATGAGCGCCACAACCCCAGAGTTGTCCACGACTGGACCTAATGGTCAGGGGTCCCTTTACCTTTTTAGAACAGACCACGGAACTCAAGGACAAGAAGCCATACTTGTCGCCATCGTCACCCAGAAGTCCAATGCAAACCCCTTACGACCTGTTGCAGCCAGTGTGGTGTAGTGGTTAAGAGCGGTAGTCTCGTAATCTGGGGAACCGGGTTTGTGTCTCCGCTCCTCCACATGCAGCTGCTGGGTGACCTTGGGCCAGTCACATTTCTTTGAAGTCTCTCAGCCCCACTCATCTCACAGAGTGCTTGTTGTGGGGGAGGAAGGGAAAGGAGAATGTTAGCCACTTTGAGACTCCTTAAAGGGAGTGAAAGGCGGGATATCAAATCCAAACTCTTCTCTTCTTCTGCTAAAATGAAGGCTTTCCCCTCCGTTTTAGTTGGGGGCTGAATGTAAACTGAATCCCGCCCCACTGAGCAGTTTGCAAACCTGCTGCCTTGGCTGTGTTTACCAGTTCTGCCAATGCAGAACTGATTCCTTCCTCTTGCTCCAAACTGGGACGCAGGAGTGTCTGTGTGTGATATCCTGTACTTTGCATGGGAAAATCTGGTATATATTTATTAGTTAACATGCATGTTTCATTGGCACAATATTGTGCCAGCAAGAATGAATCTGGCCCACTGACAGGACCTCTGCCAACGATATAGTTGCTTATAGATTTGTTGGACTTGATTCTTGAAACATTAGAAAGGCTTTTTTTTAAAAGTCCCTGTTTTTCCCCTGCCACTGGAAATTCAGCTGGAGTGGGTGGGGGGAAATGTTTGCATTTCCTCCAGGACTGGAAATTCTTATATCTTAAAACAGCTTGAACAGGTAGATTAAAATGTCCAGAATGAACTGGACATTCTGAGTTGTGCTTCATTATTTATGGGTGGTGGCTCCCTGCTTGTGGAATAATTCCTTTAATTAAGCTGTTGGCTAATTAAACAATCAATGGCCTTTTAAATGTGCTTGTAGGGTGGGTTATTGGGGTTTGTTTATGTATTTTGTGTTCCCATTTTGCATTTTTATGCTGTAAACCACCCTTTGATCTTGAGATGACGGGCAGAATATAAATTTAATAAATAAATAAATAGGTAAATATTTACTTTATAGACTGCTACTAATGTCTGTGCTGTGGAAGAGACAGCCAAGTCCCCAACTGCTGGGTAAGATCAATAGAAACAGCAGGTCCAGTGCAGCGATCCTATGTGCATATTATCTTGAAAGTAAATGCCATTGTGTCCAGTGGGGATCCTGAACGGATCCGTGCGCTCCTTATCACAACATTTTCTTTGGAAAGCCTCCTTCAGAACACAAGAATAATTGCCCTGCTGGTCAGGCCGGCGGCCCACATAATCCAGCGAGGTTTCCCAGCAACTGGTATTCAGAAGCATTGCTTCCTCCACCTTCTTGGAGGTACAACACAGCGATAGGTTCTCTCCAAAGAGAAGCAGCGCGGTCTGTTGTGGACCTATTATTGGCTCGGGCGAAGAAGTGAGTTCCATGCCCAGCAGATGGCGGGCCGGAGCGCCTATCCTGGCTCTGGTACGCCATTGAACAATAGAGTGAAGAAGCTTCCATGTGCGCGCGTGCCCATCTCCACTCCCCCTTTTTTCTCTCGCCTTCAGCGGCCGCTGTTTTTTTTAATTTTAATTTTAGGGGGGGGGTGCCTCCGCGAGAATCTCCAGGAGCAGATTGTGGCGGGGAAAAGGAGAGAGAGGGCACCGATTTCCTCCTTCTTTCTTCGCTCCCGCCCATTCTCTCTCTCTCTCTTTCTATCTATCTATCTCTCCCCCCCCCTCACCTCCGAAGTCTCCGCCTTGCCATCAGCAAAGACCAAGGGCATGCTCAGTAGGAGCCAGCATCGGCTTCGGGAGCAGGCTGCGACTCTACACCACCCCCTGCCTCTCTTTCTTGCGTCAGATTAATGTTCCGGGGAGGGACGGCGTGCGTGGGGGGGGCGGTTTGAGAAGGAACCACGCGCGCTTTGCCCGGGGGAGGAGCGGAAGGGCCGCCGGGGGCGGAGGAGCGGCTTAGAACGCTGAGCTGGCCCGGTGGAACGTCGGGGCTTCTCTTTTGGAACGCTCGCACACACTTTGGAACGCTCGCGCTCTCCCGCGGCGCGGAGGCGAGGCCCGGCCGGGCTCTCCGAGGAGTAGCAGCAGCAGCTCCAGGGAAACGGGCGCTGTTGTTTTGAGTCTCGCTGGCGGGGGCCTGCGGGGTTTCGGTGAGCGAATCAGCTCGGTGCCCGCCGTTCGATGGTTTGTCCCGACCGAGATGAGCCGCCCGTCCTCCGCCGGACCCAGCGCTAGCAAACCCTGCGGCAAGCAGCAGCACACCCCGTCGCCGGCTGCTGCCCCTGCCGCCGCCGCCAACGCCGCCGTCGCCACCATCTCCGCCGCCGGGGCCGGTTCCTCCGCGGTCTCCGCCGCGGCCGCTGTGATCTCGAGCCCTGGAGGAGGCGAAGGCAGCGGCGGGCCGGTCTCGCCTCAGCACCACGAGCTGACCTCGCTTTTCGAGTGCCCGGTTTGCTTCGACTATGTGCTGCCCCCGATCCTGCAGTGCCAGGCCGGGCACCTGGTGTGCAACCAATGCCGGCAGAAGCTGAGCTGCTGCCCCACGTGCCGGGGATCCTTGACCCCCAGCATCAGGAACCTGGCCATGGAAAAAGTGGCCTCGGCCGTCCTCTTCCCTTGCAAGGTAAGGAAGGGCAGCAACCGGCACAGCCGCCGGAAAGGTGGGCGGGGAGAGGGGGCTGGGTCGAGGGAAGCAGCGGGGCTCAGCGCCTGCCCTTGAGGTTGTGGTGGTCCAGGTGTTATTTTAAAAGCTAGCTCTCTGAAATTCTCCATACCCTACTGGGAAGTATTGGGGTGTACCCCGTGAGAACACCCCGCCTCCCACTAACTCACTCCTCATGAGAAACAAATACGAAGTGCCCTTTTTTTCTGGAGAGCTGATTTTCAGAGACTGTTTTCATTTTAATGTAAGATGCACCTGCGTCTGTAATTCTGCCTCCCCCACCTTTAAGTCCAAACCACTATTCCAAGCAGCCTTTAGACACAGCCCCTTTACTCTTCAACCTACAGAAGTGTACACATCCACAACAGTAAAAAGTGTCGATGGTCCTCTCAAGAATGCAGATCTTTGCTCTGTTGTTATTTGTTCTTGTGCATTGTTGTCAGGAGACTAGGGCCAGAGAGCTCCTGGCTTTTGCACCTGACCTGTGCCAGGGCTGTACCCAAGCCAGTCTTTCTCAGTTTTGCTCCCTAATATCTTGCAATATGGAGTATTATCCTACTTTAGTTGTAAGGATCCCTGGTATAAATGTATGTGAAGAGCTTGGAGCACTTGAAAGAACACACAGAGTTTAAAATCTCTCATTATTATTATTATTATTATTATTATTATTATTATTGGCTCATGTCATAGTTATACCTCATCCCTGCTTACACTTGACAGCGTATGCTATGTTACACTGGAGAGTTAATGTATAATTCAAAAATAGTGGCCACTGAGGAGTGGAGATCTAAGGGAGCATAAAAGTTTGGAAATGATTTGGAAACTCTTTAGCAGTACTGTACCTGGATTAGTAAAACAGGAGGTGTTTTTTAAAGGGGAGGCTAGAGATGGATAGCTCAGTCAGTCAATAGATTCTTGACTCCATGTAGGGAGCCTTGCCAAGTGTCTCGGTTAATTGAAACACATTGGTGCTAATGCACTCCCTGTTAGTCTGCGCTGTGCGCTAAGGGAATTGGGGCATTGGTCTAAACACAGCAGAGATGTGTGCAAAGGCCTATGAAATGTGGTACCTTTCCCCCCTCCTCCTTTCACACTTCTGACTCAACCTTAAAGGCAGAACTTGACAGAGCGAGAGACAAGTTGGGTTCTGGTGTGTTAGTTGGCAGGGATACGTGCAGGGGAGAAGGGGCAGGCCAGGGGGATGTGGGGAGGGGTGATTCCCCCCATCAACAAGTTTTTCCACCTTTTTTATCCTGCATGATAAGGTTGCAGGCAGCTGGGGAATGGAAGTGTGTGCAAAGGAGAATTGGTTGGGTGCAGAAAGGTGTACACACCTGATTCTCCTTTACAATCCAACTTCGCACGTTACCTCTGCAGAGACATTTCCTCCCCCCCCCCCGACATACTTTTGCTGATGAAACGTGTTTGCATCCTCTAAAATATTGAGCCGGGAGCTCAGGAACTTCCCATATTGGTATGTCCAAAGCCACAGAGCTCCTCTGCATCCAGTCAGAGGCTGGGGGTTCTGTTGATGACGTCTTTTGCTGTTTTGGAAGGGGGCAGGACTGGAGCTTAAGGGCACCTGCAACCTATACTGGGACGGTGCTGATCCTTGTGCTTTGTGCTTATTATTAGCAAAAATGGTTGCAGCATATCCCTATCCTCCAAGAGGAATGTTCCTGTTCAGTATGCGATAACCCCGTTTCACTCCTAAACCGTCAGCCCTTGACCACCCAAGTTCACGCTTGGAATGAGTCTAGCTAATTGCTAGTCCATATGGACTTAGAAAAATGAGCGTGGGTTGCACAAAGAAGGAACAGCATCGACATCCCACCTCTGGTGGTGGTACCATTTACAACCTTTTTCTTTTAAATGCTCCCACCCCTTTTTCTCAATCAGTGCGAGTTTTTAGGGGGGGAGAGGCTGTTTGGAAGCACGCTAACTAAGATAAAAACCAAGGTGGCAGCTGGCACGAGAGAAGAGCTGTTTCCACCCAAGCTTTCTATCAGTGCCAATCTTTAGGCCCTTGTCTCCCTTAAACTAGATATACCGGTGTCGGTTTCACTCCCAAGGCGCAGGTTTAGGCTGATCAATATGCACTCTAAACCATTCTAAAATGACATTGACACAGATCTTAAGGTCGTGTTGATGAAAGGCAAGGCTGGAAGCGACCATGTCGCCCGCGTTAACAGTCTCAATCGGAAGGGCTCCAGTTGCAAAAGCAAAAATTAAACTTGCGGCATTGTTGCTGCATTGAACCACTGATACTGTCATAGAGAGTTGGAAGGGATCCCAAGGGTCATCTAGTCCAACCCCTTGCAATGCAGAAATCTCAACTAAAGCATCCATGACAGATGGCCATCCAATCACTGCTTAAAAGCCTGCAAGGAAGGAGAGGGGAATCGGTTCCACTATAATTCATAATAATAATAATAATAATAATAATAATAATAATAATAATAATAATAATTTATTATTTGTACCCCGCCCATCTGGCTGGGTTTCCCTAGCCACTCTGGGCGGCTTCCAACAAAGATTAAAAATACACTAAAATGTCACATATTAAAAACTTCCCTGAACAGGGCTGCCTTCAAATGTCTTCTGAATGTCAGGTAGTTGTTTATCTCTTTGACATCTGATGGGAGGGCGTTCCACAGGGCGGGCGCCACTACCGAGAAGGCCCTCTGCCTGGTTCCCTGTAACTTGGCCTCTCACAGTGAGGGAACCGCCAGAAGGCCCTCGGAGCTGGACCTCAGTGTCCGGGCAGAACGATGGGGGAGGAGACGCTCCTTCAGATATACTGGACCGAGGCCGTTTAGGGCTTTAAAGGTCAGCACCAACACTTTGATGCCCATGCTAGCATTTAAAAACCTAAACAACTTAGGCCCCAAATATGTGGAAGGTTGCATCCTGCCCTGCAGATCATCCTGAGTGTTGAGATCAGCAGAGGGTGGCCCTCTGGGTAGTTCCACCTTCCTCAGAAGTTCAGTGCGTTGGGGATGGCCCAGAAGAGGGCATTCTTTGTGGTAGCCCCCAAATTCCCTCTCCTCAGATGTATGCCTGGCTTTTGGTAAGCGCTGAAGATGCACTTCTATACGCTGGTCTCTGAAATGTACGCTGTGCTCAGAAATGTACTGGGAGCCAATGTAGGTCTTTCAAGACCGGTGTTATATGGTCTCGGTGGCCGCTCCCAGTCACCAGTCTAGCTGCCGCGTTCTGGATTAGTTGTAGTTTCCGGGTCACCTTCAAAGGTAGCCCCAGGGGTTTGTTTTTTTTAGGGGAAGGGGGTGTTTAGGGAAGACAACTCCTTTCTTACACTGTTTTGGGAATGGTGCTGCATAGATGGAGATTAATTGATGATTTACTAAATGACCAAAAAATTGTGGAAAAAACAAAAAAGGCTTTGACTGATTACAGTGGTACCTCGGGTTAAGTACTTAATTCGTTCCGGAGGTTTGTTCTTAACCTGAAACTGTTCTTAACCTGAAGCACCACTTTAGCTAATGGGGCCTCCTGCCGCCGCCGCACAATTTCTGTTCTCATCCTGAAGCAAAGTTCTTAACCTGAGGTATTACTTCTGGGTTAGCGGAGTCTGTAACCTGAAGCGTATGTAACCCGAGGTACCACTGTATTTTGAAATAAACAGTCATGGACAGACAAAATTACAGGTGGTCTGAGACGCAAGTAAGGCGGTAATGAGGGGAGTCTTTATACAACAAAACTCATATAAAAGGAAACTGAAAGAGAAAAAGAAAAGGGAGATTTTAGATGAGATTACAGAAAAGAAGAAACAATTGTCAAACAAAGCCAATAAAGAGGCAGTGAAACAGGCAATCAAAACTTTACAAACTCAATACTCAATGATAGTTAATGAGGAAATCAGCTGGAAAATAAAGAGAGTAAAAAAAAATATATTTTGAGCATGCAAACAAGCCAGGGAAATTCCTAGCTTGGCAGTTAAGAAAAAGTAACAGAGGAACTCCATAAATAAAATTAGTCTAAATGGAAAGATCACAGATAAGTTGAAAGAAATAAGGGAATGGTGCTGCAAAAGAGCACCTAGTTCTTAGATTTGAGGGACGCCGTCATAGAGTGTGCACCAGGTCCAGTCCTGGGATTTCAGGTAGCAGCAGGGCTGGGATAAAACCCACCCTGGAGACTTGCCACCAGTCAGGAGAAGTCCGTCCTGGACAAAGAGGGGCCAAATGGTCTGACAGAGTAGCTGACAGCGTGGCCTGAACATCGCAGGATGCCAACTTGATACCAAGTCAGACCGTTGGTTCATTAGTTTGACACATCGGCCTTCCTCATTGTGGAGCGCTCCAGGTGTTGTACTACAAACATTCGTCCCTGAATGTTTGTTATCCTGACTGGGGCTGATGGGAGTTGTAATCGGAAGCATCGTGGGGGGATACATCTTGTGGGAGGCTGGTGACAGTGTTGAGCTCGGTGTAACAAGGATGGGAGTTGGGGTAAAGCAATGCGGAGGTTGGTACATATAAAGTTGTGTCCTATTGAGTTAGGCTGGTCTGCACTGTGTGGCTGTGGCATTCCAGTTTCCGACAGGGGACTTACACTCACCCTATCCAGAAATGGCAGATATCTTGAACCTCAGATTTTTCCCACATTAAGCATGTCCTCTGCCACTGAATTTGGGGGCTTCCTCATTAGTGTGTGACCTACCAAGCCAAACATCCCATCGGGCATCTGGTGTGACCTGCCAAGTGTCCCAACAACTCTGCTGCTTTGCAGTAACAGGCCAGCGGCAAAATCCGGACGTTTATTGCATTCCTGTTGGACCACCGTTCATGTCTTGTAGGCTACGTTTGGTTTAGCAGATCACAAGTTGCTCAGAACAAGAGTTTTGAATTTAGATTCTACACAGAGAAACAAATGGTAATCGCGAAACTGTAGTTGAAGACCAGTATTAGATTAAAACATGTTGGCTTCCCTGTGGAAGTCACTAAAACCTGCATGTTTGAAATGTGCTTTCTTCAGAATCAACATATTGCATGGAGAATCTCCACATCATCGTAAGCCACCTATGTGCTATGTGTCTGCAATGAAGCCATGCTATATACATAATGATTCCCAAATATTACATAGATAGGATGTAAAATTCCCAGAAAGTTTGAAAGGGAAAAACTTCTTTTTTTGCGGGTAGGGGAATGGAAATGAAAACCTTTGCAGTACTTATTTTCTTTTCTAACCCAAACCTTTTACAGCTTTGGCAGCATTAAATGCATAGTTCATAATATAGTTAGCATGTAAAATTTGTGTGTTCTTGAAATTTGCAGAGCAATGCTATGTGTTTACATGGAAGTGAGACCTGCTCTGTTTAGAAAGGTTTACTGCCTGGTAAGCACACATATAAATGCTGTCTCAAAACTAGAATTGCCCTAGTTTGGGTAGGAGAGTGCATATGTCACAGTTGTTTCAAGGGGCAAGCGGAAAGATTGACCACAAAAGTGGGGTCAGCTCGTAAGGGCAGCAGGTGCATGAATCCTTCTTTTCTTTTTTCATTTCCAAAACTTAGACCAAAGGTCACCAGAAGAGGATCCGTTGTAGCAGTAGAAAGGTATGCAGTACATAGTGGAACCTGGACATCTGGGAGTTAGAGCCTGGAGCTATAGTCCTGTGCCCACTTACCTAGGAGTAAGCCCCATAGGACACAACAGGACTTACTTCTGAGTCAAAATGCATAGGGCTGCGCTGAAAGTTAGGTGTCATACAGGGTCGATTGTCATAACCTGAGGACACTTCATACATTGTGTAGTTGATTTGCGCACCCTACAAATGCAGCACTGTGAGACATCCTAGAGTACATATTTTGTTTTATCTATATTTTGTTGAAGGGAGCAATCCAAGCCCACGGTCCACCAGGGGTGAGGAGAGTTGGGAATAGCAGGTCTCAGGCTGAGCCTGGGTTCAGTTGGAACTGAGTCTCACATCCTGGCTCAGCTGAAGATATGCCATAAAAAAGGGGGGGGGGAAATAGAATAAAAATCAAAGCACTATGGTCCTCCATCCTACCTTATCTTGGGGCTCAGTCATAGCCGTCTGAGCTGAGGCTGGGTTAAGTCCTGAAAAGGGGCCATTCTAGAGGTTTGGGGGTAGTTTCGGGGCAGGGGAGACTTACTCCTGTTCCAAACATGACCTAGCAACCCATCAGAAGTTAACACTGGCCAAAAGGGTGGCGCAAGTCAAACTGTTTTAAAGGCTTGTTTTCCCTCTGCCAGGCTCTGGCCAGCTCAACTGGCAGCAGAGGCAGCATTAGGGTAGCATGATGGTGCCACACTGCAGGAAGCACCACAATAATTATGCAGAACCGAGCACTAGAGGCAGGTGGGGTGTTTGTGTCAGATTTTAGCATCGCACAGGGTGCTGCTGAAATTTTGGAGCCCAAAATCAAAGATTGGAACAGGGGTAAGTTACACCAGCATAATTTACCCCAGCATGCATTATTCCGGCTTCCTTTATTTCGGATCACTCTGCTTTTCCATCAGTGGTTTCAGGATGGTTTTAAAACACTAAATAAGTAAAACAATGGCACGTGCATACAAAGCAAGCAGCGGACAAGAGCGTGCTTGAAGTCAGAGAGTAAGACAGTAAAAATGTTCTTAAATGTCTGACTTAATGAAGAAGTGTTTGTGTGATGCCTTTAGCGACAGTGAGGTTGGCAAGGTATTTCATAGGTGCCAAAAAAGGTTTGTCCTTCGCTTCGCACCAGAACAGCCTTGGTTGCCCCGAGTGACGACCTCTATCCGTGAAGAGATGAGAGAAGTACAGCCTTGTTGGTTATGCTTTCATTGGCTTTTGAGAACGTTGACCGTGAAGTTCTTCTGCAGTGACCCAGGGAGGTGGTAGTTGAAGGTATTATGTTTCAGTGGTTGCACTGCTATCGGCAAGGTTGCTTCCAGAAAGCAGTACAAGGAGATTGTTGCTCAGCAACGTGGCTGTGGGGGTCCCAGAAAAGGTCTGTTCTGTCCCCTGTGCTGTTTGCCATCTATCTGAAATTCATGGGATCTTGGGATTCGGAGCATGGTGCCATCTGAGTCAGGAGAAACTCTGAAGGTGTTGGACCGGTGTCTAGAGGCAGTGAAGGGCTGGGTGGGAGCTAATAAACTCAGGATGAATTCTGATAAGATGTAAGTACTGTGGGTGGGTGGGGGGAAGGTGGTTCCCATGTCTGGGAATTATGTGTAGAACCTGTTTTGGGAGGGGTTCCACTCCCTCTGAAGGAACAAGTTCATAGTCTGGGTGTACTCCTGGATTCCAGCCTCAAATGGCTTCTGTGGCTGGAAGTGTTTATGTCCAACTTCAGCGAATTCACTAGCTATGGCCATTCCTAGATTGGGATAGCCTGGTCTCAGTTGTCCATGCCCCCATCACCTTCTGCCTAGATTGCTGTCATGCGCTGTATGTGGGGCTGTGTGGAAATTGTCAGACTGTACAGCAGGTTAAATGGAAGTGATAAGAAAGAAAGAAATAGAATAAAAATCAAGGCACTAAAGTCATGTCAACATCGTCCAGGTCTAGCAAGTCAACAACCTTCAAATAGAAAAAGAGTATCTTAGCACATGACTAGTCAGTGGCCTGACCTTTCTAGCCAGTTGCTGTTAAAGGTCAACAGAAGTAGATTTAATGCAGGCTTTTCCTGTTCTAGGAGAATTACCATGGAAACGATAGGTGACCGGGAAGTATTGTAATGTGGGTTGTCATCTGATGACGAAATTGTGTTTAATCATCTAGTCTGGAGATGGGCAGTTTCAGGACTTTAGGCCAATGTGGCCCTCCAGGCTTTTATGGGTTCTCTGTCTGGCCCTTGGGGGCCTTCACAGGCCACACACACACCCCGAGCCGCCCCAGCCCTGCTCTGCATCCTCCTTTGCCTGCCAGGAATGTGCCATTGAACTCTGAGAATGCCTTTTGTCTGAATGGAGGACTGAGATGTTAGGTATTCCCATGAGGGCAAAGGCACAGCACTTTGCAAGACCCAGTGGCCTGTGGGCCAGATTGCCCATGACTGGTCTGCACTGCAGGACTTTAGACACAGATAGACAGCACGGGTGGCGCTGTGGGTTAAACCACAGAGCCTAGGGCTTGCCAATCGGAATGTTGGCGGTTCGAATCCCCGCAACGGGGTGAGCTCCCATTGCTCGGTTCGAGCTCCTGCAGTTCGAAAGCACGTCAAAGTGCAAGTAGATAAATAGGTACCGTTCTGGTGGGAAGGTAAACGACGTTTCTGGGCGCTGCTCTGGTTCGCCAGAAGCTGCTTAGTCATGCTGGCCACATGACCCGGAAGCTGTATGCCGGCTCCCTTGGCCAATAAAGCGAGATGAGTGCCGCAACCCCAGAGTCGATCACAATTGGACCTAATGGTCAAGGGTCCCTTTACCTTTACCTAGACAATGCTACATAGAGATGCTGTCTGGAAAGGACACGTTCTCTCACTGAGCTGTGCTCCATATGCACCAGAAACATTAGGAAATGGAGCATCTAGGTATACAGTTTCAGATCCATAGGAAGCTGCTTATACCAGGTCTGGCTGTTTGTCCTTGTGGGCTGGCTGGCATTGTCTACTCGTGACTGGCAGTAGCTGTCCAAGGTAGCAGTTGGGGATCCTTCCTGATCTTCTTAACAGACAGTGATAGGTACCAAACCTGGGACAGTTATCATGTATAGCATGTGCAATGTCACTCAGCTGTGGTTCCTCCCCACTTTTTCAGCACGACAGTGGCTTTTTGAGAGAGTCAAAGCTGGCATGGGATAGACGCTTCCTTCCTTGCATTTTACACTCTTACCGAGATCACTGCCATCTGCTGGAAGGTTTGCAAAAAATAATAATAAACAAATGCTTTGGTTTTTTGCATCTTTCGCAAAACCTGTTTGGCCAGAGATGGCAGTGGGAGGAAATAAACAAGAACATTCGTAGTGGTGTCTTCATTGTTGCCACCTTCAGCTGTCTGAGTGTATTGTCTGCCTCCAGCCTACCTGAGCACAAGGACAGGGTATGGGCCCATCTCTGTTTAGTATAGTAATTAGGATTTAGCATGCTATGGGCGGCACCCATCTTCAAGATAAGCATCCTCTCTTACCCCATCTCCTGCCTGGGCCAGCTCTATAGAAGTGCCGTCCCAAGAATCAACACCACCACAAAGGTTGCGGGAATAAACTTTAAAACAATTAAAGATACCAATCAATTGATTTTCAGGATGCTTCCTTAATTGTGTTTGAACTCTACTGTAAGGGTTGCCTTTGCAATTTAATTGTCATTGCTCCTATGATAGGGGAATATTATCATCTGTGATTATGGGGAGGCTTTGCTAATCCAAAACAAGCAACCGCAGGTTTGTTTGGCAGCTGGAAGGGGAAATTGCTTAATGGATTTCTCTTTCCCCCACCCTTCCAACATGTAAACAAATGGGCACAGTCCATTTCCCACTGAAATCGATGGCAAAGCTGCTATTGATTTTAATGGGCTGTACAGTAGTGTCTTGGTTTTGTTCCAAGAATGGGTGGCATGAGTGATAGCTAGGGTGAGAGGGAGGAATAGAGGGCATGAAAAAGAAAAGTTTTCCAATGACAGTTCAAGTGTTACTCAGAAGTAAGCCCTGGTGACTTCAGTGGGGCTTACTCCCAGGTAGAGTGGGTTAGGGTGGCAGCCTAAGTAACTTCGTGGAAGTGCAAAACTAACCTGCTTGACCAGGGGTCGGCAACCTAAGGCCCGGGGGCCGGATCCAGCCCAATCGCCTTCTTAATCAGCAAGTTTTTACATGAGTAGAATGTGTCCTTTTAAATGCATCTCCGGGTTATTTGTGGGGCCTGCCTAGTGTTTTTACATGAGTAGAATGTGTGCTTTTATTTAAAACGCGGTGCATAGGAATTTGTTCTCTCCCCCCCCCCAAAAAAAATATAGTCCAGCCCCCCACATGGTCTGAGGGATGGTGGACCGGCCCATGGCTAAAAAAGGTTGCTGACCCCTATGCTTGACTAATCCTCTTTTCACACAAACAGTGCCTTTGCTGGATTATGTCTCTCCCCCCCCCCCCAGTGTCTAAGATTTCTGCAGAGTTGCTTGCACAGTGCTGAGAAGAGGGCAGTTATTAGATTATTCATTCATCGAAGATCTGTGTTAGCGACTGGATTGGCCAGAATTGTTACCCACCCTGTTCCTCTGACCTAGAGGAATGTGCAGAATTGGTATAGCCAGTGTTATTTGACTTCTGGCTAAGTTAGGGGAGGAATTGGCCGCTTTGCTTTCTCTCCCATGCTTTTCAGTTTGTCCCACTCCTCACCTTTTCCGCTCCTGCTACAGTGGTACCTCTACTTACGGACACGTTCTATTCCGGGGTGCCGTTCGCACCACGAAAAGTCCGTAAGTAGTGTGCCGCTTCTGCACATGTGCCTGACGCAATAGAGCGCTCCTGCGCAAAGCGCATAGAATGCTTCTGTGCACGCAGCAAAACCCGGAAATATACACTTCCAGGTTTGCCACATTTGCAACCCGAAAATCCACAACATGAACCTAATGCAACTAGAGGTATGACTGTACTTGGGCAAGAGTGACAGTTTCCATGTTGACAGAGAGTATGGAACAGAAGGCTTTGATTATCCTCTCTCCAAATTCCTTCATATTGTGGCAAAACACTGACGTCTGATACTTAGTGGTATTGTCTGTAAAATGGGTATATTATTGCTCTTCACGAGTGTGATAGTGTCTCATACTAAGCTTCCTGATAGTTGGTCGTTATTAACATTTCTCTGTAATCTCCAAATTCTGCTTTTGGAGAATAGGAAGGGAAGGGGAAAGATGTTAACTTTTCCTAAGAACTGGTTCAAAGGTGACTGGCCTGGGGACAACTACTCAATGTATTAGGCAGCTTTAGATATTTAGAGAAGACATTTGCATGGTTTATGGCAAGTAGACATTTACTAGCGTGTGGCTGTTGTCTTGTTAGGAGCTGAGGTCATGAGAGACCTGATGGTGGCCAATTCTTTATATAGCAGAAATGCACATGCTGTATGTGCTTTTAATCCTAGTCACTAGAAGCCTCGCTTCATTAATTTTTTCCCTTTCCTTTCTCCAAGCATACTATTTTACTTTGTTGGTCTCAGTGATGCAAAGCTAGTTCACCTTTTGTTCCTCTCAAAATAATATCAAAATGAATCAATAGCTTGCTGCTTCCCTGCCTCTGACTAGCCATTGTCTGACTGCATTAATAGATGTTTGCGCCTGTTTTATAATGATCAAATAAGACTTAAAAGGTATGTTAAGAGGCAGGATCATGGTTTGTTTTCTAGAATCGCTGATGACAAATATGATGGGGAGGGACGGGAACCAGTTCTATTTTTAGTTCTTTGATTGATTTTAATGAATGAGTTGGGAACAAGCCTGGGGCTGTTAATTACAAGGCTGGGGTTTGGGTTCTTTAGAATGGAGTTTGCTAGGTAAGATTTGGAGCGAGACCCCGGATTGCAGCAGACCATGTTGGTAAGGAATTGCACTGCTTTTGCATGAATCAGGTGGTGTTGCTTAAGAGCAGCAGAGAATACAAATGAAATAGTAAGGTAAAGGTACCCCTGACCATTAGGTCCAGTCATGGCCGACTCTGGGGTTGCGGCGCTCATCTCGCTTTATTGGCTGAGGGAGCCGGCGTACAGCTTCTGGGTCATGTGGCCAGCATGACTAAGCCGCTTCTGGCGAACCAGGGCAGTGCATGGAAACGCCATTTACCTTCCCGCCAGAGCGGTACCTATTTATCTACTTGCACTTTGACGTGCTTTCAAAGTGCTAGGTTGGCAGGAGCAGGGACTGAGCAATGGGAGCTCACACCATCACGGGGATTTGAACCGCCGACCTTCTGATCGGCAAGTCCTAGGCTCTGTGGTTTAACCCACAGTGCCAGTAGTCGGCACTGATTGTCCCAGCTAGAGCTGGGCGATATCAGCTTTTCAACATTGCGGTGTGTTGCCAGCCAAACATCACAGTTTGGTGATGTACCATGACGTTGAAAAAGCAAGCTGCATTGGCCTCTGCCCGCAAGGCACCTGGTGAAACTTCCCCAGCTCTCACCTCAGGAACTGAGGCCGTTGCACCCAGGCACTCGCTGGGCTAGGACAACGCAGCTTGTTTGGCTCCCCCTCCCCAGCTGAGACAGCCCCAGCACTTCCCCTGCTCACATTCAAGCAGGCAGAACATCGCTGCTGGCTGTGGGAGCGCCAACCACGCTCCCCTCAGCTGAGCAGTTTCACGGAGCCCACTGCCGGCTTGCAGGGGCCAGTACCGGGCTGGGGGCTCCTTTAACTGCTCAACTGAGGTAAGGGCAGCTGCGTACAGTGGTACCCCGGGTTACATATGCTTCAGGTTACATACGCTTTAGGTTACCGACTCCGCTAACCCAGAAATAGTTCCCCGGGTTAAGAACTTTGCTTCAGAATGAGAACAGAAATCGCACGGCAGCAGCAGTGGGAGGCCCCATAAGCTAAAGTGGTACCTCAGGTTAAGAACAGTTTCAGGTTAAGAACGGACCTCCAGAACGAATTAAGTACATAACCAGAGGTACCACTGTACTCAGTCGAGCAGTGTAAAGATGCAGAAGGAGGAACAAGCTGCACAGTGGTACCTCGGGTTACATACGCTTCAGGTTACAGGTGCTTCAGGTTACAGACTCCGCTAACCCAGAAACAGTGCTTCAGGTTAAGAACTTTGCTGCAGGATGAGAACAGAAATCGTGCTCCGGCGGCACGGCAGCAACAGGAGGCCCCATTAGCTAAAGTGGTGCTTCAGGTTAAGAACAGTTTCAGGTTAAGAACGGACCTTCAGAACGAATTAAGTTCTTAACCCGAAGTACCACCTACCACTGTATTGGCGCCCAAGTTGTTCTCCCTCTGCATCGTATGAGGGCAGAGTGCGATGGTGGTTCACTCAGGGATATGTCGCTGGTGAGACTGCCACCGCTCCCGAGTCCCTCTGCTAACAGTGCCGGTGGAGGAAGGCACTCTAGCGGATGCTGCTAGCAGAGGGGCCCGGGAGCCGTGACAGGTTCACCAGTGATATACCGCTGAGTGAAGCTGACACTGTGGTCTGCTCCTCATACATATATCGCCCAGGCCTAGTCCCAGCATGTGCTGACTGCAATGGCTCCTGGAAAACCAAAGTGACTCATTCTTCGTCTTCATTTGGGGTTGGGGGGGTTTGTTGTTACTCCTTTTGTGTACTTGGCTTGGAGGGCGGATGCCGCCACCTTGCAGTGTCTGGTGTCAGGCTAGGACTGAGGAGACCCGGGTTCAGGTCCCACGAAGCCCACTGCGCGACCTTGAGCCAGTCACCATTTCTCTCCCTAACCTACCTTACAGGGAGGGTTGTTGTGACGACAAAATGTGGGAGAATTTACGCTAGCAAAAAACACCTCAGAGGAAAAATGGGATTGCAATCAAACCAACTTTTTTCTTTCCCCCCACAATCCATATAAATTATATTTGCCTATATATCTAGACTTCTGCTTTAGTTCAGATTTGCTCACCTGATTTTGGGTGATGATCTTCATAGTTCAGTGGGCAGAGTCTTTATAAAGCTACAGTTGTTGTTGTTGTTAAAATTTGCATACCATCCTATACCCATAGATCTCAGAGTGGTTCACTACATAAAATCACAGTATAAAAAACGGAAAATACATAATAAAAACAACCCAATAATTCCCTTTCAGAACACATTTTTAAAGGGCATTGATGTCAATCAGCCAAAGAGATATTTATTATTTACAGTTCTACACTAATAAATATTGTTTATTAGTATTTACAGTTGTGTCCCTGCACAACTCTGAAGCGCACTGGCTCTTTTATCCTAATCTGCCACACAATGTGGGTGCCTCTTAGGAACAAGACTGGAATATAGTGTAGCAGATCATAGTGGAAATACCTGAATTTCCACTGTTCAAGCAAACGCAGCTGTCATCTATCTACACCTGGCCTTCATGCGAGAGAATTGCATGGAGCACCCGTGTCATAGATGACGTTATCAGCAAGGTGGAGGGAGGAGCAGAGAGTGCTCTGCAAAACCCAAGACTCTTGTTGATGGTAAATGAGTGTTCAGATTGGACTACAGACATTCCCATTGTCCAGGTGTAACCTGAATACTTACTCCCCTTATACATATGGAAGCTGCAGTTAGGTATGGAGGCATCAGCTCATGTCATCTTTACGTGTTCGTTTCGTTTCCATATTAATGGGCATATTTATTTTAAAAAAATTTGGGAAAAAGTACTTAGGAGGTGGTTTGGGGGCTGCCTATTAATATATACTGAAATTTTTTGTGTATAAGACTAGGGGGTTTTTAACCAAAAAAAATAGGTTTACAATTGGGGCTCATCTTATACACAGTTAGTGCTGAGGGATGTTTTCTTAATTTGGAGTCTCCCAAAATAGGGGGCGTCTTATACATTGGGGGGGGCGTCTTATAGATGGTAAAATACGGTATTTTTATATTGTTTTACAGGTAATAACTACTCCGAACAGCTGGAAACTTTGCTGCTGGCATTCAAAATGTGGCTGGATAAGCCTGAGAGTGTTGGGATGGGATGAAACAACATTCCTCCTAGGAATATTGTATATAGGAAAACAAGATTGCTGACCCCCCCCCCAATAGCATCTTCACAGAGATATTGTGAAGGATGTGTTGCAACCACCTTTTTCTGTATAGTCTTCATGGCGCATTTCTGGCCCTGTTTTGAATGCGCATAGCACCCACTGCAGCCGCCACCAGGCTTTTTAACTGCTTGAAAAAGATACAGTGGTCACAGCCTTCCTGTGCCTATGCTATTCCATTTCAGCATTGGCTGCAATTGATTTTGGTCTTCCTTTTTATTGTTGGCCACTGCTTCTTCCTGATGCTGCCTTTGATCTGACATTTGCCCATCTACTTCTTATCACTTCCTCTGCGGCTGGAGTTTACCATGTGGCTTGAATACTGTATCTTAGGTTAGCCAGTTTAGTGCTCTCCCATAATTCCTGGCCATTGGCCAAGCTGGGTAAGGCTGATGGGAGTTAGGAGTCCAAGAATATATGGAGGGTACCCATTGCACTTGCGGCCCCAGTCTATGACTCCTCCATTGGATCTTTGCTTAGAATTTTGATGGCTGTGCAGGACCTTCTCCTTAGTTCTGATTCTGAACTTGCCACTGACTCTTGAGTCCTGATACTCTTCCCCCTCCTCTTCGATCTTTTCTGTTCTTCATCCACTCGGTCTCGTAGCGGCTTGGGCATGCCCAGATCTGCTGGTTATTGCTATTGTTCGCCAGGTGCAGATTGTTCCAATCTATTGTTAGCTTTAACTGAAAATTCTCTTCAGTGAGAGGGGGAACTACCTAGAAGATTATGAATGGCTGGGACTTGTTTCTTTGGTGTGTGTTTTTTCCTCCTTTCCTTTTTTTTAAATAACTTACTTTTAAACTGCAATGCAAAATACAAAACCACAGTATTGTAACACGGTGTAAGGCGGCAAAAGCAGAAACTTAGAAAAGCCTAGCAGCGATCGTGCTTAATTTCCCACCAACCAAAATGAAGCATCTTAAAAATTAAAATCAGATTGCATTGCTCAGAGAAACCCTTTTAATAATTTCAATCTAAACATTTATGTGATGTTATGTGATGTATCTGCTCCGAAAATAGTGTTTCTTTTTTCTTTTTAAGGAAATGGTGCCTTTGCTTGATTGCAAATTCCAGTCCTCCAAACACAATTTGGACGATCAGGCTTACACACTTCCCCATTATTTCTCACAAATGCAGATTCACTCATCCATTTCCGGACGTGTTCTCGATCAGCTTTCCTGAACCTGGTTCCTTCCAGATGTTCTGGACTGCAGCTCCTTTCAGCCCTGTGAAGGGCAGCAGGTTGGGGAAGACTGTTCTAAACATACTTTGCCTTCAGTTCCAAATTCATGCAAACTTTGGTTAGTGCTGACCAGGAGTTAACTACAAACTATAGTTTGCAGTCCGTCTTCAAAGCAGCTCCCTCTTAACCTTACTAGGTAAAGGTAAAGGACCCCTGACAGTTAAGTCCAGTCGCGAACGACTCTGGGGTTGCAGCGCTCATCTCGCTTTACTGCCTGAGGGAGCCGACGTTTGTCCACAGACAGTTTTTCCGGGTCATGTGGCCAATATGACTAAGCCGCTTCTGGCGAAACCAGAGCGGCGCACAGAAACACCGTTGGCAGGAGCTGGGACCGAGCAACGGGAGCTCACCCTGTTGTAGGGATTCAAACCGCCGACCTTCCGATCAGCAAGCCCTAGGCTCAGTGGTTTAGACCACAGCGCCACCCGCATCCCTTAACCTTAATAGACTTGCTCAAAAAGCGTATATACATGTGCTCACTTTGCACGGTTCTGCTTCCAGCAGTTCAGTTTTCCTCTGGTTTCCGATATTTCACCAGCCATTTTTGCTGACACTTAGTAAGCGTCTGGCCCTTTGTAGCTGTGATGGGAACCTGGAAATTCTCTTTGGTTGAAATGCTCACGGTAACTGGATTCTGCAAATGGAAAATCTTTGCTTGCAGGGTGCAGTCCTGCTGTGTGCTCAGACCTAAGTGAGTTAACTGCCGAAGACAACTTCTGCATTTTAGAACCGATAGCAAAACCGTAGTGTAAGGGAACAGTATTTCACAAATGCAAAACTAATAATATAAGCAAGCAATTAGCTATGTGCCCAGCTCAGCATCTGCTGACCTATACAGCTGCTGAGACTGCAGTTAACGGTGATTGCCGGGGGTGGCGCGGCACGCCTTACAATGCATCTTGGAGGGAAACTTGGAATAATTGAAAAGAGCCAAGTTGGTGAAATAGATCATAGATGTTAACAGGATCTAAAACTTTCTACCTTCAGCTTTGGGGGGCTTCGGAGCTAGTTTCGGTAACAAGGTTTTTGTATCTAGCTGCCAGCAGGCCAGGGATTCATGTGAAATGCAAGGTCCTGTCTTGTACTTATTACCCCCCCTTGGCATTTTCCAGTGAGATCTGGGCTAGGTCAAGCCATTTGCCCACCTCCAAACAATTTTGCCTTGCAATCCGAGAGCTGCACCCCAGAATAGTTAGCAGTATCTGGGGGTGGGGGGTGTTTATGCCCCAGTGTCCTCAGTGACACTGACGGTGATTAAGGGTCCTCACTTATGCCCCTAAAACACGGTATCTCTAAATGTGGACTCCTGCGTTGCTTGTGCAAATAGGCCAGTTGTGGGTGATATAATCACAATCTTCCCACTCTTTTCTCTTCTCTGCCCAGAAAAAAAACACTGGTAATGTTTACATGTTATGTTATAGTAAAGGTAAATGGACCCCTGACCATTAGGCCCAGTCGTGACCGACTCTGGGGTTGCGGCGCTCATCTCGTTTTATTGGCCGAGGGAGCTGGCGGACAGCTTCCGGGTCATGTGGCCAGCATGACTAAGCCGCTTCTGGCGAACCAGAACAGCGCACAGAAACGCCGTTTACCTTCCCACCGGAGCAGTACCTATTTATCTACTTGCACTTTGACGTGTTTTCGAACTGCTAGGTTGGCAGGAGCAGGGACTGAGCGACGCGAGCTCAAGCCGTCGCGGTCATTCGAACCGGCGACCTTCTGATCAGCAAGTCCTAGGCTCTGTGGTTTAACCCACAGCGCCACCCGCATCCCTTTATGTTATGTTATAAGGTAGCTCAAAGTAAAGTTTCAACTGCACAGCTTTTTAGAGATGTGTTGTGGACGTACCCAAAAGAAATGAGAGACTTCCACAATAAAACTTTGGCTGTTATGCATATTTTAGAGGCAGCCAGGCATAAATGGGGCAAGAATGAACATGTCCCTGGGTACCATAGAACTAATGTGCTGGATTCACGGTTTCTGCTGCTCGAGTGATTCCCACCTCTGTGTAAGAGGCTTGGCACCATTTCAAATGCTGCTTGCTTTGCTGTCTGGCTGTGGCAGATGCAAGAATGTGCAGAAATTTTCCCCGCCCCCAGAAATGTAAATGTGCCCTCAGAGGCAACTCTTGTCCATGTCCCAAGCACACGGACCTGTTCATTTCTGCTTCGTATTGCTCCCGTCCTCCTCCCCCCCCAAGTTATATGGAGATGCTGTGATTCTCTTCTCTCATCACCCCGACACCAGTGTCTCCCAAGAAAACCACAGCCCACAAACTCTTAATGGGCTCCTTGGTTTGTTTGGTCTCTAACCTAAAAGGTCTTTTCTCCTGGGCTGAGCTGTCTAGACATCTTTATCTAGATCAAGCCTTCTATGCAGATGAGTCACGTCACAATCACTGCCACAATTACCCACTGCAATAATGAATTGATAAAGGGTGTGACATCAAAGCAGGTCGTTTCAGTTGTGTATTATTAGCAATAGCACATTGCTGCAATACAGAAGGTTCCTGTCTGTGATACCATCTGGCGGGCCAGGCAGGCTGCTGCAGTTTGCTGTGCTTTCATTTTTGCACATATATCGTATGTGATACCCGCCAGGTTCTCTACAGCATGTGCCTCCTTCTCTCTGCAGGGGGACTTTACAGTTTGTGCTTCCAAAGCTCAGTGACCAGGCTGTAAAAGAATCTCTTAAAACTGTTGATAAATGGGGTAGGATAAGATTTGTAATCTAGGCTGTGTGTGTGTCTTGGGCCAAAAGAATTGTATTCCACGGAAATTGAAACGTTATGCCCACAACACATTATTCACAAGTGGATATTCTTAAAACACTTAATTTGCATCGTTTGGATTTTCCCCTGTCACTTTACCATTTAGAAATAATGAAACGAGGGCGGAGGGGAAATCTATAAAAGAGCTGGGTGAGAGAGAGAATGGGTTGAAAGCGTCTGGAGGTGGGAAAGCCTGTTTCTCATCTGTCATCTAAATGCTAAATAATTTTTTCCATTGCAACCACGAGGTCTAGAAACTTGAAAAGTTGTCTGTCTTGGCAATGATAATTTGGCCCCATAGGAGTTCCCCCGAAAGAATTCCCCAAGTCTCATGGTTCACACAAGTCTTCTTCTGCCGTGCTTTTAACCTTTTGTACCTTGTGTAATGGGACGCGGCTGGCGCTGTGGGTTAAACCACAGAGCCTAGGACTTGCCGATCAGAAGGTCGGCGGTTCGAATCCCTGCGATGGGGTGAGCTCCTGTTGTTCGGTCCCTGCTCCTGCCAACCTAGCAGTTCGAAAGCACGTCAAAGTGCAAGTAGATAAATAGGTACCACTCTGGAGGGAAGGTAAACGGCGTTTCTGTGCGCTGCTCTGATTCACCAGAAGCGGCTTAGTCATGCTGGCCACATGACCCGGAAGCTGTATGCCGGCTCCCTTGGCCAATAAAGCGAGATGAGCGCCACAACCCCAGAGTCAGCCATGACTGGATCTAATGGTCAGGGGTCCCTTTACCTTTTACCTTGTGTAATATTTTTATACATTAACAAGCTTGCCACAACTTCTTATGGGTCTGTGCGTGCCTTTGAAGCTGTTGGGTTTGGGGGATTTTCTGTGCAGCGAGCAAACACTACACAAGAGCTGAGTGGCATGTTTTCACCTACTGGCCGGTCCTTTCTGTGCTTTGCCATGGAGTTTGTTCCAAACTGAGATGTAGCATGTTGTACACGCAGGCGTGGACATCTCAGGAAATTGTCAAGAAGCAAATTAATAATAGTAATAATGCCTCTCACCTTTTTGTTAACATAGGTTAGTGTTGAGCTTTGTAATATTATCCTTAGCAGCATCAGCAAAGCTAATGTGATTTTCATATATGGCACAGTTTCTAATGCTGTTTAGCTGACAAAGCTCAGTGGGAAATGCTGGGGTGCAATTATGGTGCATCTGAATGTGAGATGGAATGAGAACTACTAGGTTAGAAAGAACTGGACATAATAAAACATGGTATATGAATGACAACAACAACAATACTGAGTTTATCTCAGGTGCTCAAACCACTGCATACAAACACACACAGAGTCATCTTTACAGCAACCCTGCAGGATAGGTCAGCATTATTATCCCCATATTGAAGGTGGATGCCTAGGTAAGAAAACTGACTTCCTTCAAATTCAGAATTAAATACAGTTAACACAGATTAGTCACAAGAATAGGCTGGGCCCTGAAAACACACATCTCAACTGTCAGAGACCAGCGTATAGAAGTGCATCTTCAGCGCTTACCAAAAGCCAGGCATACATCTGAGGAGAGGGAATTTGGGGGCTACCACAAAGAATGCCCTCTTCTGGGCCATCCCCAACGCACTGAACTTCTGAGGAAGGTGGAACTACCCAGAGGGCCACCCTCTGCTGATCTCAACACTCAGGATGATCTGCAGGGCAGGATGCAACCTTCCACATATTTGGGGCCTAAGTTGTTTAGGTTTTTAAATGCTAGCATGGGCATCAAAGTGTTGGTGTTGACCTTTAAAGCCCTAAACGGCCTCGGTCCAGTATACCTGAAGGAGTGTCTCCACCCCCATCGTTCAGCCTGGACACTGAGGTCCAGCGCCGAGCGCCTTCTGGCGATTCCCTTACTGCGAGAAGCAAAGCTACAGGGAACCAGGCAGAGGGCCTTCTCGGTAGTGGCGCCTGCCCTGTGGAACGCACTCCCATCAGATGTCAAAGAGATAAACCTGACATTTAGAAGACATCTGAAGGCAGCTCTGTTTAGGGAAATTTTTAATGTGTGACATTTTAATGCATTTTTAATCTTTGTTGGAAGCCGCCCAGAGTGGCTGGGGAATCCCAGCCAGATGAGCGGGGTACAAATAAATTGTTGTTGTTGTCATAAATTGGGCCTGGAAGCGGGTTGGTGGCCAATCCTGGGAACTGTAGTTTGTTAAGGATGTGGAGAGTTGTTAGGATGCCTCTAATCCCCTCGCAGAGCTACAATTCCCAGAGTTTTATGGGAAGAGAGATTGATGGTTAAACCACTCTGGGCATTATAGCTCTGCGAGGGGAATGGGGGTCACCTGACAACTCTCAGACCAGCAAGTTCAGTAACAGACACCATCACTGACCTTTCCTTAATATATCTATATCCGAGGGTGATTTATGTATTATGCCATTCAGCAAGTGAGGCTTTAAAATCTGAATTTAGGCCAAATGTGGTTTTTATTTTTGAAAAGTTGACTATTGGGTGCTGTGCGCTGGACCTTGTGAAACATTTCAGAGTAGTTGTTAAAAATTAATTGCGCTCTGCGGTGCTTGTGTGAGGTTGATGGCTGCGACGGGAGTCACCGGAGGAGCTAAATTTTTGCCAGTTGCTTTCGCCTGAGAAATCGGTCGAGTCTGTTGCTCTGTTAAACGTTTGCCATAAAAACAAATGGAGTCTTTAAACTGCCACTTACTTTGAATTAAAAACGGTTGTAACACCCACCGATATTGCAACCTTCGTTAGCAAGCGGTCTCCGCTCATGAATTAAAATCCTAAAGTCATTCATGGCACGAGGCTCATGCCCCCCCAAACCAGCAAACCTTGTGTGGCGTTCCCTTTCTCTGTCGCATGCCACAGATTGGTTTCAAAGCGCATACATTGGAGACAGAAGGCCACAAGTCGAACCTCTAGCACATCCAGTGAAAAAGGATCAGAGGGCAGGTGGTGGGGAAACTCAAAAGGTCAGAAGAAAGCAATGCGGTTGAAATAATAATTCACAGCCTCACCTTTGTTACAAGTCTTCAACATGGCATCCAGAAATAATAATAATAATAATAATAATAATAATAATAATAATAATTTATACCCCGCCCATCTCGCTGAGTTTCCCCAGCCACTCTGGGCGGCTCCCAATTGAGTGTTAAAATCAATACAGCATTAAATATTAAAAACTTCCCTAAACAAGGCTGCCTTCAGATGTCTTTTAAAGATAAGATAGCTGCTTATTTCCTTCACATCTGAAGGGAGGGCGTTCCACAGGGCAGGCGCCACTACCGAGAAGACCCTCTGTCTGGTTCCCTGTAATCTTGGCATTTGGTGGAGGGTAGCCATGGTTTAGACCAGCTATTACATTCAAAAAACGTAAATGTTTGGTTTGTGCATTATAAGGCATGCTCTAGTTTCAGGGTATTTCAGTCCATTCGATTTCATCCCTGAAAACCAAAATCAAGCAGCAAGCCGCCGATTCTGCTTTATAGCCGTGCTTCCCACCCTTGATTTTATTTTTTGTCTCCTTCCAGTACGCCACGACAGGCTGCTCCCTGACACTCCACCATACAGAAAAACCGGAGCATGAAGACATTTGCGAATACCGTCCTTACTCCTGCCCATGCCCCGGCGCCTCGTGCAAGTGGCAGGGCTCGCTGGAAGCCGTCATGTCGCACCTCATGCACGCCCACAAGAGCATCACCACCCTACAAGGGGAGGACATCGTCTTCCTCGCCACAGACATTAACTTGCCGGGGGCTGTGGACTGGGTGATGATGCAGTCCTGCTTTGGCCACCACTTCATGCTGGTTCTGGAGAAGCAGGAGAAGTACGAGGGCCACCAGCAGTTCTTCGCCATCGTCCTGCTCATCGGCACCCGCAAACAGGCAGAGAACTTTGCGTACAGACTCGAACTGAACGGCAACCGGCGGAGGCTGACTTGGGAGGCGACCCCGCGCTCCATCCACGACGGGGTGGCGGCGGCCATTATGAACTGCGACTGCCTTGTTTTCGACACTGCCATAGCACACCTTTTTGCAGACAATGGGAACCTCGGGATCAATGTGACTATTTCTACGTGTTGTCCATGATATTTCTATGTAATTATTGAGACCATGTTGTTGTCTTTCGTTTCACTGACTGTTTTTATTTTTATTTTTATGGTGTTCCACTGTAGCCCTCTTCAGGTGTTCCCTCACACCCTATTAACAATCGCATGAGGGGAGAACAGGGCCCCAGCCCCCTGACACACACGTACCCTGGTCATCGCGGCACCACCATCCACATGTTCATGCCAGGGAGGCAACTCCACATGCGCAGGCTCCCCGATGATGTGGGACCTGTGTAATTGTTAATCGTGTGAGCGGGGGATGCCCGAAGGGGACTTTAGGGTTCTTTCTTAACCGGCCGTTTTCTACCCTCATTCTCTCCTTCACTGCCGCCGCCACCTGTCTGTACCGCAGAGTTTTTAAAGCATAGTTAACAGGGCAGTTAAGATGATTTTATCCTGTTAATCTGAAAGGAAGGGAGGAGATTTGTTTATTAAAGAAACAGCATTATTTAAGGTTTTAAAAGGTGAAGGCAAATCCCTTTTCTTGACAAGCAAAACCTTTTTTAAACATAATGGAATCGGAAGAGAAGCAGCGGAATGGACTTAAAGAGGCAGTTTGCACATGCAGAATGTGGGAGGTGGGCTCCTTAGGTGTTTGAGTGCATTGTGCTCCTTCAGACGGCAAGAAGGGCACTTAAAAACAAGAACCCTTATACCTTCCTGTTCTAGCACAGCATCTCCCTGTTATAGTAGTGTTCTCATTTGCCAGGACTTTTTAACATCTGAGTGTGGGACCTTTTAGAAACGCGGTTTATCACCTGCAACCTGAAATGTTACTAGCTTGTTCTGCTGCATTTGTGTGTGTAGCCGCACAAATCTGCTTCTCTTGATGATCTCAGTGATTGGCCTTCTAAAAGAACAAAAGAGAGAGAAATTGGAGTACGGTAGTATCACTTTTTAGCGATGCAGGAAGTTGCTGAAGCCTTGGTGGTACACAACATGTCTCAGGCATGTTCTTTTGCACACAGCAGTTTCACACACTTAACAGGCGGTACCACTGTCATCTGGTTGGTCTTGCTGTTGCTGTATTGTCCTTTTTCTTCCCAACAGAGTTTGTTCCCTCCACCCTCCAAAAAGGAAAAAAGAAAGAGTTTCCATACACCTGCAAAATGTTTGACCCTCTTCATCCAGTTCAGCAAGAGCTGAAGAGGCTCAACATTTTGTGGAAGCCGCTAACTTAACATGGTGGCAAAAAACAAGATGTGTTTTGAGCAGTTTTAAAAATAGGTCCCACCTATAAATATACCCAGGATGTTTGGCGTACTTGACATTAACATTGTAAAAGCTATTTTCAAATAACACAAGGAAAAGCGATGTGCCGATTCGTCTTGTTTATGTTCTTTGCTATCTAAGTTTCCTGTTGTTGCCATATTTACTCTAGTTTTTTAAATAAATATTTTGCAAAAATAATGTCCATGGGCTGTCTGGAAAAGCATTCGCGCATCCTTCATACCTTCTTCAGCGATCCCTCGTAGCCAAGTAAGATTGTCTTCCATAAACACGGTTTTAACACTGAGTGTGTGAGTGACTGTGGAGGACAATTCTGGATCCACACATCCTTCCACAGTGGGAACATAGGTTTCCGGGTGTGCCTTCCTCTTAGCACATTTCTCCCTCTCGTCCTGAGTTCGAGCGTCTTCGAGAGCCAGTGTGGTGTAGTGGTTAAGAGCGGTAGACTCCTAATCTGGGGAACCGGGTTCGTGTCTCCGCTCCTCCACATGCAGCTGCTGGGTGACCTTGGGCCAGTCACACTTCTTTGAAGTCTCTCAGCCCCACTCACCTCACAGAGTGTTTGTTGTGGGGGAGGAAGGGAAAGGAGAATGTTAGCCGCTTTGAGACTCCTTAAAGGGAGTGAAAGGAGTTATATCAAATCCAAACTCTTCTTCTTCTTCAAAGCCCATGATACCTTTGGTAAAGGCTGTTCTCCAACTCGAGCACTCGCAGGCCAGTGTTTCCCAGTTGTCAGTGTTTATACTACATTGTTTTAGATTTGCCTTGAGAGAGTCTTTAAACCTCTTTTGTTGACCACCAGCATTACGCTTTCCATTTTTAAGTTTGGAATAGAGTAGTTGCTTTGGAAGACGATAATCAGGTATGCACACAACATGACCAGTCCAACAAAGTTGATGTTGAAGAATCATTGCTTCAACACTGGTGATCTTTGCTTCTTCCAGTACACTGGCATTAGTTCGCCTGTCTTCCCAAGTGATTTGGAAAATTTTCCGGAGACACCGTAGCTTAGGGGCAGAGTACACACTCCACATTCATATGAGCCTGGGTTTATCCCTGGTATCTCCAATTTTCAAAGACGTATGATTAGCAGAGTTAGGGAGAATCCTCCTTTCAGCCTTGCAGAGCTGCTATGTGGGAAAGTACACAATACTGATTTAAATTAGCCAGTATTCTGACTCTAAGGCAGCACCATATTTTCAGTATGTTTCTGACCTTTCATACTACAGCAAATGCATATTAACTTGCACTAGACCCAGTACTGAACTTGTGCCTGTGTTGTAAACTTAAAGAGTTGTATGGCTTCTCAGAACAGCGCATGGGTGTTGGGCAGCGCACTGTTCCACCTCCCATGGGTGCCTGCGAGTTTTCATCCCCTCCCCCAACACTAATTGAGTTTCCTCTAATAACCTAGGGCCCTGTACCTTTTCTGCTTTCCACAATATCTGTTGTCACTAGATGCACTGAGTGCCGTAGTACCTGCAAATGTTTGTAGGCACTTCTTGCTCAGAGATGCAGGCTGACAATCAGAGGAAGCAAGGAATTTCAGATGTTTTGGCCCGAGCCTTGAATGAATTGCTCAGCAGTTGCTTGAGATTTCCAGCTTTATAGAACAAATTTTGTTCTGACTTTCCTTGATGGGCAAGGTGTAGATAACCATTCCTCTGTAGCCCAGATCATCAGTGTGTGTCTACTGAAAATACAGTGCTGCCTTAGAGTCAGAATACTGGCTAATTTAAATCAGTATTGTGTACTTTCCCAGATAGCAGCTCTCCAAGGCCGAAAGGAGAATTTTCTCCAACTCTGCAACTCATACGTCTTTGAAAACTGGAGATACAAGGGTTGAACCCAGGTTCATATGAATGTGGGGTGTGTGCTCAGCCCGAGCTACGTTGTCTCCGAAAAATGCTTCAAATCACTAGTATGCAACCATTTTGGTACGTCATTGGTGGAGCAGAAAGCTTTGGGAGAAGTACTCTGTTATGAAAGGGACGCGGGTAGCGCTGTGGGTTAAACCACAGAGCCTTAGGGCTTGCCGATCAGAAGGTCGGCAGTTCGAATCCCCGCGACCGGGTGAGCTCCCATTGCTCGGTCCCTGCTCCTGCCAACCTAGCAGTTTGCAAGCGCGTCAAAGTGCAAGTAGATAAATAGGTACCGCTCAGGCGGGAAGGTAAACGGCGTTTCCGTGCACTGCTCTGGTTCACCAGAAGCAGCTTAGTCATGCTGGCCACATGACCCGGAAGCTGTACTCCCTTGGCCCATAAAACAAGATGAGCGCTGCAACCCCAGAGTCGGTCACAACTGGACCTAATGGTCAGGGGTCCCTTTACCTTTGCTCTGTTATGAAAGGGCTTTAAGGACATGGTGTGACAATGCCTTTCCTCTGCTTCTTGGGATCTACACGTTTGTCCATCTCTGCTCTGACCATCAGCCTCGATGCAATTTCTAAACCTGTCCTCAACGCATTAGCATTCACCAACCAAGTTCAGACCGTGTCTCGAGACTATTGGCTCCATCAACCAAAGCCTAATTTTGCACTAAAATGTAAGTCTGGGTCGTCTGCAGAGCATTTGGTAAGTGGCCGTATTGAGCATCTGCTCTGCCCGGCAGCGGAATGTCTATAATTAACAAACTTAGGTAGTTTGCACTTGTGAACTGTTGAGAATGTTCACGCCATTCAAAGAGCCAAGATTAAATGGCAGTGTTGATGCCCGTGCTGGGTGTGAGGGTGGGGGTAAGAGACCTTTTAGGGCCTGCATTTTAATATACCACTCTCTGTGCCCGAGAGGAAGAGATTTCCCAAGAGGAGAGTTACTGGATCGCTGGCATTGCAAGACCTTGATTCCTAGAACTCTGTTGGCACGGGAACCTTTAAATTATGACACAAGTGTCCCTAGAATAGCTACTGTACATTCCGAAAGTGATCTCACCAGGATATTGAAAGCAGACTCTTGCTAGCACAGCAGTGGTTCCAGCTGTCACTTCCTAGGATGGTGTTTTTGTATTTCTCTGCTCAGGGGTCCAGAGGGACGAACATGGAGGTGTCTGTGGATTATATCGCCTTCTGGACATACCCATGTAGAGTTCCTCACTTACATATCTGAGCACATCCTACGGCATGAGAAAAGAACGCCAATAACTTTCTGGGCAGTGTCCACAGACCAGGACTGTCTGAGCAAGCAGGGAAGTTGGCAGATCGTACTGACAACAGGAAATGGTATTATGAGCAAAGCTGACTGACTGACTGAGGAAGGGGGTCACCCCAACACATTGCCAAAAAAATTATTTACATACAAACTGAATTTGAACGTATGTTATTGCTGACTTCTTAATGCCGAATTCTGGAAATGACTAATGCTGTATCAGGCTAAAGCTTTGTGTGCAATATCTCAATCCTAGCACCGTTCAGAGGCAACAAAGAAAGAATCAAGTGAATGTATTGATATGATTACATAAATATTGAGAATGCAAAATGTTTCTTTTAAAAGGCAGGAAAAGCTCTCTCTCTTCCTTGAGAATCACTATACTTTATAAAATACTGATATTTTTTAAGAAGTGTATAAACGCAATTGCAAAGAGTCCCCCAACTTAGCCCCCCTACCCCAGGCAGTCTATTAAGTTTTGCCAACTTTGTGAATATAATTTTTATTAATAATTTTTATGCTGACGCATAATAAAATGTTGGGAGAGATGTTGCAGCAAATTGTTGGCCAAACGAAGGCTGGGGCTACAGATGATGTTGGACTCCAATTCCCATCAGCCCCAGCCAAAATGGCCAAGTCAGGAGGAAAAACAAGTTCCAGGCCCCTTCCCCCCCAAAAAACGATGGGCATTCATTGCCATTCAAATAGTGTGCATGCACCGTGTCTTGTGATCAATTATGCGGGGTGGGGCTTACCTGCACCCCCCATATTTTATTCAAGTTGGTATCACTGCTCTGTTCATGGTCAGCATTTTCTAGGAGAATATAAAAACCTTTGCAATAGGCCTCTCGTTTTCTAGGTCACGCTAGCCTTTTCCACATCATCTCCAAAGAAACCTGAGCATGTGCATCTTACCCATTCAACCAAGCCTTCTCAATGGAAGTTGCTAACCTGAATTTATTTATTTTTAATTGCAACCTATTTTATTCCGTTGTGACTCCTCGGGTGTGTGCTGAATTCATTAGGAGAAGTAGATTGACACCATTCATTCTGTAATAAATAATAATAATAATAATAATAATAATAATAATAATATATGTTTCACTTCAATCTTCCTTCCTTTATTCACATGCTTAATCTTGTTACTATGAGTACACTCTCTTCTTTGTATAGCAAAAACAAAAAACTTTGCAGCTTAGTAAAGACGGATTGGAAACTTTAGAAATGTTTCCAAGTCGAAGAGCCTCTAATTAGCAGGAAAATGTCGATCTACTGAATAGAACAGAAACTGATTTTTCCATTCAGGTGGTGAAGTTTCTGCAGTTTGGTAGCTAACATGCATGCACATTTTGAAAACAACTTGTTAAAGCATCTGGCAGGTTCTGTAACGTGGTCTCCCTCCCCCCCCCCGCTTTGATGAATTATATAGTTGTGGCTTTATCTGTGAGTTGGACAGGGGGACAGTGCGCCCCTGTTGGTTCTGCAGGACCTCTCAGTGGCTTTCAACACAATCAATTGTGGTATCCTTCTGAATCACCTTGCTGGGATGGGACTTAAGAGGTCCTGTTTGACAGTGGTTCTGTTCCTTCCTGGAGAGGAGCAATGACTTGGCCATTGGCCTGCCGGGTACCTTAGGGTTCTGTTCTGTCCCCCAAGGCCCACGCTATTTAACATGTACATGAAACAGGTGGGAGTTTTGGTGTGTGCCAGTGTCATGCAGATCACACCCAGCTCTATTTCTCCTTTCCACACAAATCCAAGGAAAATGTCTCTGTTCTAAACTGGTGTTTGTCATCAGTAACAGACTGGACAAGGGTGAACAAACTGAAGCTTAATCAGGACAAGAAAGTATTTTTTCCCTAAAATTGTGCCAGTTGGGGGGGGGGGCTTTTCAAAAGCCTAGGCTTGTGAGGGGGGTGATTTCCCTATGTCACTGTATTTGACAATGATGCTGGCAGTGGCATTGAAGGGGAAAAAATGGCTTTTTTAAAAATATTTTTTATTAAGGATTTTCTTGTTTTACAGAAGTGTAGTGCCTCATATTTTTTTTTTCTTCTTCCATGTAACATTTTTACAAATCCGTTTCATTTGTTGAGGCATTAGGGGGAGAAGAAAAAAGAAAGAAAAAAGAAAGGGGGGTGGAGAGAGGGAAGATGGATGGGGGTGGGGTCGGGTGGCGGTGTTTCTATTATGTTTAATGTATGTAGAGTTTGGTGTCAGCGTTGCTTGTGTTGTTCACTTGTGTTCCTTTGGTGGTGAGAGAGGTTGGGGTTGGCCTAGGGTGTGATTGTTTGCTTGTGATTGGCTGTGGTGATCTTTGTTTTCGTGTGTGAGTGAGGTGGGTGTGTGTTTTGGATCAGGTTAGCCATATTGATTTGTATGCTGTTGGTGGATTATTGTCATTGTCCTGTTGGGTTTGTTTATGTGATAAAGGGGAGCCAAACATCTTCCAAGAAAAAATGGCTTTTAAGAAACGAGTGATGGGCATGCTTTGATTTGCAGAACAAAAAGTTAAGTAATCTATTGAGAGCTCCAGATATTTTCAAGTGCTCTGTGGGGAAAGAAAAGTTTGAGAACTAACTGCTAAAGATAGATCCTTCGCGGAATTCTTTCTGCTCTAACTTGGTGTGTGGGAAGAGACAAGGAAAAAATGGAGATATATATGTCCTTGCATCCCCTGAGGCTGCCATGATGCAATGAAAGATGTAATCTGCTGGCAGTGATTACTCTATCCTTATGTAAAAAAAAGAGAGGAGCCAACAGAATTGAAGTAGATGGAAAAACACCCACTGCCATTCTGTGATGTGTCTACCACAATCATCTTCTTCTTTCTTCCTCTTTGGCGATCACTTCTAGCTGAGTAAGATTGTCTTCCATAAACACGGTTTTAACAATGAGTCCATAAGTGACCGTGGAGGCCAATTCTGGATCCACACGTCCTTCCACAGTGGGGACATTGGTTTCCGGGCAGGAGTTGGTCACAATACTATAACCCCTGCCCTCAGTGTGTGTGGGAGGTGGGGGGCTGGGGTGTTGGCCTAGGAGCTGGAAGACCTGAGGTCAGATTCTCACTCTTACCTAGATTAGTTCACAGGGCTAATCTAGGTAAGGTAAAGGTAAGGTAAAGGACCCCTGGACGGTTAAGTCCAATCCAAGGTGATTGTGGTGTTGCGGCGCTCATCTCACTTTCAGGCAGAGGGAGCCAGCGTTTGTCCACAGACAGTTTTCTGGGTCATGTGGCCAGCATGACTAAACCGCTACTGGTGCACAGAGGACGTGACTAGTGCCAGAGCGCACGGAAACGCTGTTTACCTTCCTGCTGCAGCTGTACCTATTTATCTACTTGCACTGGCATGCTTTTGAACTGCTAGGTGGGCAGGAGCTGGGACCGAGCAACAAGAACTCACCCCCTTGCACAGATATGAACCGCCGACCTTCCGATCAGCAAGCCCAAGAGGCTCAGTGGTTTAGTCTTATCTATCTCATAGGGTTGTTGTGATGATCAGATGGGGAAGGGGAAAACCATGCGCTCCTTGTAGGAAAAGTGAAGTGCAAATGTAATAATAATAAAGCCAAATAGTGGGTTTTTTGTGTCTGAAAAGTGTTTGTCCCAAGAATTGGAAATGAAATAGATGCGGGTGTAGAGAACGGCGAGCTAAACACAAACACAACTTGAATGTGGCTGCAAAGAGAGGGGGGATATTCTGCACAGACGTGAGAATGAGCCGCAGATCCCGCCCCCTTTGATGTCCCGCCGGAGTCCCCCTGGCAACTGGAACGCAAAACACTGCGCGTCACAGAGGGCGAAGAACGCCGCTTCTCCCTGGAGCCTTAAAGGGGCCGCGGCCCCGGCGCCGTTGCGGTTGCAAAGGAAGCGATTGGGTTGCACTTTGCATGATGGACGGGGCTTCTGGGAAGTCGGAGAAGGATGGCGAGGAAGCCCGAGAAGATCCAGGTGCTTGCTCGAGAGAGGCAGTGCTCTGGAGCGTAGATGCCATGGGAGGGGGCAAAAAATAAAAAGGATGGGGCGGGGGAGCGGGTTGGATGATAGAAAGATCGATGCCCCCAACCCGCAGAGGCTTGAGCTAAAGAGGGGAGGTGGTGTGGAGCAGAGGAGACGTCCGTGGAGTCCGGGGTGCAGGACCTGGACCACGCTGAAGTAGCAGCTCTCAAACGCACCTCTTTTCAAAAGATGCAAATTTGGGCATCTCTCTTGGGCCGGTAGGCAGCGGAACTACTTGCCACTAGTTCTGCCACGTTTTAAAGCGACGGTTGTGTTTCCCAGCAAGCCAGCGCCCCAACCTCGTGCTGCCTAATTGTGCCTCAATCCTAACAGGTGGGAAAGGTTGGCACAGTACCCCTTCTTTCATCTGGATCAATGGCAAAAGTGCCAACTTTAACACTGTATTGGAGGAGGGCAGGTAAGCCCCGTCTTGCATCACATGATGCGGTGCACAGGCACAACTGGAATAGTGATGCACATCTATTGAGGGGGGGCGGTCCCAAATATTGGGGGGGCAAAGACCCCTTGGCCCCTAGGAGTTAGCTGCTATGATCAAAGGAGCTTCTGCAAAGATGGAGCTGAGACAAATTTCATGAGTGAAGCACAGACACAAACAAACAAACAAACACCACAAGTTTGTACATTGGTTATATTTATAGACCTCTCCCATCAAATAGACTCAAGGCAGTTTGCATCAGTGTCCTTTAAGTTCCTTGTGTTACTTTCCTTGTGCAGTATTCCAGTACCCACAGAGGCATAGGGTTGTAGTCAGTTAACTTTTTCTCAGTTAACTGAAATTAATGGCCATAGCTGATTTGGCCCATTCATTTGAGTGGGTGTGCTCTGAGTAAAAGTTTTGAATGCAACCCATAATATGGTTTAGGGAACCGGGTGGCATCAAGTGTAAGTACATACGGAAGGAGAGAATGTGAAAGGAAACTCACTGAGTCAGTTCCTCACCATGTCAGAACCCTTCCTCAAGTCTGCCACATGGAACACGGATGAGCTTTTGCAGCAGGAAGAAAAAGTCTCTGCCTTGTAGCTTTTAAAACAATACAGTTGTTTCTTGTACTGTTTTTAAAACTGCTTTTAGCTGTTTTTATGGTGTGTTTGTAAATCAAATAAATAATAATTATATAATAGGAGGGGAAGAAGAGTTAGTAGCATATTATCTTTGTATTTTAAAAAAAATATCGAAATGTTGTTTACTTTAAGTCATTTTAAAATAGGGAGCAGTAAGGGCAGTAGGAACACTGGAAACTGCCTTATACAGTCATACCTTGGGTTAAATATGCTTCAGGTTGAGCATTTTCAGGTTACGCTCCGCGGTGACCCGGAAGTAACAGAATGCATTACTTCCAGGTTTCGCCACTCGCACAAATGCGCAGACGCTCAAAATGATGTCACGTGCATGCGCGGAAGCGGCGAATTGAGACACGCGCACGCGCAGACGCGGGTTGCGTTTGCTTCAGGATGCGAACGGGGCTCCAGAACAGATCCCGTTCACAACCAGAGGTACCACTGTACTGAGTCTGACCATTGGTTCATTTTGCTCAGGGTTGCCTGACTTGCTGCCAGTCATTATGTTGATGGACAGCAATCCTGCAGGATTTCAGACAGGTGTTTTTCCCAGTTGCACCTGGAGATGCCAGAGGTTGAACCTGGAACCTTCTGCGGGCAAAGCAGAAGCTGTATCACTATGCTATAGCCGTTCCCATATGTGCCGGCAGGTTGTTATAATTTTTAAAAAGAAACAACCACCACTACTAAACCTTATTGAAAAATTGGTAGAGTGGTTAAGATAGTGCCTCTACCTTCCCAACGAACATACAGCAACTGTTGTGGAGGCCTGCAGAAATGAGATAGATCTAATATTTATAGCTTCTATGCATTATTGAAATATTGTTCCCACTAATGTCGTTTTCATTTACTATGGAAATGTTCAATAAAAGGAAATACTTCCAGATTCAACCAGACTCTCATGATTAAAGCTGCAATCCTTCAACCTAAACACGCTTGCATGGGAGTAAGTGGTGCTTATTTCTGAGTAAATATGTATTTGATTGCACTCTAAGTCCAATCGAAAATGATAACTGATCCTTTGCAGATTTATTTGTAATTAATTACTACTGAATTCAGTTGGAGTGGTAAGCCATGACCTGGAATGGGGTCCATTTTATGCAAAACTGTTGACCTTAAACATCCACTTACTGGAAACTGTCGTTGGGATTATATTGCATACCAACAATTCACCTATATATATTTATGTTAAACAGATAGCAAAGACATTGGAAGAGAACAGTTGCCCCCAGAAGCTGTTCATTCGGGGAGGTAAGTAAGTTAAAAGATGGATACAAATGCATGGGAAAATGGTCTGTCAATAGAAAATTTGCTGAGGCAGCTAAAAAGGAAGCGTGGCAACACGCTAGTCATCACAAAATTCTAGAGTGAAACAAAAAAGAATAGTTATCTACACTAGAATTGAGTGACTGTGGCTCTCAGCCTAATTTTAGTGCCCCTCTGCAAGCAATCAGTTTAGACTACCTCTTGTGAGTGACCTCTCCCTCTCCCAACACCCCATAGGGCGAGGGTGGGGAGAAAGATGGTGTGACTCCACCCACTGTCAATAGGCAGCCTCTGACAGATTGTCCCCCAAAGCAACACAGTCCTCAGCTGAAAAAAAGGTGGCCGATCCCAGACCTATAGCACGCCTCCGTTGTCAAAAATTCCAGAGCGGTAGTCTCTTGGAGCGAAAATACTGAAGAGCCTTGTGGAACCTTAAAGACTTAGCAAACTTATCATGGCTCCCTCCCATACCCACATGTGGAAGGGAACATAACACTTCATGCATCTGATGAAGTAGACTGAAAGCTTATGCCGTATCCTGCTTATGGGGGTCTTCCCAGAGTTGTCTAGCTATATGAACGTAAAGATCTCCAACAAGGCAGTTATGTATTGGGGAGCTAAACATTTCAGGCAGCGGTGCAAGAGTCTTGCTTATTTTTGAGCCATTTTCTCTTCTCTCCTGAATTCTGGAACATGGGAAGTGGCACTTTGCTAAATTACAAATTGCATAGTGGTATTGCCTTTTGTCAGGCAAATTGTTTGGTAATAGCTAAGGGCGTGTCCTTTGTGGGAGATGTACAGAGAGCCTTGCTGGAATGCTTAGAATGTGACAGCCATGTATTTTAAAAGGTGACACACAGGCACACACAATTCGGGGTGGAGCTGATAGAAGGGTGTGTGTGTGTGTGTGTGTGTGTGTGTGTGTGTGTTAACAATAGAGTGGTTTGAGTAAGTCAGAGGACCTGATGTTGGTTAGACAGGGGTCAGCAACCTTTTTCAGCAGGGGGCCAGTCCACTGTCCCTCAGACCTTGTGGGAGGCCGGACTATAGTTTGGGGGGGGGATGAACAAATTCCTATGCCCCACGAATAAACCAGAGAAGCATTTTAAATAAAAGCACACATTCTACTCATGTGTGCTGATTCCCAGACCATCCATGGGCTGGATTTAGAAGGCAATTGCGCCGGATCCGGAACCCGGGCCTTAGTTTGCCTACTCATGGTTTAGCTTGTGTGCTGGTCCTTCTAGGACTAGCTGCAGATTGCTTCTGCCTGCTTTTTGCTGCAGAGAAGCCCCTTATTTGAAAAAGCTTGTAAGTCTTCAGCAATCTTTCCTCCATAAGGAAGGCAACCCTTGTTAAGTGCTGCCTGTGGAATTTCACACTGACAAAATGCAATGGCAGGATGGAGTCATGTAGCCGTGATGCATTGTGGGATTAGATTATCCTCAGGCTGCCTGCCTGAAACTTTCATAACTTGTCTGTTGTCACAGACAGAGGCTGAGGCTTTCTATCACATACTTCCCTGTATTTCTTGACAGAGTTTTATAAATAAACAATAGTGATGCATTTCAAGTCACGCCCTGAAAGGGAAACCTGCGGACAGGAAGCAACAGGCACCATGCAAAGTTGATTTGTTGTATGAATTCACAGGGCATTCAGCCTTAATAATATTGCTGTAGGTATTTTCCCTTCCAGCAATGCTTTTGATGGTATCAAAGGTTGAGCAAATATCAGATCCTGAATGGAGGATAATTATGTATTGTTAATTTAAATAATGGCTTTATTGTATTTGATACGAAGTATTTAACTGTCAGGGGTCCTTTACCTTTATTGCATCCATAGTTGTGCTGTATGCTTTTTGAAACATTTATAAATACAAAATTAAATACAGTGGTACCTTGGTTCTCGAACGTCATCTGTTCCGGAAGTCCATTTGACTTCCAAAACATTCAAAAACCAAGGCATGGTTTCCAATTGGCTCAGGCGCCCCAGAAACAATAGCCGACAGCTGCATCAGACGTTCGGCTTCTGAAAAAGGTTCGAAAACCGGAACACTTCTGGGTTTTTGGCGTTTGGGAGCCGATTTGTTCGTCAACTAAGCCGTTCAAGAACCAAGATTCTACTGTAGCACATGAAGAGGTCAACCTTGATTCCCTAAAAGGTTTGCTGCCATTTAACTTTTAAGTCCATTATTAAGTACTCAGAAGCCTGGACTACGGCTCCCATTATCCTTGGCCATTGGTCACGCTGGCTGGGGCTGGGGAGAGTTGGAGTCCAACTTGAAGCCCGGAGGGCCACTGAAGAGCCTGTGAAGGTTGTTACTTTTCTTTTGGTATAAAAAGTATATTAAATGGCTCTCAATTTCAAATAAAATTACTTTACTGTGTGCATCGGTCCTTAGCGTTGCAGAGGCAATCTTCATGAGCTAAATGTGTCATTTATTTTTAACATAGGGCACCTGAAATTGTTGTGACAGTTTCAGAGTTTTACAACAGTGAGATGGAGCCAGAGGAGACTGTAGAGAGGAGAGAGATAGGCACAGGTATTGTATTGTTGCTGCTGTGGAGTGGTTTAAGAAAGCATAACATCTGGAGTAGGCAGAGGGAAGGAAGTCACTACATTGCGGCTCACAAACTTGCTGCAAGGTTGCCATCAAACACCAAAACATACACATCAGCCAGTTACTGTTCGCTTGCTTTCCTAGTGCTATTGCTCATCCAACTAGAGCTGTCTCCAGGTGTTTTCCAAAGCATGCAGGGGTTAAAAGAGGGCAAGGGGTGCACACGCAAGACCCACCTTTGTTGTTCTCACAGCCTGGCATTCCCTTGCATGTTGAGTGAGAAGGTCTAACCGCATTCACCTGAAAGGGACTAGACACCACCTGAAGATTGGGAATCCAAGACTGGGACTCTTCCCAATGTGAACCCACCTGGACCCTTAAATCTTCTTCTGAGGCCCTTCTCCAGGTCCCTCCTCTGAGGAAGACTCAGAGGGTGGTGGCAAGGGCAAGGGCCTTTTCAGTTATGGCTTTCCATCAGTGGAATGCTCTCCTCAGTGAGGCCCGCCTAACACCGTTTTTGACATCTTTCCAGTGCCAGATAAAGACTTAGCTTCCCTCCCTGCCCAGGTTTTGATGGACCAAGATGATGTTTTGTTACTAGTGTGCTGCCAAAGCTTCCTGTGGTTGTTATGGGACTTGTTTTGTTTTTTAATTTGTTTTCTTTGTTTTCATGTTTGTTGTTGTATCATGAGACTCTTTGGGACATTAATGTGACCAGTGGCTTAATCATCATCATCCCTGATTATTCAGTTCCAAATCGCATGGTGGCTTCTAACTAAATCCAGCTGAATGCAGTTAGATGTCTCCTTATTGCCTGTGCCAAACATGTAACGGTTGAGTGGATAAGGGATATGCCTAGCATACAATGGCCACTGAGGCCACTGGGTTTTAGGGTATCACTACCAGTGCAGGCGACAGAGCCTAGGACTTGCCAATCAGAAGGTCGGCGTTTCGAATCCCCGCAGTGGGGTGAGCTCCCGTTGTTCGGTCCCAGTTCCTGCCAACCTAGCAGTTCGAAAGCACGTCAAAGTGCAAGTAGATAAATACCAGCGGGAAGGTAAACGGCATTTCCATGCGCTGCTCTGGTTCTCCAGAAGCGGCTTAGTCATGCTGGCCACATGACCTGGAAGCTGTACGCCAGCTCCCTCGGCCAATAAAGCGAGATGAGTGCCGCAACCCCAGAGTCAGTCACGACTGGACCTAATGGTCAGGGGTCCCTTTACCTTTACCTTACCAGTGCAGGCACCTGTGGGTGCCATGCTGCAGAAGGTACCACACCAATGCTTTAGAATGGAGCATGAGGCACAGAGTGGGGGTGCCAAATTTTAGCATCAGGCGCCGCTGAAATTTGATACCCCAAAGTCTGCCAAGGTTCCCATCACTGGCGGAGGAAGAGGAGTGCGGGGGGAGCGCACCGCCCCCAGCAGCACAATCCCGGTAGGGTGCCATGGCGGCTGCCCTCCTGCCCGCGCTGGGCACCATGCCCCCACAGGTGGCATGCCCCGCCCCCAGGATGCGTGCCATGCCCCTGGGAGACGCGCCAGCCCCGCCCCCACCTGCTCTCCGCCCCCCCCCGGTGCTGGAGCATGAAGCTGTGCCACTGGTTCCCATCAACCCCAACCAGCATGGCTGGTGATCAGGACGATGGAATTTGTAGTCCAACAATACCTATAGTCCAGCATCACCTGAAGGGCCACAGCATCCCTGCTATGCTGGTTGAGCAGGTATGAGACAGATGCAGAAGGAAGCGCTCAGACAGTTCCAGGCTGGCAGCAATTCCGGATCAGCCTCTTCAAATCCAGATCAACTCTTTGCATACCAGAAGCAGCCTCTCAGATCAGGCAAAACTGGTTTTAGCCTTGGAGGTGGATATGAGCCCAGATGCTTGGAACAAGGGATTTCTTGCCTCAGCTGGTTGCCCAGTAGGGTCTGTTCTGCACACATCATTGCCTTGACTGTACAAAGGCCTACAGAGCTTACACCTCCCCTTTCTGTCATAGAACAATACACACACAGGGAACGCTAGAAAAAGTCTCGTTCATTTGGTATTGCAGCAAAAGCCCTGCCCTCTATAAATTCTACCTTACACCCTGTGCTGTGCTATTTAGTGCATCGGAATGGTGGCTGGGCGAAATTTTTAGATCAGTGTTTAATTTTTCACACGCTAGAAAACAGTTGACTTAAATTCTCATTACAGAAGAAATGTGCCCCCCTCCCCAGTAAATCCCTTGATATTATGGTACTATTTTCAGCATAAGGCAAACTGGTGTATTTTTAGTGTGGATTCATTTAAAAGATGCCTATATTAAAAATACCATTTGGTTTCCCAGAAAAGCTCAGGATAGATGTTTTGTGTTTCTCTAAGTATGTAAGTGCCATCATAATGCTGTTTATATGAACAGGTCCTGAAGATCATCCAGGAAGAGATAAAAGTGGACCATCCACATCTCCAGCTAGGTAACAACAACAGCAGCAAGTCCTTGCATTAGTCAAAATGGTTATTAATGGGATGTACCTTATTACAAGCGGGTGGTGGAATGAAATTTCTGCTCACTCTTCTGACATTATTTATGAGCTTTCCCTCCAACTTATTGCATCTTGTTCAAACTGGTCCACGATGTGTCATGGAAGGTGGACTACAGATTTCCAGACTGTAGAAGATACCACAGCTAGATTTCTGAGTCTCATGGTAAAGCCTGCTTACCTTTTAGAAATAATAATGTAGCATTTTTTAATTTAATTTTTTTTAGTGCTCCTTAGGTGTTTGTTTGAAAGATGTAGATATTTTGCACTTCCACCACCTTCGGGGCTCCCCCATGTATGCTGATCTCTCCTCCTTCCCCCCAACCCCGACTCCGTGGCCCAAGTTTCGCTCCAGTCCTGTTGACACTTGTTGTCACCGCTCGAGTTTGCTCTTAGAAGGAGCGGCAGGCATCGCAACTGCATGGAAAACATGTTTATTTCTAGCAGGCTATGCTGTGGTCAGAATCAGAATTCCTCAGGAACTGGCAGTAGTAATTACCGACGTACTATTTGTGCCGTGGATAGAAAGCTTGCCTGTGTTGTTATGGGGCTCAACGATGTAAGTGTCTGTGTTTGCGCAGATGCTGACATACAAAGTGTGGGGCTTCCTCTAATTCAATTGCTTGCCCTTCCCCTCAAGCACTAATACATTGTTTTTCATCTGCCAAGGTCAGAGAGCCCAGAGGGAACGGTTGACAGCAGTCAAAAGCCAGGATTAGATATTGCCCCCTTTGAAAGACCAGCAGAGTTCTCCTCCCCAGAAACCACTGACTCCTTATCATCAAGCAAAGGTACTGTGTTCTAACTTCTGCATGCGCCAAGAGAGAAGGACTGTAACTCGGGGGGGGGGGGGAGGTTTCCCAGCTCCACCTGAAGATGCTGAAATTGAACCCTGTTTGTGGAATGCTCTCCCCAGGGAGACTCGCTTGGTGCCTTCATTACATATCTTTTAAGGCCCCAGGTGAAAACGTTCTTCTTCAACCAGGCCTTTGGCTGATTAAGCAATCTATGGCCTTTTAAATGTGTCTGTTGAGGTGGGCATTTTTGTCTGGTTTCCTGCTATTATGCTACATGTTTTGTGATTTATGTTGTAAACCGCCCTGTGATCTTTGGATGAAGGGTGGTATATAAATTTAATAAATAATAGTAGTAACCTAGGACCTTCTCTCACACTCAGCTATGGCCCTTTCTAAATCGGTGCTCCAACCTTCCTCTGCATGTTAATGTGGAACATAGGAAGCTGCCTTATACCAAGACAGGCCATTGGTCCACCTAGTTCAGCATTGTCTGCACTGATTGGCTCTCCAGTATTTCAAGCAGCAGACCTTCTGAACCTGGATTGAACCTGGGAACTTCTTACTGCAAGGCTGCAGCAATGTTTTCGGGGGGGGGGGACCTTTTTATGAGAGGACAGCTTAAGCGAGAGAGAGGAAATGTGGAGCCAGACACACTTACAGTTTAAGTGCTTGAACAAGAAGAGGGAAATTTAAAAACAAATTATAACAATACAGTAACATTTGTATAGCGCTTTCAAGCACTTCATATGCATCATCTAGTCGTAATCATTGCAACAGCCCTGCAAGGTAAGATGATTCTTATCTCCCATTATTGCAATTTGAGGAACTGAGGCTGAGAAACAGTGGGTTGCCTAAGGTCACCTCATGAATTCATGCACTCCTGCCAATGTGTTTGCACCACCTCGCATCACGAGGCAGAGGGCCTTCTCGGTAGTGGCACCCGCGCTGTGGAACACCCTCCCACCAGATGTCAAAGAGAAAAACAACTACCAGATTTTTAGAAGACATCTGAAGGCAGCCCTGTTTAGGGAAGCTTTTAATGTTTAATAGGTTATTGTATTTTAATATTCCATTGGAAGCTGCTCAGAGCGGCTGGAGAAACCCAGCCAGATGGGTGGGGTATAAATAATAAATTAGTATTAGTATTATTATTAGTATTATTATTAGTATTATTATTCCAGTAGGCAATAGTGACCCACCTGATAGGAAGCTACCTTGGTGGCTCTGCCTCACCTGACAAGCAACTTCTGCTTGTCTCTGCATTCCTTGCCAAATCAATGTCACCTGCAAGTGTCTGCTCCGCTCCCTGTCCAGCAAAGGAACTAGAGATCTGGTTCTGAGGGAGATATCTGGGGGTGTAGGTGTTTTGGGGTCATCAGAGTGGCCCCAAGACTGAGGTGTCCCATTCATGAAGGACAGATTATTAATCTCGATGGTCTGTAGCTCGTACGCAATGGAGATTTGGTCAACCATATGCATACCTAGTTTGGCTTGTGCTCAGCAGGATCCAAGGGCCACCCTGCAATACTGGGAGGAATCAGAAGAGAGAGCTCTGCTGGGTACCACTTAAGGAGGTGAGCAATTGAAGTGTATTCCTTTTCATGTTTCTGTTGAGTTTGATCATGTTGCTGTTGAGTAACAACAGCCCAAACCCCAAGCAGTGTGCTTTTCTTCCAGATGATTGTGAAGACGACAAGAAGAAATCACGCTTCCTCCTTTTATTCTTCAGCTTTAAATTAAAGTTTGGTTTAAAGTTTAGGTATAAGAGGGTGTGAATTGCAGAGGTGCCATGAAACAAGGACTGAAGGGCAGGGCAGTCTTCTGTATTTTAAGCCGAATCGTCTTCACAATATTAAGCTCAAGGCTGAAATTCCTTTTGTTGTGGTTTTGCTTTGGGGGTAGAGCTGTTTCCCCTTTTTTTCGTGACTGTTTCCTTAAGGTTGCTTATATGCATTTGCTCTCTTTTCCAGGGCTAGCATAACAACAAATGGATGGATTTTGTAGTCAGTTTAAAGATTAGGGGAATAATATGTTTGCACGGGTGGCATCACGAGTGGGATTCTTATAATGGGTCTAAACCGCAGTTCCCTATATTGGCCGCTGGTCAATTCCTTCTGCCATTTTGCTTTTCCACTGCTTAGAAGCTGCGAGTGAGTGACAAAGATAACTCTTGAGCCTCAAAGACAACAAAGGAGCTTGGAGTTTGCTTTGAGACATAAATTAATTATTCAGCTTGCTTACACGTCTTATGTTGTGTCTACTGAAAAGGGAGGCGTTGGGTGCAGTTGCTGTTGATCAATCTGGAAAACTTTTGGGAAGATCAGTCTCAATGCAGACAGATAAGAGTTGGCTTTATGACCGCTACAAGAAAAGGCGTAAGTAACAGGCTTCTTGTGCTGGCTGACTATCTCTCACACACATACACAGGCACACACAAAATAGCAGCGAAAAAATCTCCACTGTAATCTCCATGCATAGAATTAACCATTTAGCTACATAAGAAACCGCCCCAAGCCTGATCTAATTATTTGCCCATGTAAACCTAGGTTGTGCTCTCTGACCGGCAGTGCCTCTCCAGGGTCTCAGAAGGGGTCTTTCCCTCATCTCCTTTAAATCAGAGATGTTAGGGATTGAAACCAGAGCCTTTTGCTTGCAAAACATGTGATTATTCTGCTACAATGTGTTATAGGTTGGGTTGCATTTGGCAAAGGCTGTTCTATAGTTAGGCCAGATGTTATGGGTTTTTTTGTTTTCTTTGCAGATCCAAAGGAAGACAAGCTTCGTCCTGAGAATGGTAAATTGGTCCTCAGCACATCAATTTCTCCTTCATTTTGAGCCCTGCCTTGTTTTGTTTTGTTTTGTTTTAGTCTTGTGCGACTCCACAGAGGGGATTGGGTGTGAAATCTAGGCGGTATAACCCAGCTCAGCCGTAAACTCCAGAGAATATGGGAACCTTGCTATTCCTCAGTCTTAAATCATGGTCTGTAAAATGGGACTGTTAACAACCTGCTTTACGTTGCAAGGTGATGATCAATGATATGTGTATTGTGACACACTGAAGATGGAGACGGACTTGTGTGCAATCCTACTGTTGCTTATTGCGAACAGGTTTTGCAGGCTTTTTATTGCTTCGAAAGCTTGCAAAACTGATCTGAAGAGTGGTGGCGGGTCAAAAAAGGAAAGACAGAAAAATTTACATCACAGGAAATGATGCTACTCTCAGTGTCTGTCTCCAGCCTCAGGCTGGATTTATGTCAGCACTTCTTGTCCTGTTTCTTCAGCATCTTGTTGTTCCAAGATATTCTTCAGTTGCTTTTTTTGGGTAAATTTGTGGTTTTCCCTTGTGAATATCAGCACACAAATACTTGCAGCAGCTACTCTGGCCTGCGCTCTGAGGCATCTGTTTCCAAGTTTCCCATTTTAAATGGCAAGCTGTAGCCTTGAAAGGCAGACAACCCAATCGATGGTTTAAACTATCAAGCTCTTCTTCTTTTAACCTCTAGCAATGCTCCATTGCTGCTCATTTGCTGGGTAGAATCCAGATGCGGCTCCTCAAGGAGCACATTCCCCACCCTGCCCAATTTTTCAGTTTACTATTCCACTCTTCCTTCAGCAATGGAACCACATGGGCAGGCACTGGCTCTATATAAACACCTAACTGTTAAAGGCCCAATTTAATTTACATTAAGTGATTTCCTCAAATCTCTCCTAACTGAATTTCAATAAATCTCATTGTAACAGTTTTCCAACTTTTCAATAAAATTTACTTATTCAAATTTCTATCTTCCTTCCTTTTCATAATATTTTCAGTCCGTAATGTTATAGAATTCAACATACTTTAATCCTAGGCCAATTTGGTACTTACAAGTGATCTACTTATATGATATTTGAATATCTAGCTAAATAGTCCTTAAATTTCTTCCACTCTTCTTGATGTTCCTCTTCTTTTTGATCGTGGATTCTTCCAGTCAGGTCGGCCAGCTCCAAAAAGTCCAGCGTCTTCATCTGCCATTCTTCCACTGTTGGTATTTCTAAAATCATGCCAATTTTAAGTGATGCCTTGCAGGCTCTGCAAGATCTGGCATGATTTTGGGCAAGAATTCACCCAAAATGGAGACACTCTTGCCCAAAATTGGTGCTGCTGGCAGAGGCAGTGGTGCAAACAGGACACCTGTGGGCCTGAAGCAGCATCCTCACCTTGCCTAATGACTGGACTGGCTTTGCTTGCCAGTGTACATTCACCAACATGTGGAACTGGAGGACCAGTCTTCTAAGGGCACTTCTAAGAGAGATTATTTGGGTGTTGATGGTCTAGTGACATCATGCACAAACACAATGGAACATGTGCAGTGTCTCTGGGAAAGGGGTATTCCCCCCCTCCAGAACATCTTGAGGTGCACAGCTGGCCCTGCCATCAGTCCATGTCCACTGGGCATATGGATGGGCACAAGCTGCGGCACCCTGCTCTTTGTGTACTGGGAAGGATTTGCACATGCCAGGGGTAGGCAGCATGGTGTCCTCCAGAGGCTTTGAACTGCAATTCCCATCATCCCTCACCATTGGCCACACTGGCTGGGTATGATGGGAGCTGTAGTCTGAAACATGTTCAAGGTATCACAATTGGGTGCCACAATTGGCTGTCGCTGGCCTGTTGCTACTTCAGCATCCCCAGTCCTAAATAAGCGATGTGGGTGTGTCCTTTGATTCAGACCTTAAAAGCAAGAACGGACCAATTTCCTAACCCATTCTCCTTGTGTATGTTTAGATATCTACGCCGTCTGGTACGAGGACCTCAGCTGCTTAGACATTTTGTGCGACACGGAGGTATTTGTCACTCGTGGTCTCTGCACATTTTGGCCAAAGCATCCTCCCAACTCAACGTCCCCACCGCCATCCCTTTCCCTTTTGCTTTCAGCCAAATCTAGGCTGATGCCATTCATCTTTGGGAACATTCTGGGCAACGAGGTTCTAGATTTGAAATTGAATTAATCTCTTGTATTGTATTGTTCATTGTATTGTGTTTTTTTTCTTTTTCTTTTAAGTTTCAAGAAGACTTCTTAAAGCTGTTTCAGGAATCTCTACGCACCCTGTCCAGCGTTGGTCCACCAACTATACTAGCCTATAGGCCAGAATCATCAAGAGAAGACATTAATTTCGAGGTGGTGTCTCTATCCATTCTGTGGTTTGTGCATGTAGGATAACCAGGGAGATGTGTGCGTAAAATAACACACAGGGAAATGTGTGGTGCATTGCACACTTTTGTGCAAACCTACAGTGTAGTGCTTTTGAAGTGTCACCACTTATGAATGCATATCTTTGTGTGACTGAATGTCCCATTTCCTCTAAACACACGTGCACACACACTTTTCTCTTTGATGTACTAATTTTCTGTATGCATATTTCAATACGTGACCCCAAACCCCTGCCACCAGACCTGCATCTCAGAAGGGGCTATACCACATACTTTTAAAAACATACTGATTTGCTTAGCTAAGTAGCCTGAGAAGAACGCTGCATAAAGACAAAATAAAATGGTAAATAGCATTCAGAAGTGGAAGAGTTGAAACTATTTGGTGTCTAGAGGCAGGTATACTCCAGAAACTTATGCGGGGAAGCCTCATCCTGTGTCTAGATTGCCGTTTGTCACGCTTTCCAGGAAACAGATGGCTCTAAGATCCTTAAAGAAATTGGATCATTTACAGTTGCCTGTAATCCCTTGAGAAAGGGAAAGGGAAACAAGACTCTCCAAGCCATCCTTGATGTTAATCAAGATTAACAAGTCTGGATTTGGGAGAGGAGACCAGGAAAGGAACAACAAGTGATATAGTTCAGTGGTGTGTTACTGTTTGACACCACCTGTTCCAGTAAAAAATGAGAGCTGCAGGCAAGTTGAAGAGGTGTATGGGTCTTTTTTTAGAAATGTGCAAAATGTGTCAAAGGCCTGGAAACGATGCCTTATGAGGAACGGCTAAGGGAGCTGGGCATGTTTAGCCTGGAGAAGAGGAGGTTAAGGGGTGATATGATAGCCATGTTCAAATATATAAAAGGATGTCACATAGAGGAGGGAGAAAGGTTGTTTTCTGCTGCTCCAGAGAAGCGGACATGGAGCAATGGATCCAAACTACAAGAAAGAAGATTCCACCTAAACATTAGGAAGAACTTCCTGACAGTAAGAGCTGTTCGACAGTGGAATTTGCTGCCAAGGAGTGTGGTGGAGTCTCCTTCTTTGGAGGTCTTTAAGCAGAGGCTTGACAACCATATGTCTGGAGTGCTCTGATGGTGTTTCCTGCTTGGCAGGGGGTTGGGCTCGATGGCCCTTGTGGTCTCTTCCAACTCTATGATTCTATGATTCTATAAGACTTGAGGAAGCAAGCTCTGTTGAACTGATAGCGGAAATTAGATTATTGGATTGGGAAAAGGCACCAGTTCTTTAAACCCTATGTTACTTTCCCTCTCTCCATTCAGCATTTTGCTAGCCAAATTTTACATTAGTCATTTTTAAATTTATTTTTTAAAGAGCATCCACATGAATTGCCTGAACACTGTAGTAAATTCTGATGAAAATCCATTGCAGAAATATCGCCATTTCCAATTTACAGGGTGTGGGATGGGTAGGGAGAATAATAGTCAGTATTATTGCAAAAGCCAAAAACTACCAGGGTTGAATGACTTCCTATTCTAAGGTGAGAATTCATTTAAGAAAATTCATTGATTGAGAATTCATTTAAGAAAAGCAATATTCTGAAATCCAAGGGTTTGAGATTTTCCCCAGGAGCGGGGAAATTATAATCACTTAGTGTTTTCTTTACTTACTTTGTTGGCGAGATGAATTAGTCATAATTATCATCTATAAGAAAGAAGCAGCTATGTTATTTCTGTAGGCGAAATTGACTGATTCTGGCACTTTGTTTGCATAAAGTTTGTTCCACGGGTTCTTATTAAAAGGGCACAGTGCCTTATTGTCCAATGGTGTATACAAGTTGCTGGTATGTTACCGAATTTTGAAGTAATACTGATGGAACCTGCCAAGTTCCAGCTCTGCTTTATTTAGGCACACAGAGTTCTGCCTGACTTCAGTCAGGAGATGAACCTCACAACCTTGATATTGTATACAGGAATCTCAACTCTCTTTTTGCATTTTGCAGAGTGAGATGTTGCGTGTTATGGACATTTAGGAGGCAGTTTTGTGAAAGCTAAATACTTATAAATCTCACTGATTTCCGTGAGAGTGAGCTAAGCAGAGATTTCAACTCTCCCTTCAAAGTAATGGGACTTTTAGGAGTTATTAATGGTCATGCCGAGCTGCTCGCTAAAATAATATCTGACAGCTAAATGCAAAAAATGTAGCCTCTGGGTTGTAGCCAAAATATGTATTTGCAATATTTTATTTAAATGCCTTAAAAGGAAGTGTCGTGGGAATAACAGGGAGGGGCATTCTTTTAAAGCCATCAGAGTTTGTCAGCTGTAGCCTGAGAATTTGCAAGTTCAGCATTCATCCTGTTTCTGCATTTGAACTTGCGGGTGGCTATAGTCAAAATGACTTGCTCTCCACTGTCAAAAATAAAAATAAAAAATGAATACACCTCAGGGCCAAGGGAAGATATTCCCACCTGCTCTGCAGTCTTTTCACAGCACCTGAATGAGACTTGCAGACAGCAGTCTGAGAACCTCTGCATTATGGGGATAGAGATCTGAGAAAAAGCTGGGAAGTAGGGATTATTTGCTTAGCATGATAACTAGGTCATATCCTTCTTCTACAAACTGGCACCCTCCAGATTTTCTGGACTACAACGCCCATCAACCCTATAATTTAAATAAACTTTTTCATAATGCTTTTTTCTGCTTCAGAAACTTTTCACGATTCTGGGGACAAGTAACCAAAACAGGAGAGGACTGCACCCCAGTTCCCACCCTTGCCTAACCCTGCAAGCCTTTCCTTCATTCAGTTTCCTTTCCCTGCTCCTTTGTTCAGTAGATGCAGCCCTCAGTGCTGGTCACTGCGTGTTATGAGCAAATGCAATGCAGTAATTTCAATTTTCGATTTGGATTCATGGCCTCTATTTTATTAGGGATGGCATTCCTGACAACTTTAACATTGCCCCCTGCTGGTCGTTCGCTGTAGCGCTGCATTGAATTATTTCTGCTGCTGTTTATTCTTTCCTTGGAGCTTTGGAAAGCCAAGGAGCTGCTTGTTTTCTTATGCCGTTTACAGAAGGAGGCTTAAAATAAGCCTGTTCAGATTGCTTGCTGTGGTTTTTTAGCGTGCCTTTGGGGACAATTCATGCCCAGGTAATAAAAAAAAAAAATCCCTGCAGTCCTTAACACAGGACCCTCCCCTCCATTTTCCTCATCTACTTAGTTTTGGATGAAAGTGAATGCTGTCAGGTGACTTGGAGGGCTTCAGTTTCACTTATTTACACTCTGAGAGGTTTAAAAAATACTTAATTCTGACCGAGAGCAGAGTCTTGCACATTGTTGTTGCTGTTATTCCATTTTCAGTACATGCTTGCACCTTTAAAACACATTTGAAGCACATCCTTTCCCTCAAAAAATTCTAGGCACTGTAGTTACCGGGAATTGGAACTCTGGGAGTGAATAAGCTACACGTATTTATTTTGCTTTAACTTTTGTGTTAAGAAGATACAGGGGCAGGATTTGTGTTTTACCAGATGCACTGCGATTTGTGCATCTGAGGCTTGACTATGACAAAATCATGGGTTTGTAATGACCAGCACCAGCATACCTCACTCGCCTCAAAGGTGGCAAAATGGCTAAAAACAGTTGCAAAAGAATCTGTTGCAAATGTAAACATTACATGTCGTGAGCTGGATCCAGATCCGGTGCACCAACTCCTAGGAGTGGGGTGAATTCAGCCCCCTCAAAATCTGTTGGCACAGGGGTGGGCTCTGCGCTTGGCCTCCTCCCGGTGATGCGATGTTGCATGTGCATTGCGGGCATGATGTCACACGTGTGCGACACATGCTGGGCCCATGACATCACATGTGAACGCTGTGCACCAGGAACCACCTCCATCCCACCCCCCAATATTCAGTGCAAGACTGCGCCTCTGATCCAGAGTTACTCTCAGCAGAGTTCTGCTTGCTCTGGAGGAAGGAGATAGGATTGTTGATTGATCCTCCCCCTCCCGCCCCTTGCCCCTCATGCTGCTTGGGGGGGGGGACGTGACCCTTAAACCTTTGGAGCAGCTTGCCAGGTAGCACAGGGGGCTGCACAGGGAAAGAGAAATTGGCTAAAACAGTTCCCCCATCCCTTCTCCAGTGGGGAAGTTTTAATGTTTGATGTTTTATAGTGTTTTTAATATTCTGTTGGGAGCCTCCCAGAGTGACTGGGGAAACTGGGGAAAGTAAATTATTATTATTATTATTATTATTATTATTATTATTATTATTATTGCCTCCACAGGATTTCAGTGCCTTACATGAATGGAAAGAGCCCTTTTGCCCATGGAATGACCGTGGATCAGATGCAATAAAACAGACAACAGGATTGAAATAGCTGCAAAATAAGATTACAAGAATGGGAGCATTTCTCCATTAAGCAAATCTAAAATAGTGACATTTGGGGTGACACCCCCCTCCAATAAAAAAACATTGGAAAGGGCTTGGAGACATTTCAGCCGCCTTTACCATAGGCTAGAGCACTTTTCAGCTTTCTTTATTAACATAGGCTAGATCCCTTTTCAGCCTAGCTACATTTCAGTCCTTAATTTTTTTTTTTAAATTACACACCTAATATTGAACTTTCCCGCAAGGTGATTGTCATCACTAACGTCTTCAAAATGTTCCGTTTCCTCTCTGCAGTTGGAAAAACACTATGGAGAAATCTGTGAGTTCTGTGGCAGCCCACTGAGAAATTATCCGTCATTTGAAAGTCTAGAACAAATAGCAGAATATGGAAATGTAAGTAATGGGGAAATCATGCTAATGGCATCACTACAAAGTCAAGAGCGACGTGGCCGCGAGATAACTGTAGGATCTTGCCTTCCAGCTTTTCTGTTGCCAGCAATGCAGAGATCTTCACGAGTTCATTGTCAATGAGAAAAAGCGCTATGTGAAGGAAGGAGTTCAGCTGATTGATATCACCACTAAGCAGGTCGAAGGAACTGCGGAAGAGAGGAAAAAAGCCAGAGAAAGAGCTCGCCAAAGGTATTGCAAGCCGGCTGGTGTACATGCTACTTTCAGGAACAATTTTGGTATCATTTGGGGCAAGCCAGCATTTCTGAAGTGCTTTGCAAGAAAGAGCAGGGTAATGATTGCAGTGGCACCTTGATTCTCGAACAGCTTGGCTCCCAAACAAATCGGCTCCCGAACACTGCAAACCCGGAAGTAAGTGTTCTGGTTTGCGAATGTTTTTCAGAAGCCGAATGTCTGACATGGCTTCCGCTGCTTCCGATTGAGTGCAGGAAGCAGCCAATCGGAAGCCGCACCTTGGTTTTCGAACGGTTTCAGGAGTCGAACGGAACAGATTAAGTTCGAGAATCAAGGTACCACTGTATATTGAGTTTTGAGCTTTCCTGCTACTTCAGGAGGTATGGCCCTGATTCATAGGCTTTAGCTAATTGTTACACCCAAACATGTGCAGTCAAACTTTCTGTTATAGAAAAATACATCGCTGAGCAAGACCAGGGTGATCTGTAGCAGAAGAGCATCTCTTCTGTTTCAGTGGCTAAAAGATCAGCTAGTCACCTTGCCAGCCCTCCAAGAGGATCTGGAATTCAACGTTTAAGAAATTGGGGGTTCATGCCATGTACGTTTTGATTTTGCAGGTTGAAGGAGAAACAAATGGCCCAACAGGCTGTCCACCTCCCAAGAGAGAAAGCAGAGAGAGAAAAGGACGTCTCTCCAACTCATGTCTTTGACTGTGAGTTCTAATTTTTCTGCAAATTATTATGGACAGTACTCATTAGTGGGTGAAACCATGAGAATGGCTCTTATATAGCAGAGATTGAAAACTGGCACATATTCACTCTTACACTAGAATCTTGCCCTGTCCCCAGCCAGATGATGACACTTGTAGTTCAGCAACATCTGGAGGGTCAGAGTTACCCATCCCTGGATTAAATGGTCTCTTGGGTCAGATCTAGCATGTTCCTACCAATAATAGTAATAATAATAATAATAATAATAATAATAATAATAATACCGTATTTTTCGCACGATTGGACGCACCGGACCATAGGGCACACCTAGTTTTTTGGGGGGGAAATAAAGGAAAAAAAATTTCCCTTTATCCCCCCCCCAAAAGCAGGTCAGGGAAACCGAACCAGGTCGAGGAACAGCGGGATAGTGGCGCTGCACCTCCCTGCTGTCCCCCGAGCTTGTGGGGCTGGCTGATGTCTGCCTGGCGCGCGGGGCGCTCTGCTTCAGGGCGCCCCGCCCGCCGGGCGGCAGGCTGCTATCCGCAGCTTGGGGAGCCTTGCGGGGAACTCCTGCAGGGCTCCCCACCCTGCGGATGTCTGCCCTGCGCGAGGGGCGCTCTGATTCAGGGCGCCCCACCCGCCGGGCGGCAGGCTGCTATCCGCAGCTTGGGGAGTCTTGCGGGGAACTCCTGCAGGGCTCCCCACCCTGCGGATGTCTGCCCGGCGCGAGGGGCGCTCTGATTCAGGGCGCCCCGCCCGCCGGGCGGCAGGCTGCTATCCGCAGCTTGGGGAGTCTTGCGGGGAACTCCTGCAGGGCTCCCCACCCTGCGGATGTCTGCCCGGCGCGAGGGGCGCTCTGATTCAGGGCGCCCCACCCGCCGGGCGGCAGGCTGCTACCCGCAGCTTGGGGAGCCTTGCAGGGAACTCCTGCAGGGCTCCCCACCCTGCGGATGTCTGCCCAGCGCGAGGGGCGCTCTGATTCAGGGCGCCCCACCCGCCGGGCGGCAGGCTGCTATCCGCAGCTTGGGGAGCCTTGCAGGGAACTCCTGCAGGGCTCCCCACCCTGCGGATGTGTTCCCTAAGTGCCGGGCGCTCTGCTTTCAGGGCGCGCGACGCTCCGGGAAGCAGGCTGCTATCCGCAGCCTAGACATCCCTGCGGGATCTCCCGCAGGGTTGCCTAGGCTGCGGATGTGTTCCCGAAGCGCCGGGCGCTCTGCTTTCAGGGCGCCCGACGCTCCGGGAAGCAGGCTGCTATCCGCAGCCTAGACATCCCTGCGGCACCTCCCGCAGGGTTGCCTAGGCTGCGGATGTGTTCCCGAAGCGCCGGGCGCTCTGCTTTCAGGGCGCCCGACACTCCGGGAAGCAGGCTGCTATCCGCAGCCTAGACATCCCTGCGGCACCTCCCGCAGGGTTGCCTAGGCTGCGGATGTGTTCCCGAAGCGCCGGGCGCTCTGCTTTCAGGGCGCCCGACGCTCCGGGAAGCAGGCTGCTATCCGCAGCCTAGACACAGCTAGCGGAGCGCTAATCCCGAAGCTTGGGGCTGCGGAGCTCAGCGCGCCCCAAGCTTCTGGGTGCCGGCAAGGTCTAGACGGCTAGCGGAGACCTTGCCGGCACCCAGAAGCTTGGGGCGCGCTGAGCTCCGCACGCCCCAAGCTTCGGGATTAATGCAGCGCTCCGCTAGCCGTGGGAGAGCTGGGTCTCCCACGGCTAGCGGATAGCTTCCTGAAGCCTGGAGAGCGAGAGGGGTCGGTGCGCACCGACCCCTCTCACTTTCCAGGCTTCAGCGAAAGCCTGCATTCGCTCCATAGGACGCACACACATTTTCCCTTGCTTTTTAGGAGGGAAAAAGTGCGTCCTATGGTGCGAAAAATACGGTAATAATTTATTTATACCACGCCCATCTGGCTGGGTTTCCCCAGCCACTCTGGGAAGCTTCCAACAAAACACTAAAATACAATAACCTATTAAACATTAAAAGCTTCCCTAAACAGGGCTGCCTTCAGATGTCTTCTAAAAGTTTGGTAGTTATTTTTCTCTTTGACACCTGGTGGGAGGGCGTTCCACAGGGCGGGTGCCACTACCGAGAAGGCTCTCTGCCTGGTTCCCTGTAACTTGGCTTCTCGCAGCGAGGGAACCGCCAGAAGGCCCTTGGCACTGGACCTCAGTGTCCAGGCAGAACGATGGAGGTGGAGACGCTCCTTCAGGTATACTGGACTGAGGTAGTTTAGGGCTTTAAAGGTCAGCACCAACACTATGAATTGTGCTCGGAAATGTACTGGGAGCCAGTGTAGGTCTTTCAAGACCAATGTTATATGGTCTCAGCGGCCGCTCCCAGTCACCAGTCTAGCTGCCGCATTCTGGATTAGTTGTAGCTTCCGGTTCACCAACACACCTAGATAAGAGATGTGCATTGTATTTTTTTTTAACTCTCTGTTTTATTGTTTCAGGTTAGTAAACAGGTTCATTTAAGACTCTTAATATAAACATATGTTGTAATTTTTACCTTGGCTGCTAATCCAATTTGTGTTGCTGCTGTGTTTTGCTATAATTTCTTTATTCGTTTTTAACTCCATTATAGTGGTTTTTAATTTCATATTGGGAGCCGCGCTAATAATTTGTATTGAAGAGCAAGCTATTAAAAACCCAAATGAAACAAAATAAATCTGAACTAAATTGAAATTGGTTTTTGTTCTACTTAGTTCAAGTTTATTGAATAACCTTTATTGAACAACATTCTGTGCTGCTTCATGTTCCCTAGATACTCGGCAACTCAGCACCATTTCCTACTGCCTGTCCCAATATAGACCTTCTATAACGGGCTGGACAAAGATGCCTCTCCAGGGAATTAAATTCCGAAGTCCCAGGAGCCAAGACGCAAGCTACAGCATCTCTAGCTGTGATTTCACTATTGCAGGTGGAAAGGTAACCACCTGGATTTTCCTGCGCTGGAACCCCATTAATGGACCTGCGTCTTCTTCCAGGATAAAAACATTCATAGGACAGAGCATTCTGCATTTGACTATGGCAACAGCTGCACCACACATTTAAAGCACCATAATACCACTTTTTTTAGGGACGCGGCTGGCACTGTGGGTTAAACCACTGAGCCTAGGACTTGCAGATCAGAAGGTCAGCACTTCGAATCCCTGCGACGGGGTGAGCTCCCGTTGCTCGGTCCCTGCTCCTGCCAACCTAGCATTTTGAAAGGATGTCAAAGTGCAAGTAGATAAATAGGTACCACTCCAGTGGGAAGGTAAACGGCGTTTCCGTGCACTGCTCTGGTTTGCCAGAAGCGGCTTAGTCATGCTGGCCACATGACCCGGAAGCTGTATGCCGGCTCCCTCGGCCAATAAAGCGAGATGAGTGCCGCAACCCCAGAGTCGGCCATGACTGGACCTAATGGTCAGGGGTCCCTTTATCTTTACCTTTAATACCACTTTAAAAGTCATGGCTCCCCACCCCCACATCCTGGAGACTGTCATTTGTTAAGGATGATGAGAGTTCTTAGGAGACCTCTGTTTCCCTCCCAGACCGACATTTCCCAGAGTGATTTAACCACCAGTCCCTCTTCCTATGGAACTCTGGGATTTGTAGTTCTAGCAGGGATGCTGGAGCAGCAGACTTCCTGTATTGACAGAGGGTTGGGTTTGAAGCCACTTTCCAACTCTAGGTTTCCAGCTTTTGTATGGACAGTGATTGGTTTTGGAATGGACTTTAGTTGCTGGCAGAATGCAGGCTTGAATGTTTGCCTATGTAACATCCAACCTGGTTGCCGCGGAGGAAAGGCCTGCGACCGCTTGACTGAGATCTTGCACTCTGGTGCCTCCATTCCCAGAACTGTCAACTATTAACCGTCACTTGGCTACAGGATCACAGAGCTGGGAGTCAGCAGGTCTGACTAGAAACTCATCAACTTGTAGAAGGAGAAAACTGGGAAGAGACAATTCAGTCGGGCAGCGTAGCTTTTTGTTACCTAATCCCACCACCCTTTTTGTGTAGTGACCTTTTTCTTCTTCTTCTTGCCTTTTGTATACTAATTCTCCTGAAAACAAAATATCGTTTTAAAGTACGTGTCTTGTTTTCCTTTCGTGTGCAGTTGCTGAAAAACCAGTTCTTCCAGCAATACTACAAAAACGGTGTGAAGTTTCTTACCATGTTTCCAGATGGTAGTGCACAAATATTGTATCCTTTTTGTGGTTTTGGTTTTTTTGACTTGTGGCGATAACTGAGGCACATCTTCACAGTATTAAGGGTATAATTCAGCCAAAGCTAAGCACATTTTAAGTCCCATCAATTTCATTGGGAAAAGGTTAAGAACTCAACTCAAATTCAACTATGCGTGTAACTTTACCTCACCTTTTAACCACCCTGTCATGGTCACAGTCAATATTGTGGTAAAGAGGGTGGTTTTTTCCTATTTCTATCTATGCTTATACGTGAGGAGCAGATTCCCGTCCTCCTTAGTAATATTGCGAATGTTGGACCAAGGAATTAGTGCTTTACAAAGCTATAAGGAAGTGATCTTTGTGCCTGCAAATGTCAGGGCTGCTATACTGCTTTGTCTCCAATCAGTGCATGTTCCATAACTTCCCCCTGAAATCCTGTAACTTTTTATACCACAACTGTTACGGGGTGTTTTTGTCCCACTTTGCTTGGGCTGTAGTGCGAGAGTAACGCCCCTGCTGATGGCAGTAATGCAATAATGTTGGAGAAATATTACAAAACTAATAAATCAGAATATGTGGATGTTCCAGTATAAATCCACCGCTATTACTGTATCAGTGACGTGTTGCAGAATGCACCCGTGGAAAATCACCGGTCTGGAGGGGTCCCAAGTGTCAGCACTTGTAAAAGAGCAGCTAGTACAGGTTATTAGTAAGCTATTAATTATGCAATCCTAAAGCCATCAAGGGCAGTGGTTCTCAAAGGGTGTGGTGCGCCCCTGGCACTGCTGTGGCAGGAAGATTCAAGGATAATCAAAAAAACATTTAAATATTTCAGTGCAGTGCAGTATAGTATAGTATCAAAATAATGTTTTTATTTCCAGAATATGGATAGATATTCAAGAGTACTGCTTATTCTTCTACAGTTCCCCAGAATCTATTGTCAACAAGGATTTTCAACTAATATGAAAGATCAGAAAAGAGAAAGACTTTGTGTTGATGAGATGAGAGTTTGTTTGTCTGTCTCAGATTAGGCCTAAGAAGCAAGCTCACACTTCTCATTGAGTTTGTATACCTACTTAATGTAAAAGGCTTGCTTATAATTATATTTGGGGAACGACCCATGTTCTTATGTAGCTGCATCCTTTTATACTTTCTGGACTTCCCATGTTCATATTATAAAGTTGTGTTCTGTGTTATAAATCAGGCACCACAAAGAGTTGTTTCTTTTTGTTATGCAATGTATTTCTTATCAGTTAGAAAAGCAGTGAGCTAATTTTTATTCTGAAAGTGTTGCCCAGAGACAAAAGTTGGAGAACCTCTGCACTAGGAGTAAGCCACACCGAATTTAGTGGAATATAACTTCTCAGTAGGTGTGTATAGTGTTGCACTGCAAAGGCTTTAAAGGCTATTAATGGCTCATAACTGAGTCTGGGGGGAAATGGGTTACCATGCTACTAGATAAAGGTGAAGATGGAACTAGATAAAAAGTAGCATGTTCCAAACTCCAAGCCAGGCAGCCACAATTTGGACCAGTTGAAGGATTTTCCTAGGAGCTACTATTTCACTTTATCGAAGGTGGTGGGTTTTTGCTGCAATCTTAGCCACTCTGTTTTGCTATTAAACAACCCTGGAAGGGGTAGTAACAGTGTTTGTTTGGGTTTGTTTGCTTGTTTTTATTGAAGATTTTATTGGGTTACAGAAGTACACATAGTGTTTCTGGTGTTTGTTGTGATATGGGTGCAAAAGCATAGCAGAAAGTAGGACTGAATCGTTCAGAAGTGGTATCCAAAAACACACACGCACACAAAGAACTAATCAGTTGAAGCCATGCACACACCTTGATAACGCGACAACGTTCCTAAGCATGTTAATGGGCCCATTGGAACCTTATCTACATACAGCTATCCCTCTGGAAATCTGGCGATTATCATTGTACGAAGGAATGAGGGCACAGGCTACGTTGCCATAGTACAAGACGACAAGCCTGAGAATGCAGAAATCCAAGCAGTGTTCGATTCCTGTGGCAATGGGACTTGCTATCATTCAAATGGAAATGTGTGGTACGTTCAGTTCATTCAGTTTGGTCTTGTTGTTTTACGTTTAGGTAGTAAAATGTATACCAGTGTTTTGTACTTGTAAATTGAAGGGTGGTCAGGACCTCGTTTTCTAATTCAAAAAAATGCTGTGTCCTTTGTTAACCAAATGGCAAATAAAGAATACTGGAGATTACTGGTGAAAATTCCAACTGAACTTTAAAAATGGATTTCCTGCCGATAAAACCACAAGAATTGGAAATTTGAGAGCCATTTCGAAAGGTTCACATTTGTTCCCAGAATAGTCACGTGTTTCAGCCCTGCTGTGAGAAAGGGAAGTTATAAGACAGAATGGCGTTTTAGCTGCTGGGCTGTGGCTTCCTTTCAGCAGAGGCAGGCTGGCAGAATTAGCAGCAAGGGGGAGAGGTTAGCGTCTGAGCAAGGGACCATGGCTGAATGCCAGTCAGGGACGAAGAAGTAAGATGGGTGCAAGAGCAGCCTGACAGGAAGATGTTCAGCACATGAGGTTTGTCCCATCACAACAACACTGCGCTAGGAGAAACGGCATCCTCTGAACTTGCTGAGCTCCGGGGTATTAAAAACCCCATGAGGCCAAATTTGTAGTTCTGCCTCCCGATGAAAGAAATGCTAAGTGATAAATTGTGTAGGTTTTAATCAGTCGGTCAGCTCATTAAATACGTTTACATTTTCCTGTAAGTAAAATCGACCAGTGCCAGTGTGGTGTAGTGGTTAAGAGCGGTAGACTCGTAATATGGTGAACCGGGTTCACTTCCCTGCTCCTCCACATGCAGCTGCTGGGTGACATTGGGCACACTTCTCTGAAGTCTCTCAGCCCCACTCACCTCACAGAGTGTTTGTTGTGGGAGAGGAAGGGAAAGGAGATTGTTAGCTGCTTTGAGACTCCTTAGGATAGTGATAAAGCGGGATATCAAATCCAAACGCTTCTTCTTTTTCAAACTTTTTAAAAAAAGAAAACACATTCCTTGTTTTCACATTGATGAATGCCTATGCCACAGCAGCTATATTAGAAAAGGTACCCCCTCCTATGTCAAAAGAGAAGGAACAATTCTTCTGGGATGGTGTCTGTGTCAAATTAATTGGGGGCAGCTTGTTAGCCAGTAAAAGGTTTTTAATGGAATAATTAGTTAAACACTATCCTATTTATCTAGCAATGGAGACGATGATCCTAAGAGTTGGGTGGGCTGATCTTTGATGAGGTAAGTGACCCCGGTGTGGAGGCAAGCCAGTATTTGGTTTTTGTTGATCCAAACTTGGAGCTTCCCCTTGTACATTCGCCATTCCCCCCCCCCCTATTTGATTTGGCAGTACAGTGGTACCTTGGGTTACAGACACTTCAGGTTACAGACTCCGCTAACCCAGAAATAGTACCTCAGGTTAAGAACTTTGCTTCAGGATGAGAACAGAAATCGTGTGGCGGCAGCGGGAGGCCCCATTAGCTAAAGTGGTACCTCAGGTTAAGAACAGTTTCAGGTTAAGAACGCACCTCCAGAACAAATTAAGTTCTTAACACGAGGTACCACTGTATCTGGATGTGAAGATATTTTCAGACAAGGGCTTGGGCTGTACAGCCAGGTTTTCTCCCCTTCCCATTCTGAGGTCCTCTCAAGTTGTTATTTTCCACATTTAGGATAAATGTTACGATTCGAGGAGGACATTATTCGGACGAAGCTGGCAACAAAGTGAAAACGTGGATCTGGCCCAACAATTTGCAGAAGTGCGTCTCGAGAGCACCGTTTAAGCCAGTCTTTCTATCCTTGAACCAGAACGTTGGTGTCAGGATAGTTGAGCAAGACAGAGTAGCCATTTCTTTCCTTGCAAGGGGCAAGCAGGCAAAAATCAACATAGGAGCAAAAGTAAAGGTACTTTATTTTAGAGTTAATATGGAGGAGGGTGGATGAGTTTACATGTTCTTAAGGCACAGCTGAACAAGAGAGGGTGGGATTGTTTTGGGGGTAAATATAGAAAACATTTTCGAAAAAAGGACTGGAGCAGTTTGCTTCGAACTTACAGAGCTACTTGAAAAACGATGTTAAATCGGCCAAAGACTGACACATAGTTTATCTGGTTTGTACAAGACAATGCCTATAGTTCAGCATCACTTGACCAAATAAACCAAAATGTCAGTCAGATGGAAGTTGGGGTTCCCCTGCTCTAGTGAACAAAAAGAGGGAAACAATTTATAATTTCAAAAAGATTTATGAAAGCATGTACTTGTATGAATTTGTATAACCAAGAATTCAGGCTGAGACTCAAATGATGTGGCTTATAGGATAAGTTAAGAAAAAAGCAGACTGAGAACAGGCCAAGGAAGAATATTATATAAAACTTTTAAATTAAAAATCTAGTAGGTAGAACACTCTTCAGCCATGAAGTTTAAGAATTGCTTATGTAATCTGATCCATGCAGATTATCAGTGCGTCCATAACTGTTCTTGAGCTTCTCTCAAGCACACATTGCTTAGCAATATAGTTCCATACATTAAATTTCAGCAAATTTGAAAATGAGAACAGGAACGGCATGCTTTTTTTTTAACAGGGAGCACAGGAAATAGCAGTTTTAAGAGAATAAAAGGACATTGGGATGAATCCATCTAAGTTCTATTCAGAGTAGATCCATTGAAATTAATGGACCTAAGTTAGCCATTCCCATTAATTTCAATGGGTCTACTGTGAGTAGGAATAATATTGGACATATTAGCAAATGTCAGAGAATCCTGCCCTTCTTGAGGCTTCAGCAAATGTGGTGCCCATGTGCATGCGAAGAGGGAAGTTTCTGAAATACTCCCCTGACCTGAGTTGGTTTTATGCCTTTTGCTATTTCTGCAGTTTTAATGAGGTTGAATAAAAATAGGGTTGGTGTTTTGTTTTTTGAAAGCAACTTTTTAAAGAAAGGCTTTGGGAAGGGAAAACTGAAGGTGGCTCATCCACTTAATTCCATGTTCTCAAGTGGGTAGAAATTAGTGCTCTTTGAACTCCCCATTCCTTTTCCAGTTTGTTTTTGGCTTGTTTTTTTTTTTGTTTTGTTTTTTACATTTCCCCTCCCACTGGGAAGAATGAGAGGGAAATTAGTGAACCAACAATGCCAACTTCAGGGCTGGCGTAGTTAACCCCTGGTCTGAGGGCATGCCAGGGAATGGGGAAGTTCTCCAAATCACCCTCTTTTTAGCCTTGCCAACATCAAGGGACACGGGTGGCACTGTGGGTTAAACCACAGAGCCTAGGACTTGCCGATCAGAAGGTCGGCGGTTCGAATCCCTGCAGTGGGGTGAGCTCCCGTTGCTCGGTCCCTGCTCCTGCCAACCTAGCAGTTCGAAAGCACATCAAACTGCAAGTAGATAAATAGGTACCGCTCCAGCGGGAAGGTAAACAGTGTTTCTGTGTGCTGCTCTGGCCACATGACCCAGAAGCTGTACGCCGGCTCCCTCACCCGATAAAGCGAGATGAGCTCCGCAACCCGAGTCGGTCACGACTGGACCTAATGGTCAGGGGTCCCTTTACCTTTAACATCAACAAGGTCTGACCATCAGTAAATTCCAAGTAAGAAGAGGGAATCTGGTCCTTGCCTCTCTTCACGCTCAGAGAGAAATAAGAAAGCAATGTTGGTCAGTCTCACAGTAATAATTTCCCTTGATTTAAAACAATACTCAGGTTTCCTTCCCTGTGCGACCTTTCTGGCTTTCTGCAAGCGAGAACTGCCATGTGACTTGGGAACTACATTAACTCCTTGCTTTTTTGCTTCCTTAAAAGCCGCTCGCTGAGCATCACCCGTGGCCGAAGTTTGTGTCTGAAGATGACCTCTTCCTGTTTGCCTGCCGGATAAAGATTCTCCGCATCTTTGCTAAACTGCAAGGGTGTTTAGATTTTCCTAACAACGACTGGTGGTCTAAGCTCCAGCTCCCTTCGTTTCTTTTCACTAAGGCTTTGAAGTTAATGAACCTTTGTAAGGAATGTGAAATTAGTTCTGCTCTGGACACCTTAATCATGGAAACATTAAATTCACCAGCCTGATCATGATTATGTTATATGAAGATACTTGTTTCGTTGTTCAAAGGAATATTTACCGTTATGTTGAATTCTAGAGGTATTGGAAATCAGATCTCAGGATTCATTTAATAACAGTTCCATTTACGCTGGTCACATAACACGCAGTGCCTTCTTATGTTATACAGCAGAAAAAAGGGACGCGGACCCTACTTTAGGCAGGAAGTTAAATTAAATAGGCATTTTAGTACCACCCAACTCTATGATTTATGGTAGGTGCTGTTATGGTTCTGGGTCCAGACTCTAATTGAGGAATTGAGCTTAGACAGGTGGACTCATCCATTGTCTCCCGAGACAGAGATGCAACTGTAATGGTTCTGGCAGCATGGCTTGGATATTTGTGAGGTTTACAACTCACAAAGGAGCCAAAACTTCCTCACATCTGATCTGCAGCATGAGTCGATTCCTATCATATATGACTTTGTACTGTGGCCTTTCACAAGCAATTGAAGGGTGTAGCAATACTAGAAACCAATTGCTTATGTGCCATGCCTGTCAAGTTTCCCTGAATAGCCCTGCATGGCCACCAATTTCTGTTCTCCGTCTTGTTAGAAAGCAGGCAGCAAGTCAGCGGAAGCATCAGCTATATGGGACTTCCTCCCAAGAACAGGGGGTGGTGGCGGTGGTTAAGTCTAACAATTTAATAAATTTAATAAATAACAGTGTAATACAGCAATAAGGGTGGGAGAAGAACATAAAGGCTGGAGATAGATTTGGGTTTTTATTTAAGTTTGTTTATTGATGCTTGGATTAAATTAACTGCATAGAAATTGGTGTTTAAACTAGACCCAACACATTTTCCCTTCTAGCTCGTTTATCTAGCCACATGTGGAACCAGATAACCAGGCAAAAAGGAACATATATCTTACAAAGGGAAGGTAGACTGGATAACACCACGTACAAAATTCTGTGTTAGGCTAAAATTATTTGCACACTTATTCCCAAAAGGCACTTATTAAAAAGAACACTAAGAGGGGAAATATATGCAGCACTGTTTTCTTAGCTCACTGTTGATCTCTGCGTCACCAAATTATGGTTAACTGCCCAGTAGTGGAATAGATAGAATAGGAAGAAAACTTGGGTGCGCATTTGGACTTTTTCTGCATTACCTTTTTTTACTGATGATCAGTGCACAATAAGCTTTCCACCTGCTTTATGGTGGGTTTCCTCTCTTGGGCCTTGAATCAGGAAATGGTGAGTACTCCTCTGAAACTGTTGAAGGGAGGAGATTCAGGTGGTTGATCCCCAGATGAATTTTGTCTTGTGGCTCCTCCGCAGGGTAAGTCACTTTGGTTTATGATGTTGAAATGGGTCACTGCCAACCTGTTAGACCTGTGGGGTTTGATTTGTCCCTTTCCCTTACACTTCAACATTTTGACCAACTGGGTTCTTATATCCTTGCTGTATAGCGAATAGATAAAAGGATTTATCAAAGAATTGGCTTCTCCTAAAATATATAACAAATCCTTCAGCTGTGAGCTCAGGATGCAGGAGGTACAAGTAGCTTTCACAATGGCAGCTGCATAATAGGGGCTCCAGAAGAGGACAAAACAGATAATCACAATGAGGACTGTCCTCAGAGCTTTGAAATGGCGGAGAGGAGCAGTAGGGGTATCTGGGTGCAAGCAGACACGCTGGATCTGCTTCTGATGAAGATAAGCAATCCTCCCCACCGAGATATGTAAACAGACCAAGGTCAGCAAGGCAGGGATATAGATGCCAAAGCAGATTATGTACAGGTAGTCACTCTTGGCTGCTGCCAGGACCCCACAGCTACCTGAGAGTTCACTTTGTTGAAGTTGTGAGAAAATAAGTGGCATGTGTCCCACCAAGAAGGAAACCGTCCACAGGACAAGAAGAGAGAAGACTATAGGTTTCTTGCTCATCAGTGTAGGGTAATGAAGAGGCAGCTTCACTGCCAAGTACCTGTCCAGAGAAACCAAAAGCAAGGTGAGAATGGACCCAATGCAAGGAGTGATGCTCATGCAGATCCGCAAGAGACAAATAAACAGATTTCGGTCAAATAGTGCATCTGTCGCATCATCCAAAGCTTCCCCAATGCACATCACACCAACCAGCAGATCAGCAGCTGCCAAGTTAAGGATGAAGACATAGTTTCTGCTTGGTTTCTTCTTTCTCAGCTGACAGATGACTATGATCACCAAGAGGTTGGATGATGGGATGAAGACGCTTAAGAAGGCATGTAGCACTGTACACAAGGTATCCGGCATCTTCTTTGGGAAGCAGCAGTGGAAACTACTGGGTTTAACATATGCGTTGCATACGCAACTTACAATCAATCCACAAGAGGCGACATCAGGCTAGGAGGAAACATACTACCATTGAGAAACTGGTAGAAGTAACAGCAGCAAGAAGTGATGATCCAGTGTCTAGACTCCATTGGCTCGGCTCTGGTCAGATGGTTCCTTTCAAACTTCTGGGCAATGTTTGCCATTGAGAGAGATTGTCAGCATCACTGTAGCTTCCGAGTTCTTTTCCCTGTGTGAATATAGGTTTTTCTTTTTCACCTGGCAGAGGTGTGTCTGAAGATGCATGAAGGCTTCAGGCACAGTGAACTCGTTGGCTTGAGGAGGAGGGGGAAAACACCTGGGGCGGGCAGTGCAGCCTTGTTCAATCAGTTCCTGAAACTGTCTTTGACGCAGAAAGATAAGGAAGGCGTTTGACAAACAGAGTGGAGAAACATTGTGAGCTCCCCCCCACCATTAGGCAGCTAAAAGGAGCTCGTGCAGTTTAAAAAGCATGCTCCGTATGCATGCAGGAAAATATCCCTGCGTGTTTATGCTATTAATGTCAATGGAGTCAAATTATTTGATCTCGGGTAGAAAACATACTTCAGTTACTACGGCCAGAAAAAGGTCATTGTTTCCAGTTTAGTGGATATTGGATGTAAATACAAGGCTAAGATGTGAACTGGTAAAAGCTCACCAGAATCCACGCTTTCCAATACTGGTTGACTTTGTTAAGCCAAAAGTAAAATGGGGGCTTAGTACTTCCTACATTTTATTTAGGAATGCAGTCTTGGTGTATTTCCTTACTTGGATTATTAAGTCCCATTGAACTCAAATCTCTAATAAGACAAGAATAGGATCACACCGTTAACTTGATTAAACACTTTTTTAAAATCAATTGTTCCGCATCCTCTAGCTGTCTTTCAGAGCAGGGAAGGCTTGGAGGTATATCACCTGCACTGCCTGCAACAAGTTCTAAATTCAATCCCTGGCAACTCCATGTATGGCTAAGAGAGCCCTCTCCTTGAAAACTGTTGCCAGTCAGTGTAGAAAAAATGCCAAACTAGCTGAGGCTCCAATACTTTGGCCACCTCATGAGAAGAGAAGAATCCCTGGGAAAGACCCTGATGTTGGGAAAGCTGGAGGGCACAAGGAGAAGGGGACGACAGAGGACGAGATGGTTGGACAGTGTTCTCGAAGCTACAAACATGAGTTTGACCAAACTGCAGGAGGCAGTGGAAGACAGAAGTGCCTGGCGTGCTATGGTCCATGGGGTCACAAAGAGTCGGACACGACTAAACGACTAAACGACAAAAGCTGGATTAATACAGTGGTACGTCAGGTTAAGTACTTAATTCGTTCCGGAGGTCAATACTTAACCTGAAACTGTTCTTAACCTGAAGCACCACTTTAGCTAATGGGGCCTCCTGTTGCCGCCGCACCGCTGGAGCACGATTTCTGTTCTCATCCTGAAGCAAAGTTCTTAACCTGAAGCACTATTTCTGGGTTAGCAGAGTCTGTAACCTGAAGCGTATGCAACCTGAAGCATATGTAACCCGAGGTACCACTGTTTTCTGACTCTGTGTAAGGGAGCTTCCTAACACTTGCATGTTTTAGGTTGCCAAGGAATCTTGCATTTTCCTTCAAGGGTATGCGTTTGAGAGTTGTGATTTAGGACAGGGGTAAAAACAATGTGGTGTCTTCGAGGCATTTTGGTCTGTAACTCCTGTCAGCCCCAGACAGCATGGTCAAGGCTGACTGACAGTTCAACAGCATCTGTTCTACACAGAACACTCACAGGTTCCCATCATCCAGAAATCAATGTTTTGCAATGACATTGCAATATAAAAGTGACAGTAGAGGATGAAGAGTAAGAGGAGGGGTGGTACAAGAAGGGGCAGAACAAGTTAGTAAATCTCCTCCATCATCCTCCAAAGCCAAACCCAGCTTCCTGGCAGTTATAGAAACTAAGTCTGTTGCTTATATTTCTGAGAGTAACCAGAGCAGGGCCCCAAATAGAGAGGGACAAGAACAGATAAATTATGGAAAATTGGGTGCTGGAAAGAATAAGCAGTCCATAAATAGTTGCAACAAATAGAACTGTGCTCTCTGTTAAGATTTGAGAGGAAAGAGAATTTTATAGTGTACTGACAAAGGTATACCCAACTGTGCTATATTTAGACAACTGCAAGGAACTGGTTCAACTCAGGACTCTAATATGTTGTCAATTTATCCTCTGTCCAAACAGTATTTTCATTAAGTTCACATTTACTGCAGTTTCCAGTTTTATTGTCAACCATTCCAAGATAGGCATCACTAGCAACTACTTGTTAATGGCCACCAGAAGAGTTTCAGTAATAGCTCCGCAAACACTGCTTTGGAGAGATTGTACCTTGCGGCTGTTCCTAAGCAATTCACACAGAACATCTGCCAAGCTTTTAGGGCCTGCAAGCTTCTAATCCCAGGTCTTTAAAACAGTGGCTAGTTACAGCTATGAGAAATAGGGACCCAACAGGGTAAAGCTCATAGGACCATCCTGCAGAATTGATGATGTACTGCCTATTGATTGTGTCCTCCAAGAAGTTTCGACTGGAAAAATGAAAAGAAAAGGGGTGGGGTGAGGAGAGAGACAGAAATAATCTCTTTTCAAAGACATTACCTGAAGTATTTTTGTATAGTTTCAAAACTGCAGCACCTTGAAAACAGGAAAGGAAAGGCAACAGAATTTAAGGTCCTATGAAGTGGGAATCAATCCATTTTATAATTTGAGCACCAAAGTATTATTTAATCCCTTTGATTGGAAGCCCAAAAGAATATTGAGGAAAAACAAGTATATGGCTTTGGGTGCTCAATAAAATTGTGTGTGATTTCAGTGGGACTTTACTTTTTCCAGGGCCAAACCCTATGGTGTTCTCAGTCAAGATTTGTGAGAGTCGCGTACTTTTGGCTTACTGAAGACCAGTTATGAAGGATTAAACAAGTGATGTTTCCCATATTGCAAGGGTAGGAAGTCTTCAGCCTTCCAGATTTATTTTTAGTTCAACTTTATCAGCGCCAGCCAGCACAGCTGATTGTCAGGGACGTGTAGTCCAGCAATAACTGGAGGGTCAGAGGGTGTCACACACCCACACATACACGTAGACTGACAGTATACAGAACATTATTTCTTGTTTAAACTCTCATTTTGTTGTTTTAAAAATACTGTGAGTCAAGGGTGGCTAACCTGTGGCCTTTCAAGTATTGAACTACAATTCCAATTAGTCCCAGCCAGCTTGGCCAGAGGTCAGAGACGATGGACAATATTTGGAAGGTCTCTCGTTAACCACCCATGTTGCAGATCAGAAGTAGAGAACCTGATCTGGCCAGCAGGCTATTCTTTTAGTTCCTACCCCTTGTGGGCTGAATTTGGTGGGCAAGGTTACCCACCAGAAAATTGCCTGATGTCACAGTGATGTCACCAGGCTTGCAAAGAACTCTGTGTGGTGTTTTGAACCAATGCTGATCAGCAGATTTGAAGTCATGCCCTATGAGCTGATGGGCAGTGACTTCAACCATACCTTTTGCAAGGATTGGCCACACAAGTGCATTCTCCAAGGGCAACCAGATCTTTATGGAGTCATGACTCTTTGCCCCATGCCTGACATCAGGTGTGGGAGAGGTGGGCATTGTTTCAGGTAAACAGTCTCGCAGGCCCAACTTGGACCTCTGGAACAGGTCCCCCACCCCCCGCCCCCACCCTCCGTTGTAAATAACTGAAATTAAAAGTAACTCTGTTATTAAAATTTTTGAATTATGGTGCTGGAGGAGACTCTTGAGAGTTCCATGGACTGCAAGAAGATCAAACCTATCCATTCTTAAGGAAATCAGCCCTGAGTGCTCACTGGAAGGACAGATCGTGAAGCTGAGGCTCCAATACTTTGGCCACCTCATAAGAGAAGACTCCCTGGAAAAGACCCTGATGTTGGGAAAGATGGAGGGCACAAGGAGAAGGGGACGACAGAGGACAAGATGGTTGGACAGTGTTCTCGAAGCTACCAGCATGAGTTTGACCAAACTGCGGGAGGCAGTAGAAGACAGGAGTGCCTGGCATGCTCTGGTCCATGGGGTCAAAGAGTCGGACACGACTAAACAACAACAACAAGTTATTAAAATAAACGAATGCTACAAGTAAAAGGGCTTTGGAATGATCTAGTATTAATTATGGGAACAAGCATAAATTATGCTGGTGCTAGAATGTGAAGAACGGAGGCAATCACAAGATTTGTATCCATAACAAAGAAAGGTTTCCCTTTTGTTTACTTGAATACAAACACTGCTTCCAAGACACCATACCAAACATGTTAAGAAGGGTAGGAACAAGCAGCTATTAACCTTGTAGCAGGTTAATGCCTGGGAGTGGAAGGCTTGACATGAATGTGGACAGGAGGCAGCCTGGGAGGAACCTGGCTGCATATAGCAAAATAAAATTATGAAGGAGAGGCTAAAGGACCACAACCACCAGTCAGTCTCTGTCTCAAATGCAACTCGTCCCTGGTTTCAGGATTCTTCTCTTGAACACCCCTTACTCAGTGCCGGATTTACGTATAAGCTAAACAAGCTATAGGTTAGGTCACATGGGTAGGCAAACTAAGGCCTGGGGGCCGGATCCAGCCCAATCGCCTTCTCAATCCGGCCCGCGGACGGTCTGGGAATCAGCGTGTTTTTACATGAGTAGAATGTGTCCTTTTATTTAAAATGCATCTCTGGATTATTTGTGGGGCCTGCCTGGGGTTTTTACAGAAGTAGAATGTGTGCTTTTATTTAAAGTGCATCTCTGGGTTATTTGTGGGGCATAGGAATTCGTTCATCCCCCCCCCCCAAAAAAAAATAGTCCAGCCCCCCACAAGGTCTGAGGGACAGTGGACCGGCCCCCTGCTGAAAAAGTTTGCTGAGCCCTGGCTTAGGACTTTCTTGGGGGCCCCCCAAAAATTTAGAGGGGAAAAACCTGGATGTACATTTCCAAAATATAAGTTCAACAATTACTTTGATAAAATACATATTTTGTTATGTGCAAATGGCTTTAGATACCCATTAGGTCCATAAATTACCACATAGCATATATTCAACACACAAAAACAGCGACAATTTGCTGTTGACAAAGGACAGCGGGACATATAAAGGGCCCCATTACCTTCAGTAGCTTAGGGCCTCATCAATCTAAATCTGGCCCTGCCCCTACTTGAGTGTTAAATTCCAAGTTGATTAAAATTCTGGTTCATTCTCAGAGTAACTACCTCAGTGACTAGTACATCAATAAGTCCTCATCTCTGTTCTACCCCAGATTTCCAAGTGGGACAACAGTGGGCTCACTGCATGGCCAGAAGCTACAAGAAACCAACTTCCTAAGTGGGAAGAGATGCTGCACATTGTGCTTTTTACACAGCCCTGTTGCAATGCCATGAAGCTAGTTTTAAAACCATGCACTCTCAAAGCAGGAAGGTTCAAAAATAGTGTTGATGTTCTGTACGGCTACAGTTTATGGAAATTAACAACCTAGCAACACACCTGAGCAACCACAAACACAGGTGCACTCTGCTTGCTTGATACTAAAACTGTTTGTTCACATGGAGGTACATTATTCATGGGAAAAGAAAATCCTTCCTTCACAAGATACATTCAGGGTGAGGGGAGGACTATACTGAATGCTGAGAGTTGGGGTGCATTTCACTGGTTATTCAAAAGGCTCAGGAGCTGATCAGCAGATTTGTCAGTAACATTTGATGGTCTGTAATTTACAACTCAAGCTGTGTTAAAGCCAACATGCACATGTAACTCATATCCATCAAGTATCTGTTTCACTCACATACAAACTGAAAACTTCAAAGACAAATCACATCACAAGATACTCAAATTAGAAACAAAACAGGTGAATGAGCATTAAAAGCTCGTATTAATGTTAGCTACATATGGATGAAAATTGCAGGCGTTTTAGTTACTAAATAGCTTTTCATTCCCTAACTCACTAGACCAACAGTGATAAAATAAAATAATAATAATAATAATTTACTTGTACCCCACCCATCCGGCTGGGTTTCCCCAGCCACTCTGGGTGGCTTCCAACAAAGATTAAAAATACATTAAAATCGCAGACATTTAAAACTTCCCTAAACATAACCCTAAACTTCCCTAAAAATATACAGCTTTTCCAACAACATAGTGGCATAAAACCACTTACTTAGATGAAAATGCAATACACTACAGAATAAATTTACTGCAGTTCCTGTTGAAAAGTACAATGTGTGCTACAGGTGACAAATCACTTATTTGACTACTCCTGCACAGGTTTCCTGCATGTGGAGACTTCTTACTCATTCTGATTATTGGTGCCCAAGTTCCATCTTTCAGTTAGTGCGTCACAATAATGATTGTTTGCATATGCTTGCCAAATGCTGAGGAAAAGATGCTGTACATCAAATGCTTTCTCGTGAGCATCAACATTTTATGAACTTCAGACTTGCATAGTGCTAGCAATCTACTTGCAGAAAACATTTTAGGTATTTGTTTCTTTTTTAAATGAAACCTATGACCTTTCTACAATTTGGCTACAACAGACACAAGAAACCAATTTTTTAAAAATACATTAGAAAAACTGAGCTCCCCTCTGCATTTACCTGGGGTTCCTAGTCTGGCTATGGAAGAGGACAAGTCACTGTTCATTTGTGTATACATATGTATGCCTGTATGTAATTCAAGGCTTCAAAATGTTACCTTGTTTCAGTTTAATTCTTCACAGATACATCAATAAACATGTGATATAGAAACACAGTGTGTGTGTGTCCCAAATTACATTCTATTTTTCTTTTGCTCATTCTAATTTTTTTTACCCAGAATTCAAGTCTAAACAAAAGGATGAGTTATGTTTCTGCCACCTCCAGCTGCTTCCAAGTAAGTTACTGTGTTAGAAATGAGAGTGCAGTTTTGGTCACAGAACACTCTCACAAATGGAGGCAAAAGGTAGGTGGTGTCCCGTCCCCCCAATTCTCCTTGCAATCACAGAAAAGCGCCATGGGTTGCTGTATAAGGAATTTGCAAAATACGCTTGAGCTTGTGGAATCCTCTGGTGGTTTACAATCCCTTCTGTAAATAGAACAGCTACACTGGATCCAACAAAACAGTCTTTTCTGCATGGCTTAAATATAAATAGTTGTGGTTTCTCATAGACTTCCAACACATTCTTCCAGCTCAGTAATTAGAATGTTTAATTTCCTTTCTATCTAAGAAGCCGGAGGAGAGGAAATGGCTGTTACTAGGCTAAAAGTATTCTATCACAGGCAATGTATTTGGTACTTTCCAAACCTAAGTCTGTAACTGTAACTTGATGTGTTGTGAATTGCAGAAGTTGAAGTTTCAAACAAGAAAGCCACCATAAATATTAAACATTGTCTTGTGTTTTTCTTCTTCTTCTTCAAGCACAGTCGCCAGACAGACGAATTCATAAAATGATTCAAGGTCTTTCACACAGTAGATGAAATTTCTTTATTTAAATTAGTTTGCTTAGCTCATATTTAGGACAGAATAAAGGCCAAGCTATTTGATCATTTAGAGTGGCCCAGAAACAGACTTCAAAATTGCTGAGGGAATTCAAACAGCACTTGGTCTTCTTTGAAGTCATGACACTTAGGTACTTACTCTGCATATAGTTTTGTTTCTATAATTTATTATACAATGCACCATTCACTCAGCAATATACTCTGAAAATATACAAAACTTACATAACCAAATCTGCAATGTTTGACAGCCACCAATTTTTATCCAGACCAGTTTAAAGGATAACCAGTACTCCTAAGAGATCAATTTTAACTACAAATGGAACATAAATTTCACACACAGTAGATCAGACAACTTTTCCAATGAAAAAAATAAGGTTATTAAAGCATTTTGTCATCTTCTTAGAAATAAAAATAAAAGTGTTGGATCTAGGCTATGGGTTGTATCCAACATTGGTCATACTTGGAGCAGACCCAGTAAATAATGAACTGTTCTGTTAATTTCAGCGGGTCTAGTTCAAGTAGAACTTAGCTGGTCTAGCCCTAAGTTAGATGCACTTAAACTACATTGATTTCAATTGGAACTAAGTGCAATTAACTATGTATCCAACCCAAAACATTGTTATCGATTAATGTCTGCGTTGTCTAGCTCTAGAGTGGTTGAATTAACTTTAAAAAAAACAACTATATAGTATTATTGCACTCTTTGAATGTGCAGTACTTTGAAATATACCAGCACTGAAAGGGGTCTTGCATTAAGATATTCAGGAACAACATGAAAACGAGGAGAGCATCCAGTCTGTACCAACAAGTATTCTGTCTTCAGTACAGGCCGTCATTTATTTCGTTCATGTTGTCTTTTGAAAGTGTCGCTTAATGTCTGAAAAACATAGCAAAAACATAGTAGGTTGTGCTACAAAAATAGATCAAATAACTATACCCAAAGCCATTCTATATCCAATGTCGCCATGGAAAACCTACTATATTCAGTTAGAACAACAACACACTAGAAGCTCGGCAAACAGAAATAATGAATTGATATTTAATATACATGCCACCAGGCTACTACTACATGAGACAACATGTGTAGAAGTTATCTAGCAAAGGAAAGAGCTAACACTGACAGTCACCAAGTTCCAGAAGTTCCATGTTAAGCCTATGCTGAACATGTGTATGAAACATTAACCGCATGAAAGTTAGTTGCAATTTTTTTTGCTAGCCTGCAAAGAGGCCAATAGCCTATTTTTCCAGAGGAAGAGAAGCTCCTTCTTCCACAGCCAGCACAGAAAAACAAGTCTGGAAAATAGGGATGGAATTATCTGTCCCTGATCCACCAGCCCACTTACTTGCCTGCATAAAATCCCTTGTCAGCCAAAAGCTATCAGGCGAGTGATTAAATACAAGGATTATTTATTACCATTTTATCTTGCAAATCAAATACCTAGCTGAGTAATCTTCAAAACAAACTTACAAGAAGTTTTCAGTACTGATGGATGGGGCTATGATCTATGGTGTGGCATTTGCTCCATGTGCACGTTGAGTTTCATTTCATTATCGAGGATTTGAACAAGTTGCTGCATGGAAGGAAGGTGCCCAGACTGTAGCTTAGACCACACTGGAACATCTAAATAAGAAGTGTAGGAGGTAAAGAACATGATTAGCATATTAAACTACTTTTTGTACAGTGTAGGAACTGCCAGTTGCTGCTCTTATTTTATGCTTGCCAGGATATCCAGAGAAAAACAACTGATACAAGCTTTTGTATACAGTATAGGTTCACTCTCACTCCCATCTCCACCCCACAAATACCAGTTTCTCGCCAATGTACATGCAATGAAGTATTACCAAGCTTCTGAAGAAACTAGATTAAAAATATATATACTTCTGTTTACAAGGCTTGCATGAAGAATTTGTGTGCAAAGTTCTTTCTTGACAAACAGATTACTCTGTCAATGTTCAATCAACTTACACTGCAGAGGTCTTTTAAATGGCACATTACTTAAGAACTGTTAATACTATAGCTTTAGTTATTTGTGAAAGTTTAGGGATCACTCACACTAGTCACAATTTTGACATAGGGTCATCTTAAGTAGACCCTTTATTTCGGTCTTCTGAACCAAATGCAGCTGGTAGCTTCATAAATACTTAACAATGGGTACAATTAACACAAAATCCCTCCTAAGCTAACGAGAATACACAAAAGCTGTTCAGAACTCACCATTTAAAGTTATTTCAAATGCACCTGTTGACATACAAATGTTCTCAGTCATGCTGCTCAGGAAGAAAACCATCATACAAGCATAGACCTAAAAATTAAACACATTAATCTAAATGCTAGTCTTTAAATGATGAAACATTTTTATCAGTTTAGCTCTATATTCAGCTGATACTAATATTTGATGAAAGTGATCTCCTTTCTTTGCGACTCTAAATTAAAATTTGTTCATTTTCCTTCCCTGTCTTGAATTCAGAGGGTTCATTTATAACACTTAAGTAAGATAAATACCAAGTGATAACCAGTATGACACACAGATTGCTAGAATAAAATCAGGACGGTTATTATTTCTAAAATAAAACCCCTTTTTATAAAGCAAGTAAGCAAATACACATATGCTCTACATAAGTTGTCTTACTACTATTCTGTTTCAAACCCTAGAGGCATCGTTCCCTTTACTCCAGAATGTTAAATGTGCTTTTGGCGCTATACCCAAAGGATAAAATGATGCAATCTTCAGCAACAGGGCATAAAAAGATCTCACAGTGAAAGATTTATGTTTCAGCTCATATTAAGATTGCAGCTTCTTCTGCATGGATTATCCAAGATCATGTGGTTATATATTTAACCCATTACTTCATAAGTTTAGTTATTTTTCAGAATTTCTAATACTAAAGATACTACTTAGACCAGAATCCTTGCCTCATCTGAAAAGTAGTGCTGCTGTTTTCTGCTCTTCTGCACCAGCCACCAAAGAAGAAACCATAACTAATGGTGACATATTCTTATTTGCAGCTCAAAAAGCTGATTATTTTTTTTTCCAGCCCTCTTAAAGATATACAGTCGTACCTTGGAAGTCGAATGGAATTCGTTCCAGAAGTCCGTTCAACTTCCAAAACGTTTGAAAACCGAATCAAGGCTTCTGAATGGCTGCAGGAAGCTCCTGCAGCCAATCAGAAGCTGCGGAAGCCCCATCGGACGTTCAGGTTCCAAAAGAACTTTCACAAACTGGAACAATCACTTGCAGGTTTGCAGCGTTCGGGAGCCAAAACATATGAGTTCCAGGGTGTTCAACAACAAAGGTACGATTGGTGTGTGCATGTGTGTGTTCTGTAGCAATTTCCCCTTCAAGCTATATCAAAGTGCATGTTTGTGGGGAAAATTTAGTTGTGTGAACACCAGGAAACCAATCTCTACTCCATGAAAAAAGTGATGTTGTAAGAGGAAAAAGTAGTCTCTTTACCTTATTTTCTTGGCCCCACTGCCAGACGCTTGGAGCTTGCATGCCAAAGAAAGCAAAAGGATCCTTGCCAACAATAATGAAGCCTATTAACACTAGTTTGAAGACTGACAGGAAAGATGCTATATGTCTGGGAGAAGAAAGAGAGATGTTAGTCGCCAAAGGCTATTCCTAAACTTATCAAAAACGACAAAGATTATGCCATACCCAGCTGCCTGTCACTATTCCAGTAACTTTAGTGATCTTTCATCTTATCACTATTACGTATTTGAAAACGTTGCATTTAAAATGCAAGACTATATGTAACTCCCCACATGTGTGTTCAACTTGTGCATGGTGCTGGGAAAGAAATAATTCAATTTAAACTGCAAAAAGGTGTGGAAAGAGCAAGGAAACAGCTGTCCCATGAGCCTTTGCAATGCCCTTTGAGGCCTGCGGACAGTTGGAATTTGGATAGCAGCAAAAGAATCTGACCCATAGCCGAACACCTTGGGGTACCAGTCTACCCAACTTGTCATTGTTTCCACATCATCCTGCAGTGATGAGGAAGACTGAGAGCCACTACTGCCACCATTCGTGGCAGTCTGGTAAGTGGTGCTGGTTTTTCAAGGGTTTCCAGAAGTTTAAAAGGGTGTTTACAGGCTTTTTAGATACATGTTCCCCACTATATATGATTTCAAGTACACATGCAGTACTCAGGAGCATAAGCTCCCTTGTAACTGGGGAGTCGCCTGTATTCCAGTTAATGAATGCAATTCTGGGCTGAGATCTTAGTTCTTCAGGTTGTCATAATGCAAAAAGCTCACCACTTCTTTATGCTCTCTCTTCTGCATCATCATTAGTGTAAACATTCTAACCACAGCAAAAGCAATCTATCATTACTAGTTTGCAAGTGTGGGTTGATTAGTTTAGCTAGCCTCATGAAACTGAACTCGTGCCATAGGTACCAAATTAGATAAACAAGAGGAATAATAGGTCTAAACTCATGTTTCTGTCATATTTTATTTCATAATAAACTTACCTATAAAGAGGCTGAGGGAGATAATTTTCCCCTTCAATGCGGATGTCTGGGTACCGCTGGCTAATAACCTGCATGTACTCCTCAAACACCCGTCTGTATCCTCAGGAAACACTGAAAAGAAATATTTTATTATGATTAGTTTGTGTGTAGTTAAGCATAAACATTTTGCTAAGATTATATATTTGTAGGTAATCAATTGGAATTAGCGTGCTTCCAGATTTCCCTAAAAACAATTTACTCCCTCAACTTCACCATCCTCATCTGCCCAAATGTTTCTTGGTCTCCATCATAACTCCCACTGACTTTGAACAGTGGTGACAGCTCTCTCCCCCCCCCCCCAAAGTCTTTCCTTAAAATCTACATTTTAATGCACTGCAAATTAAGGTAAAGGTACCCCTGCCCGTACGGGCCAGTCTTGACAGACTCTAGGGTTGTGCGCCCATCTCACTCAAGAGGCCGGGGACCAGCGCTGTCCGGAGACACTTCCGGGTCACGTGGCCAGTGTGACATCGCTGCTCTGGCGAGCCAGAGCCGCACACGGAAACGCCGTTTACCTTCCCGCTAGTAAGCGGTCCCTATTTATCTACTTGCACCCGGGAGTGCTTTCGAACTGCTAGGTTGGCAGGCGCTGGGATCGAACAACGGGAGCGCACCCCGCCGTGGGGATTCGAACCGCCGACCTTTCGATCGGCAAGCCCTAGGCGCTGAGGCTTTTACCCACAGCGCCACCCGCACTGCAAATTACTTTGAACACAATTCTGTAAATGCAAAAGTATCATGTAAATTAATATTTAATCTACTCTTTTATGTGGCATTTTGGATTACCCCTCAAATAACCATCAAGAAGGACACTGACAAACTGGAACGTGTCCAGAGGAGGGCAACCAAAATGGTCAAAGGCCTGGAAACGATGCCTTATGAGGAACGGCTAAGGGAGCTGGGCATGTTTAGCCTGGAGAAGAGGAGGTTAAGGGGTGATATGATAGCCATGTTCAAATATATAAAAGGATGTCACATAGAGGAGGGAGAAAGGTTGTTTTCTGCTGCTCCAGAGAAGCGGACACGGAGCAATGGTTCCAAACTACAAGAAAGAAGATTCCACCTAAACATTAGGAAGAACTTCCTGACAGTAAGAGCTGTTCGACAGTGGAATTTGCTGCCAAGGAGTGTGGTGGAGTCTCCTTCTTTGGAGGTCTTTAAGCAGAGGCTTGACAACCATATGTCAGGAGTGCTCTGATGGTGTTTCCTGCTTGGCAGGGGGTTGGACTCGATGGCCCTTGTGGTCTCTTCCAACTCTATGATTCTATGACCATTTTGGTTGCCCTCCTCTGGACACGTTCCAGTTTGTCAGTGTCCTTCCTGAACTGTGGTGCCCAGAACTGGACACAGTACTCCAGGTGAGGTCTGACCAGAGCAGAATACAGTGGCACTATTACTTCCCTTGATCTAGATGCTATACTCCTATTGATGCAGCCCAGAATTGTATTGGCTTTCTTAGCTGCCGCGTCACACTGTTGGCTCATGTCAAGTTTGTGGTCAACCAAGACTCCTAGATCCTTTTCACATGTAGTGCTCTCAAGCCAGGTGTCACCCATCTTGTATTTGTGCCTCTCAATTTTTTTGCCCAAGTGCAATACTTTACATTTCTCCCTGTTAAAATTCATCTTGTTTGTTTTGGCCCAGTTCTCTAATCTGTCAAGGTCGTTTTGAAGTGTGATCCTGTCCTCTGGGGTGTTAGCCACCCTTCCCAGTTTGGTGTCATCTGCAAATTTGATCAGGATGCCCTTGAGTCCATCATCCAAGTCGTTGATAAAGATGTTGAATAAGACCGGGCCCAAGACAGAACCCTGTGGCACCCCACTAGTCACTCTTCTCCAGGATGAAGAGGAACCATTGATGAGCACCCTTTGGGTTCGGTCAGCCAGCCAGTTACAAATCCACTGAGTGGTAGCATAGTCAAGACCGCATTTTACCAGCTTCTTTACAAGAATATCATGGGGCACCTTGTCAAATGCCTTGCTGAAATCAAGGTAGGCTACATCCACTGCATTCCCTTCATCTACCAGGCTTGTAATTCTGTCAAAAAATGAGATCAGGTTAGTCTGACATGACTTATTTTTCAGAAATCCATGCTGACTATTGGTGATCACAGCATTCCTTTCTAGGTGCTCACAGACTGTCAGACTGACTGGGCGGTAATTATTTGGGTCCTCTCTTTTCCCCTTTTTGAAAATAGGGACAACATTTGCCCTCCTCCAGTCTGCCGGGACTTCGCCTGTTCTCCAGGAATTCTCAAAGATGACTGCCAGTGGTTCTGAGATCACATCTGCCAGTTCTTTTAATACTCTTGGATGCAGCTCATCTGGCCCTGGAGACTTGAATACATCTAAACTAGCCAAGTATTCTTGTACTATCTCCTTAGTTATTCTGGGCTGTGTTTCCTCTGCTGAATCATTTGCTCCAAATTCTTCAGGTTGGGCATTGTTTTCTTTATCGGAGAAGACTGAGGCAAAGAAGGCATTGAGGAGTTCAGCCCTTTCTGTGTCCCCTGTTTGTATTTCACCATCTTCTCCTCTGAGTGACCCCACTGTTTCTTTGTTCTTCCTTTTGCTACGAACATACCCATAAAAGCCTTTTTTGTTGCTTTTAACCTCTCTAGCAAGCCTGAGTTCATTCTGTGCTTTAGCTTTTCTGACTTTGTGTCTACACGTGCTGGCTATTTGTTTGAATTCCTCTTTGGTGGTTTCCCCCCTTTTCCATTTTTTGTACACATCCTTTTTTAATCTTAACTCAGTTAAAAGTTCTTTAGATAGCCACCCTGGCTTCTTTAGGCACCTTCCATGTTTCCGTGTCATTGGTATTGCCTGAAGTTGTGCTTTTACTATCTCCCTCTTAACAAACTCCCAGCCATCATGAACTCCCTTTCCTTTTAGTATTACTGTCCATGGGATCTCACCCAGCACTTCCCTAAGTTTTATGAAGTCAGCTTTCTTAAAGTCGAGAAATTGAGTCCTAGTATGCTTGGCTGCTCCTTTCCGCTGTATAGTAAACTTCAGAAGAGCATGATCACTCGCGCATAATGATCCTTCCACTTCTACCCCACTAACCAGGTCATCAACATTGGTTAGGACCAGATCTAAAATGGCTGTTCCTCTTGTTGCTTCTCCCACTTTCTGGACAATGAAGTTGTCTGCAAGGCCAGTGAGGAATCTGTTTGACCTTATGCTCTTGGCTGAGTTTGACATCCAACAAATATCCGGGTAATTGAAGTCCCCCATTACTACTATCTCCCTTCCTTTTGCATGCTTGGCCATCTGTTCCAGGAAGGCATCATCTATGTCCTCCGTTTGGCTTGGGGATCTATAGTAAACTCCCACAATGAGGTCACTGTTATTCTTCTCTCCCTTAATTTTTACCCAAATGCTCTCACTTTGACTAGCATGGGTTCAATTGCAGCCAGGTGGAGATCTCTAGGTGCCAGGTTGTAGACTAGGGAAGGCAAAATGTCACTTAAAGAAGGATCTGAAATATTTTCCTTGAAGCTTGGATTTGTTTTATTTGATATTTTAATGTGTTATAAACTGCTTTGAGATTTGTTCTTTAAAATATAAAGTGGTACAGAAATGAAATAATAAATAATAATAATAAATACCATAAAAGGTGCCTAGATATCCCATTGTGGCAAGTGCAACCTAGGTTTAAGGTGCCATTTGTAGATTAGATTATATATCTGAGTTTCTAACACTGATCTCAGTGTGTGTGTTCCATTTCCCCTACCTCTGGTTCTGGGGAATCAACTAAATATTTTATCTAAAGTCATGCAATAGCTTGGATGGCAGCAAGAGCCTTCAGTATGATATGAAAATATTAACCAAGCCAGCTAGAAGGCGAAATCCGAACTGTATGAGAGCTTCCAAAACATGTCTGTAGGTAATAATTAATTCCAATGCTGAAACTTAATGAGTCAACGGTTTGTTTTCCTTGAAAGTATCCGCAAAAAAAAACAGTAAGAAAATGGAATACAGCCGAGAACTCTCCAAGAAGAAAATGACAGAAAATTAAAACACACTTTCTCCTCATGTCACAATACCACCTGGAAACTTGATTGTTGTATCAAAACTCTTTACGTTTTTGGTGTTCCCACTACAGCTCTGGGTATTATCTCTTCTGTTCCACATCATATATTTCCAAAGAGCCCAAGGACTTTAGTAATTGACTTCTCTTGTGTAGCTCACTGTACAGCTATGCCTTAGTAAAAACTATTACATTAAGCAATCACTACAAAAATCACTAGTAATGGCCCTCTAAAGAAAACTGGTTTTTTAAATTAAAGATTTCTTAGTTTACAAAAAGATTTGCATTGTCTCTTTTTTCAAGTTGTCCTTTCTGCATCTCAGTTTCATTTGTTGTGAGACATTAGTGTTGCATGCAATATTAGGTTGAGAAGAAAAGAGGGGTGGAGATAGAGAGGGGTTGTGAGGTGATGCTTCTATTCTTCTTTTGAGTGTTTATGTGGGGTTTTGTGTCAGCGTCACTTGTATAGGCTCTTACTATTCGCTTGTTATATTTCCTTGGTGATGAGAGAGGTTGGGGGTGGCCTAGGGTGTGGTTGATGGTTTTTGGTTGGCTATAGTGAGATTTGTTTATGTGCGTGAGCGTGTGAGGATGTGGATTTTTGGATCAGGTTAGCCATATTGATTTGTAGGCTATCAGTGGACTCTTGCTGTTGTCTTGTTGAGCTATGTATGTGATAAAGGAGAACCATACTGAGGTGAAGGCATCTTCTTCTATTTGTCCCTGTGTCAGTTTCAGCTGATTGGTTAGTTTTTCTAGTAAGGCTGTTTCCCATATTATTTAATAGCACTGGTCCAGGTTTACTCCTGAATGGTCTCTCCAGTGTCTGGCTGAGGTTTCTGGCTACTAAGAGTAGGTGGGTTATGAGCTCTTTATAATATTAGTGGGCATTATTATCTTGGAAGATGTTCGGTAGGGCCAGTTCTGGGGTGACATCTAATACTTGCTTAGTTATTTTGCGCATTTCTTGTATGACTGATGTCCAGAAGAGTTGGATTTTGAGGCATTCCCACCACATGTGAAGGTATGTGCCCGTGGAGGTGCAGCTTCTCCAGAATTTTGGTGAGGCTCCTGGGCATATCAGCACTAGTTTCCATGGTGTTAGGTACAATCTGTGTGTTTCAGGGTGAGTTCTTTTCTTTTAACCAACATTGATTTAAAGGGAAGTTTAGACCACATTCTAGTCCATTGTGTGGGGTTAACCTCATAGACTATGTTATCCTCTCATTGTTTTTTGCCTATGTTGAGGGGGTTTGTGGGATTTTGGAGCAGTGTTTTGTATATTGTGGATTCCATCCCCTTGCTGTGTCCATTTGTTGTTAGGAGGAGTTTTTAAGAAAACTGTTTTGAAGCAAACTAGTCTCTAAAATATTTCGAACACTAGCACAAATAATCCACAATTTCCTTCCATGAAATTTATGCATAATGGTGATCAGGTCATAGGGATACTGTACACCAGAAGAACAAAATTTCCAGATGTTTATGATTCTAGCCTTGAGTTTCCTTTACTTGCCTCCCAGTTTGATTCTCTTCTGAGTTTTATTTTGAGAGCCACAGTTCTGCCTTATGGTTGTCCTCTTCAAAGACAAGGGAGATTTATTTTAGGTTTGTTTGTTTTTTAAAGAAAAAGAAAATTGGGATTTTCACATTTATAACAGGGCTTCTTGATTAAAAAAAAAGCTAAATAGCTACTGAGGAATCCACACAATTCACAAATATTACTCAAAACATTCAGTAATAGAACTGGGAACATAGAAAACTAATGTGAAATGTTTTTTAAATGACTCTGCTTTTCTTTCCCTTTGGTCCCAACTGTGATGCGTTGCTATGCTGATGTAACACTGCTAACACAAGGAGTAACAATGCCTGAAAAAATTGCAATAAATAGATGGTGAAACTTTAAAAATGAAGAATGTTTCCAACACAAGAATGAACAGTGCTGAAGCTGATAAAGAAAGCCTGAAGAAAGAGCATGTTACAGAAAGAAAACTGGATTGCTAGATATGGGCAAATGCTGAAAAACTGCTTGAAATTCAGAATTATAACCATTACTCCATTAAATAGTTATTTTTAGAGAAAAGTACTAACATTTTTGTTCCACACTTTAATTGACTTTCCTATTTTTGCTAATTCCAAATCCATTATTCATATTCAGACTGAAGTCTCATATCCAAATAGCAGTTTGCATATAAATATATTATTAGCAACTTTGTTAATACTGTAAAATGTTGTTTGTGACTTGTTATTTTCCAACTTTAGATAAAAAATGCCTTACTGAACCCCATCACTAACTACAACTTGCTGTTTAGAAGTTCCTTTATATAAAACGTTGTGCAATTCTAAGCATGTTTGCTCAGATATGAGCCTCAGCAACTTCATTAGGATAGTCTTTTATCCAGTATAAGCTTACTCTGGATTGGAACCCAAAGCATCAATCCAATGTACACAGATCTAGGACTTCAGTTCAATGAACATGGTGGGACTGACTTTTGGGTAAACATGCACAGCAATTGTGCTGCATGTATTTGGCTTTCATCAATATAAATACAAAAGTACAGACTATTCCCCTTAATGGATCACAAACCTTATGACAGACATGAGTATCCAAAGGAAAAGAGCACTATTTAGACAAGTACCATTTGGCAACTCCACTTTTGACAGGTCAACACATTATGTATACCTTTAGGTCCTAAACAAGAACTAAGGTTCCTTTCATGTTATAAACTGCTTCCCTCAGTATAGAATCCTCACACATACTGGCGTGTGGACAAACCATGTCCTCCCAGCGTTAGAAACTGAGATATACAAGCTAGGCACCAAATGGCTCCTTAAACCAGGTTTACAGTCGCCAAAACAATGTCTAGTTGCCATTGTGAGGCAAGACGGCTCTAAAGTCTTACTATTCAATGATGGACTGACTGATTGATTCTCAGTTAAACATCTGGCTAGTTCAGATGACAACCTTGAGTTGGGTTAAGAGCTTTGAGAACTTAAAGAAGAAAAGCCACTTGATCCAGGGACAGTCGACACATATATTGTCATGTTCCAACCTCTTTTTCTTAATGGCGACTGCTCCTGCTCAGCCTGCACAGAAAAAGCATTTTGGTTCCAGAAATTCATTCCTATTGCACAGATAAAATATAACTGATAGAATTCTACAGGATGGGGTATTAATGTATGAAAACAGACCAGATCCAATGATCCCAAGGCATGCACTTCTAGATGATAGAGGTGTCAGGTGCCATCCTGGTGCCTAGGCCTCTTCCCTTGGTTGCAAATGGTAGAAAAGCCAGGTAAAAAATGTGCCTGGCACCTGACTAATTTCAAACTCTGCCTCACCTGCAGGGTCCAAGTTCCTATACCGCCCCCTCGACTTCTTGCACCACCGCACCGTTTCTGAAAGCCCTTACATAAACACATTTTTTTATCACCAGGCACCCCCAACTCCCCCCCCCACTAGTCAACATAGTTCCACCAATCCGCCCTGCTACTCAGACCACTTCTCATCCTCAAATCCCAAACTCTTTTTGCCAACACCAACTTGTCCTCAATCTATTAATCGCTCAGGGCCTCCTGGTCTTTCCCCATCCTATTGAACACCTATCCTCCTCAAGCCCCATATTTCACAATATATATATTCAAGGTGAGCTCGGCACCGAAAGGACAGCATTGCCCAACCCTCCCTCCTCTCATTTCATGCCTCCTGCCTATCAGAAAGCCAACATTATTGTAGCAACCCTAATGTCTTCCATCAAGGGCCACAGCCAGTCGTCTTCAACTGGTGGGCCATGGCCTGATCCGAGGTGGGCCAAAACAGCTGCACTACTGCCATACAGATATTTGGGGTAGATGTGGGGGGAGGGGGAGAGAGATGATAATAAGAAATGGGATCCCCAGATGCATGTTTATTTGAGGTTAAAGGTGAGTCTAAAGGCTAAAGCGATTGAAATCGGGGGGGGGGGGGAGAAGAGAGATAGATAAGATCCGCCCTGAGACCTCCGGGTATAGGGCGGTATATAAATTCAATAAGTAAGAGACAGAGACGTTTCCTGCCCTGGGAAAACAACTCTTATCTGAATTCCGACGTAGCCTGCCCTCTACTTTCCCCGTGGAGTGAAGGGGCTTCTCCACACCTTCATGTGCGGACCTGCCGCCCTTCGCCCCCCAACACCTCCCCGGGGGCTCCCCTAATTCTCTCCCCCCCCCGATGCCTCGCGTTGTCAGCCCTTCCCTTCGCCCCCTCCTCGCTCGCCCTTCGCCTCCCTTCCCTTTCCGGCCTCCGCAGGGCGAGGCTTCGGCGGGGAAGGGAGGCCAGAGCGACGGCGCGCTGTCGGTTCTGGGCTTCGCCCTCCCACCCCCGCCGGAGGAAGGTCTGAGGAGGAGAAGGAAGGAGCAGGAGGCCTCCCCCCCGCCGGGCTCACCAGATCTGGAACTTGAGCAGCGGCCCCGTCGCGTAGGCCATGCGCAGCTTCTTCCCGGGGGGCAACCCGTCCGGCTGAGCGCCAGAGCCGCCCAGCCCCGCAGCCAGCAGGAACAGCAACGCCAGCGCCGGCCTCATCTCGTCTTCTTCTCCTCCTCCGCGCGACCACGGCCGGCTTTATAAACGCTCCTGGCTCCGTTTCCCTCTACCCCCTCCCACCTCCGCACGCACACCGCCTCGCGCTCTGCCGCTGGCGGGCGAGGGTCACGTGAGAGAGGGCGCCCGCAGCGCGCCTGCGCCAGGTTCCACCTATCCCCGGCCGCGGAAAGAATGGCGCCCACCCACCCCCCACCAGTCGACGAGTTTGCCTCACGGGTGTTGTACATACGGGCTACTCGCGCCCGGCTGAATGGCAGGGGGGGCTTCCGTTGCTCTGCCAAAATGGGAGACCCTAACCCTCCCCAGAGTGGCTTAAGTGCGGCATTAAAAGCAGTTGAAACAAAGCTGTCTCTCCCTACAGGCTTACATTCTAATAAAATCATCATCATCAGTGGGTTTTTTTAAAAAAATGTTTAGGGGTACTCTTATTTTCCTACTCATATTGCAATACTTTCTCTCAATGAGGCAAAACTTAGATTCACAAAATGTTTAGGGGTACGCGTCCCCTCAGAAAAAAGCACTGATAATAATAAAGCAAGATTTATTAAGGGTGCTCAAGGTAGGGGTACGCGTCCCCTCAGAAAAAAGCACTGATAATAATAAAGCAAGATTTATTAAGGGTGCTCAGGGTCATAAAGTTTTGGAGTTGTTGGCAAGGGACCTTGCGGGTCATCTAGTCCAACCCCCTGCAATACGGGAATCTCCACTAAAGCATCCATGACAGAGGGCATCCAACCTCTACTTAAAAACCGAGTCCACAATCTCCCGAGGGAGACCGTTCCACTGTCAAGTAGCTCTTACCACCATAAAGTTTTTCCTGGTGTTTAGTCGGAAGCTCCTTTCTTGTAACTTGAAGCCATTGCCTTGAGTCCTAGCCTCCAGAGCAGGCGTAAACAAGCTTGCTCCCTCCTCCATGTGACAGCCCTTTAGATATTGGAACATGGTTATCCTATCTCCTCTCAATCTCCTCTTTTCCAGGCTAAACATACTCAGCTTCTTCAACCAGTCTTCATAATGCTTTGTTTCCAGTCTCTTGAACATCTTCATCTCTGCACACGTTCCAGCTTGTCAATATCCTTTCTAAATTGTGCTGCCCAGAACTGGACACGGTTGTTCCAGGTGTGGTCTGACCAAGGCAGAACAGAGCAGGAATATTACTTCCCCTGATTGGGACACTATACTTCTGGAACAGCATTGGCTTTTTTTGATGCTGCATCACACTGCTGACTCACGTTAAAGCTTGTGGTCTACTAAGGCCCCAAGATCCTTTTCACATGGACTATTGGTAAGCCAGATGTCCCCCATCTTATATTTGTGCAGCTGGTTCTTCCTTCTTAAGTGCGGAACCTAACATTTGTCCCTATTGAAATTCATTTATTGGCTTGATCTGAAGTCAGTGCAGAATGCTGCAGCATGATTCCTGACAGGTCTGAGCTCTTGCCAGAGAACAGCACTGGTTGCTATTAGTATACAAAGCGCTTAATAACCTGGGAGCAGTTTACTTACGAGATCACCTTACGCCCCCACATGTGCATACCCAACCACTTTAGTTGGCGGAATTTGACACTACTCCAGGTTCCACATAAAACCTGTTCTGCTTTTGCATGAACCCGACGGTTAGTGTGGCAGCACCTGCATTTTGGAACTCTCTTGGCAGTTGAGATCAAGCCTTCAGACTCAGGCACTATTGTAAACCACTTAGATACATTTTTGTGGTACAGCAGTTTGAGACCCATTGGCAACTCTCACTTGGTTTAGCTTCTTCACCATGCTCTTTTGTAATAATGAAAGATTAAATTTTCCAGTAATTTGCAGATGCAGCCACATTCTACATATGCATGTTTTCTCCAGAAATGGCATTTATGCATGGTGGTAATGGTGGTGGTTTTAAAGATCCTGAGCACTATGAAGATCAAAGACAATGTCTGCAAATGTGTGGAAAGTTAATCTACTTAGAATCATAGGACTGTAGAGTTGGAAGGGATCCACAGGGTCTCAGAGTCCAACCTGTTGCATTGCAGGAATCTAAGCTAAGGAATCCCTGACAGATGGCCGTCCAACCTGTGTTTGAATACTTCCCTCTCACAGAAGTCAATGACATTTAATCAGCCTAATCACATACGGAATTGCTGCTAAAGTCCAAAAGGACAGCTCACAAAAAATATTGATGCGCCATAATAGCACAGCTTATAGGGGAAGGGTTGCCCTTGGCTATAGATCAGCAAAACTATGCAGTAATGATTATGTACCTCAGAGCAACAACTTTATTCACTTTAGTAACCGAAAACTCAATTAAAGCCAATGGAAGTCACCCAACCAACAGCTGAAAATGTTATGTCCTCACGGTTGAGGAAAAACTTTCAGAAAGGTTATCATTTTTTGAGGGAGGGTTGGTGGTGAAATATTTAGTGCAGGGGTTGAGACAGGAAAAAAACGCCGCCTGAATACTTCCTGTCAAGCTCCCCCACCCCACCCCAGGTGTGGATGGCCCAAAAGAAATAGCAATGAAAATGATGCCTGAGAAGTTAGGAGTGTGTGGCACCTGTGGCTGTTTTGTGTGAAATTCGACACACTGTAAAAGGCCATAGAGATGAGTCCTTGCACACAGATGTCCCCCATCAGAGCAGGCCATGTTAGAATAGGGGAGACCCCCTAAGCTCTTGGGAGTAAATAGCAACTAACCAGAATAGAAACTGAATGGGGGGGGGACTCTTCTGCTGGGAAGGACATTGACCCATCAGAAACGGCATGATTATTCACCTTTTCATGCTGATGATAGCACAACCAATTCAGGACTGAAGCTACTGAGAATGTTTTGTGGGATGAATGTCACCTTCTGCAATCAGCTGATGTGGACAAGGTGCTGGCAGCAATGCATCTGATGGGGACTGACTGGTTGGGTCCAGATTGTGGTTAATGCTTTACTGTGTGAGGGGGTGGTCCTTGCTGCATTGAAAGAAACAGTGGTGCGACCTCTCTTAAAGAAATCTGCTCTGGATCACTTGGATTTGAACAGCAACTGGCCAGTTACAAGAAAAAACACCAAGCCTTTTTAGGGAAGGTGGCGGAAAGGACTTTGGTGGGGCCCCTGCAGGCATTCTTGGAGGACACAATTCATTTAGATCCATTCTGATCTGGATTTAGGCCTGGCCATGGGATGGAGTCAGGCTCAGTTGATCCTTGTAGAGAGCAGGATGGGGGAGTATGACCTTGTGCCTGCTTCTTGATCTCTCTCATTGGCATTTGAAACCATTGACCATGGTGTCCTCCTGGACCAGCTCTGAGGAATGGGGATTGGGGGCACTTTATTACAGTGGTTCCAATCCGACCTTCAGGACCGTGTCTAGAGAGGAGTGCCTTCTGGCCACTTGGCAGCTATGCTATGGCAGCTACCTTATCTCCAGCACGATTTAATATCTACATGAAACTGCTGGGAGCGGTCATTAGGCGTTTCCGGGCGAGGTGCTATCAATAGGTTGATGATACTCAACTCTATTTCTCCATCATCTCTGAATCAGGAGAGGCTGTCCAGTCCCCTGGGGCATTGCCTGGGTACAGTTGTAAAATGGATGAGGAAAAACAAACTGAGCTTGAATCCTGGCAAGAGAGAGGCACCGTGGGTGAGTAGCTCCTTGTTTCTGAGAAATTGCTCAGCTGCCTAGTCTGGATGGGGTTGTGCTGCCCCATCAGGTTCACAGCTTTGGGGTGCTTCTAGATCCAGCTCTGTCCCTGAAGGCTCAGGTAACCTCAGCGGCTAGAAGCAGTGTTTGCCAACTGCAGCTAGTTCGACTGCTACAACCGTTCCTAGACCCAGAAAGCCTTTCCACAGTAGTTAATACGCTGGTTACTTCATGACTGGATTACTGCAACACACAAGGGTGGGGCTTCCCTTGTGTTTGATCCAGAAACAGCAGTTAGTGCAGAATGCTGTGGCATAATTGCTGACAGGTAATATCTGAGGGAGAAAAGCAATGACAAACCTAGACAGCATCTTAAAAAGTAGATACATCACCTTGCCAACAAAGGTCCGTATAGTAAAAGCTATGGTTTTCCCAGTAGTGATGTATGGAAGTGAGAGCTGGACCATAAAGAAGGCTGATTGCCGAAGAATTGATGCTTTTGAATTATGGTGCTGGAGGAGACTCTTGAGAGTCCCATGGACTGCAAGAAGAACAAACCTATCCATTCTGAAGGAAGTCAGCCCTGAGTGCTCACTGGAAGGACAGATTGTGAAGCTGAGGCTCCAATACTTTGGCCACCTCATGAGAAGAGAAGACTCCCTGGAAAAGACCCTGATGTTGGGTAAGATGGAGGACACAAGAAGGGGACGACAGAGGACAAGATGGTTGGATAGTGTTCTTGAAGCTACCAGCATGAGTTTGACCAAACTGTGGGAGGCAGTGGAAGACAGAACTGCCTGGCGTGCTCTGGTCCATGGGGTCACGAAGAGTTGGACACGACTAAATGACTAAACAACAACAACAACATCTGAGGGACGCGGGTGGCGCTGTGGGTTAAACCAGAGAGCCTAGGACTTGCCGATCAGGTCAGCGGTTCAAATCCGCGATGGGATGGGGTGAGCTCCTGTTGCTTGGTCCCTGCTTCTGCCAACCTAGCAGTTTGAAAGCACATCAAAGTGCAAGTAGATAGACTTCCGGGTTGGCGCCATTGTTTAATGGCGGATTCCCTCCGAGCTCCGGAGGGAATCGGCTCCGTAGCGTCTGGGTCTGGCCGCTGCGGCGAAGCGGGGACCCTTAAAATCACAGGCGCGGATGCCTGTGAACACAGAGACTCGGCGGGCACCATTTGCGCCCCCCCAATCCGCGACGGAGCCTTTTTAAAGGCTTCGGAACGGAGGCAGGGTGAGGCGTGGTGCTGAGAGTACTCCCTCGCCTACGGAGTGAAGCCGCAAGCCATTGACAGAGAGCGCCAACTTCTTCCAAGACCGATTGGACTCTAAAATATAAACCCGTGAGTAATACGGAGATTGGAACTTTAAAAATTTTTAATTTTGGATTTGGAACGAGCGGGAAGGGGCTAAAAAGGAAGTTCACCCCCCCCTCTTTGTAAACAATCTAAAGCAAAGGACTGGGCAGCTAAGGTCGAGAGAATCTGCTTTTGTTTTTTAATGAAAGATCCTGACTTCACGGTTTTGATACTATAAGAAGATTTACTGGAGGATAAAAAGAATTTTGGGAGCTGAAATTTCACCCCCCCCCGAGACCCGGGAACGTCCTATGAGAAAGCCTGTTGCATTGAAGATTTTGACAGCTGTCAAGTGAGCTGCTAGTCAGCTAGTTGTCAGCTGGAAAAAGAGAACATTGTTTCTGCTGTTTTTGCTGGTTTACTTGGTATAACTTGTTGAAAATAAGGAGGGCTGATACAAAATAACTGGACTTTTGGTTTTGAGCTGAAAGAAACAACAAGGAACTAAAATCCCCCTAGAGAGGTAATAGGGACATTACATCACAAAAATGGCTGGAGTATGCAAAATCCAAGCAGAATTGGACAGAGCACTCGTTCTCTTGGGAAACTTGCAAGATGAGTACAATGCTTTGTCTACAAAGGTATCATTACTACACTGGACAGTAAACAACAGTTTTGAGCCTGATCAGGACTTGAAACAGGAAGCCCATCCAACTGAACAAATAAATGAAACTGAAAGTGTAGATACGATGGAGCAATATGTTGTTTTTGAAGAAAATGAAGGAGGAGCAGGAGATTTGCAGGAGTCAAAGGAGAGTTACAATATGAGGCCTGACATGATGATAAAAAAGGATAATAAAAAGTGGATGTGGAAAGCCTGGTCTGAATGGGAGTCTGGAAAATGGAGAGATCCCTTTTGGAGGATATCTGAAGACCTGAGGATTACAAATTTGTTGGTGAAAGCTGGAGCTTTGGGGACATCTGGATTTGAAAGAAATTTGAAACAAGAGTTGGAGCACCCCATAGGCTTTGCCTTTAAGTATGGAGGACTGGCTGGAAGCGACATGGATTCTGTTGGGCCGGAGCCCCTCCGAGACTTGGGGTTTAACATCAAGGACTATCAAAGAGACCGGCAGAAAGGAACTGAGAGAGATATAAGGGCCTCGGATGTGAGATCTCCAGGCTAAATAAATAATATAAAGACTGATGGATATTGGTTGGGGACTGGAACCGGGAAAAGGGTGGGTGGAGGTTGGGAATCCAAAGGGTACATAAGGATAATTTGTTTTTTATATTTTTTGTTAGCGGTAAGGAAATTGGGTAAATCGTGGAAGGAAAATTGGTCGACTTTAGGAAAAAGGTTAAAGAATAATCAATGAGGTATAAGTATTGATGTGTAATTTTAATAAGGTAAAATTGGTTTCTTCTCTTTTTAAATTAATTGAAAATAAGGCTGTTAAAAATAAATTGAAGAAATGGAAAAAAGAAGTAAAGTAAAGCAATAGTATGTTAGAACAAATGTTTAAGCTAAGGTAAAGAAATAAGTTAAGGACTTGCTGAACTGACAATTTAAATTGGAATACAAGAAGGGGAGGTGTGAGGAAGTCTGAGAAATAAGGTTAAGAATAATAAGTATTAGAAACTTTATGTGTTTTTTCTATTTTTTCTTTTTGGTTTAGTTTTGAATGTTACGTATTTTTGTGTTTTTTGTTTTGTTTATTTTTTGGTTTTTGTTTGTTGTGTGTTATTTGAAAATGCTAATAAATATTTAATTAAAAAAAACAAAGTGCAAGTAGATACCTTGCCAGATACCTTCTGGCGGGAAGGTAAAAGGCGTTTCTGTGCACTGCTCTGGTTCGCCAGAAGCGGCTTAGTCATGCTGGCCACATGACCCGGAAGCTGTACGCCAGCTCCCTCGGCCAATAAAGCGAGATGAGCACTGCAACCCCAGAGTCGTCCACGACTGGACCTAATGGTCAGGGGTCCTTTTACTATCTACAGGGGAACCTTTAATATCTGTTCTGGATTTGTAAGAATGCGATCGTTTAGTCTGGCAGCACCTGCACTTTAGAACTCCTTACCTGTGAGATCAAGCAAGCCCCTTCGCTGCAGAAAAGCGCCTGCTGAAAACATTCTTGTTTAGACAAGCCACTCAGGTGCTTAGAAAGTTGAGGTAATTTTAGTGCTGATATTCCAAGGGAGCAGAAAAGACTTCTTAGGTACGAGGCGACAGCCAAATGGATGCTACTAGCCCAGAGATGGAAAGAAGATGAAGTCCCTACCAGAGAAGAATGGCAAATTAAACTGTTGGACTATGCCATAATGGCAAAACTGGCCGGAAAGCTCAGGAATCAAGAAGACCAAAACTTTAACAAAGAATGGGGAAAAAATATAATTTATCTTGGAGACCACTGTGAGCAGATGAAATTAGCATGATTGCAATAACACTTGTAATGTAGCAAATATTATGGAGAAAATTGAGTGATATAAAATACGGACTATTGAAAAATACGCAGTAGAAAAGGTTAACAATAGGACCCATGGAGGAGAAGGTGGGAAGTCCAGAGATTCAAAGGAATCTTTAAATGTGTATGGTTGTATTGTTATATCTTTATACTTGTGAAATCGAATAAAAATTATATCAAAAAATGAAAGGAAGTTGAGGTAATTTTAATCTGTTTTAGTATTTTAACTTTTGTATGCGGGGATGTGATTTTTTCCAAGATTTTACAGTCTTACCTTTTTGTAAACTGCTATGATGTGGGGGTTTTGTTTTTTTAAAAAACCAATCAAACAGTGTATAAATTATATGAAATAACTAAAAACATAATGGTGGGTGTAGGTTTCCCCCACCCGCCACCCTAGAAACTAATATACTGTTATTTTTTGTGTGGGATACCTTGACTCCTGTTCTAATTGAAATTAGCATGCTAAAATATAAGCCATGTTAAAAAAACAGAGATGGGCTGGCTTCCTGATGAAGCAATTGCCTTGAGAGATGGACCATTAAAAGACCACAAAGAAATGGGCGATGACCCATTAGAAAGGCATTAACAGAGACACTGTGGGCCAACAGCAAATGAGGAAAGCCTCTCCTGAGGTGAGGGATAGTTAGCAAACACAAAAAACCCAGAGTTTCAGGAGTGAGCAACAGAATTGCAGTGGGCAGTGGTAGAGTAAGAAACATTTTTCCTCACCGTGAAAAAAGGAAACTGCCCACCTGACCAGAGGCAGGGCGGGATGGCTCTTTTCCCCGGAAAAGGAGGCAAAAGACTTGGAAGACCCTGCCTGCCCAGTCCAGTGCAAGGAGTAATCTTATTCACTGAATGTCTTCCACTCCACTTTGGCAAATGGAAAGTGCAATTCCAGTTTGGACACTTTAAAACACGGAGGGCTGACCTGTGGCCCCTCCAGATGTTGATGATTACAGCTCACGCAATCGTTGCCCATATTCCATGCTGGCTAAGGCTGATGGGGGATCTCAACGACATTTGGAAGGTCACGGGCCAACCATTTCTGCTTTGTTCACTTTGACATCAATTTCTTTTGAAACGATGCAGACATTGCATGGCTATTCCACTAGAGGGCATCTCAGGCATTCATTTGGACACTCTTGTGTCCTGACCTAGGAAGAAAATACCATGTGACATAAGTACATAAGGGTTTTTTCTAGCTCTAGGTCGACTTGGTTACTTCGGAAGTTTCTTTCAGCTGCATTTAAAATGAATGCATCATGGACCACACAGAAAGGGAGTTGAGGTAGAAGGAGCCAGCCACTTTTTAACAGTTCACTCACTGTGATTTTATTGGTGTTTCTGATGTTGCCTGCCATCTTTAGTTTCCATCGTGGAAGAATGGGAGAATATGTTGATTTAATAACAACACAGAATCATAGAATTGTACTGTTGGAAGGCACTCTCAAGGGTTATCTAGTCCAATCCCCGGAATGCAGTCATATGGGCAGGGAAGGAGCTTTCTGAAAAGGCTATTTTACATATCATTCCCCACACACCCCATTTAATCTACACTATGACACTTCCTAATTTAGACACCAGGTAAGTGTGTAACGGATAGATCCCCTTCTGAATATTGACCAGTTACCTAATATTCCTCCTTTCACTTCTAGCACACCATGAAAACACGAATAGGTTCAGACATTTACTTCCAATTGATTTGGAACTGGGGTTTCTAGCAAGGCAAAACTTACTCCCTTTTCATCAGGGAGTTCATGAATCCCTCCTGTCTCCATTTCAGAGGAGGGACGTGCCCTTTTTCCTTTATACTCAATCCCTTTTCTCAGTTGTGACATTCTTGTACACACACACACACAGAGAAATCGAAATCCCAGTATCTACGAAAATCCACAAAAAGTCACACTGAAACAGAAATATAGCAGGTTAGAAACATGCAAGACCTATAAAGAAAACACCAAAATCTTTATTAAATGGAAAATGCTTTTTATTATATTCTACAGTCTTCTTATTGCATAAGGGTCACTTCTATTGTATCTGGCCAAAGAGTAAATAGAGGGACCCACTGTACTTTATTTAGTTCAGTAATACCATTTTGGAATCACAGCAAATTATTTGCCTCATTTTGATTTACAATACTACTGCTCAAAATTTTTACATGTATCCATATATTAGGGACAAGGAAATAAAAATGTAGCTGTGTATAGTGTTTTTAAATGAGCATTTCCAGTCTTTTATTATTAAATGATTCTATAGAACGAACCCGTGAGTTTCATCTGTCTTCTTTCTAAACACCCAGCTCCAACTCTTCCAGCTCCTTTAGGAGGGCAGCCTCTTTCTGAATTTTCTCCAGCTAGGACACATACACAGAAGACACCATCAGATACTACTTAGCATAGGCAAAGGAAAAATTAAACTTGAATACACAGAACAGTCATATCCGACAAAAGCTATCTACTTCTGAAAACCATTTCTTAACTTAAATCCAGATGGGAGATTCTTGGTGGGTATCAATGGCTCTCAGTCGCAGCAGCCAAACGGAACGTCCATGTTTAGATGCTTTAGGACTCCACAGGAACTGGGTCAGAAAATTTATTTTCATGGCCTGCCAATGGGCTTCCTGGAAGTATCTCTCTGGCCACTACAGTGGTACCTCTGGTTGGGTACTTAATTCGTTCCGGAGGTCCGTTCTTAACCTGAAACTGTTCTTAACCTGAAGCACCACTTTGGCTAATGGGGCCTCCTGCTGCTGCTGTGCCACCGCCGCTGCACAATTTCTGTTCTCATCCTGAAGCAAAGTTCTTAACCTAAGGTACTATTTCTGGGTTAGCGGAGTCTGTAACCTGAAGAGTATGTAACCTGAGGCATATGTAACCCGAGGTACCACTGTAATTAAAAACAGGCTGTTGGGTTAGAACAGGGGTGGGGACTCTTGGGCCCTCTAGATGTTGCTGAACCACAACGGACATCATCCTTGGCCCCTGCCTATGATTGCTGAGGCTGATGGGAGTTGTTGTTGATGCTATTTATTAAATTTGTATACCGCCCTATACCCATAGGTCTCAGGGCAGATCACAACATAAAGTTACAACACAAAAATAACAAAATACGTAATGAAAATAATTTAAACAATCAAGTATACTAATTCATACAAGCTAAGAAAAAAATGCACTCCCCAACAAAGGCCCCTAAACAATACCCCAGCCCACAAATGCAAAATACAAATTAACATATAACATTTAAAAACAATTTTAAACCACCCCACCCAACCAAATAAACAGCACCCACTCAAGTTAAAAACCCCATCCCCGTTAGAACAGTAATTATAGCACAAGGGGGCTGGCCCACCCCTCCGTTCCACCCCTAAAGGGATGGCCCCCTTTGGTTTCTCCCCTTCGGTGGTGGTCTCAAGTTGTAGTTCAGTAACATCTGGAGAGCCTGAGGGTTCCCATACACGGGCTAGATGGAGCTTTGGTCCAATGCAGCAGAGCTCATCTGATGTGCTTACAAACACTATTCATTTCAAGACATCTACCTGCCATGTCTGGAAAGGAGAGTCCCTTCTGTCTCTAGTCCCACATTGCAACTTTAATAGGAGCACATTCAAATAAGTTCAGAGCCTTTGTTTTGATTGCAAGAAAAAACAGAACTTATTGAATCTCGGTTCTGGCAATATTTTCAGAAGAAAACAGAATAGTGCTTTTTTACATTTACAATATACTAATAGTACATTTTAGTACTTTTAACGTGCTGTACAAGCCATCCCTAATAACATAATAATATATGAATACGCATACCTGGTTTTTCTCTAGCTGTTTGCCTGTAGCAGCCTGATCCTTCAGCTGTTCAATTGCTTTTAGTTTCTGCGGTGGTGGGAAAAAACACACGTTTTAAGACAACATTTGAATATTTATGCTGTAGGAATTTTTGGGGGGGTGTGGGGGAGAGAGGAAGTACCCTTTACTGTTCCCTAAGCATTATCCTCAAGGTCATGGATGCCTCCACGCTCCTTTGAAATATATTTTTCCCTGTGGAAAAGTGTAAACAGCACAGAGAGAGCCTGAGCTGTGCAGCCCAAACCACAGATCGGCAAGCGGGCAGCTGTGTGATTAAAATGCACACTGATTTCTTGTTTTCCTAAAGGAGATATGGTAGGTTCAAGCACTCTGTTGAGAACAACAGCCATCATATAGATAGCTGCTCTGCACCCTGGAGTGGTGGCTGCTGAATGTAAAGGATTTTGTGCCACATTAGTTTATTGCAGGCATAGGCAAACTCGGCCCTCCAGATGTTTTGGGACTGCAACCTCCCATCATCCCTAGCTAACAGGACCAATGGTCAGAGATGTTTATTGCCTGGTTTAGTAGTGGTCAGTCCTGGTTTATTGCAAGATCAGAGAGCATATCTAGATAAGAACATTGTGCCTATCCCCACTTAAAATTGCTCTTCCAGATGTTTCCCATCCTATAACTTTTCTGCTCCAGAAAGAAGAGGAGCTGGCAGACCATTTTTTTTTTGGAGGGGGGGACAGCAAGAAAGAGCTGATCACCCCTCTGCACCACTGTTCTCTATTTTACAGGTTCCCATCCTTAAAAAAAACACAAAAAAACTTGCATATGTGTCTGCTACATTTCCCCTACTTTTGGCACTCACAGGACTTCTCATCTAGCCTGTCTAGCAGCTGCCACGCTATTTCTGATACAATAGGAAAGAGACTGGAGGACTTTGGCTGCCTTGGGGAACATTGGCTCTGTACCTAATAGCCCTTATTGTGCACCTATGCATTATACTAACATAATAATAATAATAATAAAACTAGAAGGTGAGAGAAGTGACAGCTGTCAGGTATTAGGGTGTGGGGTTGGAGAGAAGACCTTTTGCCAGAACAGACAAGCTTCTTCATTAGAAAAGCTCCCCACCTTCTTCAGGTTCTTTATCTTCTTATCAACCTCAGGATCTCCTGATGTTATGGAGGGAGCCGCATTCTGTACTGGTGAGGCCGGAGTAACTTCCTGGCTCCCTTCAGCTCTGGCCTCCTGTAAAAAAAAAACAAATTAAATCAACATCTGGAACCATGTCTTTCGTATACAACCCCGTGGGACATTTACACGAATGGTATACATGTTAAGCTCCCCAGAATGGTGGAATTCAGCATGTTTTGGGTCTGTTCAGGGTATAGGTAAGCAGGTTTAGAAAATGTGAATGCAATCGTTTGCTCAAGAGAACTGAAGCAGCAGCTATACCTGTTTGGCAACTTTCTTTGCCTCGTGCTTCCTTTGATTTTTGAGTGCTGTTTTAGATAAAGGTTTATCGCCATTTTTTGATCTCATGTTCTGCGGTGGTTCATCCTCATGCTAAGAGAAAGCAAAGGGGGGGGGGGGAATGACAAAATTACCATAAGAAAACCCACACGTAATTATCTGTTGCCTGATAAGAGGGGTTTGTGTTGTTGTTTTTTATGTTCACTTACGCCACATGTCTTATAGCAATGCCACAAGTACACAACCCCTACACTACGGATGGGAAACCTGTGGCCCTACCAGATGTGGTCAAGCTCCAACTCCCATCAGCCATAGCCAACGGCACCAATTATTATGGGAGTTGTAGTCCAACATCTGGAGGGTCACGTTCTCCATCTCAGCCCTACAAAGGAGGACTTACTTCCATGTTAAGAAATTGTGTGAAACCCATGTAGATTGTCACTTATTAGTGTGTGTGCGTGTGCATTACTCAATTATGATTATCTGTTTCAGGGTTCACAAAGTATCCTGGGTACTCCCAGGATAATTCTATCCACTATAAAGCTGTTAAGGGGCTGGAGGTGAGCTTATGTCACAGAAAGCAACTTTTGTGGATGAGAATGACATGTTATAGAGAGAGACAACACTGAAATGTGAAATGTCTGTCATTCTATCTGTCCCCCCCCTCTCTCACACACACATATTTTGAAAGCAATTATTCCTTATATGTCCAGTTTTTAAAAATTCCATCTTGATTAAAAAGTTGGTCGACTTGCCAAGGGACAGATCAATCCTTTTATGGGCCACCCATGGCCTATAGACAACCAGCTGCTCATTCTCAATCTATATTATGCACAAGGATTCCACAGAATTTATTGCACAAGTGTTGCTTCTGTGCATGGGAAGTGAAAACTTTTGAAGCATCCATTTCAATAAAGACAGCCGGCAGGGGAGGGGAGGAACAGTTCTCTTCTTCTATTTTGCTTTTGTGTTTCAGGGGATGCTTGTTTCATTTCCACTGCTGCAGCCTTATTACTAACCATCCAAACATTTTTACCAGTCATCTTTGGCTTGCAAGAGATGACCATCTTACGAGTAAAAAAAAAAACTGGTATAAAAATCTGCAGTCAGTAAGTGCAGTAATTTCAGGAAGGAGGAAAAGGGAGCCAAGTCTCTTCTTCACCAGCCTGCTGTTTCCACGCTGCCCTTCGAGGAAAGGGCTTCGTTACTTCCACAACCAGTACAGAATCCAAGCGGCTGGCAAAAGCGAAAGAGAGGGCTCGGTTTCTCCTTCACAAGCCTGCTTGCTCACCTAGAGGGAATTCCAGACTTGCCTGTGGTAACCAAGTGAGGGATTAAAGACTGCACTACAGGCATTTCAGGTACACCTTTAAACCTTCATAAAATAATAAAGACAAGAGCTTTCCCCCTCTTCATTGTGCAGCTTAATTTTTTAATATATCATGTAGGTTAAATCCCCTAATGTTACTTGATTCCTAGCCTGCAGTCCCCTAAGTAACACCCACTTAACTATGGGAAGAGCCCCAATGAACTTAATTCTGAGTGGACATGTATTACCAGGGACGTCCAATTCCCAATGTACTGCAATCTACTCACAGTATAAAAAAACTGGCAGTGATCTACCCATTGTCATTGGGAAGGGGGAGAAGGGGATCACTGAGGGGCCAGAGATCTACCGGGATCTACCAGGAAGACCCCACGATCTACCAGTAGATCACGATCTACCTGTTGGACATGCCTGTATTAGACTGTGCTATGAGCAACTTTAACCCACTACACGCCTTAAAAAATTCAAAGAAGCTTAATATGTTTCTCAATGACCAGTTTTGTTCCTCTATCACATGCGATTAGGATTACATCAGCCTTCTTTCGTAACAAACCTCTTATTAACTGTGCTTATGGAGTTAGTAAGAAATAAGTCACTTGCAATGACCAGCAGTGTGGGAGAAACCAACACTCCTTTCAGTGCTGGTAGTCTCAGGTTACGCTCTTTCAAAAAGAAAATAAGAAAGAGGAAGTAAAGAGCTATGTTCTCAAACCTGTTTTTGAATACTGAAAAAGGAAAATAGATTAATGACTCTCTACATAAAAGGCAAATGCAGATTAATATAGGTTTCCCATTCATTATAGCTAGGAGACGAAGAACTATGGGACTACCTTCCTGGAACAAATTCTCCTCTCCTATCTGAACTGTGGTTAAGGAATGCATTGGCACCTCACACGAAAAATAAGGAAAAAAATACCCAACGTGTACAGAGGAGGGCAACCAAAATGGTCAAAGGCCTGGAAACGATGCCTTATGAGGAACGGCTAAGGGAGCTGGGCATGTTTAGCCTGGAGAAGAGGAGGTTAAGGGGTGATATGATAGCCATGTTCAAATATATAAAAGGATGTCACATAGAGGAGGGAGAAAGGTTGTTTTCTGCTGCTCCAGAGAAGCGGACACGGAGCAATGGATCCAAACTACAAGAAAGAAGATTCCACCTAAACATTAGGAAGAACTTCCTGGCAGTAAGAGCTGTTCGACAGTGGAATTTGCTGCCAAGGAGTGTGGTGGAGTCTCCTTCTTTGGAGGTCTTTAAGCAGAGGCTTGACAACCATATGTCAGGAGTGCTCTGATGGTGTTTCCTGCTTGGCAGGGGGTTGGACTCGATGGCCCTTGTGGTCTCTTCCAACTCTATGATTCTATGATTTGTGCAAATAAATGTAGGAGGGAAAAACCTGTAATGCCTGGGCAGGAAAAGCCACTTTTCTTTAACTTTCCTTTCGCTCTGTCATCTCAAGTCTTTAAAATGTTGTTGGGAGGTGCTTTCCCCTTCTCCACTATTGAGATGTGAGCAATCCACGGGATGCTTGCTTAATAAACCCCCATTAGTGTCAGAACCCATCAGGGATATGGTCATAACTGTTTAATCCTCATGGGAAAGAGAGGCCAATTACCAGAATCTCCTTGTGCAAATGGCATCTCCTGTGAGCCCCTCTTTCCCTGCGACACAACAGGGATACTACTTGATCATGGAACAGGCTCCCATGATGCAGCAGTAGGGAGGACAAATGATGGAGCAAGCTTGTTTTCTTTTGCTCTGGAGGGTAGGACACGAACCAATGGATTCAAGTTACAAGAAAAGAAATTCTGACCAAACATCAGGAAGAACTTTCTGATGGTAAGAGCTGGTCGACAATGGAAGGGACTCCCTCAGGAGATTGTGGGCTCTGCTTCATTGCAGGTTTTTAAGCAGAGCTTGGATGGCCATCTGTCAGGGATGCGTTAGCTGAGATTCCTATATTGCAGGGGATTCAACTAGATGACCTTTGAGGTCCCTTCCAACTCTTACAATTCTATGATTACAGGGATGAGGAACTGGTAAAGAAGAAGTCAGAGGAAGTGCTGCAGATAATGTACCAACAAATTCAAAGCATCTGGTAATGAATTTGTGGGATTAAATCTCAACCATATTCATTCTTTTAAAAATAAAAAGGCTACATGGTTTGAAACTTCTCTGCCATTGTTGAGCTATACCAAGTGTCTATCCTGGTGATGTGCCAGCAAGGCCTCCTACAATAGTAGTTGGTTTACTTTATGAAGGTTTACAGCTTGCTTTGCCCGAAAGAGCCAAAATTGATTTAAAAACAGGAGCACTTTCACAGAAATACATTTATTTGTTTTGGAAATATGAACTATGTTAAAATTATAACGGCTTAACGTGCCACTTTTTTAGGTGACTGAAGGCCTTTATATTAAAAATAAAGTTGGGGGAAGAAGTTACTGTACTTCTATTGCACAGCCTGTTTGAAAAGAAATGAGTATTTAAGATTCGCCTGCCTTTACTCCCACTGACTGAAAAAAACAACCATGTACTGATCTGACAGCAGAAAAACACTTGTGCAAACCAGTGCTTACATATACCTTTCCTATATTATGTGTACCTCAGCGGCTTTTATAAACAATACATGATTATAGTTAGGTGGGGCAAGTGGGTAGGGGAATCCAATCTTGGCATTTGCAAAGTCCTAGTTAAATGGCCTTCAATAGTGCTAATTACCAGTTGAAGCAGAAGAACAAAGGACTGGATTTAATATCGTGCCCCCTACCCTTTCCCAGAGCTGGGAAGACATTTTTCAGCAAGACATTTTACAACAGAGGCAGCAGTTACTTACAAGTTTAGAGCTCGTCACAGGTTTGTTTCTCAGAGCTGGGGGCCTGTAAGCTTGGGCAGCCTTGGGCTCGTCGTTCAGTGCTTTGCTCGGAACAGCATATGTTACCGCCTTCGCTGGAAAGACGCCATCCGAAAAGGGTTGCCAGGCAACTTGCCAAAGTTCTGCGTTCTGCTGGACTTCATACTTGTATAGGACAGGGCCTGTGTAATGCCAGATCTTGTACCCATTCCCAACCCGTAGCCTTGGAGAACATGTAGCTGTTACAATATGTTCCCCATCAGGGCACCAGGCAAAGTACGTGGAATCCGAGGCCTGTGGTTTGGAAATGAGTTTGTAGTTTTTAACGTCCCACACGTCCAGTTGCCCATTGAGATTCCCAAATCCAGCTAAGACTAAGATGTGTCCTTGAGGGCTGTAGTAGGCAGCATTGTGTGGGCCGGTTCCAAAGTCAAACACGGGGTCGCATTTCAGATTGAAGATTGTAGCCTTGGCAGGCATAAAACCATAGACGACACAAAACTCTGTGGAATTGGGGCTCCAGGTTGCATCATAAATAGGACCATTTTTTGCTAGAAAAAAAGGAAACAGTTGAATTTTTTTTAAACTGTTATCTACATGTGCCTGAAGAAGGAATTGATTTTGAAGAACAGTTACAAGTCATGTTAGTTTCTCTTAACAAGCATAGGTCTAACGTTAGCCTCCTTAAAACTGCAAGATATTAGAACAGGCCACCACAACTTGTAACCTGTGAAGCTGAAAACAGCCTTATTGTTCCTTAGCAGAGTGATTCAATAATCTTTTTTTTGCTGCCTCTTTCGGATTGCATGTCTGAGTGCACACACACACTGAAGGTGTGTATTTGTGTGTGGATTGTCAAGCATCTAGACACCACACTGTATGCCTGCTGTGCTACAGTAGGCTTGGAAGTACATAAGTTACTCAGGCCTACATTAGACTGTCATTATTCTACCACAGCCGGATAACCTCATTTCTCCTGGCACTACTGAGGAGCAGCAGCCAGCGAGTAGCCTGGCCACGTGATGAGAGAAACACCTCCTTATTCAGTGGCCAGAACACTGCCCAAGTTTCTTTCAGCAGGATTAGCCCTGAAAGGCTATTCCACAAGGGCCGCACATTTTTCTTTGTTTAGTTAATTCATTGCAATTAAAAACCTTAATCGGTTAAAACGGTCTACATGTTTTACAGATTTAAAGCGTAGTCTCATTAGTAGTAAACACTCTGGATATCGGGGCATTTGAAAGTACTGCAATTGGTCCAGACACTGTTAAGAGGGCTTTACTTTCTTAAAACGAACAGATACCCTTTTCTTACTTAAGTTGTCACACCCCAACTATCACGTGCTCAAGATGGATGATCTGTTTAAGCTTTGTAATATATACATTTGTTGAATTATAATAAGTGCGACTGATTAAAAGCAATTCAACAATTGGGGGTTGGGTCTTTAAAACTGATTTGGAGTCCTAATTTTAACGACTTTCTTTTCCCAATTCAAGAATCAGGGGCTCCTTAACAGAATTAGGTGCTCCATCGTGTCCCCATCTCCTGTCTATAGTCCGCACTTTCGAGCTCAACTCTTATACTACCTCACTTCTTCTGAATTAATAGAACTTCAGATAGCAAAAATCAAAACAAAAACATTCCAAAGGAATTTAATCTGTACAAGGTTGGTCATTAGAGCAAACACAGGAGACTGAAGTTTATTCCCAAAGAACATTACAGATCTTTTAGCATATATGGAGGACGATTTTTCAGTTCATTATACAATTACTAGGAGAGTCACTTACGTAGTTGTACGACAGCACTTTCCCCATTCGTTGCGATGTAATGCAGATTTTGTTCCCCGTAATACGAAGCTCCCGTTTTATCAACTTCTGTACTAGCGATTACAAGCACAGCAGTAGCTATTTGGATATAAAAACAACAGTAATTAAATGTTTTCAGAAAGCAAACTACCCAATGATATTAATTTAGGGTTCAATAGAAGAATCATCATTTAGCAAGATAAATCCAACCTACAAATCTGCCTACTTTGTTTTTGAAATAGAGCTCATGTGCCATGGTGCACAGATCAGCCATCAGAGTTGTATTCGCACCGAGTTTATATAAACATCCTGTAATGGGTATGAGTTACTCGTGCGTAAACTGCCGCCTCTCTAGGCTAAATTGCCTTGTTAAACCGTTCTGACTGCACAGCCCATCTCCGCGTGGCTGTCTCGGTCGCTAGCAGAATCTGTCTGTGGGAGTTTCTTAAACCTCTTCCAGCATAGAAGCTGTTTGACTCCCAGTCTCCTCCTCCTCTCACTGTGCGGGAGTCTTCTGCGCAGGGAGGGCGTGGGTAGTGGAGGACCTGTGCTCTCCTCACTGATGTCCAGTGAAGAGTCCCGGAGCTCTCTCTCCGCTTCCCCCATCTGCCCCCCTTTATCCCTGGTGTTGCGCTGATTTCCTTCCCCCTCTACTGAGCTGCTTCTCCTCCTGGTGCTGGGTCCTTCGCCAGCAGAATCTGGGAGCCTCCCCTTCGCCTCTCGCTCTGATGTCAGTTCCCTGACACATCCCAAAGACCGTTTATGGCCACTGTGCTTGCTATAGTAATGCCACAACCCACCTCCACCCAACGTGTTTGCTTCCTGACCAGTATACAGTGGTACCTTGGGTTAAGTACTTAATTTGTTTCGGAGGTCTGTTCTTAACTTGAAACTGTTCTTAATCTGAAGCACCACTTTAGCTAATGGGGCCTCCTGCTGCCGCTGCTGCACGATTTCTGTTCTTATCCTGAAGCTGAAGTTCTTAACCCGAGGTACTATTTCTGGGTTAGCGGAGTCTGTAACCTGAAGCGTATGTAACCCGAGGTAAAATTGTACTATATACAACTCACTGGAATACCAGCAACCCTAGCGTGCAAGGACTGGAGTTAACTCACAGAAACAAAGCAAAAGATTCCTTTGCATGTGCAAAAGGCACTCTGCACATTAATGTGATACTGTTGGAGAACTATAAAACGTGCCATGAAGTTGTATTTTCTTGGCAAAGCTTCGAAGACTGCATTACCGGTCAAAGAATTACAAACATCCATTTATTACAGTATCCCTTGAGACATTTTTAAAGATAGGCAATACATTTGGAACCTGTATAGCAGAAGCTCCATTTAGAATGAATGGAAGATTTGCACAATTCATGTTGTTTGTCAGTTTAGTCAGTCTCAATGGCTTTTGAGTAGTGCCTGTTACTCAAAAGCAAGTCTGATTGCACTCCCAATGAAGCGTGCCTATGACTGCTGCATGCTGGGAGTTACAGGGAATGGGACTGGTCTGGAAGAATAGCTGCAAGTATAGTTTAAATGCCATAGAAGCAAATTGCAATTAGCACTTAGAATTACAAAACACTTGCACCAGTTACCTACACAGAAGAACACAGAGAATCAATACATTCACTTCTTGATAAAGACAGAGGAAATTTGAAATTTCTTATACCTTTACTATTCCACAGCATCGTCACCTTATCAGCTTTAAAGAAACTCTTGTTGGCCAATGCAGATTGCGGGCCTCCAAAGTTTGGGTACAGATAGAGCCTTACGAAAGATGGAGCTCCTTTGCTTCCAGGAACATAGACAGCAACCTGTGTCAATAACATTTAATCAGCTTGGTAATACAATTCTTAAGAGCAGCACAAAAGATAGAAGTGGAATAATTCATAAACCTTTTCAGGATTCCTACGAAATTAAAATGGTCGAAGAAATAAAAATCAAAAGGAGGCACCTTAGTTGGCTGATCCCCTGGCGATATCACAAAATCGGTGACTTTTTGCAAATGAAGTTTATTTGCAATTGTACCTGCAAAATCATAATTTTACTCAGGTTAATAAAAGTTACCTAAATAATTGTTAGATTGTGCTGCTTATGCGCCTATGCTAGTGGCAAGTAAAAAGCAAACACACACATAATGGTAAAGGCCTTCTTGACATAGAGTATAACCTCTTCAAAATCGGTTTACACTAAAACCATATATTCTCACAGCATGATGCAAGTGTATCACATCTATCTATCTATCATCTATCTATATTGGAGCAACAAACCACATTTTCTACAACTCTTAAAGCTTTTTCAGCTAAACTGTCTATATTTTAGGGGGTGCGTTCAAAAAGTAAGTTTGTACATGCATTCAGGCACAGCTCAAAGCAGCTCCTCAGCTTAAGTGTGGTCCACCCTCTTCTCTTAGCTATGTTCTTGAGTAGAGTTGAGGAACCTTAGCCCTAAGAGTTGCATATGGCCCTCCAGGCCTCTGCCAGGCTCTCAGAAATCCCCCAACACCATACCCCTCACCAGACCTACTCTGCACCATCCTTGTATTGAAGTAAAAAACCATGAAATGTGTAATAATCTCCTGCTTGCCTGTATGGAGGATGCAGCAATGTGTGGGTGCGAGTAGAAACTTCTGACTTTTGCATGGCTGGAATGCAGCCTGTACAAAAGTATCACACACTTTTTGCCTCTGGCCCTTGCCCATCTCTGGTATGCATCCCTGCAAAAGGTTCCCCCTTGAGAGAGCTTGGTCCTTGGGCTTTTCTTGAGTAAGTTAGCTACTTTGCTTCAGGCTGTCTTCACACTGTTGAATCAAGTGCGCCTATCTCTTTTATATATCTGAGAGTCTGCCTCCAAACACCATTACATTTCCCAAAGGGCAAGCAGCTTCCTCCCTTAATACTTAAACTAGACATTGGGCATGAGTCCCTACTGCTGATGCCTTGGCAAATTCCAAGCGTACGGCACTGCTCATGATTAGTTAGAGCATCTGCAACAGGTTCAGCAAAGTTACTTGTGCCAGACTGTCTACCTGGAGCCCAGGTTTGGCTGCGGCTTACCAGGACTCATTTGCCCTCAATGTGAATGGGTGTGTCTGCACTGCCAGTGTGATGTTGTTGCATCACATATTGCATATGGCTACTCAACCTCATATCTGCTTCCATCACCACATTCAAGTTGCAACCATTTTCACTTGCCTTGGAGAAAGTTCCATTGACCACAGTGGGACTTACTTCCGAGTGAACTTACACAAGGTTGCTCTCTTAAGAGTTTGTCTCTCATTATCTTCCATGCATCTCTGGCTGAACCACAGGAGCAATTAATTCACAGACCTACCTGGCATTGCTGCCCCCTCTGTAAGGACCACTCTCTAAAAACGTTTTTCAGAACTATTTCTGATTTTCATCCATTCAAGTATTTCTTAGGTATTAAGCCAATGTGGATTTTGTACTATAGAAGGGAGCTTCAAAACTGTATCAAGGCCCTCAATAAACGCTATGGTTCCCCAGAATCGGTCAACTGTGATAAATGCAGGCGCTCAAAACACAAGAGAAATAAAGGCAAACTAAAAGGGAAAGCTTATCTAGAGAACAAGAAAGGGCTTGCATACTGAAGTTGTTGTTTTCAAAGAAGTGCAGTTCATTGTTAACACTCCTGGCGCATATGCTTTCATCATCTGACCAGCAAGGACACCTAATGGTTAGAGAGGGGGGCAAGTGATTTAGAAACGTGGTTTGAAAATGTTTAAGAATTATTAAATTAGGAAATGGTTACTGGTGCTATTTTTCAATTATCCCACTGCTTTCATCCTGGTCTGCTAAGACAGGCTGACATCCAATGACATCGCCTCACCAACAGAACAGATTTCCCTTGTGCAGTGAAACACATACTTCCTCTCTTTACTCTGCAACCCCCTACATGCCCCAAAAATCTGCTCTGGGAGTTTAGGGGACCTTTTGGAGCAGATTTGTGTTGGGGAAGTCCTACTGCATGAGTAGAAGTTTTCTTCCGTGATGTCAAATATTGTTCACCATCTACAGGGTTGCTTGAAATGAAATATACAGTACCATGTTATGAACTGCAGAACAAAATCAGATACTGCAACTTCAAGTACAAAAGTTTTCAAGTCGCTTTCATGAATTATCCTGAATGCTACTTACCAGTTCTGCATCTTTTTCTGGATGAACGATTTTAAGAACTTTCCAGTATTCACATCAAAAAGTTGAAGGTTGGGCACTCCTGCTCCTCCATCTTTAGAAGCTACAACAAACAACATATATTGCAGTGGTGGCCTTCAAAATAAGCACTGGATCTCCTTCCCTAATCTACAACATCCTGACCATGGGTTCTGTTGATGCGTTTTGTTAATGCCTTATAGGGAATGCTATACTAGAGGCTAGCACACAAGGACAAGAAAACAGGATGTTTTCTTTAGCATTTGCTTTCACGGATCCCGTATCTGTAAGTGTGAAAAAATATTTTCCTTCCTAAACAAACCTAGACACAACAGTTTTTCCCCAAAATAAAAATTCTCAGTCCCTGCCACTCTTTAGAGATGCAATACGTAAGTTTATTTAAAAGCCTTTATAAACCTCTTAATAGTTCATAAATGGTTCAAAAGTAGTGTGCAGTCTAAAAAAAATGTAGTTAAAATTTTAAAACAAAAAGACAATCGAAAACCAGTAAAACAGCAATATAGAAACACATAAAAGTATGTAAAAAGTGATTACAGCAGATATTCAGAAGATTCAATCACATAAAATAGGGTCTGATCTTAGAGGGTCAGTAAAAGCCTGGGCTTATCCTATCAGATAAATTTACCCTCTGATGTCAAAATCCTTTGTAGATGCATTTTTTTGGCAAGAGTCACTCTATTCTTTGCTTGAGTTCATCAGGAACTAGTTGTGCTAAACAGTAATACATTTACTCTCCATTTGCGGGCCAAACGAGATGTGACATGGGAGATTCAACTGCAGATCTGCCAATGTCATTTCCTTTTACCTAAGAGCAGCCACAGGGGAAATGGAATCAGGGCTGCTGCAGGGCTGGATGAATTTTTTTAACCCGTTCCCTGGTTTAGATGCTTGGTCTCTGCCCACCCGAACCGCTGTCACTAGCAACCACTGTTTGGGGTGGGTAGACAAGCAAGATCTCTCTCCCCCTACCTCACAGCTAACAGCAGTTTTAGGGGAACAATTTAAGCGGGGAAAACTGCAGGGTGTGTGTTAATCCATTCCCTATGCTATGGCTCTCATCTAAACCCCTAACTCCCTCCCCAGACACATACAACACACACACACACACACACACACACACACACACACTCCTGCCTTTAGAGAAAGAAAATAGCATCACATCTAATTGAGTATGGGCTGGTTATAGTTGGGGGCATGATGTCTGGAAGGCCTTGAACTGTGTTGGATGAATCAGACATAATGACTTTTTGGTGCCTTACATCAGTATGATTCTTTCCTTTATTATTATTAACTTACTATAGCCTTCCCCAACCTGCTGCTCTAGGCTACAGCTCCCATCACCGTGCATAATGGTTTTATGTGTTTCAAAATTGAAGTGATTTTTATCTATTTTAAAATTGCATTTTTTAAATTGTAGTGATTCTTATCTATTTTACAACTGTACTTTCCACTTGTTGCAACCCGCCGCTGGTGAAAAGCAGGTAATAAATTTTACAAATATATAAGCCCTCATTGGCCATGCTGGCTACAACTAATGGGAGCTGGAGTCAAAAACATCTGATGGGCACGAGATTGGGGAAGGCTGGCTGACACTGACAACAGAGAATAAGCGGTGGGGGGGGGGAATACTAAGGAAGAAATGCAAGTCCCTCTCCTGAAGAGCTTGCAGTCTATATTTGAAGGGCATAGCAATGGGAAATTAGAAAAAGGAAAGGCAAGGGTAGCATACACAACGTATTACTATGGCACTTCAGAAGGAAGCTTTTGATTTCTCTTCTGTATTCTTACAATACCTAGCATACAAAAGGTTGCCGTATTTATGAACCTTCCAATGTTTACAACATGCATGACTGCAGCCCTGTTTACACTGAAGGAAGCTGGAGCAGACACCTGAAGTACTCACTTGTGTAGGGCTGCCATGTTACCAGGACATTGCTCTTTGGAGAGAATTCAAGGCAAACTGTCTTCGGCTGATCAAAAGAACGCAGCACCTCATGGCTGGTGACATTCACGATGTTTACTCTGGAACCAAAAGAGGTAACTTCAACAAAGCTTGATTAGGGTGGTTAATTAATAGTAGGCCTTATTTGTTCAGTGCCAAATTTGCTTTCTTTTGAACCACCTAATAGAATATAGAACTATTTTTCCATTTACCATACTGTTCAATATTTCACTAATATAATATTTTTTTTCTATCAAGGTTGCATTCCTTTGGGGGGGGTGACCTAGCAATAGTATGGCAGCAATAGGCAGATATAAGGCCAAAGGTAGATAGGGAAACCCTTCTCTCTCTGCCACCTCTTTCCACCATTTTGTACCCTCCCAGACATTCACATATTAGGCTGAGGGCTACAGGCTGCCCACTGCTTAAGTTTCCTCAGTGTGTAACCACCAAACTCCAAACCTTCAAAGACTCATGTGCACACGTTTCACTACAATGCCCTTGAGACTGAAGTCATGCAAGAGTCACATTGCAAATGACTGTGATAAGAGAACCTTTCTATTTTTGGCCTATTCACACACTACTTCGTCCCAATTAGCACAAAGTAAGATTGCGGAGCTGGCCTCAGGTTAAACAGTAACAGTCCCATCTGCTATATGTTAAGTGATATCTAAACTGCTGAGAATGGCACACATGTGCAATACAATACTCTAAGAACGACAAAACAGAACTAACATCTCTGGAAATGTACTAATTCAAAATGGAAAGGGGAGGATATTCAGTTTCAGAAACTACAATCCTACACATGCTTAGGTCAATGCATTTCAGTAAGCTAAGCCTGCCCAACTGCATCCATGATTCAAGCATTTTAGGCTGTCAATCCTACCAATCTAGTCCTACCATCTGGAAAGCAATGTGTAAATTGGACAGAATTGTATGTGTTGGTAAAGCTTTAATCCTGTCCACTCTTCCTGGAAGTTCAATTGAGAACTGACTGAGGTTGGTTTTGAATCAACATACCTACAAATACATGTATTTGTAGCAATTTTCCTTCCTCAAGCAATTTTTTAAACACACTTTGCACAATTTAATATAGGCCCCCAAACTTCTTAACAAATGTTTAAAAAAGAAGGAGTTATACTGACTGTTCTCCATTGCACCAAGCAAAAAGGGAACCATCCTTGCTGAAAGCAAAAACTTTGCTGTTTTTCCCAGACTCCCTGGAAAAACAAATACATTTCTATCACAATTAAAGTATATGACACAAAATGCATAGAAAAATATTAATAGACTGTGTTCGATAAATATCCCTAGCAGTATATAAGTATACCAATTCTTACTTGTTATTGATTAACACCTGAATTTAATCAATTAGATATAGTTTTGATCATTTATGTGAAGCATTATCCATCAGTTGCCACCACCTCGTAAAGAGATCTCCTTGACCAGGCTGTCCTTGACTCATAACATTGGATCCTATTATTACTGATTTTTTGTTTTTATACTGTTTCACTGTTTTCTATGTTGTATCTTTGTTTTTATGACACTGTTTTATTGTCTTTGTGTTATGCTTTTGCTTACAATGTTTTAGAAATGCTTTCAATAAATAAATAAAATTCCAATTAAAAATAGCACTTAACAATAGAGAAAAGTGAAGTACCTTTGAAATGCTATATTCTCTGTGAAAAGAGGAGGCCCATTCACCATATAGAGTCCTTCAGATCCTCGCACTAGCAAAAAAAATAGCATTTATTTCACACTAATAGAATTAGCACTTAATGTTTACATAACAAAAGCCTATTTTAATGATCATACCTCACATTAATAAGCTGAAATATTAATATTAGTAGGTGCCCCTTTGCTCCTCAAGCCTTCAAATAACAATTTCCCACTTCATCTGAATCAACTTTATAGTTTGGCAGCTTCAGAACAAGCAACAGTCATAAACTCAACTTCAAACTGTGCTTTTTCTGAAGTTGGTAGCCAGTTTCCTAGTTTGGACAAAAGGGAAATGATGGTGAAATAAGAGGCTTCCTGATTTGATTATTCATGCTAGAAAGGAATAAGTGAAGTCGCTGTGAGCATAGGGAAGTGTTTCACACATATCTAGGCCTATTAAGCAGAAAAATGACTGTCTGAATACAGTCAAAGTTTGAGGCTTGAATACTTGTATATTTGCAGGGGAATGGCCAAGTTTATACTGAGAATTAGAATTGTTGATTGAATATAAATAAATAGCAGTCACACATTCACTGGGATGGGTACCTATCAATAACCTTACTGTTGCATTCTGGACCAGATGAAGTTTCCAGAGATTTTTCAGAGGCAGTCTCACATAAGCCTGGTTGACACAATACCAAGCCATGTTTTATTTAACAAACTGCAGGTTAACCACAAGTTCTCACACAGATGATCATACAAATAAAAATTTCTCCAAAAATTGTTTCATGCTGCTCTTGTCTCATTTGCTACTGGTTCTTTGGGTGAGCAACCGGGGTAGGTCATCAAACAAATACACATCTCCAAGCCATAGTTAAAACAAACCAAGATTTGTAAGCCAACAGCGAAGCATGGCTTCAAATTATGATTTGTTGTCCGCAATCAAGGCATAGTTAAGCTGCTGAGCAGGGTCCATATATAACACTAACCTATGGTTTAATGAACCATAGTTTAGTGTTATGTGCAAACTAGCCCATTGACTTTGCTGTAGCTACTCATTATATACATAACTAAAGCAGGTCTGAGCTTCCTAGAAATGCGTGCACTTGCCACACCAATGTAAGCTTGGTAAAAAGCACCCCCACCCCCCACAGCTGCCACCGCCTGTCTAGACATGAACAAAGCTGGGTCCAGGAGTACCCCAAGACTACATGCCTGATTTTTCAAAAGGAGTACTACCCTATATAATACAAGCTGAACCCTATCACCAGAGCACCTACATTTTCCTTTAAAACTTATGAGTTCTGCTTGCTATAAAAAAGAAGGGGAAATTGCAAATAAAGAACTCAATAGAAAATTGGGGCAGAAAAAAATTGCAAAGATGGCACTATCTCCTTCAGCCTAACTTTCAAAACCTGTCCCAGTTGTAACCTGGCAACCACAGTATGACACATAGGGCTCCCGCACCTTTAATTTTGTAGTTTAAAAAGGCACAAAGTTTCTCACCTCTTGCAGGCTTATGGCATGACATACATTACCCTCCAAAATCATTAAAATTATAAAAAGTATAGGAACTCTGTCCTATGTTGCTTTCAGATACTCTAGGCTTAAATATAATGATTTTGAGATCAGGTCACATTAATGACTTAAAAATAAGTTATCTACTGGGAATTTTTACATCAAATACTGAATCCCAATAGTGTAATTACTGCATTGTTGAACCCACTTCTACATAGAAACATAAGAAACTACCTTTTGCCGAGTCAGCTATTGGTCCATCTAACTCAGTACTGTACTTAAATGGCAGCTCTCTAGGGTTTCAGGTAGGAGTCTCTCCTAGTCCTTCATGCAAATGCCAGTGACTGAACATGGGACTTTCTGCATGCAATGCAGTTGCTCAATCACTGAGCTATGGCTCTTCTAACTTAGGAGGTGCAATACAATCTGAAACTGACATCCACAGATCAGATTCAAAAGGAAGATGAGTGTGTGTATTTTGCATGTGCATGCACAAAAGCATGTGCAACTGTCCATATCATTGCTGTAAAGCCTGATCCTATGCATATTTCCTCATTAGAAAAATTGCTTAGGATTTGCTCCACAGACTAAATGGATAGGACTGCAGCTTTACTCGTTGGTAGAGAAGCCCTATGAAACTCAATGGCCCTCAGTCCCAGGTAAAACATCTAAGAGCCTGATCCTAGGAATGCTGAATAGGAGGAAGCCACACTGGGTGCCTTGCCCTTTACTTATGAGTAAGGTGATACACTCATACACGCTTGCATTTGAAGAAGCCCCAATAAGCTCTTTAGGTTTTTGCATCTAAGTAAATTAATAAGAATCTGCTTTAGACCAAGCCATGCCATTAGTCCATCAAGCTCAGTTACTGTCTTCAGTGATGAAGTCAGGGACTCTCGCGGTTCTGGACAACGATTTTAGGGGGGCGAGGGGGAGACACAGAAATTCCTTTAGCTGACAACTTGTCGTGCTTAACTGTCGCCTTGGGAGGTTTGCGCGCTTTCTGCTTAGCTTAGGAAGGCCCCTAAGTCTTGCCCCGCCTGCCTATTCCATAAGGAGCAGTCGCCGCCCGCTTGAGTATGAATGCGCTCCGCTACTGAGGAACAGCGCTTCCCCGGGAGACCTTTAGGATCGCCCTGCGCTACGCGCAGGACTTCACTCGCGCAACTCCGGCACAAGGATGCAGCCGAAACGGAAACGGGGACAACACGCAGCGCCCCAGAGCAGCCGCCATAATGCACGCGGCGCTACATCGAAAAATAAAAATTATTTTTTTTAAATAACAGGCAACTTATGGATTCGCCCGCCTCAACCCACCTGCCAGAAGCGGCGTGGGTGGCGCCATCTTGAGCCAGGCCCAACCTTTTCTCCTTCCGGGTCGCGGGGGTCACGGCTCAGGACAGTACACGTCTCTCCTCCGCCAGCTCAAGAGCGGACGCCTCTTTCCGGGGTGACGTGTAGCAACCTCTCGAGAGGGGCGGGGATTTTCCCACGTCACGCGGCCTCCGCCCATTTCTCCCGGCCACCTTTAGCGCTAGACGGCGAGAAGAAGAAGAAAAAAACCTGAGGGGAGAGGCTGTCGCTTCCGGGTTGGCGGCGGCTCCGCCTCCCCGCTTCCGGAGGGCGGGGCCTGCGCGAGGGGCAGTTTGCTGCTTACGCGGCGGCTCGGCCGGAGGGAGCGCGTCAGGCAGTTCAGCTTTTCCCCCCTCCCTTCCCTTCACGCTGCCCTCCCCTCGCGCGCTTCATCCTCCTCCTCACACAAGCAGCGCGGCCACAGCTCAGTCGCGGGGTCTGTCTGTCAGGCGGCGGCAGCGGCGGCGGCGGCCAAGATGGTGGCGAAGCAGCGGATCCGGATGGCCAACGAGAAGCACAGCAAGAACATCACGCAGCGCGGGAACGTGGCCAAGACCTCGGTAGGGGCTCCTTCGCGGAGGAGGCCTCGGAAACCTCTTCTCCCCTTTCCCCTCAGCGCCCTCCTGCGACCGGGGAGGGCGGGGGCCCGCCTCCCCCTGCCGGTTTGCTCCTCGCGCGGGAAGCAGCCTCTGAAGGGGGAAACGCGCGAGGAAGATGGGAGGCTGTGTGGGAGGGGGGGCTTTGCCTTTAACCGGTTCCTGAGGGGCTGAGGAGGAAGAGGAGGATGGGGGGGGACTGCGGGGATCGTTGCCTCCCCCCCCCGCCCGGCCGCTGAAGGGCGGCTACCCCCGAAAGAAACCCCCCTCCTCTTCCTTTTCTTCTTCCTCCTCTTCTTCTTCCTCACCCGAGCCGTCCTGACACGCTGGCTCTTCCCACAGAGAAACGCCCCCGAGGAGAAGGCGTCGGTGGGGCCCTGGCTGCTGGCCTTGTTCATCTTCGTGGTGTGCGGATCGGGTAAGCGCTGGCAGCTGGGCGGGATTGGGTCCCTTGTCCAACATCTCCATCAAGAGAATTTGATTTTTTTGGGTGGGGCGTGGTTTTCAGGTGGGGAACCCCTTCCAGCCCCAAAGGTCTTGGGCTAGCAAAGGTAAACAAGCTGCGTTCATCCCAATAAGTTTTTTTGGTTGGCAGCGACACTTGTTTGCGTCCCACAGATGTTCCCCTGCGCTTCTCTGGTGTCCCGTAGTTTGTGGTCCTCAAATTGTTGGTTATATTTGGCAAGATGTGATCAGGGAGAAGGAGGCGGTTCTCCTCTTAGAAGAGGCATTTTCTTTTTCTTTTTGAGTGGTGGAAGGTGTTTTTGCCTAAAAGGGGGGCAGCGCTGCTTCTCGCAAGTGGTGGGATGGGGAGCAGGTGTTCAGAAACATCTGGAGAAGTGTAGTGGATTTGCTGGGCAAGGTGGACCCCTAGGGCTGCTGCTGGCGTTGAGTGCCATATGGGCAACTACCATTGGACCTTATTCAGTTACCGGGAGTTACCAATTTAGCCCTTAGGTTCTCACATTGGTACTTTTTCATCATAGCTGTGCTGGTTTGTTTTTTTTAAAAACCTACTTAAAATTACTAGACAATATATTGGAATCTCTCTACACATAATACACACATGTTGCCTGACTTCATTGGGCTAGTGATATTTGCCCACTTTTTCTGAATAACCCCCGCTGATCTTTATGTACAACTGTAGCAATGAGGACTTGCAAAAGATAAAGGCATCCTTAGAATTTTAGTTTCTCAATGCTGTCTTTTAAGTTTGTTTTCCCAGAAGTGACCCACAAATCCCAGTGGTATTGTCTGTCTAATATACCTGTGTTCAGGTTTGCACAGCAGACTAATATAGCTGGCCTTTTGGAAGTTGGTATTTGAGACTTACCCATTTAAATAGCCAAATTGCAAGTAAGGTAATTTTTCCAGTACTCCAGGTGGCTCAGGACAGAGCTTAACAAAAAGAAAGAAAGAAAGGGTATGCAAAACAGATTTCCTGAATACCGTCAGGGAACACTGTTAATAATATGTGATGGTTCACCTAGTTCTATAAGCTTATCGGCTCCAGTTTTTATATCCTTAGGAGTTGTGTTGATGGTTACAAATAAGATAAGGAGAGTAATAGTTATTATTACTTAAATGAGGGGCTTTATTCACATGAAGTTTGCCTACTTCACAAATGGAGGAGACTGGTATCTTATTGTGGGTTCATAGCTGTTTTTAAATGTTATGCTTATACCCCTTATTGTGGCTACTTAGTTGTTGACGTAGCAAGCAGTGATCTAAACTAATAGGTTACAAGTGTGCTGTCAATAGCAATTTTACACACTATGCTGAAAACAGGAAGATTTACATTGGCAGCCATTGCTTTCTTTTAAAACAGCCTTCCTATCCACACTTACCTGAGAGTATGTTCTACTGTACATGGATCAGTTCACTTCTGAGTTATCATGTGTAGGATTGAGTGGGAAGTCATATTGCTGAAATCAAAACTGCTAATTAAAATAGGTTGATTTCAGCTGAGAAAATGGACAAAATTTTGTGCCATATGGTATAGTTTCACACTTCACTTGGTCTTTCTAATGTGGCTTTCTTGGAAGATATTTATATAAAATTGGGAGTAGTAAAATGTTCTGTCTTACACAGCTTAGTAAAATCAAATGGAACTTGTTCAAAGGTTTTCTGAAATCTGGTTTACTCGGTGTATATAACAATGCCAATGTACATAACTCTTTAAAACTCATTTGATATATTCTAACATAGCAACATCTGAACCTATTTCCTTTTGCAGCTATCTTCCAGATTATTCAGAGTATCAGAATGGGCATGTGAAGGAGCTGATCCTTAAACAAGATTGTTATATTATCTCCTGTGAACTATGAACTCTCATTCCTGATGTTTGATAACTTGGAATTTAAATTAGCTGTCGTCTTGCTTCTGAAGAACTTTCCATGTTGACCATATGTCATTCCAGGTTCCTTCACAAGTCATTCCAAGTTTTTTAGTCCATGCCACAGTGCCTTGAAAAAGCACCACATGTATAAAGCAATAAAGAGTTATTGTTAACTTACAATCGTGGACCTACTTATTCTGTGAATCAAACCCATGCTTTATGTTAGTATATTAAAGTGTAAGCAGTGTAGATACTTAGTGACTGCATTATATGTAAACACCGATCTTTCTTATGTTCTGTATAAATGGAAGTTGTTTTATTTAAAATGGAGAAGTTAAGCTTATCAAACAGTGATTGTATGACTAGTTCAAAACACACTCAAGCAACTTGGTCAATGGATGTGTGCTGTGGTTTTTGCTTATCTAAAAAGAACATCTGTATGTGGTAGCTTAGTTTGACCTTAGCATGTGGCAACTTAATAAGTCTCAAATTGTTCTGATAGAAGACCTTACCCTATGCTTCTTGGAATATTGTTTTAATAAAACAATGTAGTTAAAACCAATGGTTTAATTGACCATATACATAAATGAACAAACCTCTTCAGTCTTAAAAAGCACCAGAAGTTTTACAAAATGCTTAATTGTTGTTATGCTGTACTTGAGTGTCAATGTTTCTCATGTCATCATTCCTTTCTTTGGGGTGGTTAATCCTCTTGGGAGCAACTGAAACTTAAGTGTAAAACATCACATGGTGACTTGTTCCACGATACTATAACGTTCTTGATAGCCCACCCAAAGAGCACTAACATGCCTGCATCCTGAATAGTTCCCCAGTTCAGCTGAATAAGTTAACCAATCCAGAGTTTTATATTGCTGTGACTTAAATCTTCTTTTAAATCCTACAGCATTTTAATTTCATAGAAATCAAAACAATGTAAGAGTAAGTGGGTTCTATTTTCACAGACTAGTAGACACAACTGAAGTATCCATCTTGTTGCAGAACATAGTGAGGTAAATATGAGGTTAGGCATTCTTCCAGGGAATGCCTTCACAAACAGGTAATTGGACCACAAATAAACTACTTAAAGGGCTACGTGAGGGGAAAGTTAACTAGGTAAATTACTCTGCAATTTTGCAGGGTTGCATTGCTGATGGGCAGGTGACTGGAAGGCTACATTTCTTACCATTAGCTGTCAGCACATTCTGTAAATGAGAAATGCTTGTTTGTAATCTAAGAACTATTTCCAATAAATTACTTTAAAATCTGAGGTGCGTTAATTTCTTTAAGTCCTTAACATAAGTCTTTATTCAGGTAATAATAACCCTGCGATTCTTACGGGGAAATGGTTATATTAAGTGCATAGCACCGTGCTCAATTTATGGCAACTTTTGAGTCCTCTAGGATTTTCTGCATAGCCCATGCTAGTGATATAATGTCAGCATCAAGGTTTTGACTCAACATTGTTGGCACAGCTGTCAAAGGTGAGTGTCACTGGGGGAAGAGCAGGCTTAGTGTGAATCAAACAGGTCCCTCAGATTCTACTCTTGAGTACCAACGAGTTAAGTTACACCAACAAAAGAGATTGTGTAAATTAAAACATTCCTATTAGTGGAGAGTCAGAAAAGTCTTCCTGCCACTCTACTCACATCACTGCAATGAAGCATAGGATTCAGACTGGCCAATCACAGCACGCATAGAATAGTGCAGAAACCCTTAACATGGAGTCCATTTCTCAGATGCCAGCACATGCAGCTCTTATCTCTGGTCTTAAGCCCTGCACAGCAAAGGGAATGTTGATGTTGAGAACTGTGGAGAAATACATAAGAATAAAACTTGTGAAGACCCTCAGGACACCCAGCAAGAACTTTTGTACCACTCCGCAGGTAAGTAGATGGGGGGAGCTTGACTCAAGCTTTAAAGTATGGCTGCTACAGATATCTCCCATGTCTCTCTCCCACTTTCCACTCTCTGTCCATTTCAGTGTTCAGCGGTGTATTGGCTAATCCTCAACAGCCGGTGACACCATCACATGGTTAGAAGGCACTGTGTAGAGGAGGGGCATTGGGGCCTGTGAACCATCAAATTCAGGTAAGCTCTCTAGTGATTGAAGGGCACTCCTCTCAAACCATCCTTACTATTGACTAAGCCAGGGGTCTGCAACCCGTGGCTCCGGAGCCGCATATGGCTCTTTTACACCTTTGCCACGGCTCTGGGGTGGATACTAGTGAGGGGAGGAGGCGCATTGTGCGCCCCGACACACCCCACTGTGGTGGGCGCTGTACTGGCTGTGACGTCACATGTGACTAATGCACGCACCGCCCCAACGTCACCTTCCCACCCGCCCGCCCGCTACATTGTAAGGGACATGTGCGCTGGTCACTGCATTGAAAGGGGGCATGTACGCTGGTCACTGTTTTGAAGGAGAGAGAAGAACACACACCAAAAAAAGGTAACTTGTTAATTTAACGTTTATTTCTATGAGGAGGAGTAATTCTGAGGGGTCAAACAAAGAAATAATAAAAAGTGACAAAAAAGTTATTTTTATAATGACGAGTTTTGCGGCTCCCAGTTTTTTTTTCTTCGGAAACGGGTCCAAGTGGCTCTTTTTGTCTTAAAGGTTGCAGACCCCTGGACTAAGCTATCATAACACCCTTCACTCTGCAGAATTGCAGCCCGGCCACGTGGAGGTCAGTCAGTCACTACATATCACACTTCCCTATCTGAGAGAAGAGTGTTCCTCTGAGGAGCAGTTAGGTGGCAGCACTCTCACAAATGCATACTGGACATCTAGGTCCAAGACCTTCCTGTCAACTGCTGACCATTGATCTTTGCTGCCTTTTGGCCTCTTCTTGGGCAGCTTTCAGGCAGGTGCAACAAGCAACATAGCTCTTATTCCTGTTGCGTACAGTATGATTCCAGCTGTTCCTCTGTGACGTTGCCAACTTGATATTCTAGCGGGCTCATGTATCTTTGCAAGTTGCTTGCTCGGCAGTTGCGAATGCAGTGTGGAGATGGCACAATGGGGTAAATGACATCTAAGCTGCCGTGGAACTTTCAAGATCACAGGAATCCTAAGCTAAGAATGTTGACAACTCTTACGCCACGTGTCTTTGAGAACCCGCTAAAACAATGCTGTCCAGTAACCGCTGTCCACTTTGTTAGTAAGGATCAGCAGAGAGAGATCACTTCTATCCACCAAAGTTCGTTCTTGCCTTCTCTTACCTTGAGATATGACTCTGGAAGGGATGGGGTCTTAACCTGCCATAACTTAGGGTAACTCTATCCTCTGGTAAGCTGGCAGGTGCTTCTGAGTTGTTGCTGAACGAAGCATTTAGTAGTTGAGGGAGGGAGGGAGAACAGATGACAAATTTTGGGGCAATAATCAAAGGAGCATGTATCCTGTGAGCTGGCAGTCTCACTGCGCTACTACTTCTCTGACACCCCACCGATGTGTCCCTATTTGAGACGTTTCCTTGTTGTGCAGTCAAAAGCTTGGTTACAGTCATACCTTGGAAGTCGAGCAGCTTAGTTCCTGAATGTTTTGGCTCCCAAACGTTGCAAACCCAGAAGTGACTGTTCTGGTTTGCAAACTATTTTTGGAAGCCAAATGTCTGACGGGGCTTCCGTGGCTTCCAATTGGCTGCAGGAGCTTCCTGCAGCCAATCGGAAGCTGCACTTTGGTTTTCAAACGTTTTGGAAGTCGAACGGACTTCCGGAACAGATTCCGTTCAACTTCCAAGGTACGACTGTATTAGCAATGATTGTGTGATACAGTTGAATTTGAACACCTGTTTGTAGAGAGATTTCCAGACGTTCCTTATTGCTGAATTGCTGCTTGCCCTAGGGGCTCTTTCAGTAGTGATTGGTGGGTTGCCTGTTGTGTATGGCTGGGGGGTGAGGTCTTGGAGATGTTTCCCTATTGCTGTGTGAGGAATGGGTCAGTCTGTGCATGGTTATCGGGGCATTGTTTGCATGCTACTCTGTGATTGGTTTGTGTCCGTGGTGTTGCCTTGGATGCTGGGGGAATGGGTAGCATTGTACCTATGGTTTTTATAGTTCTAACTCTTCCCCCTCCTCCAGACTGGTGCTGGAAGTACATATGGGATCCTGACTAAATTATACTGGTGTAGCTAGGGTCACAGGAGTGCTATGTTACCCTGCAGTTCTGTTCAGTTACTTGGAAATAAGTTCCACTGGATCTGGTGCAACTGCAAAATAAATCACATAGTTTTGCCAATAAATACATGGAAATGTGCCATTGTATCAATGTGCCTATGGCATAGTAATAATAATAATAATAATAATAATAATAATAATAATAATAATAGCAGAGTAAGATTGTCTTCCATGAACACTGTTTTGGCAGTGAGTCCGTAAGTGACTGTGGAGACCAATTCTGGATCCACACATCCTTCCACATTGGGGACATAGGTTTCCAGGAGGGAGTTTATCACGGTGCGAAGCATGCCTTCCTCTTAGCACATTTTTCCTTTTCGTCCTGAGTTCGAGTGTCTTCAAAGCCCATGACACCTTTGGGTAAAGTCTGTTCTCCAACCTTTCTCGCAGGCCAGTGTTTTCCAGTTGTTAGTGTTTATACTACATTTTTTCAGATTTGCCTCGAAAGAGTCTTTAAACCTCTTTTGTTGACCACCAGCATTATGCCTTCCATTTTTAAGTTCGGAATAGAGTAGTTGCTTTGGAAGACGATAATCAGACATCCGCACAACGTGACCAGTTCAACAAAGTTGATGTTGAAGAATCATTGCTCTGACACTGGTGGTCTTTGCTTCTTCCAGTATGGGCAGTTATCCTTCCACAAGTGCCAACACTGATGCTGAAATCCAGCATCGCCTGAGCTCTGCAAGTGCGGCTTTCTCCTGATTGAAGTGCAGAGTGTTTGAGGGCTGGGATATTCGCAGGGAAACCAAAATGCTTGTTTACAAAGCTATTGTACTACCAACCTTACTGTATGCTTATGAAACATGGACCATTTATAAACGCCATCTCCAGCTCCTCGAAAGATTCCATCAACTGTGTCTCTGGAAATTTTTATTACTGGTACTCCACCCATGTGGCTAGGTTGCCCCAGCCACTCTGAGCAGCTCATAAAAAAACAGTGAAACATCAGATATTAAAAACTTCCTGATACAGGGCTATCTTCAGATGTCTACAGAAGGTCAGATAGTTGGGACGACGTCTCACAGGACAGGCGCCACAACCGAGAAGGCCCTTTGCCTGGTTCCCTGTAACGTCACATCTTGCAATGAGGAAACCACCAGAAGGCCCTCAGAGCTGGACCTCGGTACCTGGGCTGAACAATGGTGCCATTTAGGGCTTTAAAGGTTAGCAGCAATACTTTGAATTGTGCTTAGTAACATGCTGGGGTGTAATAAGCACCTTGTCCCAAAAGATTTATTGCATGCCTTCAGCATATAACAAAAGTGAGCATTAAGGCTTGTGAAATCCTAAGAGTGAGTGCCTCATCTGTCTTCAGGAGTATTGGCATTGTGATCTTGGACCATATTCAAACACAGACGGAGAAGAAATTAAAACCAGAAACCGAAGGGTCTGTTGGTTTTATGTCTGATCTCAGTAAAGTGGGTTCACTTAAGATAAAGTGCTATTTTATTTTTCTGCTATGTCTGTTGAATGATACGGGGAATTTTGTTATTGAGATTGCCCACAGTCAATGAATAGTCTTGAAAGTATAGTCGTACCTTGGTATTCGAACGGAATCCATTCGACTTCCGAAAGCACTCAAAAACCAAGGTGCAGCTTCTGATTGGCTGCAGGAGCTTCCTGCACTCAATCGGAAGCCGTGTCGGACATTCAGCTTCCAAAATGCTCGCAAACTGAAACACTCCAGGGTTTGCGCCGTTCAGGAGCCAAAACATTTGAGTTGCAAGGCGTTCGAAAACCAAGGTACGACTGTATATGATCAGATACAGGTTTTATGAGCCTTGAACAAGAGACTATTTAAGCTACTCTGAACTCCTTGAAGGAAGAGGGTTCAAGTGTAAATCATATTCTGTTTTTTTTCTACATCCCAGTAATCAATTTTTAAAAATAACCTCAATCATATTCTCCTACACCCCAGCAAACAAAGTATTATTTAGGAAAAAACATGCAGTTATGCTAGCCAGCAATGGCTCCAACCTGATAAGCAAACCAGTTGAGCTAGAATAGTTATTTTGATTGGACAATGTCACCCCCTCTAAACATTTAAAGTAATATTTGTTGAAACTTGCCCTCTCCAAGTGAGATGAAATATTTTAAGCAAACTTCTCCAGCATTCCTTCTCAACTGAGAAGGCACGGTTAAATTTCTGTTCCATACAAGGTCAAACATTGTGAGTATCAAATGCATGACATGCAAGTATTAAGGGATAGTAACTTAATGCATCAGTTAATACCAAGGTATACCCTGATGGTTAATAAATCAGAACCATATTTTGATAAAACAGAGCATTTTATATTGTTGTTCAATACTGAATTGGCAGAAATATGTCCCGCACTATATAAATTTTTGCCGTTTACTTCTGTTGGAAATATTAAACTCTTTTCACATCAATATAGAACTAGTATTTTTAAAATCCTAAATTTATTGAGGGTAGCCGTTAAATTTCATGCCCAATATTGATTTTTACGTTTATTAGGTAGCCTGGCAAGTACATGACCTTGCCTTCAGGTGGAAATTCCTAATACCATTTAAAAGCCTCAATCATAACTAACTAAATAAACCAATAAGCAGTGAAGCAAAGTACAATCTATCCTGAAAAGATGCAAACAGCTTTGCACGTATGCACCTGTTAAGTTTCAAAGTCAAAAATGCCATTGAATGCTTTGTAATGAATTAGTGTGATTCTCATATGGTTTCCAGTAACTGGTATTCAGAAGCATACTACCTTGACATGAGCCAGCTGGGTTAGGAACCATTGGGCGCCTTATTCTCCATGGAGCTGTTGAGTTTTCATTTATAGTCATCAAGGTTGTTGGCCATCACTGCTTCTTGTGGGTGCAGATTCCGTAGTTTGGCTGTGTGAAGTAGGGCTGGGAAATACCTGGTTTCCAACACTGTGATATATCACTAGCTAAACCAGGGGTCCCCAAACTAAGGCCCGCGGGTCGGATAAGGCCCAAGGGACTCGTTTATCCGGCCCGCAGTGACCCCCCCACTGCTGCCGCCGCCCGCTCTTACCTGCGCTGCGCGGCTGCCCACTTCCAGGTCGGAGGAGCACTGGAAATAGCTTGTGCACATGCGCAAGCGTTTCCGGTGCACATCCGGGTCGGAGGAGGCCCGTGCACATGCGCACAAGCTATTTCCAGAGCTCCTCAGACCCAGAAGTGCGCTGGAAATAGTGTGTGGCGCACGCGTATGGGCACACGCTCTCCAGCCCACTGCGCGATCGGCTCTGGAGACACCTGCCCAAGGCGTGGTAAGTTTGCTGACCCCTGAGCTAAACACTGTGATATACTGATATGTCACAATGTCTAAAATAAGCATGGATCTATGTAGAGGCATTGGCTGGCTTCACAATATTTCCCACATTGTGATTTTTGCATAGGATGCGCACGCACACATCATGATTTGCAATATATTGCCGGGTGAAAAACTATGAAACTGATATCATGATATGGACTTCAAACTGGTTTTGGATGGTATATCAATATATTGCCCAGCCCTAATGTGAAGGAGTACTTTCTTTGTCCGAATCTTCATTGAATGCTCCTGATTTCTAGTATAATGGACATTTGACAGAGTGCCTTAGACCCCTACTTCGCTCCTGCTGGCATCTGGGATGAGGGAGACTAAAAGCAGGTTGTGGGCACTTGAAGACAATGGAACAAGCCCTCCCCGACCCCGGTAGTTACTGCACTTTCCAGCTCTCATATTTGGGCCTGACCACCATCCAATTAAGGGATGCGGGTGGCACTGTAGGTTAAACCACAGAGCCTAGGGCTTGCCGATCAGAAGGTCGGCAGTTTGAATCCTCACGACGGGGTGAGCTCCTGTTGCTCGGTCCCAGCTCCTGCCAACCTAGCAGTTCGAAAGCACGTCAAAGTGCAAGTAGATAAATAGGTACCGCTCCGGCGGGAAGGTAAACGGCATTTCCATGCACTGCTCTGGTTCACCAGAAGCGGCTTAGTCATGCTGGCCACATGACCTGGAAGCTGTACGCCGGCTCCCTCGGCCAATAAAGCGAGATGAGCACCGCAACCCCAGAGTCGGCCACAACTGGACCTAATGGTCAGGGGTCCCTTTACCTTTATCTTTACCATCCAATTATTCAGCATTCAGTGTCCTCTCTGGGCATAGCATGTTAGGTAATTTGTGAGTGGAAATGGCCACAGCACATAACAGCCAAATGCTTCCCATTCGCATTCGACGCCCAAGCCTGCTCACTAGAATTTTCCCTGCTAGTGGCTCCTGCTTCTTGAAAAAAACCTCAGGCAGTGCCTGCCTTTGGCAGTGAGAGGAGGAAGCTGTGGGTGGTTTCTTCCCTCCAGCAGGATCAGGATAAGAAACGAGACCAGCAGGATGGCAGAGGGAGAAGAAATAGTAACTGAGAAGAAATGGGTGTATTCTACCCTTGTTTACTTTGGGAGTGAGGACAGTGGCAAGTCAGTCAAAGAGAATCTGATGCCCTTAATTCTATCCCTCTCTTATTCTGTTTTCCCCATGTGCATGTTTATTTAAATTATTTAAATTAAATTTTGCCACAAAGGGAGACAGGGGTGTGTGTGTGTTCCTGGTTGTTTGCTTTTCTAACTTCTCCTATAAATGCTTATCAGCGCAAGGAGACATCATTCAGACAGGTTATTCTCTCTCTCTCTCTCTCTCTCTCTCTCTCTCACACACACACACACACACACACACACACACACTTGCTAAACAACAAAGCAAGAACCAAGGCTTGGTTTGAATAAGATGTTTTTCCTGAAGCATGTGCATAACCAATTGGGGAGCGGAAAAGTTTACAGGAGCTTTTTAAAGCATTTACCTGAGAGTAAGCCCCATTGAACTTGGTGAGGTTTACTTATGTGTAGACACGTGTATAATCAACTGGTTATGGTCCCATAGAATTCAAATGGCAATGCAATGGAGTAAAATACAATATAAGAAATAAAAGAAGCAATGAAAATGCAATCAAAAATCAATGAGAAACCCACAGGCATATGGTGGACCACCTGAATGAAGATTGTGGACCAGCTTGGGCACTCCCATCATGGTGGATTCTGATTCACAACTTGAACCTAATTATGGACCTTGAGCTTGTTTGTGGTTCTATCAGGAGTGCAGCTATCTTGACTGAAGAACGGTACAGTCCTTCTATCTGGGATGATCGGCCTCTTCCACTGAGCGTGCAGGTTTGGGAGGGACGGGTGGCACCTGCCTAGCCAGTCAGATCAGCTGAATCTACCCTGGTGATCAGTGGGGTGGCAGATGTTACAGTCAAATCACCCTCACATCCACTTGAACCTAATTATTAGACTCGGATAAAGACTCGTGACTCCGTTGATACGAGCCCCTAAAATCACACTGAAATCCTGATAGGGACTAGTGTTTAATCGTTTTTAACATCCACCAGGGTGCAGTCTGGGAGCTGTACAACAAAATCTCAAACTCGATGTAGGATCCACAGTAACGCAGACTCTGAACAAAATTGATGTTGACCAACAGTGCCCCCTGCTGGCTAGATCAGCTACATAATGGGGACACAAATCATCATGCAGCATAATCGGGAGAATAAATATCCTAGGCTGAACAAATCTTAACTGCTGCAACATTTTCAGCTCTTTGCACAACTGATGCTTACAGATTTGCCTCTGGTGCTTGGGGAGTGGAAACAGGTAGATAAATATTGTTACCGTCAAGCTCTGGCAAAGCAGCAACTAGAACAGCTAAAATTTCAGACAATCAAAATAATGCTTGTGTTTAAGTTTGACGTCATAGAATTGCAGCTGCATTGCTGCTGTGTAACACAGAGCCTACCCATGGAATGTATCCCTTGGGGTGGATTTGGGGCTGTGGGGATGGTGCACACAAGGGGGCGCCATCTCAAAACCCAGTAAGTGAGGTGCTGGGCTCTGATGAGGTCCTGGAGTCCTGCCTGTATCACATAGCCTAGTGAGTGCTTTCCCAGCTTTTGGAAGGAGGTAGGTGGGACGCGGGTGGCGCTGTGGGTTAAACCACAGAGCCTAGGACTTGCCTATCAGAAGGTCGGTGGTTCGAATCCCCGCAACAGTGTGAGCTCCCGTTGCTCGGTCCCTGCTCCTGCCAACCTAGCAGTTCGGAAGCACATCAAAGTGCAAGTAGATAAATAGGTACCGCTCCAGTGGGAAGGTAAATGGTGTTTCCGTGCGCTGCTCTGGTTCGCCGGAAGCAGCTTAGTCATGCTGGCCACATGACCCAGAAGCTGTACGCCGGCTCCCTCGGCCAATAAAGCGAGATGAGCGCCGCAACCCCAGAGTTGGTCATGACTGGACCTAATGGTCTGGGGTCCCTTTACCTTTAGGAGAGTTTTACAATTCCACCAGAGCCCTTGCCTCTCCTTCCCAAAGCCAGGCGCCTCCCTACCTGCCTTGGGGAAGGCTGGGAGAGGAGCACCAAATTTTGGCCTGGCATAGGGTGCCGTAGTGCCCATGTCCGTCACTGTTCCCTTTGGAGTGGTGTGTGTGTGTAGCATTTGAGCTTAAATAAGACCTGAATCTCTTTCCCTAGGGAACTCTATGCACTTATTGCACTGCACTGACAATTCACTGGGCAGAGATGAAACACTTGACACTTCGGTCACATCATGTGCCTCTGCCCAATAGTAAGTAGATCAGGCTAGTTTGCATTCTTCTTCCAAGTTTTGAAAGCACCAAGAAGGGCACCTCAAAAATAGGTACCGGTGAGCAGTGCGGTGTTCAGTTAATCAGTTGGTTAGTTGACTTAAAACTCATTTTGTTTATTTATTTCAGTTGGTATACAGTGGTACCTCAGGTTAAGTACTTAATTCATTCCGGAGGGCCTCCTGCTGCTGCCGCACCGCCGGAGCCCGATTTCTGTTCTTATCCTGAAGCAAAGTTCTTAACTTGAAGCACTATTTCTGGGTTAGCGGAGTGTGTAACCTGAAGCGTATGTAACCTGAAGCGTATGTAACCCGAGGTACCACTGTACTGCCTTTCCTCCGAAGATCACAACATAAAAACACAAAATACAGAATAAAACAAAAACAAGCCAATAACTCTGCTCCCTCAAAGACATTTAAAAGGCCCTAGGATGTTAATCAGCCAAAGGTCTGGTTATAGAGAATTGTTTTTATTTATTTATTAAGTAATCGAGAAAGTGCCCTCATTCTCTCTCTCTCTAATATTTATACTGGTCCGCTGGCAAACCGTCATGACAGTCTGAGCCACTAGGAGGTGCAAGAGGCACACAGACTGGGCCAGAAACATAGCCCAGAGCCTGAATGAGTCATCTCAGAAGTGGGAGGCACCACCATGACTTGCAGGAGAGAAACTCTCCTCCCTTTTTTTCTTTCACCCTGACACCAAGGGAGTCTTTTTCTGTCAGGGGAGGGAGGGAGGAGATATTGTTACCCTTTTGGAAGCTGAGGAAGCTGGAACATGTGGTCTTGGGAAGGAAATTGAGGCAGGGAGAGGGGAGATGTCACAGAGGTAAATTCTAGGAGAGGGAATTTGAGACTGGGAGACGGGAGGCTGGGACACAACCCCTCCAGTTAAGTAGATATTTGCAGGCGCTCGTTCTGTGAGTACAGAACATGACCCAATGCATCGCTTTAGAGCCTGCTTTTCACCAGGTTTCTCTCAACCAGCAGCTCTGACCAAGTAACTGAAGATCTTGGCACTGAGAGAGGAGGAGGAGGAGGACTGATTACACAAGAATCATCTTAACCCAACAAACCTGCGCATTACTAGATCCTTTTGCAGCTATATTTAAATTAAGAGTGTGGGGAAGTACAGAGGAAGTGCAAATGCAGTTTCTCAGAAAATTGATGCAAGAACCCGCAGGCGTGAAAGGCAACATCTGATGAAGATCATTCAAGGTTTTTTTTGAATGGCATGGAAGTAAAGAGCATTTGCTACTTTTTCCTAATGAGGCGGATCCAGTTCAACAAACTCGTGAGGAGACGTACCAGCTTTCTCCTTTTCACTTGTGTTCTGAACAGAGAGAACAGGGGAAAAGAATGGAGCAGGCCTGCCTGTCTTACATGTTAAAAGGTTGTTCTAGGTTTAGGGCAAGCATTTGGTTAATCCCATCGAGAAATATCCCACAAAGTTGTTCTGTTAGCATAAGAAATTTGGGCTGTGTCCCCATAGCCCCTAAATCTGTTCAGGGGTTTCCCCCAACTCTCCATAGCAAATTTGGAGACGACATGGGAGGCGATGACAGTACTATTGTGCAACTGCAAATACTTGCATTAAAGCACTTACTTTGTTGGGTACTGCCCTTGTACTTTGCACTTCCTTTGAAGGAACTTTGGACATTGCCCTATCTCATTTTTAACATGCAGCTCCTCTATGCATTAAGAAGATAGTGGCTTTTTCAAACCCAGCCAGTAAGATCCATGACATAGTGGGGATTTGACTTTGCAACACTCTCATCCTAGCCCAACAGTTTTATCCTGCTCAACATTCAAGGCGAAGGTAATAGATGCCATAATGACGTGTTAAAAAAACTGCTTGTTTTAATGCCTTCTGGCCGGCAGGTGGAGATACAGCACAAGGCAGCGTTCCCAAGTTAATCATTCTCAGAAAGGAAAAGTTTCACAAGAACCCATTACCGGGTATGCTGCAAGGCTCCAGAATTAGATTTGTGCATTTCGTACCATTAAAAAAAAAAAATAGTCTATAGGAAACGGCAACAACATCTATATGACTCAGATCTCTAAGTTCTGGAAATCACTGCTGTACTTAACAACTGGGGTGTTGCGGGGCTGTTAATGGCTATTAGCCATGATGGCTATATGGAAATGCTGTGTCCAAAGGCATTTATGCTACTAAATCACAGTTGCTGGGAAGCAGGAGGAGGAAAGGACTATTGACTCTCTGTCCTGTTTGTAGGCGTCCCAGAAGCATCTGGTGGGTCGCTGAAAAACAGGATGAACTAAATTGGGAAAGGGGAGCTGTGTTCTTCTAGATTTTGTCAAGACTCTGAACATCTCTGATCACTGGTTTCCCCATCCCTGGACTACGTGGGCCTAAACACTATTCCAGCAGCATTCTCCACTCCCTGGGGCAATCATGGCATCTGTTGATTTATCAGTTTTATTATGCTAGGGCTTCATCTGTTGACATTGGTGGAAAAACGGGTTTCATTGTTGACAATTGCAAACGTTCATCAGTATGTTTAATAAACTATTCTTCTATTTTCATATTGATTTTTTTACAAGGCTGCTGAACTTTTCCACTGTTTTGGTGAGCTGGGTGAATTAAATGTATTATAGCAGCGGATGTGGGGGAAACTCAAGTTCAAATTCCTGTTTGACCGTGAAAAAGCAAGTCACTCTCCACACACCTTACTCCTTAAAAGTAAAGGTAAAGGGACCCCTGACCGTTAGGTCCAGTTGCGGACGACTCTGGGGTTGCGGCACTCATCTGGCTTTATTGGCCGAGGGAGCCGACGTTTGTCCGCAGACAGATTCTGGGTCATGTGGCCAGCATGACTAAGCTGCTTTCTGATGAAACCAGAGCAGCGCACAGAAACACTGTTTACCTTTCCACCGGAGTGGTACCTATTTATCTACTTGCACTGGCATGCTTTTGAACTGCTAGGTGGGCAGGAGCTGGGACCAAGCAACGGGATCTCACCCCGTTGCGGGGATTCGAACCGCCAACCTTCTAATCGGCCAGCCCTAGGCTCAGTGGTTTAGACCACAGTGCCACCCACGTCCCTACCTTACTCCGTATAGGAGACTAAATTGATGCTCTGAGCTCAAGGTGGGACAACATACATGTGATGTGTAAGCAGTGAGATTCGTTCAGATTCTAACACAATACTGAAGGGGGCTTTTAAAGGCCTACATGGTACATTAACTTGAGAAGCAAGTTTAATTTATCCTTCCCCCATGTCTAAAAAGTTTCTGCAGTGGGGATGCCGTTGATTCAAAGCACTTTTGCCTTTATTAAATGCTTGGCCATTCAATTCCAGTGGAGGATCCTAGGCTCCCCCACCTGTGAGCTTTTGAAGAATCATCAAAATTTGAATTGGGGCAAAAATTCAGGAAGAAGCAGGGAAATAGCAGTAAAACAGAACCCCCTAATACTTTTCTTCATGCATTTGCCTGGCATGGGGCCTATCTGCCTAATCCTAGTGCTCTCTCCCTCTCTCTCTCTCTCTCTCTCTCCTCCCTTTTGGTTTGGTTTGGCTCCTTTCTTGCATGCACAGGCACCTATGTGGTATTGCTGAATAGTGCTAAAAAAAGACCCAACTGGCAGGCAGACCCAATAAGCAGGGAGCAGCTGGCATGGCTCCTCTGCAAGCATTCATAGCGTTGAAAACCCTCCTCCACCCCCATGTTCAAAAGGTTTTGTTTTCTTTGTTAGCTGCTATCATGTGATGCAAACACGGACTGCAGCAGTTGATTGACTAAGCTGGTGCTGTCACACAGAAAACAAAGAGGAGGCTTTGCAGGATAGGATAGGGAGCTGCTGGCTGATATAGCCTGTAAAGACTAGCAACAGCACATATAAACAAACAATGGTGTGTTTGGCCCCCGTCCCCTGACTCCACTCTCACCGACAGACCCAAGCAAAGAAACTTTGCAAACATTCCCGGCCTGCAATGTAAATCTTCAATTTTTTTAATTTCTCTTATTCCTGTCTCCCAACTCCCCTTTCGCTGGGTTGACGACAAGGACTCAGAAGCAATTTTGGCCTGATCTTAAGGAGTTGCAGTAGCATGGAAGAAACAAACCCTTCAAACATTTTTTTAAAAAATGAGAACAGAAAAAGAGCAAGGGCGGGGGGGGGGGGGACGGACACAGGCAATTCCTACAAAGTCCTGGCAACTCAGTGACAACTTCATTGTATTTCCATCAGCCGTTCAGCCACAAAATGGACCCCTGCAGCACTCACACACACACACAAAAGAGGCACTGCAGCTTTCAAAAACGCTTACAGAACGTGGACCATGCAGGCCTCTAGAAAGGAAGGCATTCCAGAATGAGTGCCAAAACGGAAAATGTGCTTCTCTTTGTTGCCACCAGCTGGATCTCAGATGGTTGCAGCACTCTTGGACCACAGTCCCATCCGATGATGCAAGAGCACAGGGGAGGGTTTTAAGATACAATTCCAGATTCAGAAGCCCCAGTGTCTGTAGTCTTGAGCCGCTGATGTCACCAGCTGCCTAAGTTCTTCAAACTTATTGGAAACACCTATCTTCTATCTGCTGCTGGATGAAAAGGCAACAGCTGGCCTGAGAACAAGTGGGACTCAAATGCACAACATCTGGAGGGATTAAGTTGGCCATCATAATCGGTTGGCCGTGAAATGTGAATGTTCCACAATCCAAACCCAGCTTGAACGCCTCGTTTTGATGGACCAAGCCCTATTCTTCAGTCACTTGCTATAATAAATGGCTTTACGAGCTGCCTAAGAAACAGAGCAAAACAATGGAAAGGCTACGTTTGGGGGAAGACTGTAGCTCAGTTGTAGAGTACCTGCAATGTTTTCAAAAAATTCCAGGTTCAACCCTAGGAATCTTCAGGCTGGGAATGTCCCATACGAAGCCCCTGAAGAGATGCTGCAGTGTCAACAAAACTGGCCAAGACCGACCAATTCTGATTCGGTATAAGGCAACTTCCTAGATTCCTAAACACTATGGAATAAATGTTTGTGGCAACCTGAAGAACTTGAGGAGGAAGTGCACGGTACAGACCAATGATTAAATAATCATAACCTGTATTTTCAATTTTTATGATCAATTTGCCTAAACATCTTTGGAGTCTCACTAAATCAGTCACATGTTGCCCACTTTGAGTTGTAGCCAATGATAGTTCTACTCAGAGTAGACCCATTGAAATGAATGGATCTAAATTAGTCGTGCTCCGAGTAGAACCTAGCTGGATGCAACCCTTGGGTTTTGGCAGGAGAAAACTGGCAATTCCAGCTAATTGTCATATTGCAGTATGACAAGCTAAACTACTTGCCAGATCTGTCAAAGACTTTCACCAAACTGTGAAAATAAAGTGACGGGAGTATTTTAAATGTTATCATCTGCCATTTCATGCCATCATGCTTGTTTTCAATATGTTCCTTTTCCTGGGTGATCTCAGCAATGCCTTTAACCTACAGAAGCTGTTCTGCTATCCTCATTTCCTTTCTGAATCTTCCATTATACAGATGGGCTAAAATGATTATCCCTAAAATGGGTTATGTCCACACACACACACACACACACACACACACACATTCTTCCTGCTATTAAAATCTGCTATGCAATATACAAGACACGTTAGCAATTCTAATGTGCAGGAAGTTTTCTGTGAAACTTGGGAGGTCATCTATAATCTAAAACGAACTTTTGAGGATTTGGTTTTTTTAAATCCACTAAATAATAATGAATTAAACACTATAAAGATGAGTTACCTTTCAAAAGTTCCACCAGGAAGAAATACTACTATGTATTGCTGTTTGATTTTCCAGGATTTCAGTTCTTTTTTGTTCAATGTGCTCTTAGCAATAGGCAGGAGAGGAGAGGAGCCTTGCCAATAACTCGAATTCCTCAACATGGCTTAACCTTCCCATATACTTACCCCTAAAGTCCTTCCCCTCCACAGTATTCTCACCCAGGGATAGGTACACCAATTCTTCATACACTAAGCTGTCCAGCAGGTTTAACCCTATCAAACACTCCAGATCGCCATAATTATTCATAGAGGTTAAGGTTGTCAATCGCTACTATCATAGAATCATAGAATCATAGAATCATAGAGTTGGAAGAGACCACAAGGGCCATCGAGTCCAACCCCCTGCCAAGCAGGAAACACCATCAGAGCACTCCTGACATATGGTTGTCAAGCCTCTGCTTAAAGACCTCCAAAGAAGGAGACTCCACCACACTCCTTGGCAGCAAATTCCACTGTCGAACAGCTCTTACTGTCAGGAAGTTCTTCCTAATGTTTAGGTGGAATCTTCTTTCTTGTAGTTTGGATCCATTGCTCCGTGTCCGCTTCTCTGGAGCAGCAGAAAACAACCTTTCTCCCTCCTCTATGTGACATCCTTTTATATATTTGAACATGGCTATCATATCACCCCTTAACCTCCTCTTCTCCAGGCTAAACATGCCCAGCTCCCTTAGCCGTTCCTCATAAGGCATCGTTTCCAGGCCTTTGACCATTTTGGTTGCCCTCCTCTGGACACGTTCCAGTTTGTCAGTGTCCTTCTTGAACTGTGGTGCCCAGAACTGGACACAGTACTCCAGGTGAGGTCTGACCAGAGCAGAATACAGTGGCACTATTACTTCCCTTGATCTAGATGCGATACTCCTATTGATGCAGCCCAGAATTGCATTGGCTTTTTTAGCTGCCGCGTCACACTGTTGGCTCATGTCAAGTTTGTGGTCAACCAAGACTCCTAGATCCTTTTCACATGTAGTGCTCTCAAGCCAGGTGTCACCCATCTTGTATTTGTGCCTCTCATTTTTTTTGCCCAAGTGCAATACTTTACATTTCTCCCTGTTAAAATTCATCTTGTTTGTTTTGGCCCAGTTCTCTAATCTGTCAAGGTCGTTTTGAAGTGTGTTCCTGTCCTCTGGGGTGTTAGCCACCCCTCCCAGTTTGGTGTCATCTGCAAATTTGATCAGGATGCCCTTGAGTCCATCATCCAAGTCGTTGATAAAGATGTTGAATAAGACCGGGCCCAAGACAGAACCCTGTGGCACCCCACTAGTCACTCTTCTCCAGGATGAAGAGGAACCATTGATGAGCACCCTTTGGGTTCGGTCAGTCAGCCAGTTACAAATCCACTGAGTGGTAGCATAGTCAAGACCGCATTTTACCAGCTTCTTTACAAGAATATCATGGGGCACCTTGTCAAATGCCTTGCTGAAATCAAGGTAGGCTACATCCACTGCGTTCCCTTCATCTACCAGGCTTGTAATTCTGTCAAAAAACGAGATCAGGTTAGTCTGACATGACTTATTTTTCAGAAATCCATGCTGACTATTGGTGATCACAGCATTCCTTTCTAGGTGCTCACAGACTGTTTGCTTAATGATCTGCTCCAGAATCTTCCCTGGTATTGATGTCAGACTGACTGGGCGGTAATTATTTGGGTCCTCTCTTTTCCCCTTTTTGAAAATAGGGACAACATTTGCCCTCCTCCAGTCTGCCGGGACTTCGCCTGTTCTCCAGGAATTCTCAAAGATGACTGCCAGTGGTTCTGAAATCACATCTGCCAGTTCTTTTAATACTTTTGGATGCAGTTCATCTGGCCCTGGAGACTTGAATACATCTAGACTAGCCAAGTATTCTTGTACTATCTCCTTAGTTATTCTGGGCTGTGTTTCCTCTGCTGAATCATTTGCTCCAAATTCTTCAGGTCGGGCATTGTTTTCTTTATCGGAGAAGACTGAGGCAAAAGTCTTCTACTATGATGGCTTTGATATGAATGTCAGCTGGCAATACATAGCACACAGACCGAATATAGTTAAGCCATTGAGGCTTCCTGTAATTTGTCCCTGAATTCACAAGAATTGTAATTTCTGACACACACACACAAAATCCTTTGGCAAGGCAGACTTGGCCATGTGTCTTGTTGCCTATCCAGAACTATGTAACTCACACATAAAATTATAAAGTTGCTTCAGTGTGGTCATTTGATGCTGTCCAGAATGGCAGAAGCCATTATAGTTCAGATCCTAAGGCTCTATATATACCACTCTATATACTACCACAGCTATGGGCCCTTGTTAGGGGAATAGACCACTGAAGGATTAAGCAAAGTCATAGTGATATATTTTCTAGGCCGTGGGCTTAGTTGGCTTGTTAAAACATTATAATCGCCACTGTTGCTTACAGGAATGAAGTGTGGGCTTTTCAAGAGACTTCCTCTTTCACCAATACATTTTAAGTATATCTGTTTACTGAAATGGTGCCCGAAATAACGTTTAAGAGGGGGAAAATAGTACATTCTCCAGGGCTTGGTCACATAGATCACCGGGTGGCAACACAGTGCAACATCATCACTTTGTGTTGTGGTCAACTGGGAATAACGCTTGCCAGTTCTGCAAGGCCAATTTAAGTAATACACTGCAAGAGACACATAATTGTCATATTCTTTTCCCTATGAAATGCACCAGACTACAGGGAGTTTATTGGTGCTATTTTATGAGACGTCTGTGTCCTACTAAAGCCAGAGTGTGCTTGGGTGGTCTTTGGTATTATAAACAAGGGCAATGTTGTACCACAGAAGTGCATCGGGACGTTTGCTGGTTATGATCCACATCCAAACACTTTTAACGGGAGCATTTGCAACAGCATGGTGGTGTAAAATGCATAACAAAGATTCCATTTTATACCCCCAAGAGCTAGTAAAGTGAAAGACGATGTTAAGTTGCAAAGCAGTCTTGGTTTACTTTGCAGAACGAAACCTTGTTCTTGCATGAAAACTAAAAAGAGTGTGAAGTTGGGTGGAATCCAGCAAGTATCATTCCACTGACAGAAGGCATCTGCAATGGGACAGGGAGGCAACTTTTGAAAATTCCTTCTGCCCCCTGCAGCTGCCCACCCACCAAATAAAAATCTGCTCTGGGGAGAGGTTGCCAAAAATTGCCTCCCCTTCCATTCTGTTGACAGCTGCCTTCTGTCAGTGGAGACACTCATTGGATTCCACCCATTCTACACTAATTACCTTAAAAGCCTATGTGGCTGTATATGTGACTCTCTTCTATATCCCTTAAAATAAAAATTTAGCTTATGACTAGATTCACACTAAACTTCAAACCACCCGCTCTATAATGTTTCAGAATCGTGCAGTGGTAATTGGCTTTGGTTTAAGTGACGCTTTGTATGTTCCTAAACTCACTTTGATATCCTGCATTTTAGCAGGGGAAGAATTTAGGACCACATTGGGGAAAAGGTGTGGGTGATGGTTATCCATTGCATACTTTCTCTCTAAAATGAGGTTTCAGCTTGTGTGAACCAGGCATAAAATCATACACTATGAAGGATAAAGTTGAAACACTAATTCCAGTTACTTTGCTGAGGAAAAGTTGGTCCTCAGCCAAAAGGGCTAAGAAAACAGGCAGCACAATCCTATGTGTGTTCATTCAGAAATAAATCCACTACATTCAAGGGATTTACTCCCATGTAAGCATGTCTAGGATCGCAGCCTTGGTGTTCTTCATTTGCTCTTTTCAAGCTAACTCTAATCACTGGCCTAAACCCTCATCACATTCTGAACACATGCAGAGGCAAATCTTTCAACAAAACTGCAGTTTAATTTCAGAAAGTGTTAAAATATACTGTACATCAACTTCTGACATACTACGTTAGTATACACAAATGGTCTCTTGAAACTGTATTTATGAAATGTACATTTTAATTTAAATACTCAGTATACACTGCACTTAATCTGCATGTTGCATTTATTAAATACATTAAAATCTGCAATGTAACAAAACGTTTTCTGCATACGAAATTCAAAACACCATTTTAAATGAACAAAAGATGGCTCACTTCATTTTTTAAACTAGTGCGTAACACACCAGCTCAGCTCCACCAACACTAGCTGTTCTTTCTTTTTTTTATTTGACATTGTTCACAGACTATTACATATCACAATAAGAGTGCTGGATAAAACATGAGGTACGAAAGTGGTTCAAAGATTATAGGTCATGCAGATCATGCTAGACAGCAAAGAAAAATGTGAATGAGAACACTAAATAAAAATACATAAAGAATGTGCATTATAAAATAAAAACTCAATTACACAGCTTTGCTTCTTTGGTTACAAAGTAGGTTGAACAATTTCACAGCTTTTTATTCCCACCCAAAAAATAATAATAATCATACGAAATGTCAAAAAGCAGAGGAATCATGGCAATTTCTCTATTAGAAAGTAGAAACAGAAATGAGCAAAGTTTTCTTCATCAAAATAGCCCATCAATTATCTCACAATGACTGGCGACTACCTGTACAGACGCACTATGGTCTTCATACTTACAATATACAAAAATTTACATTCAAGCTGGGTCTTAACTACTGAAAATAAATACCAAAAGGTAAATTGCCATTAGTGTTAGAAATATGCCAGGATTCTTTTGTTCAATTATTGCCTAAACATTTTATCTATTAAACTCAATCCTGCCTATATCAATTTTTACTGATACTTACATTTATTTTTTTAAAAAAATTAAAAGTTCTGTGACATTGTTCATGTACATTATGAATAGCAGCCCTGTAATAAATAAAAACACAAATAAATGAAACTAATGTAGGCAAATGTTACTTATAATTGAAAGAACAGTGGCTCTAAAGATGAGTTTGTTGCTATGTGAAAAAGCAAGGCTCAAAGTAATCCATGAGTAATGGAAACCTTGAAGAGCCTCACCAAAGCTCTTAAAGACCCCACTCATGTGCACCAAATAAATGCAGACTTTTGCATTATAACTCCTTCTATCATTTCCCTTTTGCACTGATGGCATAATTGAACACCAACTGTGCTGCATGACATCTCAGTGAGGGAAAGCTCTTGTAGAATGATTGTCTAATACTGAAAAGGCCCAAACACACAACTGAAGCATGGCTACTCGCTTTCATATAAAGTGGAAAGAACACCAGTGGCACACAAGGACAGATTGCTTTCAGTTTCTTAATGAGGCAAGAAAGCTTTATGCTGAGGAGACATTCGGCTGCTGCGGAGGTTGCGTTGGCTGTACTATCACTGTTTGCTGTTGAGAAGTGCTACTGGGGTTGGCCTGTTGGGTTGAGAGCTGGGATAACTGATCGTTGTTTGAGAGAGATTTTAACAGTGCATTTTCCCGTTCAAGTAAAGAGTTTCTTTCGACTAATTCTTTTATTTGTTCCTTCAGTACTTCCACTTCTTCTCTGACTGCGTACATCAAATGGCTTTTCACCAGATCCTGCAAACGGCAAATTAATTGTTAGATTTAATTTCTATAAACAGACTTTTACTTTGCACCAAATTCTTGGGCGTAACTTCATTAACAGTTAAATTTGGATCCTAGCACCAAAAGTTAAATAGAAATATCTAGAAATCAAAATACACAGGATTAACTCCCCAGCATTGAATTCACTTGCTGTATTATGGCCAACTTCCAAAGCACTCAAAAAACACCAATGCTAGATGTCTATATGTTGCTTTCAGGAAGGTAACCTAAATACAGGGATTTCTTACTCTCAAAAAGCTTCATAATATTTTTGTTGACAGAAATAGATAATAAGCAATGCTCTAGTTCAGAGAGCTCTCCAAAATGGTGGCTGAAAACCCATAAACATTAAAAAGGTAAAGGTACCCCTGACCATTAGGTCTAGTCACAGACGACTCGGGGGTTGAGCGCTCATCTCGCTCTATAGGCATTTGTATGCAGACAGCTTCCGGGTCATGTGGGCAGCCTGACTAAGCCGCTTCTGGCCAACCAGAGGAGCACATGGAAACGCTGTTTACCTTCCTGCCAGAGTGGTACCTATTTATCTACTTGCACTTTGACGTGCTTTTGAACTGGAGCTGGGACTGAGCAACGGGAGCTCACCCCGTCGCAGGGATTTGAACCGCTGACCTTCTGATCAGCAAGCCCTAGGCTCTACATTAATATCTCACACCTCAAGGAGCTCAGATAATTATATTTAAGCTTCAACACCCCTATGAAGTAAATCATAGTTGCTATTGCCCATCAAGTCAGCATCCTGGCTAAACAGGGACAGAACTTGTCTGTGACAAGTAAACTGTTGTAAACTGGATGAAAATGGTCTCTTTTCTCATGGGCAAATGTAAGAAAACAAACGCTGTGACCAAAGCTTCCTATTTTGGCTAATTTTAAGAAGTTCTGCTCTTTTAAATCTGAGGATCACAACCACAGGCAAGTTAATTTTACAGAACCTATATTGTATGTATGATTAGATTGATTTTGTGTGCTTCTGAAGTAACCCCCAATTTTGCCATATTGCTTAGCTTTGAATTCTGTACATTCTTTATGATTACGTACAAACAAAATCTTTGTCTACTCTTGTTTGCAGCAGTGACACTGAGGCTAACAGAGCTGGTACTCTGGAAACTAATCCACTTGCACCACAGGGATCCCCACCAGCTCTCCATCATATGACCATAAATACTGATTAAAAATATGGGGCTTGCTAGCCTTGCCCAACTTGAACTGACGCGTTTTGAGTGGCAACACTTTTCTTATCAGAAAACCCATGGAAAGACTGGAGGATCACATTCCCCTGGATGGACCTGACCATTCAGCTCTATCTCCAGAGAGCCTGTTCCTGCCTTTAGAGATTAAGTAGGTGGCAACTGATCACAGGGCATTTTTCACTGGCAGGGCTCAGTCTTTGCAACACTCTCCTGAGAGCAGACCACTTAGCATCTATTTTTCTGCCTTTCACATATTAGAGGAAGGCACTCCATTTCCTGGGCTTTTTGCAGCAGCTGCTTTTTTACTTTTTCATTATGACTAAGCTAGTAAAAACAAACCAGTTTTACCATTCCTATAGTGATCTGATGTACATTTATGAGGGAAGGCAGGTTATAAAATGTTTTCAATAAATAATTTCAAGCAACTTGGAAATGAAGCTGTTTCCGGAGCCCAAAAGTATCTTCGCATAACTGGTGGGAGCCAACACAACAGGAAACAGTACATTAGTTTGGAACATTGAAGTAGACTACTGACTTTGGCATTTCATGGAATAGAATAATGCATTCGGATCAATATTCGCTTAGACTCAGGGCAGAAAGAAACACTGTTTTCTGTCCATGGTTTGCCCTACTATTTTTTTCAGTAGAATTTGTTCTCCCTTCATTTTTTTCCTCCAAAACTGGATGGCTGGAAAGCATGAAGATGTAACAGCTCTTCCTCTAGCTCCCAAGCCTTTTGTAAACTAAAATCCTTACACGTGCTATTTTTTAAAATGTCTGGATGCAGTACTGAACAGGAAGGGGAGAGTGGCAGCCAAGTACACTTGCCCCGGGCCTCAGAGGGCTAATCCAGTCAGGGAGCCCGGCCAGGAGCCAGCTGCCTTTTTGTCTGAGCATAAAACTTTATTCTAACAAAACTCCTGGGCCTGAGACAAGGTCTACACAGGCTTGGTACTGAAGCAATGGCCAACATGTCAAAGATTTTGGATAGCAAAGCAATGCTTTTGATCATACCAAATAATGATGTGCTAAAGTAAAGGCAGTCCTACTAGAGAATTAGCATTGTCTTGGTGTAAGCTAAAACTTTTGGACCTGGGTATGATGTACAGTGGTACCTCTGGTTACGTACTTAATTCGTTCTGGAGGTCTGTTCTTAACCTGAAACTGTTCTTAACCTGAAGCACCACTTTAGCTAACGGGGCCTCCTGCTGCTGCCACCGCCGTGCGATTTCTGTTCTCATCCTGAAGCAAAGTTCTTAACCCGACATATTATTTCTGGGTTAGCGGAGTCTGTAACCTGAAGCATATGTAACCCAAGGTACCACTGTACATTAACTTCACTGTAGTAATATATCGGTTTACACATGGATTCTCCCACCCACCCCCTGAAAGTGCCTGAACACATTTGGAATGGCACTACATGAACTTCCAAGATGACTTTACAATTGGTGCTTCTTTGCTCATAATAGAATTGCATAAATGGCATGGCACAAGGGCACAGTGAAGGCAAGCAGCAGGTTGAAGCCTAACATGTTCATGCTATACATGATACCATATTATTACCATGTAAACTGCTCTTTTCCACCTATACGGAGTCCTCAAGAGACAAACAATTGCTTGTGTCTGCTTTATGATTTTCTACCTTTAACATCTCTTCCTGTTGTGTCCTTACAATCCATCAATGTAGGTTATGCAAAAATGACGACAGCAGGCTACAAACCCAGCGCTCTTTAAGAATTAAACAGTTCAGTTCTCTACTTACCATCGCCTGTTCTATTTTGTTGTCAATGGCTACAACACTCGCACCAGATGCACTGTTTAAAAGAAAAGACAAAACACATGTACATGAACTCCAGTGACCTCTGGAATGTTGTTCAGCAAAACTGAATGAAAGGCAAATTGCTCCTTGTGTATTTTATTATGGTTTCCCACAACAACAAAAATGCAGCATTTATATATAATGCTTTTCAGTGCTCAAACTGCTTCTTATGTATCTCAGCAATAATTACAAACCTTTAAGGATGGTCAGTCGGATCTCCATATACTCAGGAACAAGATGGAAAAGAATTATATCCTCAGATCATAAAGATTCAATTCCAGAGAAAGTTAGACATATTTAAGTCCCATCAAAATCAATGGGTGTTAAGCATTTAAGTGCTTTCAATGGGACTTAGACATGGCTAGTTCTTGCCAGAATGGGCCCAAGGTGTATCTACGCAAACTGTGGCCCTTGTTTAAGCAGTGAACAGGCCTCTCAAGAGAGTACAATGAGATAGTGATGTCATTGTCCTATTGGTTGTCATGGTTTGGTACCCTGAGCACCCTTTTTGTGTAACTTAATAGTTCACAATTATAACCAAGTCAACCGCTTTGGTGCTTTTGTGTATGTTAAAGTGGCATTTCGATGCAAGTTTGTTTTGTCTACTGTGACAGCCAGTATATACAGTATATACCTAGATATTATCCAGTATGACGGAAAGCCAACATTTATGTCTCAATTCAAACGATACTATAAGCAGGATGTACTGTAATTTGGACACCTCCAACATGTGGTACACAGAAAAATGAGACCAATTTTGTTGGGCTTTTTTTTTTTTAAAAAAAGCTACTGGATGTTTGCATTTCAACTTTTTTCAGTATAACACCGAATGGGGCACAACTGTTGCCCTGGAGCATGTGATAAAACTTAAAAACATGTAGTTCCCAAGAGATTAGAGATCATCTTGAATAGAGGACTCTTGAATCCATTTCAAGATGCTCAGTGTGTTGGCCCGATGAGGAGCTTTCTTCAAAAGCCCAATGTGGCCTAGTTTTGTAAGCAGGAGATGTCATACCAACAACAGCACAACATGAATTTAATTGGTCAGAGACCCTGTGCTCACATATATATTTTTTTAAGTTTTAAAAATAAATAATTCTATGCCACTGCTCTGGACAAAGACCAAACAAAATGGCTTATAACATTGTGACTAAGTCTACAAGCGTTAAATTAGAGGCACATCATCCTGTATCTTAATAATCAAAACAAATGAAAGCACATTTCTGTAATTAGAAGAGAATTTGCAACTTACTATTTTAAATTAGTATTTATACTTTCTAAATGCTACATAAATAAAGTAGGCTACATGTATACATTAGGCAAGTGGAAGAACTGCTAGGTATCACGGATTTCCCCTGACCTCTGAAGTCCCCCGCCCAGCTGCTCCTAGGGGCAGGAGGGTCCTCCTGAGCATTATGGGATGTGGTGCAGAGGGCTGCCATGAAAGACCAGTGAAGATTGGATGGGGAGATCAGTGAAACTGGGTGCCTTTCTTGCAAAAGGAGAAGTGTTTCTACTTGCCAACTAATAAATTTTTATCTTAAGAGTTCAGTAAGGAGATTTGCAATTCAATAACTGCCAATTTTAAAGCTCAGGTTTACCATGGAGAGAAATTCATTTTGCCATATTTTAAAATGTGGCATTTTGTATTCAGCAGCAGACAACTCAAACAAGTTTTATCTGCTTGTCATTTCTGACATCCACCCTACTTTTCCCTGCTGAAAAAGTTTACATGTGATTACTCCTTTTTCATAATCCAGCATTCAAGCAGAAGACAAATTTAAATGCTCATAATTGGATTATATGTTATTACAAACCCTGCCCCAACATTGAGAACTTGTTTCTCCTTTCAAATGATGCCGCTGCAGCACCAGAGGTCAGCCTCAAATGCGCAATATTGCTTAGTTCAGAACATATTTACTATGTTATGTAGAAATACTCATTTTGTGTATTGCAAGAAGAGCAAGTTTACTACATTTAAGTAATGACTACTTAATATATTGATTTGTATTGTACCACAAACTTCTAACGCCAGTTTCTTGACCATTTTATTAGTGTACACTTAATGTATTTCAAATAAAGGGGGGGGGAGCAACAAGACAAGATAGGTTGCTACTCACAAAGTATTACTAAACAACCTTCATAAAATATTTAAAAGGAAGTAATTAAACAGGGATAACTAGAGTCCAACTCTGAGAAAAGAAGCAAGGACTCTGTAAGATTTAAAGGTTTATGTGTGTTCTATGGCCTAATCTAAAAAATGCACTTCTACATGGAGACACACCTGCTATTCATGCAGGGCTATTTCACCCCTTATGCTAGAATACTGTTTGAGAAAAGTTTGACTATGCTCAAAGCCTCTACCCTTTGGACTAGCCCTTACAAGAAGCAACATAAGAACTATTCTAAACCTATCTGTCTTCCAGTCACAGCACTCCAATCAAGCTCTATCGTTTGAAAATAGTTTTTCCCCCAGTTTGGCCATTCTTAAAGATTAAGCGAAGCCTATTAAAAGTGGTTATTCCAACTAGAAATGCCAGCGTTAGCTAGCAGTAAATGGTTTTCAGTGAATGTAGGAACTGATACCAGCCATTTTGTACTATTTGAGAGCTTAACTTGATAGCAAACCAAAGAAATGCACATTTCCAATAAGAGTGCCATCTCAAAAAGCTGCTCTTAACATTCCCAACTATTTCAAAAGTAGTCTGCCTTTTGCACTGGGACAGAACAGCGTACAAGACACGCAAGTCTGAAACACAAATAACTAGTTGAGTGGTTCTTTGATCCTGGCCAACCTTTCAAGGTGAAACACAATTACAGTATATGAATAGCTGGTTTCCTTGTTCCAACTTACCTCAAAAGTGAAAAATAAGTGTACAGCAGAAATTAATTTCACCTTTTCTATGTAATGTTTTCCTGAAACATTTAAATGTTTATACGAATAAATGAGAGAAACACTGAAATTAGTCTTCCTTGGATATTCAAAAATGAGCCAATTTAAAAGATCACCTGTATGATTTTAGAATTAATGTGCAATTTTTACTCATGTTGAAAGACAAAACAAAAATCAATTCTGTATTGAGTATATCTGAAGGAGCGTCTCCACCCCCATCGTTCTACCCGGACACTGAGGTCCAGCACTGAGGGCCTTCTGGCGGTTCTCTCACTGCGAGAAGCCAAGTTACAGGGAACCAGGCAGAGGGCCTTCTAGGTAGTGGTGCCCTCCCACCAGATGTGGAATGCCCTCCCACCAAATGTCAAAGAGAACAACAACTACCAGACTTTTAGAAGACATCTGAAGGCAGCCCTGTTTAGGGAGGCTTTTAATGATTGATGTAGTACAGTATTTTAATATTTTTTTTGGAAGCCGCCCAGAGTAGGCTGGGGAAGCCCAGCCAGATGGGCAGGGTATAAATAATAAGTTGTTGTTGTTGTTGTTGTTGTTGTTGTTGTTGTTGTTGTTGTCATGGAGCAGTGTTCACAGATATGCAAAGTGCATATAGGAAACAAATGACCCATTTCAGTGGATGGAATAGTTTTACTTTAAAGTCCTATGTTTTCATCACAAAAGATGTGATTCTTGAAGAACCAATAACTATATCCTTCCCTTTGAGTTGGTACAATTATTCTGAACATGTCTAAAATAAACTTTTCAGTAATATAAACACTCAAATATTGCTGAAGAGCATACTGTTTAAATATCCATGTTCAAATATGGACTTCTATATTTAGGAGGCTGATTTAGGGGGCTAATTTGAATTTGGAAGCAAAACTAAGTTTTACCTCCTTCAAAAGCAGACAAGAAAGGAAATTGGCTTTTATGTTTGAGAGGTTTCATACCCTATTAAAAAAGCAGCCTTTTAATATTTTGCATGTTTACATTTTCAAATAGTCTTCATACACCTTGCGTATCAAGAGAACATTCCTCAGATCTTCTATGGCCCTTACATTCTTGTTTTTTGTTTGTTTTTTGTTTTAAAAATAGTTGGCACACTTAATAGGTACTGTAAGAAATGGGAGCTTTAATACTGAAAATGTGTTTTATTCTTCCAGAGTCCTGCACACCCTTGACAAGGGAAACTGTAAGTGTTTACACACTAGTGCTGGAAGCCTCTGAGCCTAGGTGGGCACACTGGAATGCCTGGTCTTAGAGGACAGTGTTAATACAGCTGGTGCAATGGATAACCAGTGGGACCCTGTTATCACTGGATATGGACCCTATAGGAAGGACAGGAGGGGACTCAGCGGAGATGGTGTTGCTCTTCACGTTGAAGAGGGCACTGAGTTCAAGAAAAAGAACTCTCAAAAGGGCAGATCCCTCCACATAATTGCTATAGGTGGTGATTAGTTCTGCAGGCATGCTAACAGCTCCCTGATCAAAATGTTCATGAAGACATTGCAATGAAGAATGAAATCAAGGAAGCACCCAAAAGAGGAATTGTACTAATGGCCGACTTCAACTATCCTCAGACAGACTGACTACACGTGTTCCAATTACAAAAAAAGGCATAAGCATAAAATTTCTATTCTATTATTTTTAAATGAAACTCAAAGAGACTTAAACATATGAACATAGAATTGTAGATTTGAAAGGGTCATCTAGTCCAACCCCATGCTTAAAGCATCAATGACAGGTAGCCATCCAACCTCTGCTTAGAAACCTCCAAGGAAGGAGAGTCCAGTTTAGAAACAAGTATAAAGCAACCTGAGACCTTAGGGTGAAGAGTAGGTAATAAATTTATAATAATTAATAATAATAACAACAACCTAAATAAATAAGTAGATCTAGATATTCCAAATGAATGTGCCTTAGAACAGTTGGTCAAGGAACTGACCAAAAGGATGGTGACCCTTGACTTAGGTGGTGCCCAGAACCTGGTATGAAATATAAGTGTTATTGAATTAGCTGGGAATAAGTGACCATATTGCCATTAAATTAAATACACATGTAAACAGCTAATTGTCCCCAAAATCCAACATGGTCACATTTCAAAAAAGGAAACCTCCCCAAAATAAGCGATTGGTAAAAAGGAAGGTGCCCCATGATATTCTTGTAAAGAAGCTGGTAAAATGCGGTCTTGACTATGCTACCACTCAGTGGATTTGTAACTGGCTGACTGACCGAACCCAAAGGGTGCTCATCAATGGTTCCTCTTCATCCTGGAGAAGAGTGACTAGTGGGATGCCACAGGGTTCTGTCTTGGGCCCGGTCTTAGTCAACATCTTTATCAACGACTTGGATGATGGACACAAGGGCATCCTGATCAAATTTGCAATTGACACCAAACTGGGAGGGGTGGCTAACACCCCAGAGGACAGGATCACACTTCAAAACGACCTTGACAGATTAGAGAACTGGGCCAAAACAAACAAGATGAATTTTAACAGGGAGAAATGTAAAGTATTGCACTTGGGCAAAAAAAATGAGAGGCACAAATACAAGATGGGTGACACCTGGCTTGAGAGCACTACATGTGAAAAGGATCTAGGAGTCTTGGTTGACCACAAACTTGACATGAGCCAACAGTGTGACGCGGCAGCTAAAAAAGCCAATGCAATTCTGGGCTGCATCAATAGGAGTATAGCATCTAGATCAAGGGAAGTAATAGTGCCACTGTATTCTGCTCTGGTCAGACCTCACCTGGAGTACTGTGTCCAGTTCTGGGCACCACAGTTCAAGAAGGACACTGACAAACTGGAACGTGTCCAGAGGAGGGCAACCAAAATGGTCAAAGGCCTGGAAACGATGCCTTATGAGGAACGGCTAAGGGAGCTGGGCATGTTTAGCCTGGAGAAGAGGAGGTTAAGGGGTGATATGATAGCCATGTTCAAATATATAAAAGGATGTCACATAGAGGAGGGAGAAAGGTTGTTTTCTGCTGCTCCAGAGAAGCGGACACGGAGCAATGGATCCAAACTACAAGAAAGAAGATTCCACCTAAACATTAGGAAGAACTTCCTGACAGTAAGAGCTGTTCGACAGTGGAATTTGCTGCCAAGGAGTGTGGTGGAGTCTCCTTCTTTGGAGGTCTTCAAGCAGAGGCTTGACAACCATGTCAGGAGTGCTCTGATGGTGTTTCCTGCTTGGCAGGGGGTTAGACTCGATGGCCCTTGTGGTCTCTTCCAACTCTATGATTCTATGATTCTAAGGCAAAGTCAAGAAGATTGAATCTTTCCAAATTGCTTGGGAGTCATTCAGAAACACAGCATTAGAAGCTCAACTGGAGCGCATATGGAGATTAGGGCTGGGCGATATATCAATATATCGTCCAACACCGGTTTGAAGTACACATCGTGATAACTGATTCATAATATTTGAGCTGGCAATATATCACAAATCACAATGTGTGTAAGGGCTAAGCGATATCTGGGTTTCAACATCGCGGTAACTCACCAGCTAAACATTGCAAGTGTTATCAGCAGCTAAACCTCACATCACCAACTAAACATCACAATATCACCAGCGAAACATTGCAATCTACCACAATGACTAAAATAAGGATGGAATTATACATATGCAAACAGGACAACATCCTGGCAACTGCTACTACTTAGGGGTCTAAAATGGATAAATGACAATCTTATCAATCACCACACACTCAGTTTCATCAGCAGGCAAGTCAAAATGGCCTGCTAGGAGGCAGAAGCAGCAGTGGCAGAAACAGCTTGCCACGACCACGATACATGTTGGCAGTAGCGGCGACAGCCTGGCGGTGGCAGCACAATCAGTGGTGGCCTGCGCATCCTTGTGGTGGCAACTGGAGGGGGCAGCAGTAGCAGTGGCACAAACAGTGGTGGTCTGTGAGTGATGACCGAGGGGCGGTGGCAGCCTGCGAGGACTCGCAGCAGCAATAGCAGCAGCAGCCTGCGAGACCACGCAATGACGGCAGGTGGAGGCAGTAGTGGTGGCAGCCTGCAAGGCCTCACGGCAGTGACACGAAGTGGCAGTGGACTGCGAGGCCTCACAGTGGCGATGGGAAGTGGCAACAGTAACAGCATTGGCCTGAGATGCCTCACAGTGGTGCCAGGATTTGGCAGCAGAAGCAGTGGTGGCCTGCGGGGACTCGCGTCACCGACAGAAGGTGATGGCAGGAGTAGCGGCATCCTGTGAGGCCTTGCACTAGCGACGGGAGATGGCAATAGTAGTGGCAGCCTGTGAGGCCTTGTGGCGACACAATAAATGAGACTTATAAGGCCTTGCTATGGTGGCAAGAAGTGGCTGTGGCCTGCAAGTGCCCCTTGCGGTAGTGGGAGGCAGTGGTAGAAGCTATGGCAGCCTGTTCCAGCGAGGCCTTGCAGGCCACCTCTGCATATCGTGATATATTGATATATCATGATGTTTAGCTGGCGATATATCGTGATATTGAAAACCAGTTATCGCCCAGCCCTAATGGAGATCAGGAAAGGTACCACAGAGATGAAGAAGATGCCAGCGTGGTTAATTAGCAGAGTCAATGATGCAATTAGAAACAAGAACTTCCTTCAAAAAAGAACAAAAGAGGAATGCAAACTTTGGCAAAAGAAATGCAAGCTGACAATAAGGGATGCTTTAGAAAAGAATTTGAGGGGTACGTTGCTAAAAACATAAAAACCATCAACATTAAAAGACAACATTAGTAGCAGTGGTGGTTGAACCCTGAATGACAAAGGGCTCAGAGGTGTGGTAAAGCAGGAGCAGATTTCAGAGAAACTAAATGAATTATTTACATCTTCCTGCCTGAACTAACTTGACTAGGAAAAGAATGTGAGAAACTGAGGCAAACAGTGGCAATGAGAAATGAAGTTCCAGACCTAATAGAATAAAAAGACAAATTACAGGGTCCAAATGGCATTCACCAAGAGTTTTCAAAGTACTCAAATATGAAACTGGAGATTAAAAAACAAACAAAAATAAAACACATTTAACTTGTCCCTTAGAACAGTCCCTGTATTTGAAGACTGCAAGTGCCCAATGTTAACACCTATTTTTTAAAGAAAGACCTGGGAGGATCCTGGAAATTACAGGCTAGTTAGCTTAACAGCTGTCCAAGGAAAACAGGTGAAAAGTTTTGTTTAAGATAAAATAACCAGGCATGTAGAACAACAAACCCTGCTGAAGCAGCACAAGCATGGCTTCTGCAAGGATAAGCCTTGCCTCTCTAAACTTTGTTCTTTGAGATTGTCAACAAGCATATAGACCAGCTGACATAAAACCATCTATGTACAAGATATAGGCACCAGCAACTTCAGTAGAACCTGAATATTTGCAGAAATACAAAAAAGGGAGGAAATACAAAGGGGGGGGGGAATCTCAAGCAATGAATCCAAAACAGTCCAATGCTCAATGGTCACATATTGTGGCTACCTGCTGGCAGGGGGAACGGAAAAATTGTTTGGTTGAGGAACGGGATGGAGTGCCCTATACGGAATTAATTTTCGTAGAAGCCAAAGCAATACTAAATTGGACAAATGTATTTCAAACCGTTTCCAGGTCTTGGGAGGAAAATCTGAACCTAAATAACAAGTAAGTTAACAAGTAAACTTGTGATGCTGAAGTTGTACCCTGCTCCACCATTCCATAAGATATAGGATCAGATAAAGGTGAAGGCAAAGTAAAGGGACCCCTGACCATTAGGTCCGGTCGTGACCGGCTCTGGGATTGCGGTGCTCATCTCGCTTTATTGGCCGAGGGAGCCGGCGTACAGCTTCTGGGTCATGTGGCCAGCATGACTAAGCTGCTTCTGGCGAACCAGAGCAGCGCACGGAAACACCATTTACCTTCCCACCGGAGCAGTACCTATTTATCTACTTGCACTTTGACGTGCTTTTGAACTGCTAGGTTGGCAGAAGCAGGGACCGAGCAATGGGAGCTCACCCCGTCACGGGGATTCGAACCGCTGACCTTCTGATCGGCAAGTCCTAGGCTCTGTGGTTTAACCCACAGTGCCAACCGTAAAGCTCAAAAATTATACTCAGGGCTGGTACCAATTTTATAGCACCATGAGCCTCTTTTTCAAATATTATTTATCATCATTTATACTACACCTTTATACTACTATGCTACTCTAATGTGTTATCGAGTTGATGTGACAGGAAGGTCATGAGGAGGGCTGCATGCGTCATAATTCTGCAGAAAGTGATAGCAGGAACTGAATTCAGCTCTCTCCTCCCACAGCTTTCCAAAGCAAGTATTTAGCTTTACCAAGTGAATATATTCTTGAAAGTGTGTGTGTTTACTGTCTCCTGAAATCCTACAAACCAGAGCACTGACTATTTCCACTTATGGTGGGAGTGTCATTCAGTGGCAGCTTTGGAGAAGCTGGTATTCTTAGAAATTAATTTGACAACAAAATAAAAAATGACACCAACTCCCTCACTGGCATTATTGGGGATCTAGAATATGCCAGATCAAGATGATTTTGATAAAGAATCTGATAAAGAATTGAAATTATATTTTTGTTAGCTGTGAGGATGGCTATTTTAAGACAATGGAAATATTTAGAAGAGTTAAATAAGGATTTGTGGTTACAGTCAAATCTGGTCTATAACTATTGCTGGAAAATTAAGGTATACTGGGGGATAAACAAAACAAAAAAACAAAACAAAACAAAACGATTCATTTTTAGCTACCTCGCAAAAGTTTATTTTATATATAAATGATGAAAACGATTTTCAAATGCCCCCTGTGAAATATGCTACTATTTGGAATACTTAGTAACTTTTCAGCTTCATGTGAAAATATCATAAGATGCAGAGGACAATATCCTGATTTTTATCAACAAAAAGGTGGACATGTTATTACCTTCCAATAAACAATGCTCATTGTTCCCAGGGATTGTGAAGGCAGAAGCCCAAAATTGTATCTTTTGTGTGTTTCATTTTTAAGCAATTTATTGTATTATCTTTCTTTTTAAATTGAATAAATAAGAAGAAATGCCTTAAAAAAAACAGCGCTGGGAGCAGGACTGCAGGATTATTTCTCCACCATGACTGGTAAAGGTGGAATACATTACGCAAAACACCAAAAATGTCAGAATTATGCAAATTCAGAGGAATAATGCTTTTCTTATGCCTAAGTGCATAATGTATTTTTCAGTGCAGAAAACAGAGCCTTGTCCATGAGCTCTGGGGGAAGGAAGCCATTTGTTGCCCACTAGTTTTCTTCTGCTGCAGCAGCTGCTGGAAGTTAAGAGTCCCAAGCCAGTTGTACCTGGATGCAGAAAACACAGCGAGAACAGGCTTTGCCTTTCACCCCAGGCTCTGGGGGAGATTAAGAGGGCTCCAGTTGTGCTCCTCCTTGACCCCAAGCAGCTGCCGTTCTCCTACAATACCTAGTCAGCTTACTCTGCACACACGCACCAAAATGCACACATTTGTTTTAACATTTGTGACGTTATCTGTAGGAAGTATGAGGACTTTGCTTTATGCTGGCCTAGTAAAGATTAGCCACCTTCCGCTTTGATCAGCTACCAGAAACACTTCTCTTAGACCTGAGTGCCCACACCAATGCACTCCAATTTCTGGGAAGATAAATGATGATATGAATCACTATTTAAGATTTTATTCTTCATATCAGTTTACTGCCCCCAACTTGAAAGTTACATTTTGTGAATAACTCTGAAAGGTTTCTGAATATACTGCAATAATCAAGAGCAATGAAAAAGCACAAGAAGTGGAAAACAAGAATGGGCAGTTCATATTCTCATTCACCACTGAAAATGTTTTAACTGCAGTTTATAATAGTAATGTTTTCCCTACTGCATGTAAATCACTTTGTTAAAGGGGTGGCATAAAAATGCATTAAGTATCACAAAATATCACTTTGGGAAAAGTGTACTAAATTCCATACTAATTGCCTAATAAGACACTCTACAGTCACTAGAGTAAGCTACTTTAGTGACAGGTATCTTAGGCAACTCACAAAACTGAGTTTTCAACATGCAAGTATGCAGTGTGCTGACAATTTAAGTCAACTGTTTTCTCAATGTTTGATCTAATTAAGAATGTGTTAACAAAAGAGTTGCACCCATTCATGAAACAAAATAGATTGAAATTCGATAGCTGAATGCAAGTGTAATTTTTCATACAAAGCAATGCTAATGAGCCCAAATGCATTTCAGTTACATGTAGGTATCTCAAATGCAAGGCTTGTAATTGATGTAGGGATTTCTTAAACCAAAAACAATTTTAAGTCACGCAGTACCTATAAGGCTTCAGTCTGTACCTTTTGTAACTATTCCAGATGCTTCAGTAGCACCGTTTGCTGCGCATTCTTTTTGTAGTTGAAAGTTCCTGCAGGAACTAAGAACGGCAGCAACGTCCTTATTTAATATGGGGACAAACTAAAATCAGAAAGCTGTCTTCAGAGAGCTGCTTTAAGTTGGTCTTCCAAACTACTTTAAGTTGGTCTTCCAAACTACATTTGTAAAAGCAGTTTGGCAAAGATTCTGACAAATTATTAATAAAATCTAACTAATATCAATGTGGTGATTAATTTTCAATTTTTTAATTAGCTAAACTTATTTTTGGCCTCTATATAGGGCTGTCAATGGCCCAAAGCTGCTGCCTCATTGCACTAGTAGCCTCCATGATTTTTAGTGCCAGTAACCAAATTAAAAACTTGGTTTTAATACAACTTGAAAAAAATACTGTTCAAGAAGTCTGCTTTCAAATCACCTACTCTATGCCCCTCCCCGATCTATTTTGAGTTATTTAAGACGGGGAAGCCTCCTGAGACTAATGCACCTAGCAACAAGCGTTCAAGTGGCGAGCCGGAGAAAACATGGAGGCTTCCCAAAGGACGCCTCGGTAGTCATCATCTTCAATTTTAAAAAGATTTGAACTATGTAGCTAACAAAGGTATTCTTGCAAATATTAATATAAAAAGTCTAAAGAAAACACAGGTTTCTTCAAAAATGCTCATTCTGCTACATGGTGTTTCAGTCTCTTGCAAATAACTATTCGTAATTTTGTGGGTTTCAAAACACTCCCCAGAAAATTGCCAGACACAAGAGAATAGACCTTATCCATTGAGTAAGTGTAGCTGCAAGGCAGTTTGCTTTGTGACTCCGACCATCTAAAAGTATAAACACGTCAAGCTTTGCACTGCAGCACAATCATTTTTACTGAAAATGTACTTTGCATGTTTAAAGAAGTTCAGTACTACTCCACTGACCTGTAAGACCTGAAAAATAGCTCTAGCAGCAGTTTCAAATGACACCCTCATGGAAACCATCAATACAACCGCAGTAAATCTCTTTTCAAAAGGAAGGCTAAAAGAAAAAGTTCTATTATAGAGGTCTGCGATTAGGCAGAGACCAGATTGTGAAAGTTACCACCTAATCTACCAAACCAAAGATGGCCTGTTTCTACTGTTCCCTATGCTGTGTGGCTTTCGACATCCATAAAAATAGTGGAAATTGGGAGATTCTAGAATACAATCATGCTATAATGTCAGAATAGTTGTAAGAATTGGACAACTCTAGCCCCTGCACACCACCACAGCTTCAGGAAAGTAGTGATAATGTTTCAGCTACAAAACTTCTGGCAAGCAGCGAAGGAACTGTTAAAGAGTGGAAAAGCAAACATCATACCCTTCCTCCTAAAATTCAGGGAATTTTTGCATGTGATGAAACTGTTTTCCTGCAGGCATCTCTTATTGTCCAGGGGCCAATCTGGAGTGAAACAACCTTATAACCAAACAGATCCTCAAGGCAAGCTGCAAGTTTTTAGGGCAACTCCCATTTAGCCCACCAGAGATGAATTAAGAATTAGCTTGCCTCAAACTGGGAACAAATTGTATTGTAGAATATTGTGTTCCAGGTCCTGCCTCCGGTGGCAACTTGCCTTCATTAGTGATTTAACAGGGCGCATTGTCTAGCAGTAGCCTGTTTTAATTTACGAACTACTGCTAGTGACCTCTTTTCAGTTGAAGTTACAAGGTAAGAAGCTTTCTGTTATATGAATAGTCCCCTGCTGTTATTGTGAAATAGAAACTTGTTTGAATATATCCCAAATATATAGGTCACTCTTAACATTTAAACTTATATAGAAAAGTTATCCATTTATTCCAGAAGAGATCAAACTGGATGACTGAAACAAAATAAGAGATCAACTGAGAACCTTGGCAGGTTGCAGTCATTCAACTTCAGTATTATGAGGCTTATACACCACTCAGTTCTGCCATGCATTCAGTTATTGCTTTCCAAGTCATGCAAGGCAGTAAAGTGAACAATCAAAACACATCATCCTGTTTTCACGTTCCCGAGCTCTGCTCAATACTGCTCTAAGAACAGATTTGGCCAATCGGGCAGCTTTAATACATGATAACATCTTAGTGCAAAAGATACAAGACTGGAATCTACCTATACTGCAAAAGTTACTGAATGGCTAGAAATGAACATAGGATGCAACCTGTTTTTCTTTATAACTGTAGAATATGCTCTTAATTGCCAATAATGTGCAGAAACTCATAAAAGTGTACTTGATTCTACAGATAGCTTTGGCATGAAAATACCTAAACTCTGCTTCCAAGGCAAAGCCCTCTCCAGTGTCCCTTATAAATGTTGGTCAACAGGTATCTAAAGGTATTGAAAATAATACTGCCAAAGTGTCACAGATTTACTGTTCCAGTTAGGCCAGTCATTCCCTCCTGCAGGATATTCCTTTACATTCCCTGTCCCATCAGCACCCTATGGCTACTAAGGAGGGGGTCAGTCCTTACTAGCCTGTTTTGAGGACTCTCTCACTTTATTTTTTCCCTCACCAGACTTTTTTTGTACTTCTGCAAACCTTGTGTTTTCCTGAGCCTGCTGATCTCTCTCTCTCTCTCTCTTGGGTGGGCATGGGTGGTGCCATTTTGGATAAATAAGCAGCATCACTCACACCTGAACGTTGGAAATGTTGGGATCATGGCTACATTGAATTAAATGCAGGGTGTTCTTTTAAATATTCCTTAACATAAAATATTCATATATTTGAAACTCCAATACTACTGAAATACCAAACATTTTCTAGTTAAACTGGTAAACTTAACCAAAAGTCTACAGGCTGAATTCAAAGCTGCTCTTTTACAAACAGAGAGGCTCTTTCTATTTGTGGAATTTCAGCAGAGGCTCCTGCTAGAAAAGGCTATTTTCACTCATCTTCATTTCAATCCCCCAACAACAGCACACTACACATTGTGGGTTCCCCTGTCCAAACTCCCCCGCCCCACTGAACCAAACTCCATAACTCTAGATATGTTATAGAAATGATATACAGAAATGAACTCTTGCTGTTCCTGCATCCCCTCTTTAAGTGGCATGTTTCGATACAGCACTTAAACCCTTAAATGTTAAGAGATCTTCTATTCTTAATTCAGAAGATGACAGCATTTCAGACTACTATTGTGATTTTAAATCCTGTAATTCTTCAAACTAGAATGCATTCCTTCTGAAGTGAGCAAGCATGTGAAAAAGCAAGCTTTAGAGAAGCCATTATGTTTTCTTTGCTTCAGTAAGGCAAATGCAAACAAATGATGGTGTTTCATGTTCAAATACAAATGTCTGAACACACTATAGAAAGCTATAGCAGTAGAAAACTTGCTGTAAGCCAGAAAAGCCACCAAGCTTTCTATCTATAATATTAATATTGTGAGAACGCCAAACTGCAGATGTTGAATTAGTAATGCAACTTTTACAAGTGATGTCCTCCAAGTTGGAATTTGTTGCAGTTTCTCGCCACATGTCTAGCTTTGCCCAAATCCTTACAAAGGTTTTCCCTATCTATATTCCAATTTATAGCTGCACAATTGTAATGGTTTTCTATCAAAGTATTCCCCACATGTGCTGCGTTTTCATTCTGCAATTTAAGTGACCAGTTTCCAAAAATACTTTCCACTGATAGTCTTCAAAAGCCAGGTTGGTGCTGCTGATCAACAACATTTCTTAGGCTTTTTGGTGCTGGGTAAAGACTTTTCTATTCATCCTGGTCTTCTATTCATACTGGTCCTTTCAAATTTTAAATCTGCATTTTAACTTTGGGGTTGCAGCAAGTTCTATTTTCAAAATGTGTTTTAAGCTACTTTTGCTTTTATGTTTTATCTTGCAGTTAAATAATTTTTATACTTATTTATTGTATGCCATTCTTTTTACTGGGTGGCATAAAAATATAACAAACAAATCAATTACTACGACTATTCTGCCAACTACAGAAGAAAAAGAATGTGGTGCATGGAACAGGGCCAGAATCCACATGGCCCAGAAGCGAATAACCATTTGACTGACATTTTTGAATACTATGGCTGCTCTAGTCAAGTCACAGCAGCTAAGTGAAGGACATAGGCAGAATAGGTATGTTGAAGTGAACATACTACTTGATGACGAGAAACCTGCACAGTGCAAAGCCATTCATGCATACTTCAGCATGTATGCTTTTTTTTCCATACTTAAGTATTCATACCTATCCCAGAGGTTCTTTGATTCCCGTAACTTGTTCGAATGGAACACTTGGTAGAAAGTAGCTGAAGGATTCCTATGAAAGCCAGGAAATGAAACAAGATTGAGAACAGATAACAATTTGCTTGAAGGAAAATATTAAGTTTTTTAGGTTTCAACATGTAGAGCTCCCCACACAAAGATCTGCAACAGCTTGTAGAGTATAGAGTAGTACAAAATAGAGAGTTCACTAACACATGTAGCAGAAAGTGTGTAAAAATATAAGTTCCATAGATAGGAAAAGAACTGTCTTGCTGGATCAGCCAGCAAGCCCATTTCCAAATGTGGCTAGCTAGGTGCCTGTGGGCACTCACAAGCAGGACACAGTGATAGCATTTCCTGTTTTTATCTAGCATCTAATGTTTAAGAAGATACAGTACAACCTCCATACATGGTGACTTCCTTCTAGCTTTCACATATAACATACTCTAGCTCACAAACAGCAGGCTTTCCTCCTAATATGTTTTCTTATATATATGCGTGTCTTTTTACAACTTTTAATTTATAAGGTTAAGATGACATACACAATGGAAATTCAAGCAGTGAAATACGAAACCATAAACTGAAGGATTCATATTTGCTCATTTGGATACAAACAAGTTTGTCACATTGGTCAAATATTTTTGACCAAGAATATTTATAAACGGCAAAGACACACTTGCACATTTCACAAGTCATTTCACAAAATAGCAAGAGAAAGGAGACCCTAGAAGTCAGGTATACTGTGTAACCATCTTTCTAAAAGAGTCAAGCCAAGAAATTCTTCATTTGAGTTTCAGTGTTCCATAAAGAACCTCTCTAATCTTGACATAAAGCCTACAAAATACTCATAACTTTTGATACACCTGAATTCAACAAGGCAACCTTTTCGCCATATCCCAATTTTCAGTGGGCTGTTCCAGACAAAGTCATTTACAAACGTCTCCCCACTTAACACACGTTCAACTTAAGTGCGACTGCATATTTGAGCAGCACGAGGAAATAATTAAATAAACTGATTTAAACTGCAAAAAGGCATTAAAAGGGCAAAAATGGCCCCCAAAAGTGGGGAAATGGCCAGCAATCTCAGGGTCCTTTGCACCAACCTTTTGAGGCCTGTGGAGAGTTGGAGAAAGGAGGTTTGGAGGGAGCAAATGTGGAGTTTTGCGGATTTGTGGCAGAGTCTGGCTTTTCTATTTTGTGTTCCCCACTGTATGTGATTTCACCTATACAAGTGGTACTCGGAAACATAACCCCTGCATAAGTGGGGAGGCAACTGTAATAGCATTATGAGAACAAGTGACTGTGAAAGTTCAAAAGCACTTGCTTCTGTTTAAAATTAACTACAGTGTCAGCACAAACAGATGCTCACTGTAACTATGGTTAGAGGAAGCGAGTCAATTTCACACCAGATTTTATGAAGCTAGCTTGTTTCCACTAGCCACAGTTAATATCAACCACGGTAGGCATTGGGTGACACAGTATACAGTCATACCTCGGGATGAATACGCTTCGGGTTAGGCAAATTCGGGTTGCTCCGCGGCACAGACACGGGTTACGTTCGCTTCGGGATGCGAACGGGGCTCCGGAACGGATCCCGTTCGCATCCCGAGGTACCACTGTACAGTAATTAAACTAAAATGATAGCACTGAGCTCCTTTTCTTGCAGCCATATTGAGAGAGGAGAGGGAAGGGTGCATGCAAGTCCATTGAGACTAAATCATGGTGTATATAAAAATGCAGTTGTTATCTCAAAATTGAACATTAGAAGTGGGATTAAATATCATACAAAGGTGACTGTTACATCAGCTTGCCAGGTGGCACAATCTCCCCTCTCCTCCCCCTGAATGCTGTTTGGGGGGGATTCTTCAGCCCCCCCTCAAAAAAGCAGATCTTGGGGGGCTTATGCTAGCAGGGCTTGATGTGCTTGCTTCCACTAATGCAACGACTTAGCAATAGCTTGAGAGATAATCAACTACGGAATTCACACATACACAAGGTTAAAGCTTCAATGTAATCACGCTACAAGGCAAATCCAAAACAGAAAGCAAACATATAGCTCCTGAAATAAAGCAAAAATACTCTTTTGTGTCATGTCTGTAACAAGACTGACGTTTTCTCAGGAAGAATTAGCTTGTAACAAAATAGTTGTTAACCACTTTCCTCAATATTTTATGAGGCTTGGGTGCGGAAGGGATGGTATGCAGAGTTGGGGATAAGAGAGAGTGTACAATGTTCAGTTAGCACAATAGTGTGCAGAAATGTCTAAATGTATATCAATAATTACTCAACATTAATTATCAGTCATTGAACTTTTGACTCTTAGTCTACAAAATTGACAATTGTTTTCATGTTACTAATAATTCAGCTAGTCCACTATCCACATTCAGATTCATTCCAAAATTCCTGCCAACTAACAGCAGAAGCAGAAAATAAAACTTTTGTTTTCTCGATACCAGCTACAACTGCCAATTTTTCTTCAGCTACGCATATGTGATTATTTTTATTATGTATGAAAGGTGAAGGGCTGTTATCCTAATGAAGTAATCCAAAAACAAAATATTAACCACAGAAACTAAATTAGGGTTTTCTCTAAAGAGCATTTCAGAATGGCTGCAACTCAGAGAAATGTACAAGCAGCTGTACAAGCCCAAAGCCCTCCTGACATGAAACTTTTGGACAGGAGCTCTCCAAGAAATGTAGTAAACTGCTTTTGGAGCCGAAATAAACTTACAAAAACAGTTTGCAATATGGCACAGATTTATGCAATTATTTGGTTGCTCCAGAAAATTCTGAAAGGGAACTTTTTCTACTGCCACAAAGATCAACGTGTTTGACTTACACTTGTAAAAGGCAAAGAATGCCATGCAAATTTTATGTGCAGCATAAATGAGTTTTTCCAGAAATAGTTGAATAGAAATTTTTCAGGGAGAAGATTGATAAAGCAGTTTAAACATCACATTCAAAAAATGTTTACTTGCTTTTTCTTTTAAAAAACAACTTATACAGATTTTAAGGAATGGAGCCTTAATAGCATACACCTCATTTTGGAATCTAAACTTAATTTAGGAGTAAGACAAAATATAAAAGCACTGAAAACTTTGGCACTACTGAAAAGCTGTGTGAAAAAATCATAGGGATAGTCACTTGAAAAAAATATGACTTTAAGATTTGCTTAGTATTATGTCATTTGTCCAATTTTATGTTGCACAATGTTCATTCATTTTGATATTAAATTTTTTTCTGGACAGATGCATTTCTAGAAGTGGAAAAAATTTAAACCCAAACCACAGGTTGCTCCATATTTAAGTTGGAAACGCCACTGCATGCCCAAACCTTGAATATAGCTCAGGTAGCATTTTGGATCACTTTGATTAAAATATGCAAAAACATATTATGGTGCAGCTGTTGTTGCATAGAGGAACAAGTTTCTCTCTTTTTTTGTCAATACTTCTAGGTTTTCAGAGGATTTTTAAAACATTTTTTTAGTTCATTATGGATCATTTCCCAGTAGTTTTTAATTATACTACACATCCACCACATATGGTAAAAGGATCCCTTTACTGTCTTACATTTCCAGCAATTGCCCTTTGTTGATTTTGACATTTTTACTACTCTATTTGGTTTCAAGTACCACCTATGCAGCATCTTAATAAATGTTTCTCTTAAGAGTTTAGCATGCTGTAAACTTTATATTTACTTTGCCCAGCTGCTCCCATAGTGCAAAATCAATATTGCGTCCCACGTCCCTGGCCCAATTTATCATTGAAGGTTTAACCATTTCCTCCATTGTATCCCACTCAAGTAGTTATACATTTTTAATAATATTTTGACCCTGGATCCTAATATTATCTTTTCAAACTGTGAGGCCTGCATTTTTAACGAGATACAGTATTCAGTGCTTCAAGGCTGGCAGTTTTAGAATATGAAAGAGGCAGCTGAAGTATATCGCACTAGCAATTAAGCTAAAGGAAGGGCCTGGGTCAACTAGCATATTTACTTTTTAAAGTATTCTAGAAAACAGGTGTAGCATACCATGTTCCTAAGACAGTTTTAGTAAAAACTTATTCAGAATACAAGCCAGAAAGCACTGCAAGTATGCCCCTGAATAGCTGGCTACCTGCTACTGACAATCCTTTAAAAAAAGAAAACAATACTGTCAATGTTCAACCGGTTGGGACTAAAGCCAGCTTTGTTTTCCCTTTCTTCTTGCCTCCCCCATCTTTGGACCAACTTACCTGCTTCAGTCTCCTCTTTTCACACCATTTCCTTGTTTTATACGTCTCCTCCCCACCTCTGTGCTTTTTCTCTTTTCATTTTCCTCTGAATGCCTTGAGTGGCTAGCACTTTCGATCTATCGCTACCTCTCTGGATAGATCACATTTAATATAAACACTTTGTACCTATGATTTAAAGGGGTTTTAAATTAAAAACAAGAAAAACAATACAAAGAAAGCAATGGATAATAGTCAAGATTTTTAAAGTTTTAAATTAATTTAGTTGTTTCAACAACATTTCAAAATGCCTGGGTAAATAAAAAAAGGATTTTGCTTGGCGTCTAAAAGATAGCAAACAGGCATACACCTCCTTGGGAAGGGAATCACATAGCTTGGGTACCACAATGGGGAAAGACCTCTCCCTTGTACATGTAAGTTTCCCCTGTGATGCAGATGGTATTCAAAGAAGGATTATCCGTCTCTGTCAGTCAAAACACTGGCTGCTGCCTTCTTATGTGATAGGTTCAGCCCATGCTGAACTACAAAGTGTCATGCATAAAGCAAATAGCCATTTGTGGAGATGGTAATTAAGGCATCATATTGATATGACTACTGGTTGATGTGACATTCTACCTTAAATATGACTACAGTTTCTTTGAATCCAAATTCTGAAAGTAAGCAATACCACTGGTGTTCATTCACATTTTTCTATTAATGAACTATAATGAACTGAAGAGCAAGTTGAGAAGAGATTAGAAACAGTGGGAGTGGGGTTAATGTGTTCACCAAGCACTCAAGGAAAGTACTCCAGGTACTGTTTAAATATTATCTGTTCTACATATAATTATTTTTTAGATCATACATGTGGGTAAGCTGTGGATATATTGAACTGCTGGTTGGAGAGAATACAAAGCAATTCTTTGACTCCTTCATTAGATAGCTGAATTAGCAACATACCTGGAAACTTACGTTCAGGACAAAAGTATGCTTTCAGTATGCTAAGTTTGGGAGAGAAAAAACCTTAGCTACTGTGGAGGTTTTAACAACACATGAGACTTGTTGGTTGCCATCTTTTTCGCATACAATGCCTACCCAGATATGTAGTATGTTTACTGTGCTTAGCTTATTGCTGATTTTATTTATTATTTGACTTTTTTAAATGACTTAGTTTTACTAATAAGGTTATTGTTTTGCTCTTTTTATCATACCTTATTTTGATCTAGAGTTTTAACTTCTAAAACACATTTTGGGGTGCCTTGGCAGAAAGGCAGTACAATGGACCCTCGGGTTACGTACCTCTCTGGATATGTAATCTTTGGATTGTGAAAGCGGCAAACCTGGAAGTATTTTCCCGGGTTTCACCACTTGCACATGCGCAGAAGCGCTTTGTGCGCATGCACGGAAGCGTTCTATTGCACTCTGTGTGTGTACAGAAGCTGCGCCTCTGGTTACAGATTTTTTGGGATGCGCATGGACCCCCCAGAATGAATTAAATCCGTATCCAGAGGGTCCACTGTATATGAACAGCTCACTATACTCTATAATGTATATTTCCAAATACAGGCCATCTGTGTTTGGAAAAGAGGGCAATATTATAGCATTTTCCATAAAATAACATACTTGAAAGTTGGATGCCTTATGTTCCAAACCTCCTGGGTGACTATTAAAGCTTACAGAAAATCAGAGTCAATCAACATCAACACAAAACCCTTGGTTAACATTATAATACAAAACCAGATTTTCAATTATGCCTTTCTAATGGTTTTTTCCTGACACTGTAATAGCAGTATTATCTTTAAATTCTGTTGGTACTCATTATGTATAAATACTAATTGAATGTCTATGCACATAGCTGAAAAAATGCAAGTTAATCAACCTCATGTTTCCATCAAGCACCTTGAGTTCAAGCCATGATGCAAAGGAAGATCCCAGGAAGGGGTTCAAGCCCCAATCTGCACTAACTTCAAGCACCGTTTTGGCAGGGACTGGGTCCGGCTGGGAGCTCCTGAGTGAAGAAAGATCCCAGCAGGGCTTGCAACCGTCACCTAGTTCAATAGGCACTGACTACATGTCCCACTTGGCAAAGAAAAATTTTAAGGTTCCTGATTGTTCCCTTACAGCCCCACAGCTGATGGCATAGCTGGGGGGGGGAGGCTTCATAGACCCAAGCTAGGGCTCCTACCAGGCCAAACTAGGCCTTTGGGCAAGAAACTCCACACTGCTGTGCTAAACCATAGTTTAGTGTTACATCTGAACAAAGACATCCATATCCATCTGTTTTTCCACTGACACTCTGAATTCTATGCCTTTATTCTTTCAAAAAATGCTCAAAGCATCCTACAGTCTAATTATGGGTGGATAGTGAGTACTCTGTCCATGTCTCATTTCCTGCAACCAGTGTCTGTAATCTGGAAAAGCAGTCTCTTTTCCAGCTGGCTGACTGTTCTATTGTTTTTATGAAAGCATAACTCAAGAAGCCAGATGTTCATAGTTGTCATCTCTTGATTTGGGGAGGGGGATTTACCCCATAAATAATTCTACTAACAGTGATTACTGAAAATGCTGGGGAACTACTCACCAAAATAGCAGAGGAAGAGACCATTTAACCTTCCAGCAGAAAAATCACGGGATTCATGGGAAATGGCTAAACCGAGTATGAGTACAAACTAAGTTTAGTTTCTATCCAGATAACCTGTATCTCACTGCTTTTTCATAGAAACTTAAAATGGTGTTTCAGTATGCATTCTCAATTTAAAATGAAAAGGGCTATTCATATTTGTATTCTATTTGTGCTTTTGGTTTCACACCCAATATTTATCAGAGGAACAAAAACCTATGCATATTCCTTCCGTAAGCAGTCAGCAGAACACTTCAAGTCGAGATGGTATTACTACACTAAATTAAGTGTTCCCTCATCAATCTCACCAACACACCAGTTTTTGTTTTATTTTACTTTTTAAATTTCCATGCCAAAATATTTTCCATTGCCTGATACTGTTGTTGTCTAAGCTGTGTTTCATAGAATAAGAAGGACAGTGAGCTACTGGTTTAGAAGGCCTAATAATGTAAGAGTCCCTCAGTAAGCTATAATGTGCCTGAACATTAAGTTCACATGGTAAGAACGTTTATGGCACAGAACCCAAGGTCCTGGTTTTGACTTTTGAAGTCATAAATAATTTGGTAATAGAACTCCTGAAGAGGTCCTAATTATTTCTCTCCAACTGAGGGGAGGGCATGGAAATCCTAATTGGTTGCTGCCTCAAGTTATGAAATTTCTGTACCTATAAGACTTGGGAAAACCAGGGCCTGGATCTCCCTTCTTTGGGCTGTATTGTGGTAGCAGGAGCTAAACCTGCAGAAGGGTGGCAAAAGTAAACATTTGGTCTTGAGGCTTTCAAAAAGGAACTAGTTACCTGACATGAGCCCTCAGGGTGGCTTAGGTAAAAATAATATCTAAACCAAACAGAAATACAATCACCTTTTTCTACATGTCTGCTGCAATAGCTGTTTTGTTAGACTGGAGGAGACTTTTCAGGTCTGACCTTTTTTCCCCTTCCCAGTGGGGTGGGTGGGAGAGAACACATATTGCTCCCTTTAATAGCAAACTCAGGTGGTGAGCACCCGCTGAATTGGCCACAGAGAAATAATAGGGAGGGTATCAGCATGTTTAGGGGAACCTGAATTTGCAGAATTATTTGGTTTTTACAAAGTCTAACCATAACTTCAACTACACATAGATTTCAAGGTGGTGTACACAAAATATAAGTATTAATACAATGTTAAAAACAATAAAAATTAAAACCTAGTGGAATATAAAATAATAGTCATTCAACCAGCTACTAAAACAATGCAATAAATATTACAAATCTGGTAAAATAAACAGTCTTAACCTGGCACTGGAAAGCTATTAATGTTGGTCTTATATCCCAAAGCCAACCAAAGCCAGGGTGTCACCACCAAGAAGGCCCTCTCCTTTGTGGATACTTAACACACTTACAGATGGAACTTTAAGAAGCACTTCATCTGAAATCAGTGAAACATAAAGACGTGTAGGCCAAAACCTTGAAATCAGCTACCAGTCACACAGATTTTAAAATACTACTGGCTCCTCTAAAACTGATTTCACACATGACTGATACGAGCACATGGCATGGCCTCAGGCCTTTCCTACAACCCCACAGATGTAGTGTGCCCCCCAAGAATTGGCCAGTACAGAATATTGTAGAATTGCTGCCAACTCCCAAAGAGACAGGACACACTGCAGGCTACTGGCTGTACTAACATTCTAGAACATACATGTATAAGTGGTACCCATCTCTTAAGGAAAAGGTCAAAGGATCAAGAGAGGGTAAAGTAAAATACCAATTACTAGTTTGTTAATAGTACTAGGGGGACAGGAGGCCTAGAAAATGTGAAATTAGTCTTTACTTGTGACTTGCTCCTAAGTACAATATCCTCACAAGCTTAGGACATGTCTTAAAGGCCTGCCGGAGACAGACACTGCAGACTCCTATTGTGAAGTAATGAATCATTGCAATCTTTTGTTGCAAGTCTCACTTGTATCTATTTGGTGATGATGCTCTTTGGCATAAATCAAAGAGACACATGAAAAGCATACAACAGCAATTTGAGGGAAGGGTTCTAGTAAAGGGTTGAAGCCATTCTGCTATACAGCTCTTTAACCTCCTGTATAGCAAAATCCCATGGCATCTAATGGGACCTGCCCCATGTTAAGCATGCCCCAGTATTTTGATTTATTCACATCAACAACAGAATGGTTATAAATGCAATCCACACAAACTGCCTACTTGCCAAGGCATACAGGCTCAAACCCACCCACAAAGCATTTATTCAGCAAACCTGGGTGTCTTGGGGACCTTTTTTGCTGCTAACTAATCACACAGAATAAGGTCTGAAAGGAGGCCTATTTCTTTTTGCTGCTGTTACTGTTTCATTTCCTCCTTCAGCTGTTTATATGGCCCTGCATTTTCTGCAAACACTTTTGCGTTCTAGCTTGCCTTTCATAAACTAGACTGGTTTTCCAAATGTTCCACTCCGGAAGGCATACACAACACCTTAGTGTGTGAATAACACTCCTAGTCACAAGTACAACAGCTCTCATGTTGGTCAGCACTAAGCCACTGATACTCAAACTGTTTTGGGGGGACCCTGGAGTTGGCTCGGAAGCTTTTCAAAAATGCTTCAAGAGCAGCAGTAGCTTTGAAATACAGCTATAATATAATGGCCCATCAATATTGCTAACCTTCCACTGCAATGTGCAGCTGCCAGACTGCTGCCTCCTTACTAGGTCACGCTCAACTCAAGTGGGGCAGCAACAAGGCATAACAAGGCCTGCCTCATGCCTCACAAAAACCAACTAGGAGCTGTGAAATATGCCCCAGATTATTTTTTTACAATGTACTCTGGTTTCATAGCAAACATGCAGTAGGCTCTCAGCAGTTAACAGAAAAGCTTTCCCTGAAACTAGTTTTTAAAATGCTGCTTCAAGAGATCCTCCTTCATTTAAAGTATGCATGTTGACACCCAAGATCCATTTTTAAAATGAATATAGATAGAAAAATTGGTCTGCCAAGTCAAATAAAGTATTTGAAATATACAGCAATATTCCCTTGCTCAAAAAAAAACCTGAGAACAGTCTTAACTATTGTCTGATATTGAAACACTAGTTATGTCTTTATGTTAGGACATAGATGGCTAGGAGAAAATAGCTACATAGTTGTGGCACTGGTACTAAATGTTATTAGATGTTCTTAAAATAAAAGGCTCAATGTGTGCATCTGAGCTGCACAAGATGATGTTATTCTAATAACCTGAAGATAATATTTCTCCCTGCCAAAAAGAAATCTGACACAGCTTTAGCAAAGGAACCATAATACTACAAGACTTCCCTTGTTTTGCTGCTTGCAGTTTTCATTTCAGTGCAGAATTAGCCCACTAAAGTCTGTGAAGTAGAAAAGGGAAAAAGCTTCTAGAAAGAATATAATAATTTAAACTTTTATTTTATACCAGATTACTTCAACGCTTGCAAGCATTCTGCACCCTTCTATTTGATTCCATTGCACTCCCTTCAATCACTCCCTCCACATAAGCCCCAGAACTGAGAACTAGAACCTCTGATACTAATATTTCAGACCACCCATTTTAATAGTGATTGCATTGCTCACAGTGTGCATTCATAATAACTGCACTCACGGATCAGAAGGTGATTTTAAAGGAAGCAGTCATTAACTGCTATAGAGCTGAATTTACATAGTAAAATTAAGAATTTGTCATCCACTACAGATTTTATTACCTTTGTTTCTATTTTACATCTATACTTTTAGATGTGAAAGAAGAATGAAGCAGCACTGCATCTTGTGGGAATGCTTCGGGCCTATGCAGGATTCCCACTTGCATTTGTTTCTGGTCCACATCCACAAATCACTTCAACATGGCAAACTGCTATTTTAGAGGCTGAAATTATGAAAGCCTGTAGCTGTTCTGAGCATGCTCAAGAACACAACTTTAAAGGATGAAATTCAGTAACAGCAGGATATGAGCAGTACCTACTGTTTTCAATTTGCATAATCCTTTTATTCCCCCTCCCTTCAAGTAAAGCATATAAGAGCAATGCATAAAGAGACCCTTATCAATGTTGATGCTAATGCAAGGTTTTGTTCTATTATGAAAGAGGCTTCAAGAGCTCAGTTTTACCATTTATAATACTTTATCAGCAACAATTAGCACGCTATACAAGTCAGCTTTTTCATAGAACAGAGAGAGATACTCTATGAAGAAATCCTTACAATCAGGTTTTCAACAATCCAGCGGCTGCTGTGGAGACTTCACAATTGCAGCTATTCATTAGAGTGCTGGACTACAGCCTGCACAGTTCACACTGGTCAGTTATCTATCCCATTTCTAACCAGTCTGGTAATATTTGCACCGGGTATCTGCCAAACATGTAGGAGGCTTAAACAAGCTTTCCCAGTGATGTATTCTTTCAAGAGTGGCAACATATTTCTCAAGAGCCAAAAGTATAGTAATCAGCTAGTTATGTTTTTAGAAGTCTAGTGAATGTTTGGATTTAACAGGATTAAAAGATCTAAGGTTTCATTTTTACCAGTTTAATTTATGCCAGTTATTAAAACACATCTGAGGATTTTGTCATCTGAAATGCATTAAGTATTTACTAAAATAAACTCAAAATGGTAACTACAGTATATATTCTATTAATATGGCATCATCTAGCAGTTCACATTCATTGCTTATTAGTTTCTGAGCCCAACATGGAGAACAGATTCTATATATTGTGACAGCTCTACAGCTTAAAAAACAGTCTGGTTTTCTGGATGTACAATATTGCCAGAATATTTTGTATATTAGCAATTTGGAACTCTTACTTTTATACTAGATACAGTAAAGGACCCCCTGGACGGTTAAGTCCAGTCAAAGGCGACTTCAGGCAGAGGGAGCCGGCGTTTGTCCACGGACAGCTTTCCAGGTCATGTGGCCAGCATGACTTAATTGCTTCTGGTGCAACAGGACACCGTGACGGAAACCAGAACGCACGGAAATGCCATTTACCTCCCCGCTGCAGTGGTACCTATTTATATACTTGCACTGGTGTGCTTTTGAACTGCTAGGTTGGCAAGGGCTGAGTCACAGGGATGCAGGTGGTGCTGTGGTCTAAACCACTGGGCCTCTTGGCCTTGCCAATCGTGAAGTCGGTGGTTCGAATCAGCATGATGGTGGTGAGCTCCAGTTGCTCTGTCCCAGCAACTTATATACTACACAGGCACCAACTAATTTTGAATTATTTCTGGAATAAAAAGGAGAACTAAAATACAGAGGCACCAAATTACAGCATCTCCAAATGTAGCTTTTGAAAACTTTGATTGGAGACTGGCTAGAAACAAATAATTTAAAGAGAACATCCAATAACACTTACCAAGTCACATAATCTAGCAATATTTCCAGCAGGACCAAGGCCTTGGGCTGTTTCATACCAATTCCCAAGTTAAAGACTACTATTCTCTTTTTGAAGGTCCTAGCTGCACTACATTCCTGATCCATCCCAATATACATTAGCTTACTATATAGAAGTACCTAGAAGCAGTTCTTGAACTGGTGCTGGAGCAAGGAAACAATCTGTTCTCCTGGACAAAAAAGTATTAATACAAGCAAGAGCCTCCACTATGCATTAAGAGCACAGTTTGAAAACTTGATACTGTCTTCACCAATATTAAGCTGCTGATATGTTCTGTATTGTCATTACAAGCGCTACTTCAATGTAACACCTTTTATGACTCATACAGAGGTTAACTGAACTGACAGCTAAGTAATTTAATATGACTACAAGAACATCAATAAAAGAGGCCTCACATTGAGATAATGGGTTTCTCTTGCACATTCCATGTTGATAGAATCCTCGTGGAGGCCAAATCCAGAGTTAATCTCTGGAACCCATACAGTAAGTAATTTGAAATCCAAACACAAGCCAACTTCCCCTTTTTATAACTTTCTGCAAAATGTTTCTGCCTAACAATTCTCCTGTATATTTTATCTCAATTATCAACACACAAGAAGCTGGCCGAAGGGGCCCAGCAAGCCACTCTTCTGTTGCTGAAGAAATAAAAGGGGGAAATATTTGAACAGTATGTGAACACCCTCTTAAGCATACTGTTGTTTCTTGGAAGAGGCCTGTCATAAGACAGCTGAAGTGTCCGACAGACATTTCTAGTTGTACACAATGTCCCACAGAACTAGTTTATTTGCATTCGGTGTAGCCCAAGGTATTCTGCTATGCTGTACTGGTCATTGACAAAATAATCCATGTATGTGTGTCAGCTCAAAAAAGTTTTGGTTCAAGTAATATTATTTACACACATTATTCCACAATACCATAATAAACATAACTTGCATACAGCCTTTAATCAGTACCACCAACTGAAGAACAAAACCTACAATTTGAAGCAAGCATACTAAGACTAAAAATATTCTCAATAAATGTGATTAGGATTGCACTATACATACATTAAAATTTCTTATCAATACATCAGATCCAACCAAATTAGCACACCCACTTAAAAAATATTATGTCAGTGGGTTGCATTCAATGGTTGCACAAGTGGAAGGCAGACCATGCAAGCACTCTCTCGCTTCCCTTCCTCGCCCCTGCAACTCTTGTACTCTCCAAAATCCCTGTTCAGAGGGAACTCTGTTGTATGGGGCAGCGGTGCAACAGAGAGTATTGCCTAAAATCAGGAAGAACTGTGCACCAGAGCAACTCCCCAGATGCCTCTGCACAATTTCAGGCTAGTTCCTCCTCACACTGCATAGTATGCAACACAGATCCACTGTCTGAGAGGCAACTCTCCAGAGGTTTCTCAGGGGGAGGGGGAGAAGAGAAAGATGAATTGCACAAGTCCCTTTTCACTCGCACTACAACTCGATATTAGCATCAGGCTTAATACCAAAGCTATCCCTTTCCCCCCTACCAAGTCCATTTCCTTTATCTTGAAGTTGAAGCGAGGATGTTTATTTAATAAGACAAAATACGATATATACCTCCATTAGTGGTGGTTTCAACTTCAGTAAACCATAGCAAAATCAAGTTAGATGTACGGTAATACCCAATTGCTAATGCTATGCTATCAATTTCTGCAAAGCGGCAGGTGCCTGTTCTCTTCTGTATTTAATCATAAGTAGATTTGTTGACAAGTAGAGATCATACCTATACTAGGTTACAATTTCCTCAAGTAGAGAATTTCTACTTGATGCTAACAACTCAAATGTAATGGAATACTCTGATGCACAAGGCAATTTCATATGCTATTTGAAAGACTTCAAGAAATAAGCACATTTTAGGGAAAGTTACTCTACACTTTAAATTAGCACCAACAGTGCAATCCTATACACATCTACTCAGAATTAACCCTTAATTGGAGCATAGTCTCAGATAAACAGGTATAATAAGATTGTGGCAAGAGATGACTAAGGATTTCCATCCCTATGCTACTAAATTTACAAAGAGGAACTCTTACAGAGCTAGGCCAGAGGTTAATAGGACAGTCCTCTCACTTCTACAAAGGAAATTCAGTCATTTCCCAAGGAAAGTGTTTGCATCTTCAGCCCCTCTCATTGTGCTACAGTACTGTTTTGCTTATTTTCTTCTACTGTGCTTGTACAAATAAACATTTTCACATAGAGTAAGATTCTTAATGAAGTGATTTTTTTTAAAAAAGGGTTACCAATTATTTATAGAATATTTAAGGGCTACATTTCCAAATTTGGTACTTTACCCAAAGAAACAGAGCCCATATGAAGTGTGTTACCCACACAACTTTCCCTAAAGAGAGGAAAAGCCCTGTCTTTCCTTCTGTCCACAGCAGCAGTTGTTAACAAGAATTGTGGAACAGCTGAACTTTCCTTGAAAATCCTGAAGCCCTTTACGATGCAATTCTATACATGCAAACTTGCAACTTACACCCAAACAAGTTGCTTTATAACTCGCTTCTTTTCAGTTTAAGCATGCTAAAGCTACAATCCTAAATACACATCATGAAACAAGCCTCACTGATTTTATGGGACTTGTCTCTGAACAAATATCCCAAGTTAATACTGTTATTCACCAATCTCTCAGAGCTTGTTCCCTTTATAATAACCACACACCTAACAATGATAAAGCAAGGGTTCTATTTAAAAACAAGTAATGTGATGCTATGGTTAACTTGCTTACTTTTTCCTATGAAGCACATTTTGTTAGTAAGCTTTTGCAGCCATTACACTGAAACTGCTGAAGAAAACATGTTACAGATCTGCCCACTGAATTATACACACCCATTGATAACTATGTTTCCATTGCTGTCATGTATATGTATTCAACATTAACAGAGAAAGGTCTGGATTTATTCAGCTAACATAGCTCAAGTTAAACAAGTGTATAGCATAAAGACTAACTATATATCCAACTTGTGTTTTAAACAATGGAAGAGAGTAACCTTACTTCAAGTTATCAATTGTGATGGGCTTGAAAGTCCTTGTAACTGTTTTTTCAAGACTACGGAAACAGTGATTTGCTTTTGTATTCAGCTTAATATTCATAGTCTCATTTCCTTAAGTTCTTCCTTACGGTGGTTTACACATTTTTGCTACACAAGTAGTTTAGTAGTGAATCCCCTTTGTCACATCGTATGTCACATCTTTGGAAGAGATTAAGACACTTAAACTTGATAAATAAATGCTGTAAGAGTGTGTGCAACTAGACACCTGCATAAAAAAAAGATAGAAGATAAATACCTGTCTTCATCACCATCAACAGGAATAGATATGCCAAAGACAGAGCTGGCAAGACTGTTCATAGGAGTAGTTGCAGGTAAATTAAGAGGGTTTGCTAAAGTGTCCGGAATAGGTGGCTTCACAAGAAGTTTATTTTCAGCAAGAGAAAGTGGTGGTTGAGGTAGGGGTTCAGATTTTCTTCTAGTATCATCAATCTGGCCTAAAGGTTGATTTGGAAATTGTCCAATGTTAGATTGTGGCAGATTTGCAGGTACATTGGTTGTGCCTTGCATTAGTGGAAGGCCAACATGTTGCTGGACAACACTCGAGCTCCTACTGACAGATGTATGGCTGGTCAGCTGGGACTGGACTAAAGTAACAGGGGCATTTGGCATAGTAACAGAAGTTGTAGACACACTGGGCACACTAGTACCCGGTACAGCTGCAGGCACATTCTGAACTCCAGAAACTATACTGTGAGGAGCACCAGCCACTTGACTGCTTCCACCCATTTGCTGCTGAGTCATAGATTTCTGTTGCACAACCCCCGCATGGCCAATGCCTTGCTGCACCACACCTCCTGGCTGAGGAATGACAGTCTGAATTGGAGTTGTCAGGCCACCCTGCAATAGCCCAGATACCTGTCCTACAGTTTCACCAGTTTGCGAAGAAACTCCCATCACTGGTGCTATGGGTGAGGGATTTGGACCAGCTATTTGTGCTGCTGGAAGACTGGACGCTCCAGTGCTCGGGACAGAACCTGAGATGGCCTGTTGAGTAGCTCCTTGAGACTGCATTACTGTCATATGTTGAATGTATTCCGGCTGGGCAGGAGTTTGGGCTGGCACCAGATGTACTGGTGGAATCTGCGACTGAGAATAAGCAAATTGCTGAGTCTGAGCCACAGGTACATTAGCTTGCTGTACCTGCTGTTGTGGCATAGGCAAACCTGTCTGGGCTATTGCTACATTCGAAGGTGGCATGCCTTTCCCATTAGGTCCAGCCTGTCCCATGTTCTGTGCATTTACCTGTGCCTGGGTCTGCAGCGGAGGCCCCATCATTTGCTGGCTCGCTGCTGTAGCCCCTGAATAGATTGGCTGAGCATTACTGTGAGGCACAGCCCCGCCTATGGGCTGCTGCCCAATGACAAAATTGGGTTGCTGTGGAGAGGGTTGGTTTATTTTCTCTGGCTGGAGTAGCTGTGACACAGCAGCAAGAGAGCTGTCAGCCAGGGAGTCGGGGCCATGTGCCGAAGTTGCAACCCCCGAAACTATCAAAGAGCCACCAGTAGCACCTAGGCCACTATCCCTATCTTGAACAGCTTGTTCAAAAGTACTGTTGTGTCTAATGCAATCCCCAGTCCTGGCTAAAACGGCCCCGCCCTCGGAGTCCCGGTCATAGTATTCCATACACGTCCATCGCCCCCGTCTATAGGGCTCTCCTGTACCGTGGTCCAGCTTAATCACCCTGAAGCGGGAACTGCATGCGGCGGCAGCCGTTAGAGGCATGGCTCCAGAGCCAGCAGCTGCCTGCGCAGTGCTGCCTCCTGCTGCCGCTGAAGAGGCCGGGGCGGCAGCCGCTGGGAGCACCGCGGAGCTCCTGGGAACAGCTCCTCCGTTGGCGGTCGGCACAGCAGGGGAAGGCGGCGGCGGCTGGATCCCTCCGGAGGCCGCGGCGGCGACGGCGGCAGCAGCCACTTGCCCATCCAGGAGCAGGTTGGGAGAGACTGTCCCCGGGGTCTCCGCGTCGCCCACGTTGTTGAGGGTCTCCTCGGAGGAGCTGCGCTCGCAGACATCTTCGGGTCCGTAGTCGGTGGCGCGAGACACGTCGAAGATCTCGGAGGAAACGTCCTCGGTGCGGGATTCATCCGGGTCGTCCAGGCTCTCGGTGTCCTCGGTGATGCTGCTGGCCACCTGGGCCGTCGTCACGCTGGTGATCTGGAAGCAGCTCTTCTTCTTGGCCGGCATCTTGGACATGGTGCTTCCCCCGGGAGAATAAAAGAGGATAAGTCGTCGTCGGGGGGGGGATGAGGATGGGGGGTTCCGCCCACCTGCCCTCGCCGGAGGAGAAGAGAAAAGCAGAGAGCCAAAAAATGAAAAGGCTCGGCGGAGAAGGCAGAAGTCCGAGCCGGCCCTGGCGCAGCGGAGGGGAGGATCACGTTCTGTCTACAGCGCAGTCGCCGGCGGTATCGCACATTCCTCCGGCCCTCGCGACGCAGCCCCGGCTCAGCAGGCGGCCACCACCAGGCCTGGGGTTGGCGATGGGGGGAAAGGGAGAGCGAGGCAGAGGAGAATGGAAGGGGGGCGGCGGCCGAGCTCCTCCTCTTCCTCCCCCCGAGTAAGGCTGCGGGCCCCTCGGCGGGCGGGCGGCGCCACCACCTCCTCCTCCTCTTCTTCTCCTTCTTCCCTCAGCAGCGCCCCGCCGTCCCCCTTTCGCAGCCGCGGCTCTCTTCACACAGCCGGCTGTGGGCTCCCAGCGCCGGGGTGGCGCTCTCCGCGGGGGTTTCCGGCGAGACCCGCGGTCCCCGAGGCGGGCCCAAGGCCGCTAGTCCGTCCGCTGTCCGTCCGTCGGGTCTCGGGGAAGAGGGGCGGCGGCGGCGGCGGCGGCGGCGGCGGCAGCCGGCAAGTGAGGCGCAGGCCGCCCTGCCTCCGCTGTCTACCTGGAGATCAGCACCAGACGCATCTTCTCGGGAGGAGGGAATGAAAAGGGGGGAGGAACCAGCCCGGCTCACAGCGGCCCCCTCAGGCGGGCGGGCCTCCTAGACGCGGCTCCCTCGGCTCTGTCTGCGCCGACGACGGAGGAGCCGGCCGGGCCCTTTTCCCTCCGCCTCACACTCTCTTCTTTCTCTCCCCCCTCCCCCTTCTTTAAAGTCCGTGCGCGCTGCGCTCTCCAGCGCTGTGCCGAAGGAGCTGAAATTCAAACTGCTCACTCCCCTCGCTCAAGATGGGGCTCAAATGGAGCCGCGAGGCAACCTGGGAACTGGAGCTTAAGCCGCTGCTACTGCGGCAGCCGACACGGGGGGACCGCCTCTTACGCACAGGCGCGCTGACGTCACCGCCGCCCGGGCGCGCCTCCCATCCTTCCCCCCGCCCTCCCCCAGGATGAAGAGGTTCTGTCCTGGCCACGGAAAGGGGGCGGGCGGAGGAGACCAGGCGGCCGAGGAGAGGAAAGGGGCGGGGTCACCGCCGAGGGGAAAAGAAAAAACCCCTCCCCCCTGAGATCGTCATTTCAACCGTTTGGAATGTTCCACTCGCCCCGTAGCAGCCCCCCTCCTCCTCTTTCTTCACTGCGGGCTTGGTACCTTCCGTCGAAGGAGAGGGTGGGAGAGGGAATGGCGGCGTGACATCCTCCCCCCGCCTCAACTCGCTCCATTTTGGCGAGGAGGCTGAGGTGGTACTTTGCTCAGTCTTTCTCCGTGCGAGGCCGAAAAAGGGAGGCTCAACGGCGGCTGCCGTACCTTTCGCGTTACGAGAACGTCAATGTGCCAATGACAGGAACAGGATTATTTTTATATTTTTATATATATATATTTTACGCTGAGAGGCACGACGCGCCCTATTACTAGAAACCTTTTGGTCCCTGAAGGGTTTTCTGAAGGGCTTCGCCCCTCCTCCCTTTGCCCCGCCCCTACAGAAAGGCCACGCCGTTGCGTTTCGCCGCCTTTAATCCGAATTCACGACTAGTTCATTTTGCACACGGTCGCCACAAGATTCGGATTAAGGTCGCTTCGTTTCCTACAAAAACTTGTCGACAGTATTAAAGCGGTGCACTAAAACACGCCTCAGAAGTGAGTAGTCCCGTGGACTGGCGCTGGCCACGCATAAAATACAGCTGATTTGATGTCCAAATGAACAACTTGCATCCCAAATCCTCCTGTGCGTTTTTGCTTGAAAGTATGGCATGCCCCTACCGAAGGAGCTTGATGCTGTTTTTACACCTAGGTTCGAGCACCCCCAGAGTGGCCCTTAATGTATTCAACTTTTTAATAACACTGGGTTAGCTGAAGCTGTACAAGGTCCAGCTGATTGAGGCCCTCTAACGAAACTGGTTTTAAATGGCACTTGCCCATAAACAGGCATGGAGAGTGTGGGTGTGTCTTTTACAACACTTCAACCATGCTGCCTGTGAGCACAAAAGAGCAATTAAAAGTGTTGTCAGGGTAACTCCTCCGCCTCATGGGGAGCCCAGGGAGAGAAACACCTCAGCATCACAGGACCCTCGCACCACTAAAAAAAAAATTGCCCGAAGGTAACAGCCTTTGCTCACACGTGCAAGAAAATTCTAAAAAGCGTTGCACTACTTTTACTAATTTTGTATATGAACAGCACCAGTCAAAGTTATAGGACCAACTAAAACATCACAAGAGTAAGCAGCAAGCTTTTCAGCTCCTGTAATGCTTTGTACTACAACGCTCAGTGAAAACAGCAAAGGGAGATGGAGAGCAAAAGAGGCTTCAAGGCATGATGGCAAAGTGAAACCTTTGAAGTTGGCAACAAGCTGGAATGTGGGAAGAGTTAGGCAGGTAAAGCTGCAATCCTAAACACACCTAAGTGAGTAAGGCCTCCCACTGGACACAAATACTCCTGCATGGACATGTGGAAGATTGGTCCTGCACATTCTGTTAAACCACTTTAGATGCAAAGCAGTTTCTTTTCTTTTCTTGGCTAGCCTACTGGGACAGAGAAGGAGTGACCACTCGTCCTTTGAAAAGATAAAAGCCATGAATTCAAAAGCTTCCTCACTACTTTGTGGTGTTACTGTTGGTCCTAATAAACACAAGGTGTGGAACCTCAACCCTTCAGATGTTTTTTTGATTCAATCTGATAGCAGCAGCCCCAGCAGAATTGGTCCATTGTTAGGGATGATGGGAGTTGTTGGCAGAAACATCTGGACAACAACTGGTTCTTCCAGCCCTGCAATAAATTATATTACTCTTTTGTGGCTTCTGAGTTCCCCCCTCTAATGAATCAGCACAATTGCATTTTTCTCCATAAAACAAGTGGGTATGGCAAATCCCAGTTGACTGTGTTATAGCCAACAAGCTAAGTAAGTCTCAACTATTTTGTGTAGCTCACAAAGCTTGCAGACTGAGTTAGAAATACAAACTTCTATGTCTCTTGAGTTTCATGAGAATGCACATTAAGATTGCAAAGTCTAATACAAGACATGACTTACGTTGAAAAGGTGAAATGTCAACAGGTTTATATTAGCCCACCACTGGAACATGGGTAATATCTAAGGCTGGTCATCCATATATTTTAATCTATTGATTTCAATTAGCAGAAACAACAATTCGGTTTTCTCTGGATTGACGTCTGCTCCGATTTAGCACTTAAAGAGGGAGATTTCCTCCTTGAAAGGAGCAGGGCAAGGGGGAAAGTGCTAGAAAACTGTGTCTAGAAAGCACCGTTGGAAAGCCCCTTGGACCCATGTTTTCTAAGCATGTAACAAGTGGAAGTGTGAACAAGTCTTATAGTCACTGGAGGTTATTAGGCAGCAATAGAAATTCATATATCAGGGACCCATGGAGAAAACACATTGCAAGAGAAAATGTTACATGCTGTATACATCCCTCATTAAATGAAAATAGATATATTTACATCCACAAGCAATATTTGCATCAACAAAGTGCATTCTGTTTATACTTGGTTTGAATAGTTTGCATGGTTTTAAGTATTTGAATCTTCCCACTGTCCACATTGAAAAGGAAAACCAACATTTAACTAAAGTGCTTCAGGGGCATAGCTGTCAACGTTTCCCTTTTTTTAAGGGAAATTCCCTTATTCCGAATAGGATTCCTCGCAAGAAAAGTGAAAAGTTGACAGCTATGTTCAGGAGTCAGCAAACTTTTTCAGCAGGGGGCCGGTCCACTGTCCCTCAGACCTTGTGGGGGGGCCTGACTATATATATTTTTTTGGGGGGTGGAACGAATTCCTATGCCCCACAAATAATCCAGACATGCATTTTAAATAAAAGCACACATTCTACTCATGTAAAAACACCAGGCAGGCCCTCAAATAACCCAGAGATGCATTTGAAATAAAAGGACACATTCTACTCATGTAAAAACACCAGGCAGGCCCCTCAAATAACCCAGAGATGTATTTGAAATAAAAGGACACATTCTACTCATGTAAAAACACGCTGATTCCCGGACCGTCTGCAGGCCAGATTTAGAAGGCGATTGGGCCGGATGCGGCCCCTGGGCCTTAGTTTGCATACCCATGGTGCTCATGAAAATAAAAGGTAACATTGTATTTGCGTTTTCTGCTTTGTAGCTCAGAAAATGTAAGTAAATCCCAAATTGCTTATCTCAAGGCACTAAGAATCGGAAAACCAGGGCAGGCATAGACATGGCAAGTTGGCAGGACAGATGGACCTGCTGGTTTACTTGTCTTCAACATGTTGGCCTAGGCCTCTTACCTGAACCTCATAGTCCACCTCAGATTGGATAAACAGCTACGTCCTGAAGACTGCTGCTATGACTCACCTTCCTCAATTGGCCTTAATGGCCACTAGGATCTCCGAGGATGTTTCCTCCCAGGAAGAAACCATCAAAGAAAGCTCTCAGTTCAACAAGCAATGTAAGCATTTCATTAAACATGGTCCTCTGGGAATCTCAATGGCACAACACCCAGACTCACAGGATGATAATTCAGGAAGTAACTGCAGCCAAGGTTTTGTTCTTTGCGTGCATGTATAAGTAATTATCAAGATTCCTTTGTGCAAACAAAACTATACAGGCGACTCTCAACTTACGCTGGGGTTACTTTCTGGGGCTAGTGTATAAAGCAAAAAAATCACATATACAGTACATAGTCAAACACATTGGGGTCAGTGGTGGATGAGATCGCCAAAGTCTCCCCCCCCCCCAGACACCTGTCCTCTTTCTGCCCCCTATTGATTTATTTATTGCCAAGCATGTAAAACTGGATGTGCACAAGTTAAAGGTGTGAGTTGTGAGTTATCAATATTAAAGTTGTACCTTAGCTCCTGGTTATAATGGAGCCAAACCTCTTGGGCTGGAAATTTCTGCTACTCTGTGGTCAGGTCAGGACACTTGTCTTGTCCAGAGTACAGATAATAAACTGATCCAGGGCCAAACCATTGTATGTCTCTTTGTTTTGGAACCAGGGACCTGATTCCCAGTTAAGCCCTCCCTTGGTCCTATAAGCTGTTTCTCAACACCAAACATGTTAGTAGTCACATATCCCAATATACAGTATGTGTGTTTAGACTGGAAGAAATCAATCTGCTCCTGTACCATTCATAAATATTTCGGACTAAGTCTCCAGGAATTATATACTGAACCAATCACTTCTGGAGGGACACTAGTTGTGACACAAAATCCTGCCTAAAGTATTCCCATCATCCTTTTATACTCACCGGTCCACAATGCAAAACATCCTCATCCAACACCCCACATTGGCATTGTGCAAAATGCATTGTCATTTGACACTTAATATTAGGACATTCCAAATCCTAGCTTGAAAGAGTTAAGCACTAAATGCTCCATTCAAGAGCATTGTTTGCACAAGGATTTTGGTGTAACTTGAAACAGCCCTGTAATGAGGCCCTTTTCAAGCAGGCTATAGTTAATGAGTGTTCATCAACATGGATTATTTGGCTGAAATCTGGCGTGACCCAAGGAAGGGGGAATGGAACTTGACAAGAGATGGAAGAATGGAGGGGGTGGGCAGAGAGTGGTAGGGAAGGCGAAGAACCAGAATGAACAAGACGCACTGATTCATTAGCAAAACGGAAAGGTTTGTGAAAAGTCAAATATCTATGTAGTTACAGCCCCTGGGTAAGTTGGCTGAAAGGTTCACAAATAACCCATACAATGGCCTTGGCAGGATGACAGGGATAATATTTTTGAAAAGTTAGACAGCTATTGTTGAATTATGCTCTGGTATGCTGGAAACAAGCCTGCCGGTACTGTTATTCAGTGTCAAGCATGCATGTATTCCTTTTTGTTCTTGGCCTGGACAACTACTGCTGTTTAGTGAGCAGAAAATCCCAGGTAAGACAGCTCACATTTGGCTAACTATGATGGACCAGTGTTCTTAAAACAGGGGTGTCTCTCAAGACATTATTGGATTCCAAGGATTGTATCCAACACTGGATTGAGCAGACCCACCGAAATTGATAGCTATGGCTAACTTAGGCTAATTAATTTTCGTGGGTTTATTCTGAGCAAAACCTAACTGGATGCAACCCAAACTCTCAGCATCCCTGAGCATTGCCTGGGCCACCCAGCGCAGATAACATCTGGAGGACGCAAGTTCCCTATCTCTTTTTTAAAGAATTCCTCAACACAGTCCCAGTTTGCCAAACTTTGTATACCCTTTATATACGCTGCCTCATATTTTGAGCCATTAAGATTTAACGTTTAACACCTCTTTCCTAAAACTGAGAGTAACTATTGAAGTGGTTACCTATGCGCAGGAACGCTTTCAGTTTTATACCTCTGTAATCCATCTTGATGTCCCCCCATCACAATACAGTCATACCTCGGGTTAAAGTCGCTTAAGGTTGAACGTTTTCAGGTTGTGTCCTGCGGCGACCCAGAAGTAATGGAACGGGTTACTTCTGGGTTTCACCGCTCGCACATGCGCAGATGCTCAGAATGACGTCACACGAATGTGCAGATGCTGCAAATTGCGACCTGCACACGTGCAGACATGGGTTGCGTTCTGCTCAGGATGCGAACGGGGCTCCGGAACAGATCTCGTTTGCATCCAGAGGTACCACTGTAGTGGCCAGTGCTTGCTGCGATGTACTAATACTGTGTGTTGTTCCCTTTCCTCAATTAGTACTTCCCTGTTCACCATAAGTTCCAGAAACCTGTGGTTTGTTGTCAGCATGCGCACAGGTATTTGTTTATTTGAGCATGTATCTTTAATTTTTTTATTTTTTAAAAAGTAAGTTTTGCACATAAGGGCAGTCAAAAAGAATTTTTAACAAATGCCTGTTTCACTCCAAGCCAGGAAACTGAAGTTTGTTGTGGGTAAGCATGCAGGTTTTTCTTTATCTATGAGCGCACAGCTTTTAATTAATTTTTTAAAAATACATTGTTTCTGATATAGCAGATTTGCTACAAAGCAGCCCAACATCACATTAGCAACTTAAAACCTGAGCAAGGTTGTCCCCCCCCTCCCCCACGCTGTGTTTCACGTGGCATTTGCATATTGCTGTACACACCAGAGTGGGGGAGAATGTCTTTACCAGAAGCACATTAATTGTTTGGCCTCGACCAGAGCCAGGGCCTTTTCAGCTGTGGCCCCGCCCTGGTGGAACGCTCTCCCACAAGAGACTAGGGCCCTGCAGGATTTGACATCTTTCCACAGGGCCTGCAAGACGGAGCTGCTCTGCCTGGCCTTTGGCCAGGGTGCAGTCTGACCTATTTTCCTTTGTATAAGAACAAGCATGAAGGAGGCCTCCCAGCCTATTCATAGGTCCTTATATGACCAGTGATTTTAATTTGTCTGAATTAATTTTAAGATGTATTTTAATTAATTGATGCCTGTTTTTATGTATACTGTGTTATTTATATGATGTTAGCTGCCCTGAGCCCGGCTCTGGCCAGGGAGGGCGGGGTACAAATAAAAATTATTATTGTTAATTAATTAATTACTACTACTACTACTACTACTACTACTGTTCCCTGTGCCTGTGACCACCTCCCAAATGCCAATGAAGCCATCCTCTGAACATGTCCTGTGATCTGCACATGTGCAATAGCTTTCCTAAATGGACACACCTCAGCTTAACTGCAGTTTATGTTTTCGATTGGGTGGAAGCTGGTTTGAGAAGAAATACATCAGACCAGCAGTATCTCTCTGAAGAAACTATAGAACAGATTTGGATTGTGGGTAGTGTCGCATGTTCCTGGCTTCAAATACCCGCCATGGGAGCACACTGGAGCTAGAGTAATGTGTACATAGCCTCAGTATCAAATCTGCAGTGTGCGTGACAGGCATAAATGCTACAAAGCAGCCCCACACCTCAATATCAGAAAAAGCTAGCAATTAATTTGTTTCTGTCGCGGATGTCAGAGGTACAGTAGCCCTGTCAGAAAGTGGGAACAAGCCTATTCTCGGGCCAATCAGTTCTTCTGTTATGCTAATCTTTATTTACTATTATTAGTGAAATAATTATTACTTTCAGCATATGAATCCAGATATGTGGTGCACAATGAATGATGGCATAATGTTTCATCGTAAAGGCTATGCATTCATTGGATGGCTGCCAGTAGCCCATCCAATTTTAATTAAGGGTACCCACTCATTTGGGAGTAAGCCTCATTTACCTTTGTTTCTCGTTTTTGTAAGCCGCTTTGAGACCTATATGTGGTGAAAAGTAGGGTGCAATAGGCCTTTAAAGCACATTTCCCTGCCTCAAAGAATTGTGGGCACTGCAGTTTACTCCTCATATAGTTAAAATTCCCAGCAACCCTTAACAGACTACAGTACCCAGAATTCTTTGAGGGGGGAAATGTGCTTTGAATGTGCTTTAAAGGTATAGTGTGCACAGACTTGGTGTGTCTTACTTCAGAGTAAACAAGCCTTGGATTCTGCTGTGAGTAAGGTAAGTCAAAGGAAGTTTTGAGGTGCCTTTGTGTACCGTAGACAACAGGAAATGGTTTGCCTGATTCATACTAGACTGGTAACTTGGCTCTGTCGGGGACAACATTGGCTGGCATGTGATTCAAAAGTATTATGTTTGTCCACTACCACAATTATTACTCATTATAAATATTAACTTATTTTTTTCATGTTTAGATTGACATTGCATACATTAGAATTGCATTGCAAGGGGTTGGACTAGATGACCCTTGGGGTCCCTTGCAACTCTACAATTCTATGAAAATTCATATTTTTTATTTTTTTATTATTATTAATATACTGCCCTATACCTGGAGGTCTCAGGACGGTTAAAGAACCTTAACTAGAAGGTTCCTTAACTAGTTAGGAAAAGGTAGTTTTCAGAAACATATTTATCAAAGGTTAACTGAGCTTTCTCATTCATCTGTTCATTCACTGCCAACCAAATAGGTGAACCAATATGCCAAATTCATCATGAACCTGGATTTTGTCTTTGACAATGAATGTGAGCCAGTGTGTTCGACTAGGACCTGGGTGACCAGGGTTCAAATTCACCAGGGTTCAAATTCTCACTCGGCCACAAAGCTCACTGGGTGACCTTGGGCCAGTCGTTCATAGAGTGTTGTGTGAATTAAATGAGGAAGGGGAGAGCCATGGGCTCCTTGGAGGAAACGGTGGCATATAAATGCAACAAGCAAACTAACCAACCAACTGCAAAAGCATTCATAGAAAAGTTGAGATTAAACAAAATGAATTCAGCTCCATGTCATTGTTTGGTATTCTAGCAAATGCCCTTCCTTAGAGTCAGTTTATTCAAAAGGTAAAGCAAACAATCACAATCAAACTATTTTTACCTCGAGAAGGGAAAAATATGTATATGTACAAGACTGAAAAGCCCTGGCAATGTTTTGTACTTTCAGAATTCTGCTTGTTAGTCTCCATAAATGGGAAGCTTGGGAAAGACTGATTACCATGCCGTTCTGCACATTACACGAAGAACTGTTTCTCAATCTGAATTATAAATACAAAAAATAATGGACCTGGGAAGGTGAAGAACACCCTCAAGGCTGAGAAATAAAACAAAAGGCATAACAAACATTTGGGATTTATCTCTAATGGTTGAATTCTAACCATGGCTACCCGGCACGTCCTCTTGAATTCAGCAGGGCTTACTTCCAAGCAAAGCAGGGTTAGAATTGCAGCCTTACTAGTCTGTTTGAGGTGTGATTTTACGTGTTGAGAAAAGTGCAAGACCTTTAAAGGTCAGAGCAGCTGTTTAATTGGGGCAACTGTTTTTTAAAAAATCATTTCTTAAATTGGCTGAGCCCCTTGCCCGGCTGATCTCATTCACAGTTGCTTTCATTAGGAAGCGAATATTACCATCTACTTCAGTTTACACAATAACGATCAACAGACAAGGGTTCGGTCATGCAATAGGAGTCCTCCCATTCCCAAAATCCGCTGGGATGAGGAGGGGTTTGGAATAAGCAGGTCTCTGGTTCAGCCACAGATACACAAGGGTAGGCCCTCTATCCTGGCTCAGTCAGGGCTGAGCTGAAGCCGGCTCAGGCAAGGCCAGGCTAAATCTGGGGAAAGGGGCATTCTGCGGCTACGCAAAGGGCATGGTGAGTGTGGGATGGAGCGGGGGGGGGGGGACCTACACCTGTTCCAAATTTGATCTAGCTCAGTATTGTGACCTAGTAACCCAGTGAAAGTCACAGTGGCCAAAAAATCAACAACCAGTGTTTTAAAGCTTGCCTTCCCTATGACAGGCTGGGTCTGGTTCCACTGGCAATAGCCCCTCTCTGGAACTGAGTTTGGAACAGAGGTAAGCTACAGTGATAAGGAGGGACGCGGGTTGCGCTGTGGGTTAAACCACAGAGCCTAGGACTTGCCGATCAGAAGGTCAGCGGTTCAAATCCCCGCAATGGGGATTGCTCGGTCCCTGCTCCTGCCAACCTAGCAGTTCGAAAGCACGTCAAAGTGCAAGTAGAAAATAGGTACCGCTCCGGCAGGAAGGTAAACGGTGTTTCTGTGCACTGCTCTGGTTCACCAGAAGCGGCTTAGCCATGCTGGTCACATGACCCAGAAGCTGTACGCCAGCTCCCTCAGCCAATAAAGTGAGATGAGCACCGCAACCCCAGAGTCGGCCACGACTGGACCTAATGGTGAGGGGTCTCTTTACCTTTACAGTGATAAGGAAAGGGAAATTGCACGGTTGAGTGTGGGATAAAACCTGCTTTGATACTTCATCTAACCTCATGAAATCAGAATAAATCCTCATTAAATAGCCAGCACCATCTAATCTCCCCTTTCAACTAGTGTGCCGTGGCACCCTGGGGTGCCTTGAATGATGGTCAGGGGTGTAACACTGGCCTCTGTCTCTCTTTCCTTACCTCCCTCCTGTAATACCCTCTCGTCTCTGCCTTCCAAAGGCTTGCACAGCTGTTTGTTGCAGCAGCCCTGGCTACAAGCTCCCCAGGAGAATGGTGTGTCTGGGGGCTGGCCAGGGGGTGCTTCCCAGGCCCCTGTGGGACAGTGTGTGGAGGCATCTCTCTTTGGGCCGGGGGGGGGGCAGCTCAGAGACAAGGGCGGCAGCTGCAGCTGCCAGAGGACTCCCAAGGATAGGGGAGAAGAGCAGAGGCTAAGGGAACACGCCACAAGGGAGGGTGTTCGAAAAGGGGTGAGGGGTTGCCAGCTCTGCAGGAAAGGGGTGACATAACTGGGCTCCTAAGTCCCACGGGGGTGCCGCAGAAATAATGTAGTTGGGTCAAGGGAGCCACGAACCCAAAAATGTTTAAAACCTTTGCTGTAAACCAATAAGGATGAATGCTTAATAAACAGGTTGTCCACAACTAGTGCAGTTGGCTTCTCGGCACTTAAGAAAAATTGGAAGAGGCCAGTTGGTTTGGATTTCTGGGGTGTTCATGTTAAGCAGGCAATTTGCACTTGGACAGGAGTTAATTCCTTAAGGGAAACCACCAAGACAGCCTGCAAATCACAGGTGGGTAGGCAAACTACGGCCCAGGGGCCGAATCTGGCCCAATCGTCTTCTAAATCCAGCCCGTAGACGCTCCAGGAATCAGTGTGTTTTTATATGAGTAGAATGAGTGCTTTGATTTAAAATGCATCTCTGGGTTATTTGTGGGGCATAGGAATTTGTTCATTCCCCCCCCCCAAAAAAATATAGTCCGGCCCCCCACAAGGTCTGAGGGACAGTGGACCGGCCCCCTGCTGAAAAAGTTTGCTGACCCCTGTACTACAGCTTACTGCAGTTCCAGCATGCTCCTAATGTTGGTGTTTGCTGCCATGTACGTGGGAAGACAAGAAGACAGGAGTGCCTGGCGTCCATGTGGTCACGAAGAGTCGGACACGACTAAATGACTAAACAACAACAACAACAACAACGTGGGATGCTAGCTGCAGCCCATCTGTATCCAGTAGGCTCTTGAGAAATGCTCCTGTTTGACACAGTTTCCCTCAAACTACCGTATTTTTCGCTCCATAAGACGCACTTTTTCCCTCCTAAAAAGTAAGGGGAAATGTGTGTGCATCTTATGGAGCAAATGCAGGGGGGAGGCAGGCAGGAAAAGCCCCCAAGAGCTGCACACAAGCTCCGCGCGGCTCTTGCGGGCTTTTCCCCAGGAGGGAGAAGGGACTGACACTGTCTGTCTTGGCTTCTTTAGCTGCGTGCAGCCTCTCCCAGCTGGAGAGGTTGCACGTGGCTAAAGAGGAAGCCAAGACAGCGAGCGGGATGGATCGCGCTTGCTGTTTTGGCTTCTTTGCTCTTTGGGGCTGGGGGGGGGGGAACCTGGGCTTCCCACGGCAGCCCCGAGAAGCTCTGGGAGAAGTGGACAGGCTGCACACATAATATTTTTTTCCCTTGATTTCCCCCTCTAAAAACTAGGTGTGTCTTGTGGTCCGGTGTGTCCTATAGAGCAAAAAATACGGTAGCTCCCATCCAACTAGAAAACGTAAGCCATGGTTAAGCTGAAGCGAAGGAAAGGGCATTGCACAGCCACATATGACAGCACATGCGCCAATGACAGCTTCAGTGTACTGGAATTCAGCATGGCGAAACAAATCAAGCCATGCACATAAGTTGGCAACCTCCCTGACCTCCTCTCTGGTGTGTACAGCAATGCAAGAAGGCAACTTCAAATGCAGCGGGTGGGGGATGACCTCAATGTGTTTTGAGCTGCTAGCGCATGCATAGCTAGTCTGAGGGGGAAGAAAAATTCAGTCATATGTCATTTGGATTAGTTATCATCTCCAAGTGAATTCAAAGAGATAAACAAACATGTTTTGATCAAGTATGAGGGCACAGACCTTCTTTTGTGAGCTGCTCTGGGAACCTTCTTTGGCTGAAGGGTAGCAGAAAAATTAAAACAAAGAATAAAACAATGCAAGATCCCTATACATTTTTTGGCTTAGAGTCACTGAAACTCTGGTACATGACCCCAGTCAAGCTTGCAAAAATCTATCATTTGCCCGACAACAAATGTTGGAAATGTAAGGAAAATGAAGGTACATTCTTTCACCTTTGGTGGACGTGCCCCAGGATTAAGGCTTTCTGGGAAATGATATATAATGAATTGAAAAGGGTATTTAAATATACTTTCTTGAAGAAACCAGAGGCCTTTCTCTTGGGTATGTCTGGCCAAGTGGTGCCAAAGAAGGACAGAACTTTTTTTATGTACGCTACAACAGCAGCAAGAATACTTATCGCAAAGTATTGGAAGACGCAAGATCTACCCACTCTGGAAGAATGGCAGATGAAACTGATTGACTGTATGGGACTGGCAGAATTGACGAGCAGAATCCGTGACCAGGGAGAAGAGTCAGCTGAAGAAGATTGGAAAAAATTTAAGGACTATTTACAGAAATACTGTAAAATTAAGGAAAGTTAAATGGTGTTGGATCGAAATTGAGTGGTTTTTAGCTGTAATGATATAAAGGAACATAGATGGGAAAATAAGGGTTTGAAAAATAAGGTAATGTTATAAGCTGTAATGCTTTAAATGAAAGATTTGCTGAACAAATAATCTTAATTGGGATACAAGGAGAAGTATGAGGAGGTCTGAGAAATTTGTTATTTAAAAGTATGATTTATGAACTTGTCTTTTTTAATGTTTTTGTTTGTTCTGTTTTTGTTTGTTTGTTTAAAAAATTGGAAAATCCAATAAATATTCTTTAAAAAAAAATAGAGTCACTGAAACTCTTTGCATATGAAAATATCCTATCCTTTCAAAATGTTCTTCCCACATTGGTTTGTCCTGCTGCTGTTCTCTCAGCTTTTGAACTTGCTGAATAATGTCCAAACTAGCTCCTAAATTTACAAGAGCCTTGCTGGAGAAAGTTGGCAACCCAAATGAGAGAGGGAAAAGCTTTCTACGCATGCTCAGAGGCACCCTCTTAATTATTACCGTTTTGCATGTTTTAGCACTGAAGCTGCGCATTCATATTGGTTTCGGAGCTGAACTCTGGGTTTTCAAGACGCCATGAAGCTATTAAAGGGAGGTGGAAAGGAAAGGAACCCATTATAAAGCTTAACAAGCCTTTATCAGCCCATCAGCATTTTCTAGTACTTTTATGAAAAACTGCCTGGAATGGGAGACAATTCTTCCTCTCCAGATTCCTTTTTCATGCTAAAAAAATTGGCCTAACCACATGCTAAGTCAAACATTTATGATAGCATATGAGAAGGATATGTTTGAGGATGATGTGGTGAGAATGGTCCTCTTTCTTGTGGCTTTTCAGATGTGATAAAATAGGCAACCTGCTCCTGTTGTTGTTGTTGAAGGCCTTTGCCATGATGCAGAAACCCCTGTTAAGACAAACCTCTTTCCAAAGGAAGCAGGAGAAGAACGGAGTTCTGAAGCACTATTAAGTTTATGGGATCCCCCCCCCCCTTCTTATTCCTTGAGATTCATACCTATTTTAGCTTAGAGCATATTCAGCATTCCAGTCTTCTGATCAAATAGACTCCCGGATCAAGTTAAATTTAGCCCAAGTTAAAAGAGCATTAGGAATATTTTCAGATATCTCAGATACAAACCAGCAGCAATTTCATCTCATGTAACTATTTTAGTGTTGGCAAGAGCTGAGAAAATCCAATTATTTCTGCTAGACTTTGCAAGAACCTGTATTACGGCAAAAAAATATACTCGTTATGAAGGCTGTCCCTGATTTGCGAAAGGATTTTTATCATCCACGATTCTTAGAAAAAGAAAATGCTCTTTTCATCCACCCTCTTTGTAAATACTAGCTTTCCCTGATCAGCATTATTTTTTTCATGGGTCAATTTTATAACGAGTTATCCAAAGTTAGTCATGCTCAGAGGATGCCTATTGAAATCAATGGACTTAAACACATTGCAGTAGTCTAGGCAGGAGGTCACCACCAGAGCATGGACAACTGTGGTCAGGTTACCCTGATCCAGGAATAGCTGGCAAACTAGCCTAAGATGTGCACAAGCACCTCCAGGTACAGGTGTCACTAGAGACTCCAGTGAGAAGCTGGAATCCAGGAGTATTCCCAGACTATGAATCTGATCCTTCAGTGGAAGTAAAGGTAACAGGACCCCTGACCATTAGGTCCAGTTGTGACCGACTCTGGGGTTGCGGCGCTCATCTTGCTTTATTGGCTGAGGGAGCCAGCGTACAGCTTCAGGGTCATGCGGCCAGCATGACTAAGCCGCTTCTGGGGAACCACAGCAGTGCACGGAAATGCTGTTTACCTTCCCGCTAGAGTGGTACCTATTTACCTACTTGCACTTTGACATGCTTTCAAACTGCTAGGTTGGCAGGAGCTGGGACCAAACAACAGGAGCTCACCCCGTCGTGGGGATTCAAACTGCCGACCTTCTGATCGGCAAGTCCTAGGCTCTGTGGTTTAACCCACAGTGCCACCCGCGTCAGCGCCACACCCGCCAACCCGTGTTCAGTGGAAGTTTAACCCCTCTGATTCCCAGACCTGGAAAATGCCCACCCACAGCACTTCCATATGACCAGGATGCAGTCTTAGTTTATTAGCCCCCATCTATCGCTGCTTCCAGATACTGTTCCAATATCTTAACAGTCTCTCCTAAATTGTGTCATCAGCATACCACAGAATCATAGAATTGGAAGGGACCTGGAGCATCATAGTTGAACCCCTTCAATGCAGGAATATGCAGCTATCCTTTACAGGGATCAAACCTGCGACCTTGGCATTATCAGTGCCACACTCTAACCAACTGAGCTCCAAATCCCCAGAAGACAGCTCCCAATGGCTTCATACAGATGTTGAACAGCCTAGGACACTGAATAGACCCTTGTGGGACTATTCAAAAGCCATGGGGCTGAGCAACTGCCTCCTTGTAGGAATTTGTTCTCCCCCCCCAAAAAAATATAGCCTGAGGGACAGTGGACTGGCCCCCTGCTGAAAAAGTTTGCTGACCCCTGTCCTGGTATTTCTTTCTGGTGATGACCCTGCAGGTAGGAACAAAACCACCGTAGTACAATAGGTCCCATGCCCATCTCCTTGAGCTGTTCTGAAGAACCACCATAGTCAATAGTGTCAAAAGCCAATGAGAGGTCAAGGAGAACCAAGAGGGTCACACACACATTCACACTCCTGTCTTCTTCTGATAACGGTAATCAGTCATGGCAATCAAGGCTGTTTCAGTGCCAAATCCAGGCCTGAAACCAGACTCCATGCACAAGAGAGGAGAGGCGCAAGAGCTTTGCGGGTCAGCGCAACCTTTTAACTGGGCCTACAATTTTTCAATTATTTGCAGGTTGGCTCAGGCCCTTAATCTGGATAATCTCATATACAGCAGTTGCTCTCATTTGATAGCAAATGCCAGTATCTACTTCAGCTTACACATATTAATTACCAACACATTAGTGTTCTGTCTTGCAATACCAGTTCTTCAGTTCAGCTTCCAGGTGGAAACTTCTACCATGGTAAGAAAACTTTGGTCCTCGCACTACTTGCAATGCATTGGAAAATCACATTGATGGTCCAGCATTTTAATGTTATTTATTTTCTTGCATTTATACCCTGCCCGTCTTCCATCATGGAACCAAAGGGGACATAAACATGGTTCACAGGCAGCCACCCACCCAGACCTGCTAACCTTCAGCTAGGTGATGGCCTCGTTTGCCTTCAGGCCATGCAAAAAACGGAGAATGGACAGGCTTGAGGAGGCCATTTGGACACTCATTTGACCCACCACACATATCTAAGATACAAAAATTATAGAAGGCTTTCTTTCCTCAAGCACGTGTTTTAGAGCAGTGATATTTCCAGGCCACCCAGGAGCTGATGCCTTCATTGAAAAAGAGGCCCTGAAGCATCAGTGGACTTGCATTGCACATTGTTCTCAATGTATCTGACTTTCAGGTTCAAAGGTAGGCTTTTACTACACTTCTCTTTCACTTTTTTTTCGTTCACACACAGTGTCTTTCCTTCCTCCCTGTTTGTTGATAAGGATGCATTCAGGAGCAAAGAATGAGAGCTTAAATAAATAAAGGTGTGTGTGGGAGAGCATATTTATAACAGGTTTACGTACAGCTCTGACAGTTCTATGGCTGCTATCTCATACACATCACTGTTTAGCTTGCATACGGTCCACTTCCCACTTACTGTACATTATTCAGCAAATAATATGTTCCCTTCACTTTCCTGTCTTTTTCTTAAAGTATATTTTTCTTGCAGTATACAAGTGTAATCCCTCTTCTTAAGAAACTTCATCTCTCTTTTTTTCACACATCCAACTCTGAAACTCACTATATAAACCACGGGATACCAATGCCAGCCACCCGTATCCGATCCCATTAGTTATTTATTTTTGCAGAACAATAAATTTTACAAATGTGATGACATTTATTGTTCTGTGTTCATGGGTGTTTCTGTGGGTGCAGTATTTTCCTATCTGCTTAAGCATACATATACTTCAACTTTGATGGCTATGATTTCAGTGAAACTTAAAAAAACAAACCACCTTCGTTCATTAACTGGAGAGGAAATTGAGTTAATTATGTCAAACAAAATCAACCAACAATTTCTACAGTCAACAAAAGTGTAATTCCATTTGAGTATAGTGTATATATTCATATACATGGTGCACACACAAAAACAACCACATTCTGCATGCTTATAAAAGGATAGCTCATTCCATGGTCTTATTAGCCAAGGTAATGAATAGGTATATGCTAAACCTTTATGAAAACTGGGAAACCAGAGTTTGGGAACTGGTCATCTGGTACCCCATTTAGAACTTTCTTTCCTCATCACTTTAGAATCCAACTGCTTTCTTAATTCAGTAAGTGGTGGCAGCGGCAGTTAGTAATTCATTGGGATATCGTTTCCTCTAGGTTTAGCCCCAAGGGCAGAACTGGAACATTTAGATACCCATTTAATTTCTCTTACCTACTGCCCACCTGAGACGATGTCAGATTAAGAGGAGTTGTTGGAACCCCCAGGAATGTCACACGATGAAGACCAAATCCTATGCATGTTGAAGCACCGTTCAATGGGGCTTACTTCCCGTTAAATGTGCATAGGAATTTTAGCCATAATGGGGTCCCTTAGGTAAAGATAAAGGGACCCCTGACTGTTAGGCCCAGTCACGGATGACTCTGGGGTTGCGGCGCTCATCTCACTTTATTGGCCGAGGCAGCCGGCATACAGCTTCCAGGTCATGTGGCCAGCATGACTAAGCTGCTTCTGGCAAATCAGAGCAGCGCACGGAAATGCCGTTTACCTTTCCGCCGAAGCGGTACCTATTTATCTACTTGCACGTTGACATGCTTTCGAACTGCTAGGTTGGCAGGAGCAGGGACTGAGCAACGGGAGCTCACCCCTGTCACGGGGATTCAAACCGCTGACCTTCTGATCTGCAAGCCCTAGACTCAGCGGTTTAGACCACAGTGCCACCTGCGCCCCTAATGGGGTCCCTTAGAACTCTGCAACTCAATGATTCTATGATTTGCATACTGTTGTAGCCAGTGATGTTAGAGCAGTCAAGGATTATTAAATGTAGCAAAATAAAACAATGGTTAGCAAATCAACTAAAGCTGCAACCCTACGCACATTTAAGTGGGAGTAAACTCTCCTGAGCTCCTTGGGACTTACTTCAGTGTGAACATGCATAGAGGGGCTGCAGGATAAGCCAATGACAATGAGAATTGTGCTTGTCAGGATGGAATACGTGCATCTTGCCATTGATTTGTTGACCCCATACGTGGCTTCTTTTAATGTCACTTGCGCCTGTATGGTCAATTGCACAAAAACCAACTGTGTGAAAATGGGCAAGGATAATTTTAACTGCTCTAATTATGTAAATATTTCCTATGTTTATTTCAACCCAACATGTTTAAAGAAGACTGGAAAATGTTTACTGAATATATGGGTGAAAATTGTGTTCACTTAAAAACACTGGTAGCATTAAGATAAGTTCAACAGTGTAAATAAGTTTTGGTGAATGTAACAATGGTTTACTGAATGGTTTAGTTCATGTAAGATGTGCAGGGATGTTTGGTATGCAAGTTGAACCACAGAAAGAGAAGAAGTGAAGTCATTGATTTAAGGTTGTTTAAATGAATATTTTGAAATGTAAATTAACATTTAATTAAAAAATTATATAGAATTGTGCTTGTCTGGAATGGAGGAGAGAAGTTGCTCAGCTTAGCTTCCCCAGCCTCCTGAATGTAGAAACCATAGGGTATTTTATGTCTATAAAAAGCCATTTTTTATCTTCCCCTTCCTACAGATAGTCCTACTTCATTTTATCCTGAGAGCAGCTCTGTGGAGTAGCTTTGGCTGAGAGGCAGCAATTGACCCGAGGACACTCAGTGAGCTTCATAGAATTGTAGAGTTGGAAGGGACCCCAAGAGCAATCTACTCCAACTCCCTGAAATGCAGGAATCTCAATGAAAGCATCATAGCTGAGTACAGATTAGAACAGGGGTTGGATAACTTTTTGCCTTCCAAGACGTTGTTGAACTACAACTCCCAGCAAACATGGCCAGTCTTGTTAGACTGCAGCAGCCTTTCTCAACCTGCGGGTCCCCAGATGTTCTTGGACTACAACTCCCATCACCCCTAGCTAGAGCTCCAAGGCCAGAGCTCTGGGATGATGGGAGTTGTAGTCCAACAACATCTGGGGACCCACAGGTTGAGAACCGCTGGACTACAGCTTCCACCATCCCTGACCACTATCTGTGTTAGCCAGGGCTTATAGGAGATGGAGTCCAACAAGATATGAGGAGCCACAGTTTCTACATCCTTGCTCTAATCCAGACTTCCTCAACCTCGGCCCTCCAGATGTTTTTAGCCTACAACTCCCATGATCCTTAGCTAGCAGGACCAGTGGTCAGGGATGATGGGAATTGTAGTCTCAAAACATCTGGAGGTTGGGGAAGCCTGCTCTAATCATTGCATAATACTGGCTCAGTGAATAGTCAACATCTATTCCAGTCAATTCTGTGGCTTCCACCTCAGGTCCAAGGGATGATTTTACAGCTGCCTTTCAATTTATGTTGCATTGCATCTTCAGCTCTCCATCCTTTCTCACAACTGGGAGTCTAAATGTGGGGCTGAATGCCATTCGAAATGGAAGTTTAGGAGGAGGCAATCTATTCAGGAGGTCTATGGAATCTGCTTACTTTCAGCCGTAAGACATTAAGAAAGGGAATATTAAGACTTAACCCTCAGTCTGCAAGTGCTGCTCATCTCAGTGAAGTGCGATGCAAACTTGAGAAAGTGTGTATTCATGTTTCCATGGCAGCCTAACAATGTTAGGAAAACTGAGCCGGGACATCTGATTTGAGAGAGGTATCTGGTCAAGGTTACTATTATCTGAACGAGGGTGCAGCACACTGAAGAATTTAACGCTTGTAAGAATGCAGAGATAAGCAGTGGAAACTCTCATGCTCGACTGGAAGTGTCTCAGTTTGGTTCTGGGTGAAATGGAGAATTTCGTAAGATTGAAGAGAGAATTATTTCAGGAGTATTCTAGATTTCAAAACAAATTCCTTACCCATGGGATTTCGTCTGCGAGGAAACTGGGAGTGTGCTTTCTTTCTTGAAGCCCATATGCACCACAGAATGCAGTACTCAGGCATGCACCTTCTAAGGGAATAAGTTTTTTTGGGGGGGAGACTGTGTTGCTGTGTTCTGGATGCCCAGAAATCTTGGGCATAGGTAGAGGAAGAGGATACGGCTGTTTTCAGTGCCTTCTTGGTAGTGGCACCCACTCTGTGGAACCCCTTCCCATAAGATGTCAAGGAAATAAACAACTATCTGACTTTTAGAAGACATATGAAGGCATCCCTCTTTAGGGAAGTATTTAATATTTGATGTTTTATCACTTTTTTATTAATAATATTCTGTTGGGAGCTGCCCACAGTGGCTGGGGAAACCCAGCCAGATGGGCGGAATATAAATAACAGATAATGATGATGATGATAGTGGTGAATGTTGTTTATTTATTAAATTAATATTCTACCCTTCTTCTCAAAGAAGACCAGAGTGGCAAACAAGCGATAGAACTATTTAAAATGTCTTTAAAGTATTCTAAAACAATTCCAATACATATGCAGACTGGAAAAGATCTCAGCATACAAGGCTTGTTGGAAGAGGAAGGACTTTAGCAGGCACCAAAAAGACAACAGAGATGGCGCCTGTCTAATATTTAGGGAGCTGAATTCCAAAGGGTAGGAGCCACAGCACTAAAGGCCTGTTTCCTATATAAATTTTGAAGTGCAAAAGCTTAGCATCACAGCCCCCATAGCCACACCCACAAAGAGAGTCCATGGCTGCATCCACAAGGAGATTCCAAAGATCCAGACCATTGGGTTGATCCTTTTCATACACATGCAGTACATAAGATAATACGCAATTCATCAGGATTAGCAAGATTGCAATCCCATGCATAGTTTTTCTGGGAGTAAGCTCCATTGAATTCAGTGGTGGCGCCCACTTCCGACTGCATAGTTTCAAACTTGCAAAACGCACTGAGCTTTAACAAAGGATCTCCAGCCTTCTGAAACACAACCTGAGGCTTTTAAATTAGAAACGCCGACCATCTCGCAAAGAAGTGCTACCATTCAAACTGCAATAAAAAAACGAAGCAGGGAAACCCTATCAAAGAAAATGAGAAAAGTATCCAGTTTCTGCTCAATTCTTTTCTGACTTCCTCTATGCTAATCAGCCTCAAACAAACTTGAAAGGCTCTTTATTACTTCGTTCACTCACCCGAGAGAGGAGAGCCTGTCAATTATTCTGCTGCTCCAGCCAATGATGTCATCACTTCTGCTCTGAATATGTTCTGGGTCTCCACCAGCGCATGTGCTCTTTCCTATCTTCTTTGTAGCAAAACTGCAGCCCTCGGTCCTCACCATAGACAATGTGGGGAATTGGGGTGAGAGACTACTTTTTTAAAGATACAGAACAGGAAAAGCTACAGCTGCAGCCCCTACTGTTGCTCAGAACTTTTAAAGATCTAGGCAGGATCTAGCAAACCTGTGGGGATATATAACTGATTGCTCAAATGCTTTCAGATGGTTAGCATCATAGATGAATCAGGCAGTGGCGTAGCGTGGGTTGTCAGCACCCGGGGCAAGGCAAGTAATTTGCGCCCCCTAACCTTAACCCCCAGATGTTGCGCCCGGTGCGGCCGGCCCCCCCTGCACCCCCCACGCTACACCACTGGAATCAGGGGATGTGGGATTATTTTTGGCTTGGCTTGGCTTGGCTAGGGAATACAGGATAAGGAAGGAGCAGTCAAACACAGAGAAGACTCTGAATAACAAGGTTAGGAAAAATCAGAGATGAGGAAGCTCAGGGATACAAGATGACGCAGTGAGGAGATCAAAACAGAAACAGTTTCTTTCTGCTTTCTTTTACAAGGGATGCTGGAAGATTAGGTAGAGGGCACAGAAATGCAAGTAAATTGAGCTTGCATTGCCTGTCTTCTTAACCCCACCCAGTGATCATTTGGCATTCACAAGGTCTTGCCACAGCCTTGGATTCATCAGGCAAGGCTCTGTATCTCTGCCTTCCCAGACTGCAGCTTTTGCTTTACCTTCTCACTCACATAACTCTCCACTCTGGCCTTTGTCTTTCTAACTACCAGTGAGTTGAGGGAGGGGCCCTCACCCATTTTTAGTCTGGCACAGAGTCACTTCCTTTGTTACCTTAGTGGCCCATACATAGAGGACCATTACCTCACCAGGAAGCTGGCCTGACTATTCCAGGAACTGAATCCATGCTGGATCCAAGAATTAGAAGGTGGTTCAGACATACAGCCTCCCCACCCCCAACCTCATAGCACTTATTACAAATGTCTGAAGAAGACTCTAGGGCTGCCAGCTGTTCAACCAAGCCTTTGCTACTATTACTTTCAGGAGCAGCTTGATCTGCAGCCAATAAACACTTTGCAAGGCATAGTGAAATAGACGTTATCACCTGCTCAAGCTCAATCAGCTCTTTAAAGGCACAACTGTAAGTAGATGCTGAAAAGCTGACAATCATATGCTCTGCTATAGCCCTGGGGAAGCGAACATGGTAACCTCCAGATTTTTCTGAACTACAATTCCCATCATGCTAGACCATGAGTCATGCTTGCTGGGGCAGATGGGACTTGTAGTCCAACAACAAGGGGGTAACCCCTGCAAAAGCCTGTCCTGCACCTTTTTTTTTTTTGGAAACAGATGTGTTAAAACATGACACGGTCAGTTCACTAGCACTGTGAAATGGAAGCAAGTTTACCTTAACATTATTTTTTTTAAGGATTTCCCAAAAGGCAAAACAGAGAACATGATTTAGCAGGGACACAGATGGAAAGTATGTAAGAGATTCCTGGGCAACTGCAAAATAAGCATCACTGTTGATAAGCAGAGGGATGGTTAGTAGATAGGAGTTTTGTTTACTTCAGGCTAAAATGTTATGGACAGGTATTTGGGAGAGAACCAATTTTAAGGAAGTGCCATAGCTCAGTGGTACAGCACATGATCTGTATGCAAATGACCCAGGTTCACTCCCTGCCAACTCCAAACAGGGCCAGGGAAGATTTCTGTCTGAAACTCAGTCACTGCCAGAACAAAGATTGCACTGAACTAAATAGACCAGTTGCCCGGTCTAGGTATAAGGCAGCTCCCTAATATTATAAAGGTAAAGGGACCCCTGACCATTAAGTCCAGTCGTGGCCAACTGGGGTTGCAGCGCTCATCTCGCTTTATTGGCCGAGGGAGCCGGTGTACAGCTTCCGGGTCATGTGGCCAGCATGACTAAGCCACTTCTGGCGAACCAGAGCACCGTTTACCTTCCCGCCGGAGTGGTACCTATTTATCTACTTGCACTTTGATGTGCTTTCGAACTGCTAGGTTGGCAGGAGCAGGGACCGAGCAATGGGAGCTCACCCCATCGCGGGGATTCAAACCGCCGACTTTCTGATCGGCAGGTCCTAGGCTCTGTGGTTTAACCCACAGCGCCACCCACGTCCCTTCCCTAATATTATAAGTGCATCTAAATAAACCTGCATGGAATCAGCCTGGATTCCATGTCCATTCCAGGGTGTTTGGCAAAGTGTTACAACACTCAGATAACATTGGTGCATATCTTCTCCACCCCCAGTTGCCTGCCAGGTCATTAAAACCAGAGACAGTATAACGCAAGTAATATTTGATGATGCGTGTGGCATTATCTCTTCAGCACGACTGATACAAAAGGCTCAGCCTGCATCACAGCAGTTGCAGCTACTGCTGATAATATGACTGGGGAGTTAGGCTTACTCTCTAGCGAGTTAACTATGCATTAGTACCGGTACTATACCAATAGGAGCTGTAACCACTCATGAATATGAGGCCTTGGCGTGGTGAACAATTTGCTCTTGATCTTTTGCTTCCACCCCAAAGGTTGCCACCAAGACAGGGTGTGGAATTTGTATATTTTCTATAGTGTAGTAGTCAGCAGCAGTGAAATATATGGTCTGAGGAAGTCATAAGTCATCATCTTATCTCCTGGATACAGTAACCCAGTCTTGCCACATATGCTGTTAAATTCATTCATCACTTGGCTGAAGCTCCATCTACACTGTACATTTAAAGCAGTATCATACCGTTTTAACAGCCACTGCTTCTCCCAGAGAATCCTGGGAGCTGTAGTTTGTTAAGGGTGCTGAGAGTCATTGGGAGACCTCTCTTCCCCTCACAGTGCTACAACCCTCAGAGTTCTCTGGGAAGATGGATTGATTATTAATCCACTCAGGTGACTATAGCTCTATGAGGGGAATAGGGGTCTCCACCAACTCTTAACAGTGTGCCCTCAGCAAACTACAGTTCCCATGATTCTTTGGGGGAAGCCATGACTGTTTACATGTAAACCACTATTATACCACTTTATAGTGCAGATATAGTGCAGATATACCACTTTATAGTGCAGAGGCGTAAGTGCCCACATAAAAGAAGGAATTGCAGCGTCATCAGCAATTCCTTGTACAGTGGTACCTCGGGTTACATACACTTCAGGTTACATACGCTTCAGGTTACAGACTCCGCTAACTCAGAAATATTACCTCGGGTTAAGAACTTTGCTTCAGGATGAGAACAGGAATTGTGCTCCGGCGGCGCGGCAGCAGCAGGAGGCCCCATTAGCTAAAGTGGTGCTTCAGGTTAAGAACAGTTTCAGGTTAAGTATGGACCTCCAGAACGAATTAAGTACTTAACCCGAGGTACCACTGTACAGTATGTCTTCCTAAGTTGAAACAGAATGGTCTGGCACAATGTTGTTCAAGCAAAACAGTACACCTAGCCATTTTAGCTTGTATGACCACACATAACATGTTCTTCTCCTTTCTATCCAACGATAACGTGATGGGAGGGGTGGAAACAGCGGGGTCAGGGCAGCATGTGGATTACAGATCAGAAATATCAAGTTGTAGCAACTACGAGCAAACTGAAGGCTCAAGAATGTTGGTCTCGTTCAGATGTGACAGCCTATGCATGGCTGCCTAGCTACGCAAGGCAGCTGCAGTAGCAGATGCACAGGCAGTAGGATTCTTTCCTTTGCTGTGTCCCAGAGGCGGATCCTGCAGTATTGTCATGATGCCTGAATTTGACCTGGAAAACGAACACCCTGTCCCAGACCTGCAAATGGGCCTGTCTAATCCCCCCAGGCTTTAGCTGAACAAATGGCATCAGAGCACTGGCAGATACCCCAAGAAGCTAGGAGCGGCAGCTGTAGCCAATGCTTGTGTCACTGGCAAGTTTCTAGAGTTGAGAGCGAGGGCGGTGGGAAGTCCTTTGCAGTTATAACACCAGCCATGGTACTTTCCATTACTCATTTCTCAGCACCTTTGCTCATTTTCCTGCTACTTCTCTTCTGTTTCAAACCTCCAAACTTCCTATTTTATTTTATTTTAAAAAATTAATTTAAGAAGCGCTTCGGAAAACAGCTTGTGCAACTCACTTGTGCTTAGGCTACGTGGAGTTCGGCCTCACCATCAGCTTGACAAAGATGATGATCAATAATAACATTAATATTGCAGATGAATGATGTCATTAAAAAAATAATGCTCCTGAATGCAAGAAAGTCTCTTCAATGGAAAATTACATCTACCTGACATTTTTGGCATCAAAATGCCAGAGCCCATGTTTCCCCACCATTTAAGCCAGATTTATTCCTTCTAGCGGAAAACCAGGAGGTTTAAAACAACAGCAACCCTGTCAAAGATATATAAATTGAAACCCAGCCTTTGTTGGAGATGTGGTAAAGTAATAGGAACAACAATACATATGTGGTGGAGGTGTGAGGAAATTAAGAAATTCTGGACAGTAATACATGAAGAATTAAAGAAGATGTTGAAAATATCAATAATAAAAAAACCAGAGATATATCTCCTTGGATTGATAGGGAAAGAGATACCATGAGGGAGGCAAGAATCTTCTTATATGCAAGTACAGCAGCTAGAGTAGTGATTGCTGCTAAGTGGAAGTCACAAACTCTACCCTTAAGGGAGGAATGGATTTGTAAACTAAATGAATACTCAACTCTGGCAAAACTAACAGCTATTGTAAGAAACCAATTGAATCAAAAATTAAAAAAGGAGTGGAAATGTTTTGATGAATATATGGTAGAATACTGCTTAAAAAAAGATATGCTAATATGCCTAGATTAAAATGTAAATTATCTGAGGGAAAGTACCGTAAATTAGTAAGGAAAGATAATAAGAATATATAGAAGATTTGAGAAGATTGTAAAATGCAAAGATTAATGTAATCTCAGAATATAGGTCAAAGGCCAAAATGGTCAAATAGCCAAAATGGTCAAAGGCCTGGAAACGATGCCTTATGAGGAACGGCTAAGGGAGCTGGGCATGTTTAGCCTGGAGAAGAGGAGGTTAAGGGGTGATATGATAGCCATGTTCAAATATATAAAAGGATGTCACATAGAGGAGGGAGAAAGGTTGTTTTCTGCTGCTCCAGAGAAGCAGACACAGAACAATGGATCCAAACTACAAGAAAGAAGATTCCACCTAAACATTAGGAAGAACTTCCTGACAGTAAGAGCTGTTCGACAGTGGAATTTGCTGCCAAGGAGTGTGGTGGAGTCTCCTTCTTTGGAGGTCTTTAAGCAGAGGCTTGACAACCATATGTCAGGAGTGCTCTGATGGTGTTTCCTGCTTGGCAGGGGGTTGGACTCGATGGCCCTTGTGGTCTCTTCCAACTCTATGATTCTATGATTCTATTCTATGATTCTATGATTATAGAGGAAATCGAGTGGAGGAGGAGGGAAACAGGGGGAGGGACAAAATAATATTAGGTTTGATTGATAGATATATGGGGGGGATGGGGAGGATGTGGTGATGGCTTTGGTTTATTTATATTGTGATGTAATATGGAAAAAACCAATAAAATATTGTACTGAAAAAAACAACAACCAGCAACCCAGAATCCTTTTGCCAACATCCCACTTGTGGTATCTCCATGACCCATTTACAAATTAAGCCCTCATGGAAGCACCCCGACACAATCCAGCCAGCATGAAGCACTCAGCTTCCTGCCGTTTTTATTAAATTCTGTTATAACGGAGGCTGCAAGGGGGATTAGACAAGTGTGCAGTGATTGCTATCCAGACTCTTTACCAGAGAAACAGGACTTGGGAGCTGGAACTTAAAAGCACCAATTTTCTTTGGAAATGTTTCCAAGTCTTCCCAGGTGGCGGAAGATGTGGAAATGGAGACCCTTGCCTCAGACTGTGAGGCTGAATAATTTGCCCTGACCTCTATAAATATTGTGCTAGGGGCATCATGCACTAGTAATTCTTTCCTCGCTGCCCTAAATCCTCTTTCATTTTGGGCCCCTTAAAACAATCCCTATTCTTTTAAGTTTGCCAACACATGCTGAGGACACAATGTGCAGCCTGATCTTATCCATGCTGGCTTAGAAGCAAATCTTGCTGACTTCAGTAGGGCTTATTTACTCCCAAGGAAGTATGGTGCTACTCAGAAGCAATTCCCATTTCATTCAGTGGATTGCAACATTATAGTTCTGGGAGCTGTAGTTTATTAAGGAGAGCACAGGTACAATACTATTGAGTACAAAATACAAACTGTAGTTTCACACATGCAGTCTGAGCTTGACTGCTTGGAGCAAGCTCAGACACCTCCTACCTGGTTGGCTACATAGCACTGGAAGTGAGGGTTGTGACCTAATCGAGTCTAGGAACACAGCTCTGTGGTCTTAACCCCTTCATGCATTAACTTGCATTCATGCATAGTTATGTTTCCCATAGATTTGCAAATAATTTGCATGTGCTGATTTAGGTTCTGTAGGCTCCCAGCCCATGACAGGCCACTGCTGGGTAAGCCTACACATAAGTGAGTGGTGAGAGGGGTGACTGGCAGCTGGGGACCCAAGTGGCAGCAAACACTGAATGTGTTGACATCAGGTCCACTGGGACTGTTTCCAGAGGGTGGTTTGGCTGGGCATTTTCCAGGGCCCAAGACCAGCAAAGAGCCCACTGCAGTAACCATGCTATCATTTCCAGTTTGCCTAGAGCACTGGTCTTCAAGAGACCTACTAATGGGTTGCAACAGGAGCACTGCCGCCATGCAGATCTATGGTAAAAGAAAGAATAGTTCCCCAAATGCATGCTTGGGTTAAAAGTGGGTCCTGGGTCTGCAAAGGTCAAATATTCCTGGCCTAGAGTACCCAAGAAGGACAGATTCCTCCTACTGGAATTCTGAATTTAGATGTCCCCAAATCTTGGATCCAGCACTGATTTTGTTTTCAGCCCAACATTGCAGCCTCAAATGTTTTAGCAACGGCAACTGTTGTTTGTGGATCAGAAATTCTTGGTTTCCCTCTCATGTTTCCCGAGCCGTATTACCCACACAGTCCTTTATTTCCTATCCCCAGGAGACAAGCTCTGAACAGACCAGCTGAAGAATGACTCCTCATGGCTTCCTTTGCTTTCAGTCCTCTGAGGAAATGAGGCTATGACTGACTGGTCAGTTTGCATCTCTGAGCTTCTACTGTATCATCATTTACGGGTTTCCAGTTTCCTGCCATCCATCACCATACACCACACTTAACTAGACAGTGCAGTTACGCTGCCATAAATAGGCAAGAAGACTTGGATTGCATCAACATAAACCAACTCTGTATTTTCATGTTATCCATGTTGTTGTTTTGTAAAATGCCAACAAGAAGGTATCTTTTAATGAACAGCAGCTGCTGGATGATGTCTTCATGAAGTAGGAAGAAGGGAAAACTGAGAGGAGGTTCGGCTTCACTTTTACATGCCAGCTGCCCACCCCCAACTAAATCATCCCCTATTTTTCTTCTTCCATTATACACCTAATACAATCTTTAACCTAGTTTTCTGACTGATAAGCATGTAAAATCAACTTCAGACAAACTGAAACCTAGAGGAGGAAATGCATTCAAACCTCCTCGAAAGGAAGTCGTAAGTGCGACAGCAATGCAGGCAGGAAACAGAAGTGTTAAACAGGGGAAGGGGCCGGAGGAGGAAGGAAATCAAAATGCGGTGTCAAACTCATGAAAGGCATGTACCATTATGACTTCCAGCCGCTTGTATCAGAACAAGACTAGCCACCATATGTGGCAGAAGGCAAGTGGGGGCAACAGGGAATGCCAATTCCATGCCCTCCAGCTATATTTTTGCTCTCCCTCTTGGGAACCAGTTGCTGTTTTCTCATAGACTCAGAAGTGACCCCAAGGGTCATCCAGTCCAAGCCCCGTAATGTAGGTATCTTAACGTGTGGTTCCCCATCCAATTCGAAACCATACCAGACCCTGCTTAACTTTGCGAATGTGCTAGTGGTTTTATCACTACACCACTAGGATTGAAAGCAGTTTGTTTGTGAAAATATTTTAAATTAAGAATTTCAGCATAACAAAATTTCAAAACATATCATCTTCGTTATTTCCCCCCTTCCCCCCAACTCCCCACTGAACCCTCCCCCCGATACTTCCCTCAGCTCCTCTCTCTGATTTCTCAAGACATATTATTCTCTGGAAACTGTGAAATTGTACAAATCCTTATATTGTCTGTCTACTGTGTTAACAATCAACAAATTTGTGTATGTTTATTCAAAACCTGCCAAGGAGTCCAATTCATTTTGTTGTCTTTTTAAGTAATTTGTAAAAAAGTTCCCATTCTTCTTTGAAGTCACAGTTGTCCTCATCCCACAGTTTGTATGTCAGTTTAGCCAGTTCTGCATAGTTCATCAATTTCTCTTGCCACTGTTCTTTTCTTGGGGTTTCCTCATCCTTGTGCTATCAAGACTCTTGCCAGTGTTGTAGCATACATAAATAAATTCTTTGTTTTCCTTTGCAGGTCTTGTCCTATTATCCCTAACAGAAATGCTTCTGGGTTTTTTTTTTACAAATGTCATTTAAAATATTTTCTTCAATTTATTATATATAATTTCCCCAAAAAATTTTATTTCTCTACATTCCCACCAGTTTGAAGCCAATTACAGCAACAAAGAGGTGTGTCTACAGCATGCAACCAAAATAATATAATGAAGGTGTCAGACACACCTCTTTGAGTTGGGAAGCCCCAAAATTTAGGGGCTTCCACCGAGAATGCCCTTTTCTGGGTTACTACTATTCTGTTCAATCTGTACATATATTGTATACATGCAACTCCCTGTTTACACGGGGATCACATTCCGAGGCACCCCACATTTAAATCATATATGTTTGGAACACCACTGAAAAAGCCTGAGAACATCTGGGGTGGGGTGCGCAGCCCCTGGGACAGCACAGAGAGAAAGGGCCTAATCCAGGGGCCAAAGATCAGGGCTGTAGGGCAGCTGGGCAGCCCTACTGGTTGCAACAGACAGCAAATTCATTTTGGCAGGGAAGAAAGTAAAGAATTGGAAAAGAATCATAGAAGGGATACCAAGGGTCATCTAGTCTAACCTCCTCCAATGCAGGAATCTCAAGTAAAGGATCCATGACAGACGGCCACCCAACCTCAGCTTAGAAACCTCCAAGGGAGGAGAGTCAACCGCTTTTTGGGAAAGTCTGTCAGAAAGTTCTTCCAGATGTTTAGTCGGAATCTCCTTTCTTGTAACTTGAAGCCATTGGGAAGCCCCTCCCACAGCCCACGTGGCGTGGAAAAGAGAAAAGCCCACTAACTGGATCCTATCCTCCCATTCCTGCCCAATGGATCACACAGCTCTAGCATCTCAGCCATGGCTCCACCCCCCTTCTCCATATCTGTTGCCTAATAATCTGTACCTCCTCTCATTACTCATTAGTACTGTCCAATTGATGGTCTGGCTGCCCCTATATTCAGAGCCTCTGGGAGAATGGAATCAGATTGTAGGGAAATATATGACTCTCTTGTCTGAATAACTTGGAATGATTCGCTTCTTTCAAGTCTCAAGTCCTTCTGCATGTTTACTCAGCTTTTGGCACATGCTGCAGTTTCAGTTGCGGAGGCCAATCTGTAGAGAACTGGTGGGTGGGAAGCCCAGTCTCTGAAAGCGAGTGTGAGTTGCAGGAGATGACCTCTGGTTTCATGAGCCTTCTCTTTGCAGGGCTTGATGCCATGAACTTTTATTTGCTCCCTGCAATGCACTGGTATAAAACCATACCAATTAACATAAAGCAATGGTAGCTGTTTTCTTGGGGAACAGACAGGAAGTGCCCCTACATTAAAATGTAATACAGTGGAACTTCGACTTACATACGCCTCGTCTCACAGATGTTCCAAGTTGCGTCCGCTGCAAACCCGGAAGTAAACACCGGGTTTGCCGCAATTCGCACATGCGCGGAAGCAGCTTCTGCCATCTGCACATGCGCAGAAGCATGCTACTGCCAAATGTGCAAACACACAAAATGCCTCTTCTAGCGTCCTGTTTCGACCAGCGGACGGACTTCTGGAACAAATTATGTCTGTAAGTAGAGGTATGTAGTTCCACTGTATGTACCGTAGTTCAGGTGCTCTGGAAGTTCCACGTTGGGAAATGTAATGAGCGTGGTTTTATACGTAATAAACAGGATGACCCTATGTGTTTTTCCCTTTGAAGTCCCATTGAGTTAAATGGGTTTAGAAGTGCAGAGAGGCAGCTGAAGTGTGAAAAATTGTAAGGTGCAGAGGAGAAACTCTTAGAAATGTTGCAAGAGCGGTGTGTGTGTGTGTGTGTGTGTGTGTGTGTACAGTATCTGAGTGGTCACATGAACCCACAATTTCCATTTTGCCTTTTCAGAAATGTGAGTTACTACGTAGCACACACAACCTTTCTTAAACAGCCATGTTAGAAACCAGCCACATAGTGTTTCTGTTTATATATCAGCCACCTTTTATAACAGGCCAAATTGGTCTTCGCCACTGCTTCCTCCATAATAGGAGGGCCTTGTGTATTTTCTCTCGCTGTTTGCTCAGGACTTGTAAGTCATAACAATGCATCTACACAGCAGGACTAGAGTTAACTGCCCCCTTTAATACTGCAGGTTGCAAGAAATCCTGCTTGCTTTCTATTGTGTGTGGTGACAAAGGGTGTAGAAGGGAAGTAACCCCTCCTCCTGCCGTGTATCTTAAGTCAGGAAAAGCAAATACAAATCTCAGCGTACACGCAAGGAGCAGATAAGAGAACGTTATTTTCCTAGTGATTCAGCCAGCCATTGAATCAGAAAGAACGCCATATGACTTCTTCATGCGTAGCTAAATACACAGAATATTTTAAATGATCTGTTTGGTACTGACGCTTGTTGCTGTGTTGGCTCTAGAGGTACAAAACAGGTAAGGAGAGGGAGCTTTTGCTATTTCAGATTCTGCTGTTTACTCAAATGGGATTGAAAAGCACATACTTGACACTTCCACTGAAATGGATGTTTAAAACTTTGGTCAAATGCACATTTACTTGTGTGTAAATCCATTTTAAAACTCATTAGAATTATTTTGTTGTTGTTTAGTCGTGTCCGACTCTTCTTGACCCCATGGACCACAGCACGCCAGGCACTCCTGTCTTCCACTGCCTCCTGCAGGAATTTACTTTGGGATCAGACTATATTGTTACAGACCACCCCAGTCTCTGCCACATGGGATTCCAGGGGTCTTGGCCTTCAACCAGGGTCTCTGCTCCTTTGGAGAACTGAAGATGTGTCTTAGCTTTCAGAAATGTGATTTATTCACATATTTACACCTGAATTTAGATCAAGAGAGTCCAGATCTTACAGCATGGTCATCTCAAAAGTGGCTTGTTCCCCACAGCAGTGCAGCACTGGGGTCCAATGCATCACTTCCAGGCTGCCTTCAGCCAGCCTGCCCAAGATGGATCTCTATGGTTTTTTTTTTTTCTTCCCAGCACATGTTGCTCAAAAACCACTCTTTTCTTGTCACCTCTCACACAAACTCCATCACCTTGGCAACCTCTGTCTGTCCAGGCCCAAGGATTCCTCTTAGATGGGTCATTAACCCCTTTTGTCATATTAACACCTTTGCTCATCACTAGCCTGGCCAGGCTGGCTTGCATAAGCTACAGTAGGGTTGCCATATAGTCATACCTTGGAAGTCGAACAGAATCAGTTCCGGAAGTCCATTTGACTTCCAAAACGTTTGGAAACCAAAGCGCGGCTTCTGATTGGCTGCAGGAAGCTCCTGTAGCCAATTGGATGCCGCGGATGCCACACCGGACATTTGGCTTCCCAAAATCGTTTGAAAACCAGAACACTCACTTCCAGGTTTTGATCGTTTAGGAGCCGATTTGTTCGGGAACCAAGGCGTTTGAGATCCAAGGTACGGCTATATTTCAAAAAGTGAAAATTTGAACACAAAAGCTGACAAGCTTTTTTTACCCAAATATCCACAATTCCGATATGAGCTGGCTGCCATATTCCTGGGTTTTCCCAGACATTTTTGCCGCTTTACAGAAATTCCGCCTGGTCACCATTCTTGAAGGATGAATCCTGGCTATGTCCAGGAAATTCTGGATGTATTCTGTCCAACCATCTCGTCCTATGTCGACCCCTTCTCCTTGTGCCCTCCATCTTTCCCAACATCAGGGTCTTTTCCAGGGAGTCTCCTCTTCTCATGAGGTGGCCAAAGTATTGGAGCCTCAGCTTCAGGATCTGTCCTTCCAGTGAGCACTCAGGGCTGATTTCCTTAAGAATGGAGAGGTTTGATCTTCTTGCAGTCCATGGGACTCTCAAGAGTCTCCTCCAGTACCATAATTCAAAAGCATCAATTCTTCGGCGATCAGCCTTCTTTATGGTCCAGCTCTCACTTCCATACATCACTACTGGGAAAACCATAGCTTTTACTATACGGACCTTTGTTGGCAAGGTGATGTCTCTGCTTTTAAAGATGCTGTCTAGGTTTGTCATTGCTCTATGGGTACAGAGAAATAGTCAGAAACAAAATGCCTCTTAAAAATAAACAAAAAGTTTGCAGCCGACTCCATGCTGCTCTAGGCCCCTGCGTTTTTACTTTTTATTTTACTTTTTATATGTTTGCAGAAGGACAGGACAATCTATATCACTCTGATAGAGGAATAGCTAGGATTAGATTTTTATTTTTAAAGGTCTACAGAGGAAGTATACGGTCTTCATAATCAGACAATAGTATGTTTGCATTGGCAGTTACTCATACGTTCGCGAATATGCCGCCTTATCTGAAATGTACATTATGACTAATTTATCTCATAAGCAGTTTCACTGTGAGCTCTGTATTACAGGAATTTTTGGCTTGTCTTCAGCACCAATTCAGATTGCATAATTTATAGATGACATAATCATACCAAAAGAAGGTTAAATGAAGAAAATGGGGGGGTATAGACTTCCTGAGTTGCTAGCCCTTTAGCACTGGAAATTGCCACTTGAATTATGATAAGTGTGTGTAAGAGAGCAATAGTATGTCTAGAATCTTTCTTGCCATTTTTTTAAAAAAGAGGAGCTCTTTGATGCTTCTAAAAAAAGAAAAGGAATGGCTCCCTGCATACATACCATTCATTTAAACCACATTAACCCTCAAAAGAATCCTGGGAAGTATAGTTTACCCCACCCTTCACAGAGCTACAATTCCCAGCAACCTTAACAAACTAAAGCTCCCAAGATTATCTGGGGGAGGGGGTAAAGGTGCTTTAAATGTGTAGGCAGAGAATGGAATAGATGTCAATTGATCAAGAGGCAACCTAGCATGTGTGTGCATTACATTGTAATTTAAGGTGCTTCCAGATGGGTGTTTATTGTGAGATTGGTACTCCTCCTGAATGCATGTTTTGGGTACTATTACCACTACTAATAACAATAATTATTATTAATTTATTATTTATACCCCATCCATCTGGCCCCAGCCACTCAGGGCGGCTCCCAACAGAATATTGAAAGCACGATAAAACATCAAACATTAACAACTTCCCTAAACAGGGCTGCCTTCAGATGTCTTCTAAAAGTCAGATAGTTGTTTCTTTCCTTGATATTTGGTGGGAGGGCCCTCTGCCTGGTTCCCTGTAACCTCGCATGACAATGTTGGCACCCTAATGGCAGCCCGCAGCCCCAACCACCACCATCAATGTTTTAATATCTGGATTGAACTTTCCTGGGGGAAATCGGGTAAGTTAGCCATCACTTTCTTTGTGATATCTTAGCATCACATTCTCCCATACCCTTTGGGAGAGGCAAGCCATCGCTGCCTCACCAAAATGCTTGCCCATCCTTGCAGTCCACCGCAATGCCTGGGTACCAGACATCAAGTCGTGGTTCCACAGCAGTGACCAGAGGAGGAATGAGCACTGGGGGGGGGGGGCGAGCGCAGAGAGAAGAAACTCCATGGTGCATCTGCAGTAACAAAACCCGATGCTTTAATCTGCCTCACCTACAGCAAAACATGTCACTCCTGTATCGGTCTCTATAGCCACAGCAGGCACTGCAACTCTCCGACACTTTGACACACTTCTTTATTGTTTTCCGAGACAGACGGATGCCAAGAGTATCTTACCCATTGTAAACGCTGCCAATCACTGTGCTCTGCAGGTGAGGGCTTTCTGCAGATACCATCTTATCGGGAAGTCAGTGCTGCAGAATTTAGAAAACAGGACATCTACCTTTTCCTTAAATATTAGACCGGGGTAGGCAACCTAAGGCCTGTGGGCCGGATGCAGCCCAATCGCCTTCTCAATCCGGCCCACGGACGGTCCAGGAATCAGCATGTGTTTACATGAGTAGAATGTGTCCTTTTATATAAAATGCATCTCTGGGTTATTTGTGGGGCATAGGAATTCGTTCACCCCTCCCCACAATATAGTCCGGCCCACCACATGGTCTGAGGTACAGTGGACCGGCCCATGGCTGAAAAAGGTTGCTGACCCCTGCATTAGACAGACACCACCTCTGTTGTCTTTTAGATGCCCACTGAAGACCTCCCTCCTCCAACAAATCTTTTAACTAGAGATCATTCCCAATCTGAATCTGTATTGGAATTGCTTTAACAATATTTCATTGTCTTCTTTTCTGTGTGTTTGCCAACCTGGGCTCTCTTGGGAGGAGGAATATACTCAGGGCTTTTTTTTCAGCTGGAACTTGCACAAACTCAATTCTGGCACCTCCCAGATGGGCACCATTGCCATTACAGTGGTACCTCAGGTTACATACGCTTCAGGTTACAGACTCCGCTAACCCAGAAATAGTGCTTCAGGTTAAGAACTTTGCTTCAGGATGAGAACAGAAATCGTGTTCCAGCGGCGTGGTGGCAGCAGGAGGCCCCATTAGCTAAAGTGGTGCTTCAGGTTAAGAACAATTTCAGGTTAAGAACGGACCTCTGGAACGAATTAAGTACTTAACCTGAGGTACCACTGTATAAGAGAACAAGGAAGGTGTTAGTGGTTAGTTCCGGCACCTTTTTCTCTAAGCACTGTATATACTTTTAAATAATCATAGTCATAGTCAAAAATAACACCCATTTTACAGAGGGTTAAACTGAGTCAACTTCAAAACCAATTACTCAGGATGCCACAGTGATTCAGTGGCTGAGGCGTTAGTCTGTGGGTGTTCCTTTTGGCTTATCTAGCAAGACCCATTGTGCAAGAGGATAAAGTGACAAAAGATGGTTGTAACAGACTAATATAGCTACCCCTGTGGAATGTGCCATGTATGTGTTATATAAGTTCAAATTATAGGTGACGACATTAATTGATACCTGGGAGACCAAGCTTCAAATCCTTGCTCAGCCCTGAAAACTCACTGGGTGACCTTGGGCCAGTCACTGTCTCTCAGCCTAATCCACCTCACAGGGTTGTTGTGTGGATAAAATGAGGAGGAAGAAAGCTACCTTGTATGCCACCTTAAACTACTTGAAAGAAAGGTGGGATATACTGTACTTCTGCCATTCAGAATAGCATGGGTTTAAAATATCTCAGCCTCATAATGCAGAGGTTAACAATGGCTGCTAACAATTATTATTATTTTTTTTTAAAAAAGGAAATGAGAATCATCCCTAACACAGGATGTTCAGTTATTCCAGTAAGATTGGATGAAATGGGAGGAGCAGTCCGATCATTTACTGAGTCCTCAAATCACAAATCTGATTGGTTCATTTTTGGAGAGCGGCTTCTGTTTCATTAGTGTTGGTTTGCTGGTGGAAAAGTGTGGCATAAAATCTCTATTATTTGGGCATGGTGGTGGAGAACGAGGAGGTCTTGAATGCGACCCAGTCCCACTGACCTTATTTGTATAATACGCAGCTTGCAGCAGACGGTGAATTCTCCTAAGGAGAGCATAAGCTCCACCACATATTGCCACTTTCCCATCACTGAGAGGGAACTTGTTCTACAAGCTCAGACATCTTGGCGCTGAGTAATCTTGAAAGAACGTGTCCTCCTTCGCACCCATCCATTCAGCAAGAGCAGAGCTTCAGTAACAACCAGGGACATGGAGTTTAAAGATGTGTAATGCAATTTTTGAATGCCAAGGCTGCAATGCTGTGCCTATCTACTCATGCATAAACCCAATGGGAGCGACTCCACCTTTAAATAACTCGTGGCAGCACTGCAAGCTACATTTCATTTAAAGTTGCACCGGAGAAGACTTTGCCATCTCCTTCCAGTGTTTAAAATGCTAAGCCTTTAACAGCAAGCCTTTCAAGTGGGATTTTGTTCACAGTTTTTATCTGCCTCGGATTGAAATGGTATTTTTTACATGTGTTTATTGTTGCTGTTTTTATTGTTAAATCCCTTCAGGATAAGCGATTAATAAATGAAATAAGTAAGAAGTTCAATTGTGCCAGTAATGGGACTTAACAATGCGGTAACTACAGTAAGGTTTGTACCACTAGGCAAACTAAGAGGAACACCTCTATCCTAGGACACTGAGGCCACATTCACACCATACATTTAAATCACTATGATGCCATTTTAAAAAGTCATGACTTCCCCCAAAGAACCCTGGGAAATGTAGTTTGTTTAGGGTGCTAAGAGTTGTAAGGAGGTCCACGTTCCCCTACAGAGCCACAATCCACAGGGCGGTTTAACAGTCAGTCCCTTTTCTCAGGGAACTCTGGGAATTGTAGTTCCATGACGGCTCCTAATAACACTCATCGGCCTTAACAAATTACACTTTTCAGGATTCTTTGAAGCTGTTTGAAGTGGCATCATGGTGCCTTACATGAATGTGGCTCTAGTAATGGAACCCACCAGAGAAGAAGAAGAAGAAGAAAAAGAGTTTGGATTTGATATCCCACTTTATCATTACCCTAAGGAGTCTCAAAGTGGCTAACAATCTCCTTTTCCCTTCCTCCCCCACAACAAACACTCTGTGAGGTGAGTGAGGCTGAAAGACTTCAGAGAAGTGTGACTAGCCCAAGGTCACCCAGCAGCTGCATGTGGAGGAGCGGGGAATCGAACCTGGTTCACCAGATTACGAGTCCACTGCTCTTAACCACTACACCACACTGGCTCTCATGTATTCCTGGGCTTAATCCTTAGTGGAGCCCCACAACCTGATGTAACAGCTAAATGATGCTAGGTGGGCCACTTAGACATCACCCGAAAAGAGGACAAAAGAGGGCAGAGATTTACAGGAAATGTGCAAATGTCTGTTTTTATGCATGAGAACATAAAATGAGCCCGTTGAATCAGGGCAAAGGCCCATCTACTCCCACAGCAGCCAACCAGGCTTTTGCTCTCCCCTTCTTAGAAGAGTTTTTCATTTTTAAACTAGACCTGGACTGGAAGTATCTTCAAAGAGAGGAATCCCCATAAATAGAACGTGTCTGTAAAGCAAGACACATGACTTCCCCAGAGGTGGAACCAAGTGGAAACTGCTACCAGAACTCAAAATATATGTAAGGGAGAGTTGCTCAGGAAGTCCAACACAGGGTGCTTTCTAATGGGTCGTTCCCCCTCACCCAGTTTTAATGAATGTGTGTGTTGTCATTTTTATAAAGACACCCTTGAGCTGCCTACAGTGAGACAATGCACCTAATAAATTTATTAATTAAGTCCGGCTGCATGCATTGTGGTAATGGTTTTCAGTGTAATCCTCCACACATGTTAAGAGCTCGAGAAAATAGCTCCTTAGAACTTGGTCACTGAAAGTCCTGCTTGCCCTCAGCATGAGGCAATTGGTGGAAATCACAGTTGTGTATTCTTTGGACTGCTAGCTGGAAGCAAAATGATTGGCTTGTGCTCAGGTGAGGATCAAACAGAAACAGGGGCGTGGTGATAGAAACCACCCACCAAAGTATTGCACGTGGGCCCCCTCAGTCCTCTGGAGAAGGTGGCCCCTCAGCCAGATAGAGGGCCTGTGAGGCTGCATTCATCAGCCTCCCTGAGGTTCTTCACCCTAGTCTATTGTTGTATCACTCATCTCCCCCCAAATGTGAATGCTATGTCTCCTTACAAGGCTATTGTCAGGCAACAACCTTACTTTGTATCATTAAAGGAGGACTGGTGTATATTTGCCTCAATTGCTTTGGCTCTGGCAGAAATTTTTATGATATCCCTGGGAAGAAGACCACTGTCCGGAAAGGCCCTTAAATTGTGCCTAGAAAGAAGACAATAGGGAGCCAGTGCAAACTTTGGAGCATTAGTATAACAGCTGTGGTGAAAATAGATTACATGTTTTGCTGGCACCATGCTATTATCCCCAAACTCTATGCGCATTCCATACCAGCCTGTCCCATTTTTGCAACCGTAACTGTCTCCTTGTGACTCACCTTCTGCAAAATTGTGTTCTGCCCTTTTCATGGGATGCTTTTTGTCTCCAAATAGCTATCCCCATGATCTCTCTCTTCTTTTTGTTTATAATTTTTATTAAATGTTCTGTTTTACCATTTAAAGTACTCATTTTTACATCCTTAAAATATCAACGAATTCCCATCTTCTTCTTCCATGGTCCATTTTACATATCATAAATCCCTGCATATTTTACAGAAACTATACCACTCAGTATTCCATTATTCCATCCTTCACGACTTATTTACACTGTTGAATTTATCTTAATGCTGCCAGCGTTCTCAGCGGCACACGGTTATTTCCCATATATTCAATAAACGTTTTCCAATCTTCTCTAAACATATGTTCTTCTTGTTCTCTTATTCTGTATGTTAAATCTGCAAGCTGTGCATATTCTGTCGACTTAAGTTGCCACTCTTCTTTGGTTGGGCCCTCGCTCGTTTTCCATTTTTGGGCTAACGAAACACGGGCCACAGTAGTGGCATACATAAATATCCCTATGATCTCAATACACACACCTGGGTTCCCAGATTAATGCACATGTCTGGGTGATCTTCTCAGTTACAGATGACAGACGAGCTAGCAGGCAACTACTTGATTGAGATGTAACTTACAGCTTGGTTCTCTTGTATTGGCACCACATGGTTTTCCTGCTGCGAGTGCTTCCCCCTTCACACACACACACACACACACACGACTGATCAGCATCAGTGCAGAAGACAAGCCAAACAGGGAACTGCACAGGCATGAGAACTACACTTTTGCTGATTGAGCAAATAGTTTGTAACATCAGCAAAGGGAGCCCAGCCAGCATTATCCTAAGAGCTGGCCTGTCCCCCAGATGAGAACAACAGTGGAAGTCTATCCAGATTACAATTATCCATAAATTCTAGAACCTGGTGATGTCAGAGGCTTGCAACACAACTGGCCCTAAGGGTCTGTCTGTCTGTGTTGCAGGGAACAGAAACCCACGCTTGCCTGGTGTTGGTTCACAGCTTGGCTTGCATCTCTCCTGTACGTGACTCTTAAAATTGCTGCTGAATTACAGGTAAGCTCTGTGCTAAAAGAGTAATAATGAACTGCCCCTTGGCAGAAAACCGGTCAATAAGTATGTTTCTTTCTTCTTCTGGCCCACTGTTGGGGGACTTTCGGTTGCTTGCAAAAGCAGCAGTTCAAAGCAGAATACATGCGGAATGGATGGACTGGGAGAGATTAATGTATATCAGATACAGAGTTATCTCCTTTATCCATCTGTCACGGAGGCTTTATCTGAGTTCCCTGCATTGCAGGGGTTTGGCCTAGATGAACCTAGGGGTCCCTTCCAAGTCTACAGTTCTATGATTCTATGAAACTGCTTGCCTGGGCTTTTGCTTGTTTTCTCCAGGTACCAAGCATTTTGGGGATGGGTGACTCGAAAACTACAATGAATCCAGAATGTGGCAGCTAAACTGGTGACTGGGAGCAGCTGCCAAGACCATATAACACCACTCCTAAAAGATCTACGTTGGCTCCCAGTACATTTCTGAGCACAACCCAAAGTGTTGGTGCTGACCTTTAAAGCCCTAAATGGATTTGGCCCTGTATTCCTGAAGGAGCGTCCCCACTCCCATCATTCAGCCTGGACATTGAGGTCCAGGTCTGAAGGCCTTCTGGTGGTTTCCTCACTGCGAGAAATGAAGTTACAGGAAACAAGCCTTCTCAGTAGTGGCACCTACTGCCCTTCCGTCAGATGTCAAGGAAATAAGCAACTATCTTACTTTTGGAAGACATCTGAAGGCAACCCTGTATAGGGACATTTTTAACGTTTCATGTTTTACTGTGGTTTTATAATTTGTTGGAAGCTACTCAGAGTGGCCAGGGCAACCCAGTCAGATGAGTACCATATTATTATTATTATTATTATTATTATTATTATTATTATTAGTGGAAGAGTCTTTTTCCAGCTACATGCTAGTCTTTTAACCCATAGTAAGAAACCCTGAAGAGCTGCGGCCAATCAGTGTAGACAAAAATGAGGTAGATGGACCAGTGGTCTGATTGGGTATAAGGCAGCCCCACCACCACTTTCTGGACACTGCCCAGGAGAAAGGAGCGGAACCACTGTATAACAGTGCCATTAAGTTCAGTGGGTCTACTCTGAGTAAAATGAAGTTGAATACCACCCCAAGATAAAAGAATAAAAAAATAATACAATATTGACAATTGAGGAAAATAGGTAAAGCTGGTAAAATGATGAAGCTATCACCATGTGGAGATATGGGGCTATGGATTGGAAGAAATTTTATTTTAAAAATTATTTTATTCTTTTGTTGAATATGAAAAGAGAAAATTAATGATAACATGCCCTGTGTTTTCTTTGCTGTAAATTACCTTTTTCTATTTGTTTGCTGCAGGTTACTGTTGGAGCTGCAATTTATTGCAATTTAGAAAAAGGGAAATAACCGTAGAAGGGAAAATAATGCGTCCAGGATTGTGCTATTGTAAGCAACAACTTCCCAGCCGAGGGGGTTAAAGAGATGTCAAGTTCAAAAGAAGCATACTGAACTCTTCCCACTTTCGCTGTTTAACATAATGGTTCAGATTCTACTCTTGATGTGTCATCCCTCCCACGTGACAGGATATATGACTGTAAAGTTGGCAGGGATTTTGCTCTTTATGCTACGCTGTGCTCACAAGTGGCTGCAAGGAATGATAATCTGCTCATTGGCACATGTATTGAGCAACAGTCATAGCTGGAATGAAAGAGATTCCTTCATTTCCTGTGTCTGTATGATAAGAAACAGAAACTGCTCAAAGGCTGCCAGACCACCTTCCTTCTCCTGTCAGGACTTTTAAAGTACATATACCAGTAAGTGAAACATACATAGTACAATCTACTCAACACATGGGGTTCAGCAGGTAAGCGAGTTATAGCATTGCAGCCTTAAGCAGACAGCTTTAATGAAACGAGTATGAAGGAAGGAAACAAAAAACGGGATGAGCATGTGGACCATATCAAGAAAAGAAAGTCCAAATCAAATACACCAGAAAGCAAAAGCTTCACATATAATTATGCAGAACACACAGACAAAATTTTATATTGTATTTACAAAAACTGAAAATGAACAATAATGAGAAAATTACCCATCAGGATAAGAGCCTCAGAAACCAGACTCTTCCCAAATATTTTCCTGAGAGGGGAAGCTTTTACAGCAAAAGAGGCTACCTATGCAAATTAAAATCACATTAATTGCAATGGACTTGAAAGGATATTAATGTTGCAGAATCCCTTATAGCCAGGTTGGGTATTGTGTGGCTCTCCAGATGTAATCAGAAGTCAGCTCCTCTGGCCCCCAGCCAGCAAGGCCAAGGGTCTGGCATGATGGACTTTGTAGTCAATGACTTCTGGAGGGCCGCGAAGTACCCATCCCAGCTATATAACTTCTAGACACTTTTATCACTCCTCACTTCCTCTGACCTCAGGAGGGGGAATATCATTGATGTGTAGCTTTCTCTCCTTCGGGATCTTAGCAATACAGATTTACAAGCCAAAGGCATGAAAAGATAAGGCCACTTAATGATCACGCCTGTTAATCTTTCCCAAGGCTGTGCTGTGCTGACTTCAGACTGGCTTTTTGCAAAGGAGCTATTTGGATACAAATCTCAACAGAACCAAATCCTGATTGAACTCAGACTCCTTTCCCGTGCTGTACAATGGCAGTATTTGAGGGCTTAAAACAAAACAAAACAAAACAAAAACCCTCTTCATGATTAGGATTCGAGAGTTGGCATTGAATACGTGCAGGATAGCGTTATCAACGGCTACTAGTCATTATGGCCCCATGTTATCTCCAGCATCAGAGACAGCATGCTTCTGAATACCAGTTGTTGGGAATGACAAACTGGAATGTGTGGTTACCTCCATGTCCTTCTGGTGAGATTTCCAGAGGTATCTGGTCAGCCAGTGTAGAAAACAGGAGGCTGGACTACCCAGGCCAGCCTAGTAGCTGGAGGCATGGCGTGGCCGTGCCTTTCTCCTGACCTCCATCCAGCAGAGTCACTGCAGCATACAGAGAGTGTATGTGGTGTTGGAAAGATTGGTGCAGTGCTAACACAGCAGGAAGAGCACCAGTTTGGCTCCACCAGCGTGTTTGCACCATGCCAGCCCCTCTCTCTCCATCTCAGTATACTGCCGTGATGGAGTAGGTCGAAGGTCAGGTGAGTGGCACATACAACAACACCCTCTGCTGGGTCAGCCCATGCCAACCTGTTGTCTTCAAGATGTTTGAACGAAGGCTGACATAGGCCTTTCATCTGATTCTGCAGGGGTCTTACAGCTTACTGATGAATCTGTTAAGGAAATAATACTTGCCCTGGCATGGGGCAAGAGAGGCACCCAAGTCAATACAGGTGGGTTGGAGCTTAGATGTGTGCTGTGCTTTTTTTATTGTTGTTGTGTGAATTCTTTTGGGAAAGCATGATCAAACTTTACGTGTAAATAACTAAAAATATATTTTTGGAAATAGGTTAGATGCTGCAAGCTGAATTCCCAGCAGTCTTTCTTGAAACAAAATTGCCACAGAGGTCACTTCCAGTCCAGCCTAAGGCCATTTTGGCTCATGTTGATAAGTAGAACCTCAGGGTTACAAATCTATAGTTGCAGGCCCTCCTCAACCAAACCGGGGGTCCTCCAGAGGTTTTGGGCTACATCCTCCCTCTTTCCTGACTATCAACATTGCTCACTGGGGCCGATGAGCGCAGTAGGCCAAAGCGTTGAGATTGGCACCAGGTTGACAAAGGTCATTCTACGCATTCCCTTGCCCGAAGTCCTCCGGTGTTTGTCAATCTAATGGTTCAAGCTTGAGGGAATGCAGTCTGAGCACATTTTCTGCTAGTGCCTGTCCTGTCTCCAACAGCAAAGAGGCTTTCTGGCAATCACTGACTCATTCTGTTCAAACACACCAAATTGGCATTTGTAGCTAAAGGCAGAATGATGAAACCAGATCTCTCTCTTTTTTTTCTTTTTAAGAAAGTGACTTTCCTGTTCAGCTGCTATGTAGGTTTGACCCAAGGCAGTAGCAGTATGTTTAATTTGATAGTAGACAAAACTCATTTGTTTCTACTTAGTATCATGCACTGAAACATAATATATAGGAGAGGGAAAGGTAAGCGGGGGGAGTCCTGTTTCCTGGATGGGGAATATTTTTCAGTCTGGGGGTTGAATTTCCCAGTGGAAAATATCCATACTAGCAGGTGAGGCAAAGGATGCTGCTCTAACCATTGTACAGGCCAAACTGCAGTCATGCAAAAGGACAGAGGCTTCCAGTGGTGGGTGGTGCCCATTGGGACTGGTAGGGCAGGAAGAAGGGAGAGCAAATGTAGGTGGCACAGGAGCCAGTGACAGGCAAAGCCATCTAATTCTAGATCTGTTCCCATCCACCTCCCTTCTGAGTTCAAGAGGACAAGACTGTGACTAAGTAGGAGGGGGAAGCTGATCACTCCGGGAAGATTGCATTTCTCAGAGCTCCCTGTGCACACTACCTTAAACTGTGTTTCATGTGTCTGTCATGAGAACCCACAATGGGGCATTTCAGGGTGGGATGGACAGGGACCCAGTGGATCCCAAACAAGTGTATTCCCCAGAAAGAGGCCCAGTCAGGCCCCTGTGGTGCACAAGACTGGAGCTGGGGTTTTTTTTTTTCAGAATAAGAGAGAGGAAGGGAAAGGAGGAGGAGAACTAGTTTCTGCTCCTGCCACTAATGCAGCAATGAAATAAAATACATCTAAGTGGAGCTAGGAGAAGGGGAGCCGACAGCAGCAACAGGAAGAGGAAAATAAGAGTTGGGGGTGGCTCCTGTTGCTTGCCTCAGGCCGCCTATACCTTTGCACCGGCCCTGCACACAACTCAGAGAAAGATGTAACATTTAAAATGTGGGGTAGCTTTCTGTCAGGCACAACTGTTGAAAACCACTTCCTTTTCTTTATGACTGAAACCATGGGCCTTTAAAACAATTATAACTTGATTTATACTCAGTGGGGCCTCAAGAAGCTGGTGGGGGGGAATCATTTGTACATTGGCAATTGGGGTGTGTGGGATGTTAAGGGAGGGGCAGTAACTCTCACGCTCCTTCTAGGGTAGTTTGTCTCTCTACCCATCTGGCTCTAGTCTGCATATTGTGTCATGATTGTGTTATGTGATCACATTGTACTGTGGACAAACCTACAGGGAGATTATATCACACCTTTCGCAACATACGACCTGTCTGAATGCAACCCATTGACCTGAGTGCGAAGAAGTTCCCAGCTCTCCTGCAGATTAGACCAGCCTGTAATATTTCTTCTTTGTCACCACGCCTCAGTTCAACCCCAGAACTTGTACGAGGGCAACTCCAAGATTTGCGAGTTTGAGGGCACAACTACCAGCTAACTCCCCATTCAGTGCTGGATGAATTCAGTCAGTTTTTCCTTTGCCAGTACTGTAAAAGTGTGTCACAAGCAATCTGGCATACGAGGGGAGAAATAACTGGTGGTCAAAAGCATGCAGTCAAACCCCAGGTTCCAAACTAAGAAGCTTTAGTCTCATTAGGCATAAGGGATGAGGAAGAAATCTCCTGCAGAGGATAGGACCCAAAAGACAAGACCTGGATCACTCAGCTTAAATTACAAGAGAAAGTATTTAGGCTAAACATTAAGGCTAATGTCCTCAGGATACTAGCTGTTGGACAGTGGAAGAGACTGTGTTGGAAGTTGGTGGGTTCTCTAGCTACTGTTAGAGGTTTGCCACAGACTATCAAAGAACGTTTGTTGCCATTCACCAGGCCCCACTGGCCTTCTCCTGTCCTAACCCTAATCTTATAGTTACTATGAAAAGGTTTTCTGGAAGAGAGAAAGCTTGAAAACCACTATTCTAAACTTTGAGTTTGTCTGTAAACAAATTTATGGGCTACCTTCTTGGGCACCACCTGCACAAGGTCGATGATGGTGATTTTATTAGTCACTTGACACATAAGTCTTACCTATTACATAAAACACATCATTCCAGTTAAAAATTCAGAGAAAGTGATAGATCATTTGGAAGAAAGTTCATTTTGGCAATATGTGATGTTTACTGAGGCCCCAAAATAGGATGAACAATACATAGTCTACTGTACTTACACTGCTACACCATCAATGGTAGGCTCGAACATTTGCCTTACTAACTTTTGTAGGAAACTCAAACAGGTTTCTATCTTTGCAGTTCAGTTTATCTGTCATGGATAGTTTAGTTGAGTTTTAGTTGAGATTCCAACATTGCAGGAAGATTGGACAAGGTGACCCGTCCAGCTCTACAATTCTGTGATTCTATACCTTACTTCACATTGGTTATCTCTTAGCATTATAATAGTCTATGGTTTGTTAAGGACGAGATGGTTGGATAGTGTTCTCGAAGCTACCAGCATGAGTTTGACTAAACTGCGGGAGGCAGTGGAAGACAGAAGCGCCTGGCGTGCTCTGGTCCATGGGGTCACAAAGAGTTGGACACGACTAAACGACTAAACGACTAAACGACTAAACAACAACAATGGTTTGTTAAATGTATTAGTCAGAGGAGGAGGGCATCCTATCTCGTTGAGCTACGTGAAGAGTCCTTTTCAGCTGACAAGGTCAAAGTCCTTCATCAGGTCTACGAAGGCGATGCTCTTGGTAGTTCTCCTGCACTGGAACAGTGAGAAAATCATGTCAAATGTTGACCTCTCAGCTCGAAAGCTACATTGTGACTTGGGATAGACCCTGTCAGCAAGTACAGTGGTACCTCGGGTTAAGTACTTAATTAGTTCAGCAGGTCCGTTCTTAATCTGAAACTGTTCTTAACCTGAAGCCCCACTTTAGCTAATGGGGCCTCCTGTTGCCGCTGTGCCGCTGGAGCATGATTTCTGCTCTCATCCTGAAGCAAAGTTCTTAACCCGAGGTACTATTTCTGGGTTAGCGGAGTCTGTAACCTGAAGTGTATGTAACCTGAAGCGTATGTAACCCGAGGTACCACTGGAACTGTAATCCCACAGTACTCAGAAGGGATATTCCACCATGGTAGTTGTTACAATCACCGTTGTCCTTATAGCTCAACAACTCTTGCTCCCTAAAAAAAATCTCAACAACTCTGGTCCATCCTCCAATGACAATGGGTAGATCACTGCCAGTTTTTTTAATACTGTGAAGGGATCGCAATCTCTTGGGAGTTGGACGTGCCTGTTATAGGGGGTCACAATGCCGGAGTCACACATATCTTGTGGCACGAATCCTTTTCCCCAACCCTGCAAGAGGAGGCCATGGCGGTGTGTCATGAGGGAGGGACTGAGGCTGGCTTTCAGCACTTCTGTTGGGATTCCACACTGTCCTGCAGTTCTCCCACGTGCCTGGGAGTTGATGATGTTCTTCAGCTTGTCTAGGGAGGGAGGGACACCCGGCTCTTCCAAACATCTGGATGCTGTCAATTGCTGTGTTGGATACCATGTTTCATCTTGAATACAGTTCTTGATAGTTCTCTGCCCTTTGCTGCTTAATAATAATACAGTGGTACCTCGGGTTAAGTACTTAATTCGTTCCAGAGGTCTGTTCTTAACCTGAAACTGTTCTTAACCTGATGCACCACTTTAGCTAATGGGGCCTCCTGCTGCTGCCACACCGCCGGAGCCTGATTTCTGTTCCTATCCTGAAGCAAATTTCTTAAACTGAAGCACTATTTCTGGGTTAGCAGAGTCTGTAACCTGAAGCGTATGTAACCTGAAGCGTATGTAACCCGAGGTACCACTGTACTAATACTAATACTTGAATTTGTATTGTTTATATTTATTTCTTCATTTGATTGCAAAGGAAATCCAGCTACTCTGAACTTAGCACCTCAATGGGAATCATCTGATGGGCTTGTTCCAGCCCTGAAGAATGCACAATTATTTTATAGAGTATGCAGGATACAGCTGCCTTGCACGGAAGGGAGGAGTCAGCTATTTCCACTGTAGCAACAAAGCATGCAGGTTTTCCCAATAGGAACCTGTCCATGAGTTCTGCTTCCATGGGCTTTACTGCTTTACAGATCAGGTCCTTTGAGACGGAGGAGGAGAGAGAAATGAAACATTTATTTTTTATTTTTTATTATTATTTAGGGATAATAAAAAAAAATAGAGGAAGCAAGTAAGTGCTGGGTAAAAATAAAATAAAAACAAAATTGGCTGCATGGTAAACGATTGTTCTTCTGGGGATATACTGTATTAGCTCATTCAGAACCGAAGCCGTTTTATTTCCAGGTGTCTTGAAACTCAGTACAAAACATACTGAGACTATCATAATAAAACATGATTGGAGCTGAACTGTTGCACACAACACAGGCATTAATAATGCTTTTTATATGAGCGCCTGGCCTATGTTATACATAATTTATTTTTAATTCTTAGGTGCTTAATGTGCTTCATTTTTTCCCCTCTACATCAGCAGTTGGCAGCAGCTGTAATGTGAGAAAACGTCTGAATGTTCATCGCTCTTAGACTCGACATTTATGATTGCTTAAGGGCTTTGTGTCTCTGACAGCAACAAATAAAGTTCGCTTGCACACAACTCTGGGAAAGTCACTAAAAGATAACACAACCAGAGAGAAAATTCTAAGCATCTGAAATAAATACAAGCTAAGCATTTCCCCCCTAAATGTGTTATCTCGGCCTGAAAATTTACTGCTGGCAACAGGGATTTCTGGAGTCTATTAAAGGAAAATGCTATATATTTATGTTGCACACAGCCTATAGATGAAATCACAGCTGTACATATAAAAGCAGCCAGTTCTCTTTAAAGCAGGGTTTCCAAAAGGCAGGGACCCACAGCCCATATTCATGTAAGTAATAACACTCGTTTGATAGAATGAGGGTACCTGCAGGGACACTCGTCTGAGAAATGAAATCAAAGGGCGGACATCTTCAAACATCACTCCTTAGGAAAGCAGCTATCATAGTGGTTTCTTTTTCCTTTCAAAATATGTTTTGTTTTAATCGCCTACTAGTGATCTGGCTGCTATCCATAGCAGTAATAGCCACGGTGATCTCAGATTTGATATTCTTAACTACTTGGAGCCAACATAGTCCCATCAGCTAGAGAAACCATGGAGCTGGGTTTATTCCCACCTTAGCTATTCATGGCCTTGGACAAATCACTCTTCTCTTATAGCCAACATGGTGCCATCCTGATATGAACTTCAACTCCCAACAAGACCAGCCAGCATGGCCAATAGTCAGGGATGTTAGGAGTTGTAGTTTGCAACATCTGGAGAGCATCACATTGGCTACCCCTGTCTTCGCCTAAGGCAGGGGTGGGGAACATGTGGTCCTCCAAATATTGTTGGACTCCAAGTCCCATTAGCCCCAGACAGCAGAAACAAGGATTAAGGAATGGTGGGAGTTTCTATTCCAGGAAATCTGGGAGACCACAGAATCCCTACCCCTGGCCTTAGGAGATAGCTTCACAACAGAGATGCCCCATCCCATTTTGCCACCTGAGGCCAAAGCCTCTCTTATACCGGGGTTGTGTGGCTTCACCTGCAGCTTCTGGGTTATGGTGAGATCTTGTGAGAAGTCTGTGAGATTTCACTGGAACCAAGAAGCCACAGTCACTGCTCCTTGCTTCTCTGGTGGTGTCAGCTGGAGTGCGCCCCCCCCCCGGGAGAAGTGAGGAGAAGTGATGGCAGTGGTGAGATCTCATGTGAGCTCAAGATCTCGTGAGAACTCACCGGAAGATGTTGTAGGTTCTTCTCCTCACTTCTCTGGCAGCAGTGGCAGGGGTGGAGAAGCAGCCCATGGGGTGGGGTGTTGCCTCTTGAGATTCCGCCACCTGAGGCGGCTGCCTCAGTCCGCCTCATGTTCACAGGTTGCTTCACACGTTGAATTAACTGCCGTTCCTGCTTCCTGGGAATGGGGCGCAGCCTTGTGCTCATCTCAAAAAGGAACAGGCCCTTCCAATGCTGGAAAGCCACTTCTTGGATTTACACCACAGATTCTGTTTGCACAAAGCTTTCTCCACAGTTGTCCTCCTCATTCCCCCACCCTCCTTGCCTTGTACATTTCCACAAGGAGAAAAATAAATAAATATTGTCTTGGACATCAAGACGGAGCAGCTCATGAAAATGTCCCAAAGTGGACTTTAGAAAGATATTGTGCAGGTAATGTGATATGTCCCTTTAATTTCATTTCCTAATTATTTGCCTTCATCCAGCAGTACTAATGCTTAGTACTGCTTACTGACAGAGCACTTACCTGGGCGCATTTATGTAGACTGTCATGTTAGAATAAGAAAAATGTAATTATTTAAGTACCTACATTAGATCAAGGCTCTTCTCATCAGCAGCATCGTGGACCTGAGAGATTTCTAAATCATGATTTCATCTGAGAGAAAAGCTAATTTGGAAGAGGAGATATTCAAAGGGGAATCTGTCGTGGTGAGTTTCCCAAGTCCAAGCACTCATGAGTGAGAAATTAATAACTTTAAAAAGGAGAGATAAAAGGCTTCATCTCTGAAATTGGCTCAACAATTTTCGATATCAGATTAGCATTTCTCTTGCAATTCCTATCTCCGTAGTGGAACATCCTGTAAGGGAGTGCCTCTAAATTCAAACTATTAACATATTCCATTGCACAATGATATTTTAAAATAACCCAAGTGCCAAATGAAATACACAAAGAACTGGATCGTGATAAGGGTCCAACACTGAGACGTTGCCCTAGCATTCCGCTATCCTCAGTGATCAAGACTGACCACTTTTTATTTGACTTGAAATATCAATTAGTGTCAAGCTCTTCTCTTGACACAGTTCCTTATTTCACCTAAATCAGCCCATATATATATATCTATATATCTATATATCTATATATATATATATATAATCTTATACAGAACTCTTATTGACTATTCCTGTCAACCAGTTTTATTATTAATAATAGTTTTCACAATAATACTTTATACAGTGGTTATCATTTAATAAGTGCGGCACACAGATTTAAAACAAGATATCCCCACCCCACAGAAATAGTCTAAAAGGAAAAGGTGATAAAGAGGGAAGAGGAAATCAAGTAGAAGCCAGTTATTTAAGTTTTGTAGTACTTAGAATAATCCGCTTGAATGTCTCATCTCTGCTTTCTTGGTTTCCAGACTCAACATAAAATATTGAATCTTGCCATAATTTAGCTGGCCCCCCTAGACATTATATAATTTATTTATTCTGAGTATTTTAGACCTTTTAGACTGAAACTCCCCAGTGCAGCTGATCCCAGTGGGGCTCCCTGTCAGCACCAATCAGTTGATCTGCTCTGGAAGTGAAACCTGCTTGCAGTGGAACGACTAGGAGCTCACTTTAACCCCCTGGTTGTTCCTGTGGAGTCATATCCTTACCTGCTGCATACCTGCCCCCACATATGGCAAAAGGTGAGATAGCATTGGGCATGCTTTGGTGGAAAGGGCCTGGTGAGCCAAATGGGTGAAGCTTTTTGGGCCAAATTTGGCTTGTGGGTCAGAAGTTCCTCACCCCTAGTTTGGAGGATTCTTCCCACTCTATTTCCAGCTTCATTTGGAGGAATTTTAATTAACAGTTTCTTTATTTTCATGCTTCCAAAAACACAATTAGCCCCTTCTGTGTCGTGGTGGGTTATTCCAATCCACTAAAATGATTCAGTGATCAATGCAGCCTAACAATTTGTTTGCCATTCAGGAGGGAGTCCTTGACTGCGGCTGGTGCAATTATTCTAGAACTGATCGAGAAGAGATTGTATTGTCTTCACGCTGCCATCAAAGGGATCGAGGAACTCTTTGATCCCTTCACGGTGCAATCTTGTGCATGCTTACTCAGAAGTCCAGTTATGCTGTGTTCGAAAGGAATTACCCCTAGGTAAGTATGCATAAGGTTGCAGTCTCAGTTCCTCTCTTCATATCCTTGGTGTCTCTTCTGACTTGGTGGGGTTGAAACAAGAAATATCAAGTTGATGTGAAGGAAGGTAAGGTGGTTCTCATGTGGGATTTTGTGCCCATTTTGACTTGCAGAAATAGAGGTGGTGAATGTTGCAACCCCTTTCAGCCCGATTGCAACACGAACTCTTTGATCCATGGTCAAGCCAGTAAGTCTCAGTGACACGTTCCTGTGCATTGTTTGGATTGTAAAGGTGCCCTTGTGGAATTTGACTTTGATTTCTGCACAATATTCGTCTATTTTCAGTAAGCTGTCATGAAATAACACTAATCATTTTGTTTACTTGGCTTGACTCCTATATAAAAAATAGATTAGGAAGACTTCTTAAGGCATAGCTCAAAGTCTCTTGTTCTGCAGCTCCTTCAAAATTCATGGAAGAGAGATAACAATCCTTTGCCGCAGAGACACCTGTTGCCTGGTCAAACTCTTCATATCCCAGGTGCAGTTCTAAGGCATGTTCATTCTGTTCAGAGTGCTGACAGCTTTTCTTTATACATTTACAGTGGTACCTCGGGTTACATACGCTTCAGGTTACATTCGCCTCGGGTTACATACGCTTCAGGCTACGTTTGCTTCAGGTTACATTCGCTTCAGGTTACAGACTCCGCTAACCCAGAAATATTCCCTCTGGTTAAGAACTTTTCTTCAGGATGAGAACAGAAATTGCACGGCGGCGGCACGGCAGCAGCAGGAGGCCCCATTAGCTAAAGTGGTGCTTCAGGTTAAGAACAGTTTCAGGTTAAGAATGGACCTCCGGAACTAATTAAGTACGTAACCAGAGGTACCACTGTATTGTATTCATGGAATACATCAAGTATAGAACGTTCTTTGGTATGCAAGCTTTTTGACAGGATTTGGTGCATCATGTACTTGCATCAATTGTTTTTGGTGAACATGGTGTGTATCGCAAGTGAATGCTTCCAAGACACTTGGGCTTGGTTCGCATGTAGTGGCAAACCATGGTTTGGCTATTTGTGCTTGTGCACTCCTGTCTTTCTTCTCCCTCATATGCTCCAGTTCCACAACTGACTTCCTGGTGAGCAGCAAACCAAGGTTTGTCATTACATTCGGATGCAAGGACAGAATATTGCTTTCATTTCTTGTCTGCAGGCAGAAGAAGATTCAAAGCACACACACACACACACAGAGAGAGAGAGAGAGAGAGAGAGAGAGAGAGAGAGATAGATAGATATAGATTTATAACATTTATAAAATACAATCCTAACAATAAAACAAAAATCAAACCACATCATAAAAGCATGTCAACAAACAGGAAATAACATTTATCGTTGCAAGCTCTATTACCTTTGTGGAATAAAACAAAAGCTCTTCCATAAGTTACCCAAAAAGGTCTCCTTGCCTCACCTACTGTACATCTGTTGGTGGTGGAAGCAATGAAGAAAGCTTAAAAAGAAAATGAAGATCTTGAGCAGAAATCCCTGAGCAACAGTTTTGGGAACCAACCCTCATGGGAAGTCTGGAACCACTAAAAAGCCATAGGAAGATAGGGTGCTGCCATATACTGAGTCTGACTATTGGACCATCCAACTCAGTATTGCTGACACTGTCTGGCAGCTGCTCTCCAGGGTCTCAGGGATGGGTCTCTCCCTGCCCTGCCTAGAGAGATTGAACCTGGGTCTTTCTGCATATGGAACATGCCAGGCCATGGCTCTTCCCCATGCATGTTATGTGACAGAAGACGGACTCTTGAGGTGGTGTCCTACAGCCTAACCCAAAACGGCTGTGAGTTGCTTAATAGTTAACATGACATTAGATGATACGTGCAAAGAAGCCCATCCTTTGCAATGGGCAGAGATTGTGTCACTTCTGAGGAGGGCAAACCTGTCAAGAGCTCCACTGGGAGCTTCACTTTGTGCAAATTCTTCTTCCTTTTAAGGAAGCACAGATGCCATATCACTGTTAGATGCAGCAAGCGCCGAAATACTCTGTGGCAATCCATCTACATGGAGTTGCTGAGCAAGCACTTCTGGTGGTTCAAAGCGAGTGAGTCAGGAAGATGCATATTTTAACTCTCTGTGTAACAGATATGTGGTTGAGGGCTTCCAACCAAAGCATCTCACAACTCCCCTCCTTTATTCTGAAAGGTGGCGGCAGCAAGGTAGCTGCATGTACAGCAACTCCATGCAATAAGATATTTGTCAGAAACAGGTCCTCGCTGTAGCTGCAGATATTTTAGGAATGCTATCAGAAATGCCTGAAAACAGGGCATTGCAACTTCATGGTGAACCGATTTACACAGAAACCTTAGCACCATTTGCTTACAAGTGGTGCCAATGTGAGTGGTCATTGAATGTGTGATTTGGGTTGTTTTAGAACACTTTAAGACATGGGTAGGCAACCTAAGACCCGGGGGCCAGATCCGGCCCAATCGCCTTCTAAATCTGGCCCGTGGATAGTCCTGGAATCAGTTTGTTTTTACATGAGTAGAATGTGTGCTTTTATTTAAAATGCATCTCTGGGTTATTTGTGGAACATAGGAGTTGGTTCATTATTTCCCCCCCCAAAAAAAATATAGTCTGGCCCCCCCAAGGTCTGAGGGACAGTGGACCGGCCCCCTGCTGAAAAGGTTTGCTGACCCCTGCTTTAAGAAGTCAATGGATAGCTCTTGTAATCCACTCATGTGTCTAATACACATCCATATGTAAACCTGTATCTTACACATGTGTTCACCAAAGTATCATTTGGGGATTTTTACTGGAGATCAGGGCACATGTAAACTGCAGAGGACATTACTTTAGAATACCAGTATTGCCTTGTTTACCTGGGAAAACCAGTAAGAACAGACAAATGCCAGTATTAATGGTGAAGGCCATGTTGGAAATGAACTGTAGATGCAGGTTGGACCCACTCCTATTTCTTGTGCTAGATATTTATTTTATCATGGCATGTCTTTCCTCCCAAGAGCTCAAGGCGGTATGTATGGCTTTCCACTGTCACATTTTGTTCTCACGACAACCCTGGGAGGCAGGTTAGGCTGGCCTCAAATCACTCAGTGAGCTTCATGGATTGAACTTCATGGCTAAGTGGAGATTTCAACCCTGATTCCTCAGGTCCCAGCCCAACACCCTAACTACTGCATCACACTGTCTATGCAGGCTATATTTGGCTAGATAACCAATCACAGCCCAAGTCATTATACTGTCTGCAGGTCAGGTCAGTACTTAAGATACTGTTGACTAAGCACTCCATCCTTTACCACCCAGGTTAGGTCAACAAACCTGTTGCCTGGATACCTCTGTGGAATGAAAACCAAGAGCAGTCCACAAATATGGATGAACTTTTAGGAGCCACTGGACATCTGGAGCTTGCTTCCCAAATAGGTATGTCATTATATCCTCAGTATTGGATAAAGCCAAAATGGAGAAGGATGCTGAAAGCAGTTTTGTCACATGTACGTCCCACAATTACTTGAGTGCACCACCTCTCCCACCCAAATCCATAAGCGGTGTCATTTAGCAACAGTGTCTACTACCATCAGACAGACGTCACAGTGATGTGTGTTATAACAGATAATCCATGCCCTGCATTTTTTTGGAGACACACCCCAATTATCTGGGCTTGTCCTAATAAACTTACTGAATGCTTACACCCACTTAAAAAACAACATACTTTTATTGAGTTTTCTGACTGACGTAATACAAGCGGCAAATTACCCACATGGCAAGGCAGACGAAATAAATATTGAAAGAACCAAATAAAGAACAGCAGACCCAGCTCTGCTCTGAGTGTAAGATAACTGAAAGGCCAGTAAAAATAAGAAAAGGAATCTTTCATAGTCCTGAAATGTTCACAGTCTATCAACCACCTCATGTTTGCCTAGTGACTGTCATGAGATGAAGCAGAGAGATACCCTGGTGAGACTTTAATGTCCTACGGTTTAATTGCTTGCTTGCACCCTAGCCACATATGACAACAGAGTTCCTGGCATTTTGCTTCTTCCGGTCAGTTGTAGAATGAAACCCAACACAGGAAGACATTGGGAGAAATTAGACACGTGTCTCCAGATCAGCTGGAGCACATGAATGAGAAATCATGAGACTGCTCCCATTCTCTCATGAAACTGGTCATGCAAATGTCTCATCAAGGTAGCAACTCAGAGGGAGGTGTTTCACATCCATCAGAAATGATTCAAGGGCGAGGAATGACTCATCAGCCACAGAGCTAGCTGAATAACTGAGAGTTCACCCACAGAGACGCAAGAGGCTTATAAAATAAGCAGCTCGCTTGCATCTATCATAACCACTGGGTGGTTAGAGATCCATTCAGTGCATTATTGATCATTTGTTTTATTTCAGAAAAGAAAAACAAATCACTCAAGGTAGCTCAGCCTGATAATAGAGTATGCTATCTAAAACCAGTTAAGAACCTATTAAAAGCAAACGCAACAGGCAAGAGCAGCTGAAAGGCATATCCCAATACAGTGGTACCTCGGGTTACGTACACTTCAGGTTACAGACTCCGCTAATCCAGAAATAGTAACTCAGGTTAAGAACTTTGCTTCAGGATGAGAACAGAAATCGTGCTCTGGCACCGCGGGAGGCCCCATTAGCTAAAGTGGTGCTTCAGGTTAAGAACAGTTTCGGGTTAAGAACGGACCTCCAGAACGAATTAAGTACTTAACCCGAAGTACCACTGTACCTTGCAACACAAGTAAGCCAACATGGTGCCTTCTAGATATTTTTGGACTACAACTCCCATCATTCTGATCATTGCCCATGCTGATGGGGCTTATTTATCTATTACATTCATTTATATCCTGCATTTCAACAATACAAATCCTTCCAAGGCAGCTTACAAGAAAGACAAAACCAATGGGGTGGGGGTGGGGGTAATTCAGGCTCTGCGGGGGGTCTTTGCTTGCCTCTCTTTCAATGACTCCTTCTCACAGGGCAGTTGATGGTATATATGGCACAGGGAAAGAGAAAGTTCAGCTGGCAGCGGCTCTAAGGAGGTCTTTGCCTGTCCTCTCTCTTCCCATCCTAAGGAACACCTTTCCCATGGGGCAGTTGATGGTAGAGGGCCCTGTACACAGATGCTGGAACAGGCTCTGAGATAGTCTTCACCTGCATCTCCAAGGCCCATTTGCACTGTACATTTAAAGCAGTATCAGACCACTTTGAATAGTCAGGGCTCCCTGGCCCCACGAGAATCCTGGGAAGTGCAATTTGTTAAGGGTGGTGAGCATTGTGAGGAGACCTCCTCCTTCAGTTCTCAGAGTGCCCTGGGAAGATGGCTTGGCTGTAAAACCACTCTTGAGAATTGAAGCTCTGAGAAGGGAAGAGGGGTCTCCTAACAACACTCAGCACCAAACTACCTTTCCCAAGATGCTTTGGGAGAAGCCATGTGTTATGTACTGAGTTGTAAAGGATCCAGAATGCAGCAGTCTGATTAGACCTAGAACAATAGGACCCAGAATGCAGCAGTCTCATTGGTCCACAGCAGCCACCAAATCCAGCTCCAGGTGGAAGTGAATCCGCAACCTGATTGGCCTAACAGGTGAATCCCGGAATTAGCCAATCACGGTGGGGCCCATTGTGTAAATAATGTATATAAAGCAGACATTCTGGGGGAACTTCCATTCCTCCTCACCACTATGAGCTGAATAAAGAGCATGAAATCCACTCTCGACTCCAAGTATATTTCACCACGGCTATTTAAAGCGGTGAAATAGTGCTTTAAATGTCCAGTGCAGATGGGACCCTAGAATGGTAGTCCCAAACATCTGGCATACACCAAGCTGCCTACCTCTGAGTCTACATCATCAGCGAGTTTGGGCAGTAAACATTATCAAAGGATAACCTTTCAAAATAAAATGAAAACCCACCTTCCAAAACAATGGAAGGAGATACCAGGCGATTCCTTTTGCTAATGCATCCCGCAGCTTCAGAGTCGAAACAGGAAATGTTGGGGTCTGCACTTCTGCAACTCTTTTCATTTTTTAAAAAAATATATTTTTTATTAATTTTCAAATACAAAACAAAATTATACACTCCATACATCTTAGTTACATCTTATTTCTCTTTTTTTCGACTTCCCTCAACTTGTCTGTAAATCCTTCATTCTTTAACTTTAAACACCTTTCTTTTTTGTTGTTTATATTATTGCTGTAAAACTTCATCCCCTTTTAATATATTTCCCATCACAATGCTTCATTAAAACTTACAAACGTAATCTGGTTATCACTTAGTTTTTGCTTCTGCAACTCTTTTCAAATGGGAGAAGATACCGCAGGGCCACAAAGGTTAGGCTCAATGGAAATGCCCCCTCAAGAATCCAGGACCAAGGCTATGATGTTAGGATATATTTCTTAAGTAGTGGAACAAGTCATACCATGATGAAGCAATGCAGTGCAATTGCTCTGTGCAGCAGATTCTGGAGGAACATCACGTTTCTGCCTTCAACATCACGTTTCTGCCTGCCTACCCCACACACCCCACACACCGTAATGGAGCAGCAGGGTGTCACATTTCTGCTTCAAGGGTAAAAAAAGATGTCCAAAAATGGCACTGGCATTGAAAGAAGTGAAAGTGGCAGTAATTGCAGAAAGATAAAAATGTTCTGAATCTAGAAAAGACTGGGGGTTTCCCAAACACATGGGAAGTACATCGTGGGCTAGAGTATGCATGGCCAACTGGAGTGAAATAGCTAATAAATTCAGAGTAAACTTGCAGAGTAAGCCCAATGGTAGGAAACCTTCAGAACTTAAGAAGGCATACTTTAACCCTATTCCAAACTCTGGTCAGAACTGGGGGAACAGCTGGCGGAGCCAGCCAGAGACTGCCAGAAAGGGGGGAGGAGCCTTTAAAATAGAGTTTGTTCTTACATACACACCCTTTTTGCCAGTGTAACTTCCACTGGGTTGCTAGGTCACATACCCAAGCTGAATGGAGATTAGAACAGGGGTCATTCTGCACCTGCCCTGCCTCCCCTTTCTTGGGACTTAGTGCTGGGTCAGCCAGCTTCAGCTAACCCTCACTTGAGATGGGATAGGGAACTTTCCCTAGGCTTGCCATACGTCCGGAATTTTCTGGACATAGCCGGAAAACCCCCATTGGTGTTCAGGTGGAAATCACTTGAATGTCCATGAAAATTTCAGAAGTCAAGATTTTGGCGAATTTGCTTCAAAATAGCTCAGTGACTTATTTCTTTTCTTGAGATTTTGCAAAAGGTGGTGTCCAGATTTTCACTTTTTGAACTATGACAACCCTAACTTACTCCAATGTATCTCTGGCTGAACTGGGATGGGGGACTTCAGCCCGGGTAGCCCTTATTGAACCCAGAGAAAGATGTTGACAGCAATATTTAGAGATTAAACTGACAATAGATCTAGGAAGCAAACCATGACATCACACTCCTGGGTCCTTCCTTTTCCTGTGGAAATCCAGGTGTGTGTGTGTATGTGTGTTTGTGTGTGTAGCATATTTTTGGCCGAATGAGCCACTACACAAATGTGCTCACTATGGCTGACTGTCACCTCCTCTTCCTTTTCTGGTGTCTCTAATACCCAGAAGGAAAACCCCCATAGTCAGGGTTTTGTGGCCTTCCTCTTCCTTTGCACACTTCCCTTTGCATACACACACACGCACACGCACACGAGAGAGAGAGACAGTGGAATTTGCTGCCAAGGAGTGTGGTGGAGTCTCCTTCTTTGGAGGTCTTTAAGCAGAGGCCTGACAACCATATGTCAGGAGTGCTCTGATGGTGTTTCCTGCTTGGCAGGGGGTTGGACTCGATGGCCCTTGTGGTCTCTTCCAACTCTATGATTCTATGATTCTAGAGAGGGGGGGTAGAGGTGGAAAAGTGGGCAATATTTTTTAAGGAAAACAAATCTAGTCCAAATTTTTTAAAGTGTTTCAAGAAGCAAGTTGGGGTTACAAGTGGACCCTGAGTCATGTGGGGAGGAGAGAGACTGAAAGCTATACACCGAGTTCCTTCTGAAAACAGCTACATTCTGCACCTTCTCTCCCATGCACTTTGAGTTTTATAGCCTTTCAAAATCTGTCAGTATATTTGCACTGGCCAGGCTGCCCTGTAAAATGGTACTTATCTGTTAACATCTCATTCCTCAACCCAATTCATTTTATTCTGAAGCGACATCTGGGATGATTTCACAAATGAGCTTTCCAGATGGGCGAAAATTCAGCGGAACTCAAACCACAATAAATTAGATTACAGTGAGCACAGAATAAATTTACGACCTCCTTTTCCTACAAGGAACTCAAGATTTGGTTCTTTCCACCCATGCCCTACTTTACAACAACCCTGCAAAGTAGATTAGGCTGAGAGGTCCAGAAATTGCCTTGAAATAGCTTTCTTCCACAGTCACGTTGCCCGCACAGGCTGGCAATGGCACAACTCAAGGCAAGAACAAACAGATTGTTTATTTGAGCTCTGCAGTTTGCGTTTGCAGAGTTCTTTCCCATCAGCAACACCCCAGCTTGCAATCATTCAGAGCTGTTTTGAGTTCTGTTTTCCTGTAGTGAAGATTCTGTAATCATGATGATTTATCTATGTAATCTGGTACAATTGCTCCCAATTAGTCTGATTAATATGGCCAACACATTGAGACTGAGTGGGAAGGGAAGTTGGTAGCAGTTCAATTTTATAGCCTAATTTAAACCCAGACAAGTTGGATTTCGGAATGTAAAAATAACCATGAGGAGTTATGTAAGAATAAACCAGAGACTATAGAAGGGCATTTAACAGAAAATAAAACAAACCTGTGTACATGATACAAGTTGTTGGTGGAGAGATTTCCCAGGCCATTTAGACGGCTGTAGTCCATTTCATTTCAATGAAAGTCTTTCAATCATATTTTCGTCATTCCCAAACATCTCTATTACATTTCTAAAATGAAACTCCTGGACATTTGCTCAGTGTAGTCAGTCTCCCTGGCAGTCTAGCTCGGGATTCCAATCCCAGCCAACCCCAGGTCCCATTTTCTTCCATTTGAATTACTGTAACTTTAATTTTTAATCCTAGCCTATCACAATGGCCCACATCAAGCTACAGTATAGAAAACAAAAACCCCAAATTACCACACATCCTACCCCCATGGCTCTTCTCACCTTGCGAAACCAGCGCTCTGTTTTGTAACTAAACAAAAAACAACAACACACCATGTGCCAGAAGTTTGCTTTGGTGACTCCACTTAAGCAGCAATCCTAATGGAACTTGCCTCGCAATTAGCATGCATAGGATTGCACACGGTTAACACTGGTATTTCATGCTGTTGATTCATTGTTTCCTTAAGTGTCCTCACTGGCCATGAATGAACTGCGTGCATATTTTCCACTGTCAAATACTGGAAGCTGTGCAGTCACAGAAAAGGGCAGACAAAGGCTGTGTCCCATATGTAAGGCAAAGCTGTTTAAGGCATGTGCTGCAGTGGACACTCTGCGATGGAATGCAGAAATGTCCAAAAGCTGCCAGTTGCAGCTAGAACTTCCTTGCGGTGCCCCATTTGCTTTCACAAAGACCGTAGCTCAGTACTTGAGCATCTGCTTTGCATGCAGAAGATTCCAAGTTCAATCCCTGGTACTGCGTGGTAAGACTGAGAATGGCCTCACTCTTTAAATCCCAAAGAGACACTGCCTGTCAGTGTAGGCAACACCAAACTAGATGGAGATAATGGCATGTTCTCCTTACGTTCATATGATAATAGGTAAAGGTAAAGGGACCCCTGACCATTAGGTCCAGTCACGGACGACTCTGGGGTTGCGGCGCTCATCTCGCTTTACTGGCCGAGGGAGCCGGCGTACAGCTTCCGGGTCATGTGGCCAGCATGACTAAGCTGCTTCTGGCAAACCAGAGCAGCACACGGAAACACCGTGTACCTTCCCGTTGGAGCGGTACCTATTTATCTACTTGCACTGCTACGTTGGCAGGAGCAGGGACCGAGCAACGGGAGCTCACCCCGTTGCGGGGATTCGAACCGCCGACCTTCTGATCAGCAAGTCCTAGGCTCTGTGGTTTAACCCACAGCACCACCCGTGTCCCTCATATAATAATGCTTCTTGCTTAAATGGATGTGTGTTGGCCAGCTCTTGGTGTTTGGCTATGGGTGGCCTGTGATCTCACCAAAGCACACTGCACCTGAGTGGAGGCAGTGATATTTCCGAAAGTTGGAGGCAGCGATGCTTCTGAATACCAGTTGCTGGAAACCACAGAAGGGAGAAGAGCTCTTGTGCTTGGGTCATGCTTGTGGGGTTTCCTACGGGCATCTGGGGTGTGTGTGTGTGTGCGCGTGCGTGCGCAGTATGAGAACAGGATGCTTGACTAGCTGGGCCAGCGCCTGATCCAGCAGACTCTTCTCATTTATGTTCCTTATGGATATATACATTTGGTCCATTTTCTCTTCCCTAGAAGAACACAGTGTGCAACAGCTGTGACATTCAGCACTGGGCGGTCACCTTCCACGTGGAAGCAAAGTGGCAAATAGAAGGAAGAGATCGTCTGGCAATAGGGTGTTGCAGAGCAGTGAGAAGACATGTTCACTTGCTGAGGACTGTGGCTTGAAGGCAGCGGTTATGCACAATCAGAAGCTGGCTGAGGTCTGGCACTCTCCTGGGTTCCTATGTTTGTTAATTTTATTTATGCTTTTCAGGTTTATAAATTTCACTAATTTTACAATCCTTTTAACATTTCAAAACTTGACTTCCTTCCCCCTATTTCTGCGGTTCCTTAAATTTATTTTTAACATCTTCTGCATATCCACATTAATCCACTTTGCTCATTTATTCATCTACTTTAAATATATACTCTTATAAAACTGCAGGTTATTGCAAAAATCCTGCCAATGTTCTTATCTGTTTACAATTTGTCTGTCAATATTCAATAAACCATTTCCATTCATTTATAAAAAGTTTGTTATCTTGATTTCTTATTCTTCCAGTAAGTTTCACCATTTCTGCATATTCCATAAGTTTTTGTATCCATTCTTCCTTTGCTGGGACTTCTGCTTCTTTCCATTTTGGGGTGAGTAACATTCCTGCCACTGTAGTAGCATACTCAAATAAGTTTCCATACAGTTTAGGCAGTTCTGTCCCTATAATTCCCAAAAGAATTATGGGATCCTATGTAAGATGTAGAATATGTTTTAGTGAGTCGACAAAAGGAACTACCCTGCATGAAAACGCAACGGTACTGTGGAGACAGAATTCTTGGTCAACTATATATTTTTTTGTTGGGATGACAGCGCAATCCACTTTGGCTGCAGCTGAGCTCGGTGGAGAGAACTTCAGATCTTGGAGTCTATAAAGAAAAACTATAAAGTGAGTGTGAATTTTTAATAACAAGATGCAAGAGAAGATCTGTTTCATCAAGGGATGGGTGAGGCATGGAGAGAGGCAAGGAAGAAGGCATGGCAAGAAGTTCACTGTGCAAGGACCAAGTAGAAATTGTCTTGTAGGAGAGCACCAATTGCAGAAAATTGGAGATACTCTGTACTTTAATGGAAACGCCTTGCTTCCAAACTAGCTGCTAAGGGCTAGAGTAGAAGAGTAGTCACAAGATACACCCTCTTCTACATGTATAGCAGAGATGGGGAACCATTTCTGGCTCAAAGGCCACATTCGCTGCTGAGGACCAAGGGCCACTGGAGGGCAAAGCCAGAGGCAAAAATGGACAGAGCAACAAATGTGACTCTAACCTTTCTACAGTATAATCTTCCACTGGGAACAGTTGGTTTTGGGTGGTAGCAACTGCACTGCAAAACTATTTCGGATGATCCACTATTTGCAGTCTTTAAACTCTTCTCAAAAACTTACTTATTCTGTCAAGTTTTATTTTCTCTGCTGGTTAGCGGGTAGGAGTATAAATTTGGTTTTTGTTACTGTGCTGCCAATGTTGTTTTTGCTGTTATGGGGGAGGGCTGCTTTAGATGTATGCTGTATGGTATATTAATGTTTATATTATTCTCTCCCCCCCCCCATTATAAATTGTATTTGTTCATAGATTTTTCTGTTTGAGTTGCTTAGAAACCTTCTTTGGCGACAAGCAATTACTAAGTTTAATACATAACCGTTGCCCCACATATGCCAAGAGCTATTGCTCAGGCCCACTCACCTTTTGTAGTTCACTGGAATTAAGATACACACAAAAAATAGAGATATTAATCACCTTTAGCAAACACTGAAGAACCTGGCAAAAGATGAGTGTGCTCCCCTAATACATGCCAATGATCTTGATCAAAGGCATTGCCAGCTACTCAGACAGGGAAGAACAAAAGAAATCATGAGACACACACACGTGTGTTTCGCCAGGCTGGCTTAGCCGCCCAACAGGTAAGACATGAATATAAATAGCTGGCACAGTTATGGCTAAGAGTCACGGGGATTTAGCCTCAATGAGTTCCCCATTGCAAAGGGCTGAAACAAACTACCATTGTTAGATTGCCATACTTCCTCAGTGGTGAGGTAGACGCTGAAGTCAGCATGCTGAACTTGTTTTATGATCTTTACAGGGCTGGCTGCTGTTTTAATGTGCTTTAATATGTTGAATTATCTTGGGTGACATCCAGTGCTGTCCATCCACTTGCACAGCAGAAATCTGCTGGGGGAATTTTTTCTTTCTTAAATAAAGTTTGTAAAAAGAGGGGGTGGGGAGAGACATCTGATTGCACAATGGGAGTTCTAAGTTCTTGTTTCCCCTTCTCAACGCCCTGAAGCTGATTTGGGGGGCACACAGGGGAAAAGGGGGGAATCCCACTTCTGAAATGGGTGCCCCATTGGTTATTTTAAAGGTCCCCGGCCCCTGAATATTGAGCCTGTGAATAGTTGTGTACACGTGTGGGGTACACGTGGAGTATATTTGCGTGTGACAAGCTTTCAGCAGTTTTATATCTGCTAAGTGCCTTGGTTCCTCTCAAAGAATTATGGGAATTGTAGTTCAGGAAGTATACTAAGAAATTCCTACCACACTCACTTTGCAGTTTTCCTGGAGGAGAAGCAACGACCTTTAAACCAATGTAAGTATGTACAGTGGTACCTCGGGTTAAGTACTTAATTCATTCCGGAGGTCCGTACTTAACCTGAAACTCTTCTTAACCTGAACAACCACTTTAGCTAATGGGGCCTCATGCTGCTGCCGCACCGCCGGAGCACAATTTCTGTTCTCATCCTGAAGCAAAGTTCTTAACCTGAAGCACTATTTCTGGGTTAGCAGTCTGTAACCTGAAGCGTATGTAACCCGAGGTACCACTGTAGTGTACAAAAATCCCTGTTGTTTGGAAAGATATGTGGATTTGTGCAATCCCCACATGTGCATTAACACTCTAGTTTATACACAACTGCTCAGACCCAAAAATAGGCAGATGAGGCCTTGTTAGTGGTGCCCAGTGCTGCCCAGTTGGCAATAGCTCATGTCAGGGCCTTTTCAGTGGTGGTTCCCTGATTGTGGAATGCCCTCCCTAGTGAGGTCCACCTGCTTGCACCATTATTAATCTTTAGGAGGAACCTAAAAACATTCCTGTTTACGCAGCCATTTAGTGGCTGAAGAATACTGCTCCTGGCAACCTCAAGATTATTGGATGGAAGCTGATTTTTAATTGTGATCATTTTTGGAATGTTTTTAACTATGGTTGTTTTTACAAGTTGTAGACTTTGTTTTGTTTTAAAATTGCATAGGTATCTGCCATCCTGGGCTCCTAGGGGAGGAAGAGCGGGATATAAATTCAATAAATAAATAACTATGCATGCCCAAGTTACATTTTGAAGTATACACTAAATTATATAATACCTGTTCTTTAAAGAGAAAATGTCTTTAAAAAGCCAAAGAGATTTTTTGTGTGTGTCACTTACCTATAGTCTCCTTAATTTTTGAAGCTGTCACTTTTACTCCTTTTTTCTCAAGCAAATGACTAATGAAGTCGAGACACATCCCGATTTACATGGTAATGCACCAGTAAAGCAGCTTAATGGTCCAAGAGCTAACATCCAGGTTTTATGTATTTATTCAAGTGAATACGAAGGTATTTCTGCCACAAGGCTTTTCCATGTCATTTTAAGCTGTCTCTCAATAATTCTTGCCACTGTGACTAAGCTCTATACTCTTGTTAACAGTTTACTAGACAGGTGCAAAGAGGAATTAAAAGGTTTGCATGATGGGATTTTTTTTTGGGGGGGGAGAGGCAGGTACATTATATAATAACTTTTTAATATGTGCACTTTTCTTGAACCCGCTGAGCCCCATTCATCAAATAAATCAGGCAAATGAACCATAAGGTAGCAGATCTAAGACGGGATTTTTGAGCAAGTGCTGCAGTTGCCACTCCTTCTGGTTACTGCTGCTCACTCTCACCCCAAGACACACACTTCACTTTCCCAAGGAATCTGTGTAAAAGTTAGATCCCATAGAATGAATCGGAGGGCATGTTCACATCACCGCTTACTCTGGATCCAGTGCACTCCCATTGCTAGTTTTTGAAGCTGCATACACACAACGCGGGTGGCACTGTGGGTTAAACCAGAGAGCCTAGGACTTGCCGATCAGAAGGTTGGTGGTTCGAATCCCTGCAACGGGGTGAGCTCTTGTTGCTCGGTCCCAGCTCCTGCCAACCTAGCAGTTTGAAAGCATGTCAAAGTGCAAGTAGATAAATAGGTACCACTCCGGCAGGAAGGTAAACGGAGATTCCATGCTGGTTCCATTCTGGTTCGCCAGAAGCGGCTTAGTTCCATTCTGGTTCGCCAGAAGCGGCTTAGTTCCATTCTGGTTCGCCAGAAGCGGCTTAGTTCCATTCTGGTTCGCCAGAAGCGGCTTAGTTCCATTCTGGTTCGCCAGAAGCGGCTTAGTTCCATTCTGGTTCGCCAGAAGCGGCTTAGTTCCATTCTGGTTCGCCAGAAGGGGCTTAGTCATGCTGGCCACACGACCCGGAAAGACTGTCTGCAGACAAACGTTGGCTCCCTCGGCCAGTAAAGCGAGATGAGTGCCGCAACCCCAGAGTTGGTCACGACTGGACCTAATCGTCAGGGGTCCCTTTACTTTTACCTTTACCTACAACTTTAGCCACAACCCATATCGATCCTGCAGCTCCTTTTTTATATATACATACAATGTTAGGTGAGAAAGGAAAGGGGGAAAGAGATGGAGGAGAGTGGTTAGTGGGGTGAGGTCAGGTGGCAATGCTTCTAGTCTTCTACTTAGTGTACATGTGGGGTTTTATGTCAGCGTCACTTGTGGGTTCTCTTTACTATTCGCTTGTATTTCTTTGGTGGTGAGAGAAATTGGGGGTGGCCTAGGGTTGTCTCTGATTGGCTGTAGTGAAATTTGTTTTTGTGTGTGAGTAGTGTGTGTGTGTGTTTGGATCAGGTTAGCCAGATTGATTCATATGCTGTTGGCGGGCTCTTGTTGTTGTCTTGTTGGGCTGTGTATGTGATAAAGGGTAACCATACCAGTGTGAAGGCATCTTCTTCTATTTGTCCCCGTGTCAGTTTCAGTTTATTGGCTAGTTTTTCTAATACAGTAAGGCTGTTTTCCGTACTATACCATTGGTCTATGCTTACTCCTGACAGGTTTCTCCAGTGTATGGCTATGATGCTTCTGGCTGCTGAGAGTAGGTGGGTTAGAAGCTCTTTGCGATGTGAGTGGGCATTATTATCTTGGAAGATGTTTAGTAGGGCCAGTTCTGAGGTGACTTCTAATACTTGCTTAGTTATTTTGCATATTTCTTGTATGATTGATGTCCAGAACAGTTGGATTTTAGGACATTCCCACCACATGTGGAGGTATGTGTCTGTGGAGATGCAGCTTCTCCAGCATTTTGATGAGGTTCTTGGGCATATTAGCATTAGTTTCCGTGGTATTAGATCCTACAGCTCCTTGACAAATACAGCTGCTTAATGTGTTTTCCCTCAAACCAGCTTCAGTCTGACTAGAAAAGGGCCTTCTGGTGGTTCCCTCATTGAGAGAAGTGAGGTTACAGGGAACCAGACAGAGGGCCTTCTCGGTAGTGGCTCCCGCCCTGTGGAACACCCTCCCACCAGATGTGAAGGAAATAAGCAGCTATCTTATCTTTACAAGACATCTGAAGGCAGCCCTGTTTAGGGAAGTTTTTAATATTTAATGCTGTATTGTTTCTAACACTTGATTGGGAGCCGCCCAGAATGGCTGGGGAAACTCAGCCAGATGGGCGGGGTATAAATAATAAATTATTATTATTAGTAGTAGTAGTAGTATATTATTATGCCACATTCCCTTTGTGAACGGTGTGCACATTCGAGACAGCCATTCCACATGCACAGATAACAGCTTCATGAGTAAGACAGGGGCGGAGGAATGGGGTGCAGTGGGGGCGGGTCGCTTTTGGGTGTCACCACTGGGAGGGGTGACAAAATGCCAGGCAGCACTCACCGCAGGGCCTGCAGTGCACCCGAGCCACATGTCTCTCCTGGGAGAGATGCGGTGGCCTGGGTGCACGCAGACTCCATGCTGCCCAAATGGTCCACCCACTGCCTCCCCCCCCAGCTGTAGGGCAGCTGATTGGGAGGAGGCAGGCAGACTCTGGAGGCCCTGCGGTGCACCCTGCCCCTATGGATGGCTCACCCTGCCCCTGAGAGCGTGCCCAGGTGCTCAAGTGGCTTCCTCCGCCACTGGAGTAAGCGTCCGGGGTGTGTGTGTGTGCATGGTCAGCGAAACCAAAAAGGTCCTGCATATTGGGTGAAGATATCCCCACCCTCTCTCTGATGTGAACAACACTGTGTGAATGTGGCTTGAAATGCACGGGTTTGGCAGAACAAGCTCGCTGCATTTTACGTTGCTAATGTGAACATATCCTTAAGTCTTGAGAAGCACACCAAGCTCAAAGAGGAAGTGGGAAAGAGCATTCTCCTCCTAACTTTCTCCTGCAGTTGCATGCAATTTTCCATGACCAAGGAGGTAGAGGGTGGGGGAGGGGGGTCTCATAGGCTTTGTGGGTGCCAAGGGAAGATCACATGAGGCACCATGGCACCCATGGGCCACCACAGTGGGGACCCCATTATACAATCACATTTAAATACTTAGAAAATTATTTATAATTGGAAATATAAAAGATGCAAGTGGAAACAAAAAATATGTGCCCTCTTTGTTGGAATAGATGTTAAGATTATAACTTGGCACATATGATAAAACTACTTTTAAGATTAGAGAAGATATGCAATTGAAAAGTTTTGGTGAGAAATGGTCCATCTGTATAAAAACACACACACACAATAATACTTTTTAAAGCATGTAGTCTTTTGTGTTGTTGTTGTTAAGAGTTTTGTCATTGTGATTGCAATGGCAGTGTTTGTTTGGAAGATTTCAAAGGGGTTATAATATCACTATCTTGAAAGAGGCAGTGATATGGCCACTCCTGAAAAAGCCCACCCTGGACTGACCAATTGGCTTGTGACAACTACCACCTTGTTGTCAATTCCCCCTTTCGAGGGAAGGTGATTGAGTCCGTTGTGGTACAACAGTCGTAAATACTCTTGGATGAAATGGTGATCTTGCCCCATTCCAGTTGGGTTTCAGACCTGGTTATGGGTCTGAATCAGCCTTGGTTGCCCTGGTGGATGACCTTATCAGCAGGACTGGAGGATTAAAACCCTGTTAGTTTTACTTGATCTCAGGGACTTCTGATTCTATCAGACATGGTAGCTTCCTGAGCCTGCTCCGTGAAATGGGCAATGTTTTACTATGGTTTGGTTCCCACCTTCAGGGTCAGTTTCAGAGAACAGCGTTGGGTGATTATCTCTCGTTCCCCTAGCAGTTCTGCTTCAGGGTGCCTCAGGGTACCATCCTGTCCCCGTTTTGATTTAACATCTACATGAAGCTGTTGAGAGCTGTCATCGGTATGCGGATGATACTGAGCTCCATTTCTCTGTAACATCTAAATCAGGAGAAGCCATGCAAGTTCTGGACTGGTGCCTGGTTTCAGTGGTAGGCTGGATGAGAGCCAAGGAATTGACTCTCTGAGTCCTGCCAAGGAGGAGATGCTGGGGGCGAGCGGTTCCTAAGTCTGGATTATTGGTCAATAGCCTGCTTTGGATGGGGTCATACGCCCCTGGAAGGAGAAGGTTCATAGTTTTGGTGGGCCCTTGGATCCATCTCTGTCGCTAGAGTCCCAGGCTATGAGTGGCTTTTTACTAGCTACAGTACCTGGACCAGGATAGACTAACCACTGTCGTCCATGTGCTGCTAACCTCCAGATTCGATTCTTCCAAGGTGGGTCTGTCCTTTGGGCTGATCTGGAAACTGCAGCTAGTGCAAAATGTAAAGGCGAGTCTACTAACTAGGGGTGGAATATTGCCAGTATATTGCTGCTGAAAGAATTGGCTGCCAATTGGCTACTGGGCTAAGTTCAAGGAGCTGGTACTGATACATAAAGCCCTGCATCCCTTGGAACCAGAATGCCTAAAAGATTCTCATTCCCTTCATACCCAGCGAACTAATGCCAGTGTACTGGAAGAAGCAAAGATCACCAGTGTTGAAGCAATGATTCTTCAACACCAACTTCGCTGGACTGGTCATGTTGTGCGGATGCCTGATTATTGTCTTCCAAAGCAACTACTCTATTCCGAACTTAAAAATGGAAAGCGTAATGCTGGTGGTCAACGAAAGAGGTTTAAAGACTGTTCTCAAGGCAAATCTAAAAAAATGTAGTATAAACACCAACAATCAGGAAACACTTGCCTGCGAGCGCTCCAACTGGAGAACAGCCTTTACCAAAGATGTCATGGGCTTTGAAGACACTCGAACTCAGGATGCAAGGGAGAAATGTGCTAAGAGGAAGGAATACTTGGCAAATCCACACCATGATCAACTCCCACCTGGAAACCAATGTCCCCACTGTGGAAGGACATGTGGATCCAGAACTGGCCTCCACAGTCACTTATGGAATCATTGTTAAAACTGTGTTTATGGAAGACAATCTTACTTGGCTATGAGTGATCGCCGAAGAAGAAGATAACTGTGTTCTACAGGAGGGCATCCTAAAAAAATCCAATCCTATCAGGAGGTCCATTTCGTATGTCAGAATTGGGCCTTTATACATGAAGTGCTTCATATATGTTTTTATTGTATTGCAAATTGCTCTGGGATGCCTCATGGGAAGCAATTCATAACCATAACCAAATGAATTAATTCATAACCAGAACCAAATGAATTAATGATAGTTTAGATTTTCATAAACGGGATTGTGCATGAATTCAATGTTTTAATAGTTTAGTTGGAAATGTTACCCACCCACACAAACACACCCACACAAAACTTTTGTACAAGACAACTGAAAGTAAGAGATGAATATTACTAATGTGGAGCTGGATGTGCAGATCCCGGCTCCATGATACTACATAATCCACGTTTATTGTTCCATCACAAAACTTCTAAAATTAGATTTGGTGTCAGCAGAACAAATAGGGGCTGACTGTTGGCAGACTAAATATAGCTTAAGTTGCAAGTTGGGTATATGTTGGGGCAATCACATGATAGTTTCATAATGTGCCACCAGAGACTTCTCCTATAAAGGAGAATGAATATGAAGAAGCAAGTGTGTGAACAGGGCCAAACAGGGCAATGCTATTAACTCAAACGTAGTCCCATGGGACATACTCCCAGGTAAGTCTGTATACAACTGCAGACTATGTACTGCTGTTGTACAACTCCCATTCATTTCGGTGGGCCTTCCAGAGGAGAAATTATTCACAGGTTGTACTTCAGTTCACAAAACAAGCACAGATGGGCAATAGCTGTCATCACGGAGTTTGATTCTCTAGGGGTCTTGCTCATAGTACTTTTTTTTCAGTTCACAATTCACCACCACCACAAGCGTTACAATTTTATGAATGAGGGGGTTGGTGCTGTGCTGTTTTGGTTGTGATTGTATGGATACATACAACATATAATGATCTATTTAATCCAATAAATGCTTAAATGTTTTTAAATGATTAGGATTCCCCCCCCCCCAAGTTTTAGTTGTTCTTTTAACTGCCTTAGGGAAGAAGGCTGGGTATAAACAAATATATAACAAAATCAGAGAATCGCATAGTTGGAAGGGGCCCCGAGGGTAATACAACACAGTAATAATATTAGCAAACTTGCACAGGGTGGGGGGTCGGGAGAAGGGAACTTCACCTGCTGAACTTCTGCCTGTCCAGTTGTTGTTAAAGGAAATGTGTGTCTGTGTGTGGTGTTTTTTTTTTTTTAAGGCAATCCTTACTGACACAATTCACCATTCATCGGCAAAACCAGCTATTAGATTCGTTGCAAAGAAATCCATAAAGCTGCGCGGTGGGGAGAGAAGCGTCTATCTCTACAGCGCAGCTTAGAACAACCCCAAAATACGTTTGTTTGGGTTTTGTTTTTATTTTTTTAAAGTGAAGGGCTTCCCATCTCCCCATTGCTTATTCCAGCCCTGTAATGCGCGCGACCGCATCTCTTCTGCTGGGTTACCATAGAAATAGAGGCACGGCCAGAGACGTTTGCATTCAGCGAAGTGGCCGAGGAGCCAGGGCTTGATTGGTCGGTCGCCGCAGTAGAGGAGTGGCGGAGGGTCAAGGAGAGGTGAGCTCATGCGGGGGGCGGGCGAGCCGGAGCTGGCAAAATGCGCGCTGCAAAGGGGGCCGTTGCTGATTAGAGTCCTGGATCGCCCCCCCCTTTTTTCCTCTCTCTCTCTCTAAATGGAAGCGTTTAAGCAGCGATCTTTACAGAGACAACGCCGGCCCTCCGTTTTAACTCGCACGCGCCCAAGTTGCATGAGGAGCCTTTGAATGGGTCTCGGCCGCATGACATCTAGCGCCCTCTCGGGGGTACTGCAACCCTGCGGCGAAGGGAACGGCAGCGAGGGGCTCTTGGAAGGCTGGTCCAACCTTCCATCAATCGCGGAATTGCACGAGTTGGAAAGGGATCCTGGGGGTCATCTAGCCCAACCCGCTGCAAATGCAGGAATCTTTCACCCAACGTGGGGCTCGAACCCACGAGCTTGAGACTAAGAGGCTCTTAGCTGTACCTAGTGAGCTATCCTGAGTTCATTCCTGGACTCCATTTCCCTGATGAATACACCCCCGCTGCTTAATATCAGCTGCCTTTGCAGTGCAGGCCCAGGCACAACTCATCTCTCTGCATAGCAAGGCCCTTCGAAGGCGGAAAGTTAAGACGTTTTTGAAGCAAGTTTAAAATAAAACTAAAAATGCAGAGCTCTGGAAAAAAGCACCGCCTCACATTTTAGGCACCAAAGCTGCAGAGCTTTATAAACTTACCTGGGAGTAGACCTAGTTGAGCACACTGTAGGACCTGCTTCCTAGTAAATATGCATGGGGTTGCATTGGGTTCAATAAGGTTTACTATCATGTAGACCTGGACATTGGACGCGGGTGGCGCTGTGGGTTAAACCACAGAGCCTAGGACTTGCCGATCAGAAGGTTGGCGGTTCAAATCCCCGCAATGGGGTGAGCTCCCGTTGCTTGGTTCCTGCTCCTGCCAACCTAGCAGTTCGAAAGCACGTCAAAGTGCAAGTAGATAAATGGGTGCCGCTCCGGTGGGAAGGTAAACGGCGTTTCCGTGCGCTGCTCTGGTTTGCCAGAAGTGGCTTAGTCATGCTGGCCACATGACCCGGAAGCTGTACGCAGGCTCCCTCGGCCAATAAAGCGAGATGAGCGCCACAACCCCAGAGTCGTACGCGACTGGACCTAACGGTCAGGGGTCCCTTTACTTTTACCTTAGACCTAGACATTCTGACCTAGGGCAATCCCCATTGAACTTGGTGGGGCTTACTTCTGAGTAGATGATTGATTGATTAATTGCATTTATAACCTACTTTTCCTCCAAGGAGCTCAAAGTGTGGTACATAGGCCTCCTCCTCATTTGATCCTCACAACAACCTTGTGAGGTAGGTTAGGCTTGTAAAGAATTGCACCATTACTAGGCTTCTTTATGGGCAGCAAGGAGAGCTTTTCCTGTTATCAGGTGTTATGAAACGGGGTGGTGTGTGGGGTGGGGTGTTAGTTCCGAAAGGCAGTTTCCTACAATTATTTTAACCAGCAAAATATTTGTGCTTGCAAGATGAGTTTAAAGCATTTGACTGGAGTCAGGACTATTATTATTATTTAACTAAAGCACCTTGATTTTCTTATCGGAGGCTGTGGGATGTTTTCTGAATGGGCTGTAATTTCCACTCCATAGATCAATAGGTCAAGGATCAGAGATAGTTCTGTTGCTGCTACTGTTGTTTTTGGAACTTGAATGGGAAATTCGGGGAGGAAAAGAGAGGAGAGTTACTCGCCAGAGCTAGGGGCTGCAAGCTCTGAGGTGAGAGGCAGCACCAGAAACTGTCCTCTGGGGATCTGCTGAGGTAGTTCCTGTTTGCCCTTGATGTTGCTCTGCTTGCATATTTGTAAATAAAGCAAATATTACAATACCACCCTTCATATGTCTATGTGTGATCTCCAATACTATCTCATCTAAGAACAAAACTGAAACCAGTGATCCTGTCTCTGGAACTTCTCCCTGGCCAGAAGTAGGCAGATGTACACCATACCTTTCAAGCACATTGAATGCGCATTTCAAGCACACGTCTTGCCCCCAAAGCATCCTGGGAAGTGTAGTTTGCTTAGGATGCTGGGAATTGTAGTTGATTGAGGACGAAAACCACAGTTCCAAGGGTTCTTTGGGGGATGCCATGTGCTCTAGAAGCACATTCAATGTGTTCTAAATGTATGGTGTAGATCTGGCCTTAGTAACACTTGCTTGGGAGTAAAGCAGTTCAAATCAGGGTCAGCTGAGGTTAGGGTAAAGGAGCATGGCCCTATACCAGCCTTCACTAACTTTCTTTCCCCCTGCCTGATGTTTTGGTCAACAACTCCCATCAGCCCCAGCTGTGAAGTGAATACTTCCTTCTGCCTGCCCCTGGACCCTGCTGGGCTGCCAGAATGAGCATGGACCCTTCGCTGTGAACTGTGAGCTCCTGTTTGGCCAGTTACCTTGGCTAAAGCCTTGCAAGAGTTAGGGCAGCATCTCTGCAGAGCCTGCAACACATAGTGGGTCCCAACACTGTGGGATGTAGCAGCAGGGTGTACGTGCATGTGAGTGTGTGTCTTGTTGCAAAATGGCTGAGGCAGGCCTTGACCTCTAAGACACTCTATAGCAGAGCTTTCCAAACTTTTCATGTTGGTGACACACTTTTTAGACATGCATCATTTCACGACACATTCCGTTTTACTAGCAAACTGGAGGTTAAACTAACCTCTTTCCAGACCTGGGAGGAGCACAGGGAGTGTTTGCACGACAAACCTACACACTGCCAACACACTAAAGCAGAGGTTTTCAACATTTTTGGGTCCACAGCTCCCTTGACCAACTACATTCTTTCTGCGGCACCCCTGTGGGGCTCAGGATCCCAGTTATGTCACCCCTTGCCTGCAGAGCTGGCAGCCCCTCACTCTTTTTCAAACACCCTCCTTTGTGGAGGGTTCCCTCAGCCTCCTCTCCTTGGGAGTCCTCTGGGCAGCTGCTGCTGCCGCCCCTGGTCTCTCAGCTGCCCCACTGCAGAGAGAGGTGCCTCCTCCCACTGCCCCACAGGGGCCTGGGAAGCACCCCCTTGCCAGCCTCTGATCAGCCTAGGGAGCTTGTAGCCAGGGCTGCTGCAACAAACAGCTTTGCAAGCCTTTGGGAGGCAGAGACGCGAGAGGGCATCAGAGGAGGGAGGGACGGAAAGAGGGACAGAAGCCAGTGTTGGCCACAGCACCCCTGACCATCATTCAAGGCACTCCAGGGTGTCACAACACACTGGTTGAAAACCACTTGGTTGCAAACCAGTCCACTAAAGTGTCACGGCACACAGTTTGGAGAACTCTGCTCTATAGTTTTTTCTGCAACAGGCTAACATAGCTATCCCTCTGGCAGTTGTAAACCAAATGTATATTCCAAATAATATAGGGGCTATTAGCATATTTTATGATGCAGAAATGCAACAACAACAATAACACTTTTAGAGTGAAAACATCCACATTTTCCCCCATTCGTCTTCAAATGAAGAATGCTGAAGCCATGCTTAGATTTAACAAGAGCTCTTCAGACGGATCTTAACCTTACAAAAGAAAACAAAAGAAAAGTAATAAATGGGGCCAATCTATCTACCTATCTCTTCAGTGCTGAGGAATCTGATTACCCAACATATTAAAAGCATGACGACAGCTCGGTTATTGCTTTTTCCAAGCTGCAGATTGAGAGATTTTGTAAGATTGTTTGAAAAGGAAACAGTGGGGCGTGGAAGTCTTATTTGCTTGCTACATTTGCACCCCACCTTTCCTATAAAGAGCTTGAGGCATTGCACATGCCCCACCCCCCCAAATTTATTCTTGGAAGGACCCTGTGAGATAGGTTGGGCTGAGAGACAGTGATAGGCCCAAGATCATAGAGTCATCTTCGCAGCTTGGGGAAGATTTCAACCCTGGTCTCCCCTCTCCTAGTCCAACACTCTCTAATGTGGTCTCCTCAAGATGTTGTGGGCTACTAGCCCTGTTATGCTGGGTGGGGCTGGTATAAGTTCTAGACCAGAAGATCTGGAGGCTACCACCTCTCCTTACTTTAACCTCTGGTCTGAGGGGACTAATGTGATTTTATTCACAAAACTTCCACTCTTAATATCCAGTACTGACAATAAAGGGTTAATACAGAATTATACAAAAATACCAGCCAGGAGGGACAGGTGTTTGAAAATGGAAGTCATCAAACAGAGGAATGTTATTGGATAAAAAGACATTCTGTGTAGGGGAAATCGAGGACACTGGATTTTGTTGCGGAATTAGAGATAAATTAGAGATACAAGTATTGAAGGCTTCTAAACAAATACATGTCTAGATGGCGTGGGATGCCTCTAATAGGCAGTCCTTGAGAGCTGGGTAGAGCGGAGCTGCTGCTGCTGTAATTCTTATTATTATTGCAGGATAGTAAATAAACAGTCCATTCCAGGTTGGCTTATGTGGGAAGACCTGCTGGTCTGACCAGTTTAAGCACATTGGCACAGGTCTCTTTTCGGGCTCCATTTTGAACCCCAGGCTCCATCTTTGAGTGCATAAGCAGCTTCCTGGCTTCTGCAGGTACAGTGGGCAGATGCAAAAAAAGAACAGGACTCCTTACACTTTTAATAGCTGAGTATAAGAGGCAATTTCAGCAGGTGTAGCTTGCAGAATCATCATCTCTTCATTGCAATTATTCCCACCTTCTCCCCACCCCGCACAATGGAATGTTTCCCCCTTAGATACTCCTTAAATCTCTTCTGGGGTTTTCCCCAACCCTCCAGATCAGATTTAAGGATGGTACAGAACTCACATGGGGAGGAGCGGATGGGAATCGTGTTGCACCAGCACTAAGCCTTGTGCTTGTGCAGCTATTCCGTTGCATAATGCCCCATGTCTGCTGAAGGGTTCAGTATGTGGTAGATTTCCTACACCATGACATAGCTGTCAAGAGAATTACAGCGTGAGAATGAACCACACCTCAAACCCTTCTACAGGGCCAGGGTTAGTCTTAGCGCTGTCACCATTCCCAAATATTGGGCTGTATACTAAAATTCACCCAATACATTTTGCTGCCTGAGGCAAACGACAAAATGATGGCTCCTCACATTTCATGTACAAAAACTGACCGGAATTGTGGCTGAATCATACTTGGATGCTGTCAACATTGTCTTCTGCTGCACCTGAAGGCAGCAGTCTAGCTTAGGAGAAGCAGAGCAAGGCATTGTACGCACACAGTTCCCTCCTCTTCCCATCCAGGAGCTAACTCACTCTGCCTAATGGGAGGGCCGGCCCTGAGCCACACAGGAATGGAGAAGGACCACCATGCAGTTGCTCCCATCATCTCACAAATGTATAAATGACTTGAGACTCTGACTGCAGGCAAGGTCAACATTAAGGGCTGTTTATTGCGGTTTATTATTTATCTTGTTTATTACATTGATATCTTTCCTTTCCTCCAAGGAGCTGAAGGTGGCGTACATGATTCTCCCACTGCTCAGTTACTCCTGACAACAACCCTGTGAGGTAGGTTAGGCGGGGAGGCAGTAATTGGCCCAAGGTCAGTCAGTGAGTGGGGATTTGAACCCTGGTCTCCCAGGTCCTAGTCTGACACTTATAATCACTACACCACACTGGCTGTTGAAGAAATGCCTTGACTGGATGCATACAGGTTTATTAAGCTGTGATCATTTACATCAGGGGTCAGCAAACTTTTTCAGCTGGTCCACTGTCCCTCAAACCTTGTGGAGGGCCGGACTATATTTTTTTTGGGGGGGAAATGAATGAATTCCTATGCCTCACAAATAACCCAAAGATGCATTTAAAATAAAAGCACACATTCTACTCATGTAAAAACACGCTGATTCCTGGACTGTCCGCGGGCCAGATTTAGAAGGCGATTGGGCCGGATCCGGCCCCCGGGCCTTAGTTTGCCTACCCATGATTTACATCATCATTTTATTTCCAGGTTAAGAAAGGAATAGCTCTCCTTTCAAGATTTTTGTGATTACCCCACACCCCAGATGTTGGCTATCTTTCCACTCCAGATTTGATTCTTCATCTATTAATCCCCACCCCACCCAAGCAACTGCCAATTTAGGAAATACTCAGAGAGGACAGTAAACCTCCTACATCCCCAGTGTAAGCATTTTTTTATTTTGACAAAGCAGTAGAATGAGGCAGATCAAAACATTGACTGTAGTAAATTGTTAAGAGGATGAAAACAGCGAGCTTTTGGTGTGCTTTGGAGGAGCTGGTGAAAGGCAGAGAATCTATTTTTGGTGCAGTTAAAATTAATAGGATACATTTCAGTTTCCTCTGTGTATATAATTTCCCTTTAAATCTTAGCTCGTTGCTCTCCGGCTGTCTGTGCAACACAGAAATTATTCTTAGACTACTTATTATTCTAGCAGACTTCTCACCTCTATTCAGTGTGACTCATGGCTGGTTTACACCTGTATATTCATAAAACTAGATGACAGCTGCATTGTATGTTGATCTAAGTGTGTGAATGAACCGTCGCAGATCTAAAACCTTAGACAAATCTTTTAATATCAGGCAGTGCCACGCCTCCTCAAAAACAGCACTGAAGTCAATCCGCACAGTCAGCTGCTAGTCAAGTAACACAGAGCTATGTGTGAACCAGCCTTTAACAGGTTCTCAAAGACTTATCGGCTCAAGCAGCCCAAAGTGCCTTTAATTGCATTAAACAGTGTTGTTGTTTTCTATCCATGATCCACAACCCTTTCAAAAGTGACCATCGCCGGTCTCCACCATCTTAAGGTGAGCTGTTAGGCACCACTACAATGTTGACCACATGGCATATTTTACTTTCATTTATTGTCCTGTGTTTCTACCCCAGTTCTTTCTCCTGAACTTAGGCAGGAAGAACCAAATGCACAAATATAAGATAGGGGACACCTGGCTTACAAGCAGTACATGTGAAAAGGATCTTGGGGTTTTAGCGGGCCACAAGCTTAACATGAGTCAACATGAGGCAATAAAAAGCTAACACTATCCTTGGCTGCCTCAACAGAAGTCTAGTGTCCAGATCAAGGGAAGTCATAGTACCACTCTAGTCTGCCTTGGTCAGACCACACCTGGAATACTATGTGCAATTCTGGGCACCACAATTTAAGAAGGATGTTGTTGAGCTGGAATGCGTGCAGAGGAGGGCAACCAAGATGGTCAAGAGTCTGGAACCCAAGCCTTATGAGGAATGGTTGAAGGAGCTGGGAACATTTAGCCTGAAAAGGAGGAGACTGAGAGGAGATATATGGTAGCCATCTTCAAATATCTCAAGGGCTGTCACATGGAAGAGGGAACAAGCTTGTGTTCTCCTGCCCTGGGGGTAGGACTTGAACCAATGGCTTCAACTGGTAACAGGGGACAGGGCCTTTTTAGTGGTGGAGCCTTAGCTTTGGAATGCTGTTCCCAGAAAAGCTCACCTGTTGCCCACTCTGGTGACTTTCCACTGCCAGGCAATTAACTTTCCAGGCAGTTTAATTTGTGTTGATCTGTTTTACTCTGGTTATTTTTTATTCAGCTGCTATAGATTTTCTGTTTTTAGCTTATTTTTCTGTTTCACCATAAGCAGCCTTCATCCTGTGTTTGAAGGGCTGGGTGTAAGTTCTAATAAGAAAATAAATAATAATAAATGATAGAGAGAAGGCTAGCATGGGGGTACATTTTTACATTGACAGGAGCGATGACTGTTGTTAATGAATTCTTCTGTGCTACAATATTCCTGTTTTGGGGGATGGAGAGGAATGTTTCACTTGAGTGCTTTAGGAAGGAACATAGGGTGTTTCCTAAACACATGTGCTGTAATTCTCTCCATAATGGCATTCTCTTTGTTGTTCTCCATAGTTTTGGCAGCATAGTTGCCAACATAAGATGCTCGCAGACGGCATCTGTCGCATTTCCTTATCATAGTGGTATGTTTTCCCTTTCAGACTGCAAATATGCAAATATATTGTCAGTGTCTCTTTTCCCTTCCGCAATTCAGTTAGCTGGGGGCTTTCCCATAGAGTTTGACTTTCCCAAGTGCACTTATTTCAGAATTCAACCGCCGAGAACGTGCTCTTTTAAGCAAGAAATGCAGGGAATGCAATGCTGCAGAATCCGTCTCCTGTCAGCTCCTTCTCAGAATCAGCTGTTAAACAGACGACATGCTCCAAAAAAGAAACAGGCTGCCCGAAGCAGCTTTATTCCGTAAGTTGAAACATCCCATCTGTGCCACATAATTAACACTTTGTGAATACTAGAGGGCTGTGAACTTTGTACAGACAAGCATGGATTCCGAGCCTTGCTAACACAGATTGTTAAGCATGTCAGCTGCTGCCCTGGGCCAAGGCTTGAAACGGTTTTTAATTGCTTGATGGGCAAATCACTTTATTCAGCCTCCTTGAATTGAAGGGTGCATGCAGACGTATGTTGTTTAAATGGGCACTGGCTTTGGTCGGATGTAGCACAAAACTACGGTATAGTATTACATGCAAAAGCCTTGAACTTATGTGTTCTCCCCCTCCAGGGAAGGGCTTATAAGCTTTTGCTGCTATTTTTAACTAACTGCAGTTTAGCATTATTTCTGAACCTAGACAAACAGTGGTTACTCTTAACTATGTCTTATTAAAACAATCCAGTTTCATTCCATAGCTTAAGAATCTGGGTTCTGAGTGTGGGTGTAACACAACCAGTGCCGGCCCACCTATGAGGCAAGTTGAGGCAACCGCCTCAGGCAGCAGGATTCTCAAGGGCAGCAGACCTGGCCGACCAAGGAATGCATTGCCTGCTGCTGCTACGGTGCACCATTTTGTGGTTCGCCTCAGGTGCCAAAATGCATTGGGCCAGCCCTGAACGCAACTGTGGTTCATCAAAAATGGAAGTGAAAGTTTCTGATCCCATGTTGGAAGAGTGAGCGAGAAAATATGGGGATCCGATATTTGCCCAGGCGCATTCGCATAATGCTAAGCCATAGCTTAGCATTCCGTTTGAACAAGGCTACTATGGAAGTGCACTCACTGTGTTGAATGAAATTTCATAGCCAAGATCAAACCTGGGAGCTTGCTGCAGAACGTAAGGTAAAGGCACCCCTGACCGTTAGGTCCAGTTGTGGACGACTCTGGGGTTGCAGCACTCATCTCGCTCTGTAGGCTGAGGAGCCGGCATTTGTCTGCAGACAGCTTCCAGGTCATGTGGCCAGCATGATTAAGCTGCTTCTGGCGAACAAGAGCAGCACACGGAAACGCTGTTTACCTTACCGCCGGAGTGGTACCTATTTATCTACTTGCACTTTGACGTACTTTTGAATTGCTAGGTTGGCAGGAGCAGGGACCGAGCAATGGGAGCTCACCCTGTCACAGGGATTCGAACCACCCACCTTCTGATCGGTAAGCCCTAGGCTCTGTGATTTAGCTGCGGAAAGTAGCTGTGCACAAAACTAATAGGCTGGTGCTTTTGATGTCTTAGATTCACATCCTCAGAACAATTTCACTGTTTTTAAATGGATGTAAACATAAGGCAGTAAACGAACATAGAAATAAGTAGGCATTCACTTTGCACTTTCAAAAATAACAATGCAGGAAAAAAGAAAAGCAAGACAGACAGCTGAGATTGGTATTTGAATCACAGATAGGTATGTCAGCTGAATGTATTGTGAAGGTAGAATGCTGCTTCCACTAAGCCCTAGTTAAATGTCTGTTTGCATGAACCTTACACTTGTCTGTATCAATGAGTCTTATACCTGTTAAGTGTAAGACTAGAGAAGCTTTTGTTTGAATAATCTAGCTAAACTTCCTTGCAATATATATTTTTTTTAAGCAGCATTTGCTTGTGGATCAAACTATAAAAATCAGGAAAAGGGTGTTGGAAAATTAAGCAGCAATTTGGGGAAGAAGCAGTTGTGGGTTCATTTATTTATTTTGTACAGTCGTACCTTGGTTTCCGAACAGAATGCGTTCCGGAAGTCAGTTCGACTTCCAAAATGTTCGGAAACCAAGGCGTGGCTTCCGATTGGCTGCAGGACGCTCCTACAGCCAATCAGAAGCCGCAGAAGCCATGCCGGACGTTCGGCTTCTGAGGCAAAGTCCGCAAACCGGAACGCCTACTTCTGGGTTTGTGACATTCGAGTTCCGAGTTGTTTGTGAACTAAGCTGTTCAAAAACCAAGTTACGACTGTATTCTCCATTTACAATCATTTGAAGCTAAGCTCTTCTGAAATCGCTCTGGCTTACTTCCGAGTTACAGTGGTACCTCGCAAGACGAAATTAATTCGTTCTGCGAGTTTTTTCTTCTTGCGAGTTTTTTGTCTTGCGAAGCACGGTTTCCCATAGGAATGCATTGAAAATCAATCAATGCGTTCCTATGGAAACCGTCTTCAGACCAGGTCCGGGGACAGTCTGTCCCCCGACCTCTTCTGAAGGCTGGGGGGGGCAAGGGCTTTTCTTCCCACCGCCAGCCTTCAGAAGGCTGTTCTGAAGGCTGGCGGTGGGAAGAAAAGCCCTTCTCCCCACCTCCCGCCCCGCAAGCTCCGGGGACAGGAGGGCTTTGCTGCCGACCGCCAGCATTTTAAAAGCCAGCATTTTAAAAGAGGTCCCCGGAGATTTCCCTATGGGCTTTCTTCTTGCGAAGCAAGCCCATAGGGAAATTCGTCTGGCGAAGCACCTCGAAAAACGGAAACCTCTTTCTTCTTGCGAGTTTTCCATCTTGCGAGGCATTCGTCTTGCGAGGTACCACTGTACCTTATGGAACATCTTCAGGAGAGGAAAAGGATAAGGAGTAAACTCTACACAAATCTGGAGTGGAGTCCCTAAGATAGTTGGATGGTGCCTTGTACACCTCCTTCCAGTAACTCCTGCAGCCAAGTTGGTGCCAAACTTATTGCTCTGCTTCCCTTTGGACCACACGGAGGCCAAGAATGGGGTCTTGTTGTTTTGGCAGCCCAGAACCTCCATACACACTGCCCAGGCTTCCACCCCGGAGAGGTCATGTTGGTGCCGCTAACGCAGCAAAAACAATGTGGGAGGAAGCAGTTATGAGTTACTGGTCTCTGCAGCTACAGCAGGTGCTGTGATTCTCCAGCGGTTTGGCCTCCACTGGAGATGCACTGCATTGTCTCTTAAGACAGATGTAAAGAGGTGTAAAGCCTATTTACTAGATTGCCAAAATTCTGATCAAAAAGTTCTGTACCAAGTCACTATCTCTGAATAATGTTTCCGTAGTAGTTTTTTGAAAGGGAGCCTTAAAAATATGCTTTTTTTTGTAAATACTGGTCACAAATGTAGGTTTTGGAAGTCGCCAGCATGTTAACACTGTTACCAGAGACACCCCTAACCAAAGAGAGGGAAATATGGCAGCCACCTTAAACACTTACAATGCATTTTACCTTTATTCAAAGGGAAATTATATAGTGGCTGTGATCCAGAACACACCATCCCATCTTTATCAGATGGAAACTGAGCATAAAATCTGCCCATTGATGATTAAAGGGTGCTTCCAGAAATACAGTATAGGAAAGTCAGTACAGTAGTGGAGTCATTTTTTTGGCTGGCATTCTTGGGGGTTTTGCTCTCGTCGGAATTTCTCCTCCTTTTGATCAATTTGAAAAGAGAAGATGGTTCATTCGTCTAAAACATTCCTCTCCCTGGACTGTTCAAAGCCTTGTTTCATCTACTGCAGCAGCAACTCTCTCACCCACACAACCAAATGTTACAGATGGGAAGGGTTCTGCAGCGGTGATATTTCTTCTTCAACTCTTGTGTATTTACTTCCAGAGGTGTAAAACCGGTGGAGTTCCAATTTCAGCTGACTCACAGCTACTGGAAATCTTACCGTGGTAATAAATGACAGCCCTAGTTGAGGACTAAGGCAAAAGATGCAGATCCATTTCACTGGGTGGAATGTCCTGAAAGTGCTACAGGACTTTTGACCTCTGTTTATTGATACACAGCCTTAAGCTTCAGTCCTTCCATTTTACAAGCAGCCCTGGTGCTTCTTAAGCATTGGATCTAGGTCCTGTTGAGTTTCAGGTGGGATGTGGAAGAAGCAAAGTATTGGTACAGATTTAGGGTACCAGAATTTAGGGGTGCAAAAGTGTCCATAATTCCAAGAAGTTAGTGAATGTTGGAAATTATTGAATGCTAGAAATTACCAAATGCATGGAGTCTTCCCCTGAGATGGAAGCATGACAGATGTGTTGATGGTCCATCAAAAGATGCTTTGATGTATGAAACAAGGGGGTAACATGGGTGTTAGATTACACAGAGGAAAAATGTTGTCCTTTTAAAAAAACAGAGGTCTGAAACTGTTTCTGTTTTGCCAAACATTTTGGGGGAATTAATTTGATTTAAGGTTCGGCTTTTGTTCCTTATTTTATGTCATTTAATTGATTTTATTTTACACCACCACTATATTGTTGTTATGAATTTGGGGCAGTGGGGACAGGTTCCCTATAATCCTAACTTTAGTAAAGGGCAGAGTTTAGCTAATATTTGGAGCACGAAGGGAAGATTCCAGGCCAGTGAAAAATACAGGCTGAACCAGTTCTCCTGTTCAGGAGATTGCTGATAGCGATGCCATTAAGAACACAAGGAGAGATGGTCAGAAACAGAAGAACTGAGAGGGGGAGGTTGCCAGGGTTAACAGAGGGTGTGATGTCACTACAGGAAAAAAAGTGTGCTTTTAAAACAGAGGTTTCAGACCAGGGGTTTTGGGAAAGAAGAAGGGAGGGGCCAGAACTCCTATGAGAACTCCTATAGAACTGTGGATTTGGAAGGGGCCCCAAGGGTAGGACAATAATATTCTACTTTTTCCTTTTTTTTAAGGATATAGTCAGGGCCTGCACGATTCCCTGGGGAAGAGTCTGACTTGCCAATTCCTTTTTCTTTTTTTTTTACATTTAGAAGAAGCAGAATACACTACCTGTTGGCCACCTTGCAAAACTGAAGGAACTTTGAGCAAATGGAAAGTGGACACCAGTTTAGGCCACACCAGAAATACTGGTCTATCTGGTATGAAAGAGGACATTTGGAGAGGCTTCAGTAATCCCAGCCATGTAGCTAAGTAGTGTGTGGTGGAAACCCCCGGACTTGAGCTTCTTCATGCTCAAACACATGGCAGTAAAGTCACAATACCCAAATGAAGCACACTTAACTCTGTCATAAGCTGCAACATTCTTAAGGGTGCACCCCCAATATTTCTGCTTTATTGACGTCAGAGGAAGCACAATAAAAGTGGGAGAAAAAACACCCAGGAACATTTGTGGTATATATAAAAAAATAAATCATGGGATTTCAGCAGAAGGCTATGGGACATGTACTGACTGGAAATGCAACAGGGTGACTTCATCCAAACTTTTGCAGGCACCTGGGTATAACTGTTCTGACACCATCATGAGCTCAAAGCATCATGGATGAGCAACAAAAAGGACGTCTGGAGGACCCTTAGGCATTGCTAAAATAAACGCATTACCACAAAAGAAGATGCAAATCTGCATGTGCCAATTTGTATGTATAATTCCAAATCTAGAAACATTCGCTGCAATTTCATTAAACTATAATGCCCCTCACCATAACAGGGAACAAGACTATGATGTTTGTGCCTGCTTAGTTTTGCAACCCAGGGGTGAAGTGTTTGTGGGCACCTTCAAGACCCCTGCTGCTCTTCCTTCTTACAGTTCTTTATATTTCAACCAGAAAGCCGGTGTGGTGTAGTGGTTAGAATGTTGGACCTGGCACCTAGAGATATGTGATGAAGGTGCCAGGCGAGCCTTCCTGGGGAGAGCACTCCACAAGTGGTGAGCCACCACAAAAAAGGCCCGTTCTCATGTTGCTGCCCTCTGGACCTCTTGAGGAGGAGGCACATGAAGAAGGGCCTCAGATGATGAGCACAGGATCCGGGTCAGTTCATATGAGGAGAGGTGGTCCTTGAGGTATTACAGTTCTGAGCCATTTGAGGCTTAATAGGTCACGACTGGACTTAACTGTCAGGGGTCCTTTACCTTTACCTTTTTAGACCATAACAAGCACTTTGAACTGGGCTTGGAAATGGATTGTTAGCCATTGCAGTTGGGCCAGGACTGGTATTATATAGTATGCTCAAACTGTCATGCCCCGGTGAACAACCTGGCTGTTGAATTTGGCACCAGCTGAAGTTTCTGGACCATCTTCAGAGGCAGCCCCATGTATAACATGTTGCAGTAATCTAACCTAAGGTAAAGATAAAGGGACCCCTGACCATTAGGTCCAGTCGTGACCGACTCTGGGGTTGCGGCGCTCATCTCGCTTTATTGGCTGAGGGAGCCGGCGTACAGCTGGTCATGTGGCCAGCATGACTAAGCCGCTTCTGGCGAACCAGAGCAGAGCACGGAAACACCGTTTACCTTCTCACAGGAGCGATACCTATTTATCTACTTGCACTTTGACGTGCTTTCGAACTGCTAGGTTGGCAGGAGCAGTGACCGAGCAACGGGAGCTCACCCCGTCGCGGGGATTCAAACCGCCGACCTTCTGATCGGCAAGTCCTAGGCCCTGTGGTTTAACCCACAGCGCCACCCGCGTCCCTAACCTAGAGGTTACCAAAGCACAGACAACAAAAGTTAGGTTATCCCTGTCCAGATAGGGATGCAGCTGGGCCACTAGCCAAAGCTGATGGAAGGCACTCTGTGACACTGAGGCCACCTGAGCCTCAAGCAACAGCAAAGGATCCATATCTACTCCCAAGCTGTGGAGCTGCTTCTTCAGTGGGTCTGTAACCTCACCAAGAGCAGGCAGCCTCCCATCCATCTGGTCTAGGGAACTACCCACTAACAAGACCTTAACCTTACCTGGTTTGAGTTTCAGTTTATTGGCTCTCAACCAGTCCATTACCGAGGTCAAGACAATGGTCCAGCACATCCACAGCCTCTTCGCTGTTTTGTTTTTGGTCATTGTTCTCTCTCCATTTTCTAACACACCGTAAATGAAAATACAATAGTGCTGGCTCCACAGGTGCAAACTCTCCTTAGATCTGAGCAGGATTCATTTGGGATCCTTACCCAACATTTGAAAAACAGTGTTGTAGAGTTCAGTAGGATGCAAGACCCCGTCAAATTTAGGGGGCCCTTCTTGCTTAGGAGTTTTTAATGCAAAATACCTTCCGTGGCAGACATATCAAAGCATTCTGAGTAATTCTGGAGTTAATATAAATAATTTGAAACCCACCCTAGGTCATTGAAGATATTCCACATTTGTAATACTGTGTACATGAGATCTTAAATAATTCAGCTTGACAGCAGATTCTTGCATAATTAGATTTAATGTTAATATTGTTTAAAGGTAAACCAGGCCTTTGCATTTGCATGGAGAAACAAGTTTTCACTGGTAAGCTTTACACTCTTAAATGAGTATGACATGCCTTATAACAACTTCGTTTGCAATCGGTATTTCATGAACTCTCTCCAGACTTCGTTTTTTGTGTGTGTTCCTGTGCCAGAAAGGGGCACGTGTTTGTCCTTGAAACTAAACTAAATCAAAAGAATCTCTAATTTATTTTCCTCTACCCACTAATGTTCCTCCTCCTATTTGCCCTCCAGTTTACAATCGCTAACCCTTTCATGGATGGGTGAGCTTGGAAAATCATTTTGAATGGAAATTGGCTGAACCGGTTAGCAGACGTCAGGTAATTATACCTTGGAGGCTTGTTGGTAGATCAGATATTTGAGAGTAATGTTTCAAGCTACTTTCTCAAACTTTGTAACCATTAAAACTTAAATATCTTGCGCAGCAGAAGAATGCGTGTTTCTGTGAAAGAGGCACAAAAGGTGATTGTTTAATTTACTGGAGGAGAGGGTGGAGGGGGTTAAAGAGAGAAATTATACAACTAAGGAACAACAGCTACACCTTCTTAGAGTAAGGATCTATAAACTGAAGAAGGATTCTTGAACTGGGTAACAGAAAGGACACTCCCTTGGGCAAGACATGAGAGAGATGTGCTGATAAGAAGATCTAAAAGGAGAAAGAAATGGGTTAATCAAGGAGTTTCATGTTTCTCTGCTCCTTTCCCTTGTTTTAATTTCATATTAATTTGATTAATTTGTATACCGTGTTTAAAGTGGCACAAAATTGCCTTTGTTTCTGACCCTTTTGTTGCAAAGGGGAGCTAAGCCAAAACTTATTTATAGAACAGGCTGAAAACTAGCTGGTGGTTGTGAGCTGGTAACTTGAGAAGCTATGGTGACACGGAATGTTCATAAACATTCTAGCTGCTCAGAAGTAACACAGAGAGACATAAAGAAATGGAATTAGCATGGGGTGCACTTCTTGGTGTCAACGATCCTTACTACGATTTGTAGAAATTGCAAAGTTTTGGCTGCTGAAGCAGAGCAGGGTGCTGGCACAATGGACCTAGTCTTTATTGCTTTTGGAACACAGCCAGTGAGCCTAGGTCACCAGTTGGCACATTTTCACTCCTCTTTTGATACTTCAGCATGGGCAAATGCACCATTACATCTGCCAAGTTGAAACCTTAGGAATGCGGCCCTGGGTCAGTTGTCGGTATTGTAGGCCCTGCTAAGTAGTCATAACACCACATTTCCACCTGTTCCACCTGCTACAAACTTCAGTGACATGCTTCCTGTACGTTTGCTTTGGGGCTAAAGACCCCCCCATGATCAAAATGAGCTTTACCAGCTTTCTCTTCATATGAAGGACAGTCCTGAAAATCACTGGTGTGCCTTAGAGTAAAGAACTTTCAGCAAAGGCCTGAAATTTTATATACAGGCAAGGAAATGTAGTGTTCAGAATCTCTAGTTCAGAAATCTTTACATGTAGCTATGGTGAATGACCTCCAAAGAGACAGTTGACATGATCAGCTTGGACAACACCAGTCAGTTCTAGGAAGGAAGGTGACATCTGGGTTCCATCAATGTGATGTAAAAGCTGGCTGCATGGGACACTTAAATCACAGGTACCTAAACAGATCCAATGGATTCACTTGTGGAATCTGACTCACCCATAGCTGTCAACTTACAGATTTGAAAATAAGGGACCAGCAGCCTCGAAAATAAGGGATCAGCAGTCAAAATAAGGGATTTTCCAGACACAGGTATGTTCAGCTTCTGAGCCCCTCCGAGCCAAAGGCAGAAAGCCCAGCCAGCAGCCAAACGAAGCCTCAAGCAGTGGTTCCCACAGCGCAGCAACCCGGCAAAGGGGGTGCAGCAAGGAAAAGCTCTGAGCAAAGGCGAGTCCCCAGGCAACGCAGCCGATTTGATCGGCACAAGGCATGCAAGCTCCACACCCCAGTCATTCTTAGACTCCTTATTGGGTGAGCAATGCAGCCAAGCAACGCAGTTGGAGCCTCCTTCCTCCCTGGCCGGCAGGCAGGCAGGCAGGGAGAGGAGCTGCTTCCTTTGAAACCTGGGAAATTTAAGGGACAACATCAATAAGGGACAGCAGCAGGACACAGCGCTGGGATAAGGGACTTTCCCGCCAAATAAGGGACGGTTGACAGCTATGGACTCACCCTGCTCTCACTAGACTAGTTGTATGGTCGGTATAGTCCACTGTCACTAGACTAGATCAGCAATATTGTGGCTGGTATTGTGTGAAGGGCATGTTGGGAATCAGATATTTTCTTCCACATGTAGTAGTCCTATGTGAAGATAAGAGATTTTGAAGGAGAGTCATGAAATAGGATTGATGATAGGACAATTACTTACTTTGGAGCCAAGCATTGCTCCATTGATCATCCTTGATGAAAAAGGACAAGATGGAAAACACAAAAATCTTGTGACTAAAATGTTTATAGCAGCAAGATTAACAATAGCCAGAAGATGGGAAAATTCTGGGAGAAAACTTGATGAATGAATAGTATCAGCAAATATGGACAATTGTTTTAATGGAAAAACTACCTCAACAAATAAAAGACAGGAGAAGCTTAACAAAAAACAAGGAAAATTTTCAAACAGCATGGTATTGCATACATACATTGCACAAAAGTAAAATGATTGACAGCCTCTTGCTGCTCATGGCTTACTGTAGAAAGATATGTCAGGAAACACTAATCTTGAAAAATAACACAAATGGTCTTTATTTGATGGACGATATTGAATTCTTAAGCAGTTTTCCATATTTGGTTTTCCCTAGTTATGCATTGCACTTTGGGGATATTGTTGTACATAAAAAGTTTAATAAAAACATTCACAAATATTATAATATTGTGGCTGACATGAACTCTCCCAAGTTTTGCAAACATGTGTTCTAACCATTGCTGTATCCTTAGCTCTCCAATTGTCAGGCACTTTTAAAAGTTGGCAACTGTGGAGAACTTTCTGATGTTGAGGTTGGAGCTCTCTGGTACATACGGCTAACAATAAAATGTATAAATAAATAAAATTATATCGAAACCTGGGCCTTGGCAACAATATTGGATCTCTATTACAGACACCTGTGGCTTGTCCACATAATCAGTTACTGTGTGTTAAATGTACAATGGTTTCTTATTGATTTCATAGTCTTTCCTCAAGGTTGCGGTTCCGTTGAGGTGTAAATAATACTCATTTTTAATACTCTATTTCTCTTATTTTTCTCACTAATGCAGATTTTTAATATGTGCTATATTTCCATCCAGGTAAATCCTAGATGAATAGGAAAGGCTCGAATATCTTCATTTTTAAGGACTCAAATCGCCATTACTTAGTAAGGTCAGTGATAGTAATGCAAAGATAAGGTAAATAAAACTTAATTTCATGCATATGATGGACTTACGGCTCTGATGCAAACCTTGCACAGTGAGTAAATCTTTAAGGCTATATTAAGGTTTGTTTGTGGCTTTTTGTGACATTTCCCCTGGCTGTAACGATTCTGAATATATTTGGCTCATTTCTCTCTCTCATATATATAGACTCAATGAAAGGGGAAGGAAATGCACCCCTGCAGGATCTTGTTTGTAAACGAGGTGTAATTCCAGAGTAACTCTGCACACTTCACTTGGCTTGTGTTTACACTGGTTAAATAAAGATGACCCTCTTGCCTACAGTCTTTCACCTAGTTTTTAAAAAGCCTGTCTATCCACATTGCTGCAAGGTGCCTGCAAACCACAAATGAAGTGTTTGATGTCTGGGAATTATACCCTGGTCCTTTCAACAAGGTCCATGAAATTTGTGCAGGCTGCAATACACCATACCGTATACCACAGCCCAAATATTGTTCTAAAACTGTTTATGTGTGCTGCTGCTGCTGCTGCTGTTTTCAAGCAGTCCTAATGATGCTTGGCTTCTCATGCTCTTCTCCTTGTCCAGACCCAAACAAAGGGGATGGGGCAGAAGTTGAAAAATACCTTGCTGGGCAAGTGAGGGTTGTATACAGAACCTGATTGCCTTCCTTCAGATATGTCCATACTATGAAACGAATGAATCTTAAGCTTCAGGGACTCTAATCCCGGAGGGGCCCCATAAGTGACTTTAGTTCACATTCCTTTTTTTAAAAAAAGAGTCTAGTAGATCCCATCTGAATCACACAATTCAAACTTTTTGTATATATTTCTACAATCACAAAGCTTGAGAGTCAGTAGCATAGATGGTGCAAAGGTGAAATGTCATGGCATAGGAGCCAACTCCTAGGGGCCGAGGTCCCTTTGGCCCCCTCCAACAAAATATTTGAGGGAACCCCCCCCCAGTTGGTGGGCATTGCCATTCAAATGGTGTGCGTGTGCCGTGTCTTGTGATGGATTATGTGGGGTGGAGCTTACCTGCCCCCTCCCCCATATTTTATTCAAGTTGGCACCCCCTATGTCACAGCAAGTTGGCTGTTCTGCCGTGGCTAATGTAATTCCCCCCTCCCTTTTTTTTTGACAGAGGTCAAGACCCCAGAAAAGCAACAACAGGGTCACCTAAGTACTTAAGTAGATACCAAAAACACAAACTCATGGGAAATTTGTGGTGATCTGTTGTGGTACAACCCCACTGAAGAAGATAACAGTGGTTACCCAGACCTTGTTGCTGGTTGAGAAGGGGCCCCCATAACAGTTCAAGTTAAATGCCCCCAAAATGTAGGTCCACCACTGTGTCCATCTAGCCTTGCCTTGCCCAACCTGGTAGACTCGTAATCTGGTGCACCAGGTTCGCGTCCCTGCTCCTCTACATTCAGCTGCTGGGTGAGCTTGGGCTAGTCACACTTTTCTGAAGTCTCTCAGCCCCACTCACCTCACAGAGTGTTTGTTGTGGGGGAGGAAGGGAAAGGAGAATGTTAGCCGCTTTGAGACTCCTTTGGGTAGTGATAAAGAGGGATATCAAATCCAAACTACTACTACTACTACTCTTCTTCTTCTTCCTCCTCCTCCTCCTCCTCCTCCTCCTCCTCCTCTTCTTCTTCTTCTTCTTCTTGTAGCAGCCTAGAACATCTGGAGGGCACCAAGTTTGTCCATGATGAGCTAGCCCAATACTGTCCACTCAGGCTGGGAGCATAGTCCAAAGACTTGGGAAGAGAGTTTTTCATGTCACTTGCTTCTTGAACATTCAACTGGAGATGCCAGAGATTGAGAAGAGGCCCTATGCCCCAAGGCTCTTTACATCTAGCCAAGGTGCTTTGCCTTTCTCTCTCTCCCTATCTCAGTGGTAAATCCAGCTTCAAACTGCCCCTCTATCTCTCCTTCTAGACTTCAGAATATCATCCCCTGAAGACTGGATCCCAGATCATAAAAAAGCAAAAACCAGCAACAATATCTGCCCTCCCTTCCCCACAGGTGGGCGGGGTTTGCGGCACTGAGCGGGGCTCACCTGGGCAGGTGCCACCCACCTGCTTGGGCCGGCCTTTGACCCGCCCTCGGCCAGGGAGGACAATGGACGGATGGACGGGGGTGGGCCTAAGGCCAAAAGAAAAGAGGCTGTCTCCGTTGCCCAAGCCTTTTTTGCTGTTCTTTCTTCCAGGAAGGAACAGCAGCAGCAACAACAACACCTTACTTCTAGTCTTTAAGGACCCCTAGGATTCTTTTGTTTAAATTTCTGGGCACATTCCCAGTGATTCAGATGATCAAACTTGCAGCCCGTCCCCTCCCTCTCTCCCCCAAAGGTCAGGTCTCTTCATAATGCATAGAAGTTTCTCCTGGAAAATAAATAAATGTAAATGGACAGCTTAACAAAAAAAGAACATAAAAAGTTCTTACCTATTTTCATAGGCATTCCGCTCCTCCCCACCCGCTCCTGTCAAGTATTTTAGATCATTGCAATCCCGTTTCTCAACACCAGCAGTTTCCACCCCCAGACAAACCAGTATTCACCATTAGCAGAACAAAAAGACTGGAATCCTTTTCAGATAAATGCATAGCAGGAGAGCAGGGGGAGGGCAGGATTGCAGTGGCAGGCTCTTCCCCTGTCCTTTACATAGTCATATGGGGGTCCAAAGTTTCATACTATTGTAACCCAAAACACTTGGAGCGTGAAAAGCTGGTGAAGGTTTATCGAAAGAGAGACCCTATCTGAGCAACTATATATATATATACAGTATCTATCTATCATCTATCTATCTATCTATCTATCTATCTATCTATCTATCTGGGCAGACCTCTAGGCCAGCTTTGACCCCTTGTAGTAGTTGAACAAGCAAAGTGTTCAACAGGTGCATTTGGGAGGGTTGCATTCTGCTCACTGTGCTTTTAGTTCTTATTTTAAGGTTAATTTAAAGCCATCAGAACACCCCCATTTCCACTAGGAATCCCGCTCTCATTTCCTCCATTCAGGCTCTATCATATTCGCACACAGTTTTCTCTCCAAGGAAGAAGCATCCCACTACTGACCCCAGTTTTATGCTTAGAGAGGTTCCAGTCTTTACAGTGTTTCCTTGGGAGAAGAAGACACTAGAGCAGGCATAGGCAAACACGGCCCTCCAGGTGTTTTGGGACTACAACTCCCATCATCCCTGACCACTGGTCCTGTTAGTGAGAGATGATGGGAGTTGTAGTCCCAAAACATCTGGAGGGCCGAGCTTGCCTATGTCTGCACTAGAGAATTGCAGTGGTTATGCAACATTAATTTACAAATGCTTCTGTAGTAAATCTGTACATCTGAACCTGATTCTCAAATAGGGCCCCCTGTACCCCAAGATGCTTCTCATTTTAGTCAGCTTCATCTGCAAATCTATCTTCATTTGTTTGCCTATCCTTGCCTCTAGCATGGAGAATAGTTACCTCCTGAAGGCCGGATCCTAGCCCATCAGAAAAAGCACCCCTCAGTAATTCAAGGTCAGTAAAGTTCCTTTCTTAAAGTCTCCGGCCGGTTAATCACAGTGATCAAGGTGGCCAAATCCATGACAATATCCTCTTTTTGTTTTTGTTTTTAAAATAACCAGCAAAACATATGAGGGTAATGAAGCAAACTTTGAACAAAGCCCAACTCTTTGTGTAAAAGAAGCTGAGATCATATGAAAAGCTTTCTTTAAGATTATGAAAGACTGCCCATAATTGCCTTGAAATGTATTTCTAGCCGGTTCTTACCCGTAATCAGAAGCAGCAGTATGGCTTTATTACATTTTTAATAATGCCACCATCTTTCGCCATGAACCTAAGATGTTGCAATCCTTTCACCACAGCATAAACAAGCTGTGTTTTATTCACTTTATTTGTATCTTTGAAAGGCTGCTGCATGATCTCATGTTCTCTGTTCTCTCTGTGCCTTTTTATTTGCTGATGTAACACAATGATCCCTTTCAATTGCATTTATGCAGTACTTTGCAAAGAAGCAATATCCTTAAAGCATTCATGCCAATGTTTGCTTTCCAACCGAGGTGAATCTCAAACCACCACCCCCAGACTATGAAGGGCTTGGTTTTCAATCCTATCCTCCTCCTCATTATTATTTTTAAAATTACTATTATATATTCATGTGTGCGGTGATAGAAATATATTTCAAACTTTTGGGAATAGCCTATAGCAGTTGATCCCCCTCCCCATTACATTTTTGGGTGTTGCGGGGAGTTTTTCGTGCTGCTGGAATTTCCAAACACTGCCTGTGGACAGTTCCTGACACAGTTGTGTGCAGACTTCCCTTTGTAGGCCATGGGAGACGGAGATCTTTCCACTTCTGTAGCCAACAGTGGAGAAGTCCTCCTTACATGCTCCTTTAGTCAAATGATATTTACTGTCTCTGAACTGAAATGTTCAGGTTGAAGAAGGGTGTCTTGACTCAGTTGGGGAAGATGTCCTTAAACCAAGGGTGGGAAACCTCAATGTAAAATTTACATTTATTGTACTGTTCCCCTTTGACTCTAGAACATGGGTAGGCAAACTAAGAGCCGGGGGCCGGATCCGGCCCAATCGCCTTATAAATCTGGCCCACGGACAGTCCAGGAATCAGTGTGTTTTTACATGAGTAGAATGTGTCCTTTAATTTTAAATGCATCTCTGGGTTATTTGTGGGGCATAGGAATTCCTTCATCCCCCCCAAAAAAATATAGTCCGGCCCCCCACAAGGTCTGAGGGACAGTGGACCAGCCCCCTGCTGAAAAAGGTTGCTGACCCCTGCTCTAGAACTACCCGGCATTGATACATGGCAAGTTGATCAGACAGAAATGTGGTCCTCAGACTTAAAACTATTCCCCCACCTCTGCCTTATAGGTAGATTCACACTTATTCTTTCAGATATTTTATACTGCATCCCATGCAGTTTATCCAGTGCTGTATCATCATAGGAGGAAGAGAGGCATGCTGGCATTAATTGCTGGGATTCAAGGGAAGCAACTGTTTCAGCGCAATGTGAAAGCTGTGATAAATAGGATGCTGCTAAATTAACTACCTTAAATTAATCGCTAGCTTCACTAATGCAATATACCATCTTCTCTGCCTCACAAGCAAGCTTTGTGTTTTGGTTAGAGCTGTGTAACCAGGAGAAGTCTCGATTTCAAAAATGGGGAAGCAACCATTCTGGTTTCTTTGTTTCATCAGCCTAGGTGCAGCCTGCCATCTAATTACATCTGTGTATGCACCGTATAGGGACGCGGGTGGCGCTGTGGTCTAAACCAAAGAGCCTAGGACTTGCCTATCAGAAGGTCGGCGGTTCAAATCCCCGCAACAGAGTGAGCACCCGTTGCTTGGTCCCAGCTCCTGCCAACCTAGCAGTTTGAAAGCACGTCAGAGTGCAAGTAGATAAATAGGTACCACTCTGGTGGAAAGGTAAACGGCGTTTCCGTGCGCTGCTCTGGTTCGCCAGAAGCGGCTTAGTCATGCTGGCCACGTGACCCAGAAGCTGTACACCGGCTCCCTCAGCCAATAAAGCGAGATGAGCACCGCAACCCCAGAGTCGTCCGCGACTGGACCTAATGGTCAGGGGTCCTTTTACCTTTACCTTTATGCACCATATATTTAAAGCACATGACTTCCCTCAAATAATTATTTACCTCTCATAGAGCTATGGTTCCTGGGATTCTTTAGGAAGGAAATTTATAGTATGCACACAGCCCAGATCTGCAAAAATTCCGCATGTTCTATCAGAAGCCTCTTACAAAGAACAGATTTTTCAGACAGAAACGCCTCGCCCAACTTTTTCTCCCCCCACCTCCCTGCCCATTTTGTTTAACATCCAGCCTGATGAAGAATCTTGTGGAAGCTGAAAGCTTGCTCATGATTTTATGGTATTTCGGCAGGCCCATTTACTGTATATAGATATTGGCATCCCGTGGTCCTTGGAACTGTTTTTTCTCCTACAATTTTTGGTAGTTTGGTAGTGAACATCACCGCTTTATTGTGAATGCTAGGCAGATTATTTTGAGAATAAATGTTCTACAGTGTTTAGAGGTCGCTGGGGAGGGGAAAAGAATGTGTTGTTTTAGGATACCCCAATGCATACTTTCTCTCTCCTTGCAGTTTTACAATACAGCTAGCATCCTTAATTTTAGGATTCCATGGCACTTTGAAGGTGTTTGACTGCGAGTAGCGTTTGTGTTTTCAAGAAGACGATCTGCTTCCCAGTTTTGTTTTACCCTTTCCAGCTTATCACTTTTCTACCTTTCAAACCAAGGAACTAAAAATACTCTTGTCAAAAAGATTAGAAACTGAAATGTGAGCTGAATGATAATTTGGAGTGGAAGCATTCAGATTTTCAACAATGCCTTCCTTTTGCTTTGATTTCCAGTAGCAGCCATGCTTACTTAGCATTAGAAAAGCACATCTGAAAAACAAAACAAGTGATGATCTGTTGCTTGCGAAACCTCTGCAGCTACAAGTGATGGTGGTTCTTTGGAGGTATTTTAGCCTCATTGGGGACGCTTTGTACTGGCTCTGTTACTCCTGTGCAAAGGTAGGAGAATTTGAGCAGACATACAGGACAAACCGGAATGAAATTTAAAATGATTTCTTAAAAAGAAAAAGTGGATAACTTTCTCAGACTGCAGCCTTGTTCTAGGAGGGCTAGAAACTTGGCTTGTTTGTAGAAAAGCTAAGTTTCTAGCCCTCCTAGAAATATAAAACTAGATTCTATGTAGGTGACGCCAGGACACAGGAAACTGGGTCCATCTAGTTCAGTATTTACACTGATTGGCAGATGCTCTTCAGGATTTTAGACAGGGGTCCTACCTAACCTAGCCCTACCTGGAGATGGTGGGGATTGGACCTGGGTTACAGCCTTTCCCTAAACTCCCAAACCATTGCAGATCTCTGATCTCTCTTTCTAATACCTTGCCCATCTAAGATGAGCTTTAAGCCCTTGTAAATGTACATAAATGCTTGCATGCCCCAATTTCCCATTTTCTTTTTAAAAATCGCAATAAAAACCACAGATTTGTTCTAAAAGACAGATCAATTAGCTATTACAGAATTCTTGATTGTCTGCATAAGCTTGGTAGTGCCACTCATGCAACACGCTGGCAATTAATATACACAGAACAATAATTATACATCCTTTATCAACCTTCTGAGAAAAATACCCCCAAAAAAGGTGTCAAAAAAAGTGAAGTTTTCAGCAAACATTTGTTTAAGATCCCTGCTGAATCTCTGTTGGAAGAGCATTCCACACTGACACGAAGGGCTTATTTTCATGTCGACTTCAAATGAGCCTCACCAACTCAAGGAACAACCAGTGGTGCACCTACAGATGATCTAAGTCGAAGTGACCAAGCTGGGAAATAAGTTTCGCCTGCAAGTTTGGGGGGATTTTCTTCATGGAATTGGGAGAGGGCTCCAAGAGGTAGGCTGGTGGGTGACAGAGCCTGGTGCTCTTTTTTTGGGGGCCGCTCAACTTTCTATTGTTTCCCTGCTATATCAGAAGTTCCATGTGACCTCTGTCCTGCTTGTCCACAGAAAGGATATGGAACAGCTGAGAATATTTGTACTTGGCAATGCACTTGATTTCTTTTTAATGACTGAGGCTGTTTTGACCTGGGCTGGTTATCAAGCAGTATAACAAGGCCCTCATTTTCAGCCTTTGAATACAGTGCTAATTTCCCCTTTTAAAATTTACCAGTTAAAGGAGGTCTTCTCAGCAGCCTGGCCTACAGCCTGTGATTTTCATAATACCATGCTGGTTTTGATTATGATGCTGGCATGCTAGAGAAAACAATGTTATTAGATTATGAGTTAGGCATGTGCTTTGACTTGTAAAAAAATAAAAAATTGGGTTAATAAGCAGCCTACTGAGACCTCCCACATTTCACAGGTGATCCGTAATAACAAAAATGTTTGAGAACCACTGTGTTAGATTATTGTTCCTCCTACCACCACTGTGGAATAAAAGGGGCTGTGCTCAAGCTCCAAAGAGCCTGCCTTTTACCAGGTCAGACTTATTTGCCTATCTGGTTCTGGGATTGCCAGTGTGGTACCCTCAAGTGTAATGGCACCTGTCAGCAGGCTGCCATTGGAACAGGGGAGGGAGGCAGGGACGCCGTTGGGATACAGGGAGCCGCAGAAACTTCTGAGGAACAGTTCCTCCTCCAGCGGTGGGGAAAGCCACACCTCCAGTGGAGAAGAGAGGGAAGGGGCCAGCCAAGCGAGGAGAGGGCTTGAAGAGGCCAAGCGAGGAGAAGGCTGAGAGGCCAAGCGCCTCACCTAGCCTGGCTGGCCAGGAGGCACATATGCCACTTCCATCACCCAGCTTGCGCAGACGGGTGAAACGCAAGGAGGGGAGGCAGAGGTTTGGGGTGTTGAAATTCTTATGTTGGGGGAGAAGCCGGAAGGGGCCACTCCCGGATTCTGCAAGTGACTAAGACGGACATGAACTTTGGAGATCTGCACTGTAAATAGTTTGCACAATAAAAACCTATGAAAGACAGGTTTGGAGTCCTGCCTGGTTACTCGTGAGAGACTACCAGCAGCATCTGACAGTACCCTTGAGGACTTCCCTTAGCACCCATGAAATCCCTGCACCCTCGTGAGAGACAAGGGTGACATTCTCTCCTCCCCTTCCCTGAAAAGGGCATAGAGTTTATGGAGGAAGTGAGAAAGAGCGTTGCTTTCCCCCACTTCCTCCTTCAGCTCTATGGGCTTTTTGAGGCCCAGATTGGCACCCACAACCACATAAAGGTGGAAAGGGATTTTCTGTGATAATGTTGGAGACAAACTAAAGTTTATGTGATGCTAGTAAGGTACCAGATCTGTGATTTTTACTGTGCAGACCACTACTGTGAATTTTAATTTTGATTGTCATTTTGGGGAGAAACCCTGTAAAGGGATGCAAATTCAAGAGGATCTGCTTTAATTCTACTCGGTCCAACTTTTACCCACACCCCATCAAAAAGCAAAGACTCTCTGTCTGCATGTGTGCGTGCATGCACAGTCGTGTGATTTCTCTTTCTGAGGAAGGGGAAGGAGAAGCAACCAGAGAGAGCCCAAGAGGCTCTCTCAAAATCCCAAATGTGCACATCGGCCCCAACAGGAAATCCATTGATTGATAAACCTGTTGATTTTGGTTGCTTGTTTTTCCTAATCTTAAGTACAGTTTGCCAGATTTCTGCAACCGAATTTTATTTTTAAGAAACAAAATGGTAAACCTCTTCATGAAAATTATTCAGCATTTAAGTACACATTTTCCCTAACCAATATATTTTTAGCAAGCAATTTACCCTGATGCTATACATTTTATATGTTTTTTTAATGCATACTTTGCCCTAACGTATGCATTTCTAAACACGTATACATTGGTTGGAGAACTGCAATTCTGAGAAGTGCAAATTTCTAATGACAGCTGCATTGGGGTTCATGGATTGTTTCAGGCAGTGCCAATCTGGTAGGATGGCATTAAAATGTGAACAGACAGCACCCCTTGCTAGTCTATATTGTCTACTCTGACTGGCAGTAGCAATTCAGGGTCTCAGGCTTTTCCAACCTCCTGCTCTGTGAGCCTTTCAAGTGAAGAGCCAGGGATTGAACTGGGAGGTTCTGCAGTCAAAGCATGTCCTCTAACACTGAGCTATGTTGCTTGCCTTTATTTTCACAACTTGAATTTCAGTGCAGTGCTCACCATGTGTTTGTTAGTAAATTCTGCTTCCAGGGCCTGCGTTCTTCCTTTCCCCTTCTCACACCTGTTTTTGTCATAAGACTCTGAATTCCCAAACACCGCCGCCCCTGCCAGTTGCCTCATATCACATTGAGAATGAATTATGCATGGCATAAATCAGTGCTAATTCTGCCATTTGAATAATTTATTCCTAGTGGCATATTTGCTTCTCCTCTGTGCCAGATTTGGATGCAAAGAGCATCCAGACCTGATTAAAGTTTGCAGTCAATGCAATTGTGGATGAAGCTTTGCCTCTGCCAAAAAAAAGGGGGGAGGGGGAACACATCTTTTTGAAATCCCCTCAGTAACGAGCGTGATTAAAACCAGGTCTTTTTAGAAATTATTTTTAAGCAACGATAAGAAGCTATTGCAACTGCTGCGGCAGATCTCCGGAGACACACATTACTTCTAGCTGTTTGCTAGAAAGTAGCAACTTGATAACAAGAGTTATGCTTTGGTTTTGGGGATTCCTGCTCTTTCCTTGGGGTTTTTCCTTAGATAGCTCAGCTGCCAATCTTACTAAGGGCAGTAAATCTGTCTGCTTCTTTCAGTCTGCCAAAGCATGACAGAGTAAACAGGCAAGAGTCTCTGCTATTGACTGTGTGAGTAGAGAACACAGAACTCCTCCTTGAAAGACTTTGGTTTGTTTACCAGGGATCTTTTTTCCACTGGGAAGGGGGTGGGGAGGGGAAGGGGTGTGGGTGAAAAGAATGGGTAGGAATGATAAATTGCAGGCAGGAGCTTTTCCTGTCTTTTAAGAGTGAATCCCTACTGTTGGAGAAATGTAGCCTTCCAATCCTTATCTCCTCCACCATCACTCCTTTTACAATAGGTAAGGATGCTTCCCTTTGCCTCTTGCCTGTGGAGCCCTCCAGAGGCCTCTGGCTGCACCTGGCCAAGACAGAATGCTGGTCTTGATGGACCTTTGGTTGGGTCCAAGAAGGCATGTACAGTGGTACCTCGGGTTAAGAACTTAATTCGGTATGGAGGTCCGTTCTTAACCTGAAACTGTTTTTAACCTGAGAGACATCACCTTGCCAACAAAGGTCCATATAGTAAAAGCTATGGTTTTCTCAGTAGTGATGTATGGAAGTGAGAGCTGGACCATAAAGAAGCCTGATCGCCAAATAATTGATGCTTTTGAATTATGGTGCTGGAGGAGACTCTTGAGAGTCCCATGGACTGCAAGAAGATCAAACCTATCCATTCTCAAGGAAATCAGCCCTGAGTACTCACTGGAAGGACAGATCCTGAAGCTGAGGCTCCAATACTTTGGCCACCTCATGAGAAGAGAAGACTCCTTGGAAAAGACCCTGATGTTGGGAAAGATGGAGGGCACAAGGAGAAGGGGATGACAGAGGACGAGATGGTTGGACAGTGTTCTCGAAGCTACCAGCATGAGTTTGACCAAACTGCGGGAGGCAGTGGAAGACAGAAGTGCCTGGCGTGCTCTGGTCCATGGGGTCACGAAGAGCTGGACACGACTAAACGACTAAACAACAACAACAACCACTTCAGCTAATGGGGCCTCTCGCTGCTGCCGTGCCACTGCCACGATTTCTGTTCTCATCCTGAAGCAAAGTTCTTAACCCGAGGTACTATTTCTGGGTTAGCGGAGTCTGTAACCTGAAGCGTCTGTAACCTGAGGTACCACTGTATTGTGTGGTCATGCACTGAAAAGAGGTTCAGGAGACTACGAAGTATGGGGCGCCCAGTGACTCCTACCATCTCACCGTTGCATCACAATCAGATGACATTATCCTAGTATACAGGTTACTCAAGCTAGTAGTAGGGGAAATCCAAGTGGCACTCACCTTTAGGGTGGCCACTTCTGTATCATCCAGAAGAGGAAGCACACCATTAAAACCAAGTGCACAAAATTTGCATGCGCTCATGTGTATGTGTAGATGCTGATCTAGAAACAATTACTATAATTTAGATAGTGTGGCAGCTCCACAAACTTTGGAACTCCCTGCATATTGACACCAGGCAGGCACCTTCACTACTTTTTTTGCACCTGCTAAAAACATGTTTGTTTAGCCATGCCTACCTAGATATGTAAGGGACACGGGTTGCGCTGTGGGTTAAACCACAGAGCCTAGGACTTGCCAATCGGAAGGTTGGCGGTTCGAATCCCCGTGACGGGGTGAGCTCCCGTTGCTCGGTCCCTGCTCCTGCCAACCTAGCAGTTTGAAAGCATGTGCAAGTAGATAAATAGGTACCGCCCCGGCGGGAAGGTAAACGGCATTTCCGTGCGCTGCTCTGGTTTGCCAGAAGCGGCTCAGTCATGCTATCCACATGACCAAGAAGCTGTACGCCGGCTCCCTCAGCCAATAAAATGAGATGAGCGCCACAAGCCCAGAGTCAGCCACAACTGGACCTAATGGTCAGGGGTCCCCTTTACCTTTACCTTACCTAGATATGTAGCATTTTTAAGCATCTGTTTTCATTTGGTTTCTTGCTTATTGTTGGCTTTAATTATTTTTTGAAGAACTTAAATAGTTGCCCTAATAAAATATCATTTTGTCGCTTAATTCTATGCTTCTCATTCCACGCAAAGTTAAAATAAGTTATTTAAAGACCCTCTTTCCACGTTACACTTATAATCACATGTACAGAATTAACATGGAAATGGCTCCACTGCTGTCCCTCACCCAGATCAACTAGTCCTTTGCAGGCATTTATCAGTAGAAATACATAGGACATGCACCCACCATGATTTTGTGCAGTGCAACAGGAAGAGGCAGTAAGATGTGGAGAGGAACAGAAAGAAAGAGAAAGTCAGAGTGGGCGGCAGCAGGAGTGGGGAGGAATTATGCAGAAGCTGGAACTCAATCTTGTAGTCTCTGGCTTTGCAAAAAAAACCAAAAAAACACGCTGGCATTTTTCAGTTCTGCTTAGTGAATTAACTGTGCCTTCTGCCAACTGGATTACTTCGACTGGTTAAAACAACCCGACACCTCTTTTCCAGTAGACGTCGGCAGCAGTATCCCCCAGCACTGTATCACAGAATGTTAAAATATTCCCCCTTCTAGTAGTTTTGAGCGAAGGAAGGCTTTAAATCTAAAACAGAAAAAAAAACTTCAACTCTGCAGGGATTCAGTGTGACAGAAGCCAACACAGAATATATTTTAGAGTCTTATGAGAGCAAGGAAGATTGAATGGCCTTCTAGACCACAGTAAAAAAACTATACTTTTATTTTTATTTTTTTGACTTTTTAAAAAATAGACCGCTGTTTTATGCTTTTGGCATGGGTGTCAGATTGGATTCGCCTATTCATTGTGTGACAGGTTAATCCGAGAAACCAGACACTTTGAATAAATGTGACTGCTTCAGCTTTCATTTAAAGGAGAAGAAGAAGAAGAAATGTTGTGGTTGCAAGGGAAAGTTCTGACAGCATAATTACACCATCCGCCCTAAGTAATTTGTCAGTTGCAAACCACTGTTGTAGCATCCAAGGAGGACTGGGAAGACATGGGGAGACACTGCTCCAGCCTGCTCCACCCAGTGTCCCATGTCCCCACCAGCTCCAACCCCGAGCTAATAGCATGTAAGGCTCAGCTGAAGGGAGAGAGTCTTGTGTGTTTGGCTGAATATGCTTTATAACAACTGCCCCACAACTGGGAACCCTGCAGAGGGCAGGATTGGAATCAGCAGCAACAGGGATGTTTGGGCACATCACTGGGGATCGGGGCTGGCCCCAAACATTCCCAGTTGTCCCTTCACAGTCCACACTGAATACCTGAAGGGGAACTGAGGTCCTGGTTTTCTGAAGGGGAAAGCCCTATAGGCGTACAATGGTACAGCATTTATACCCTCCGTGGGGATGTGAAGCTGAATGCATGGGGGCTGGGAGTGGGGACAGCGTGTGCTAATCTGACCTCTCTCCACACCCACCCATGCACATTTATCTATCATAAGAATGTGGGTGTTGGATTCGGATGGCTGTTGTCAGCCTTACTGGCTTTGTAGGCCAGTGGTGGCTAACCTGTGGGGCTCTAGATATTGCTTAACGATAACTCCCCAAAGCCCTGAGCATTCCCTGTGCTGTCTGGGGCTGATGGGCATTTCAGTTCAGCAACATCTGGAAGGTCACAGGCTAGGCACCCCTAATTGGGTTGACACAACTACCTTTTTAAAGTTTGGGCTCTTAAATTGTGACCATCTGAGACACAGCTCCACCTTTGTAATATCGGTAACACACTAAGCCATTCAGGCAGAGCATCCCCATATCTAAATCAATAAGTAGATTTCTTAGTGCAGAAGTGGTCTTGATTTTCCCCTTGGATCTTCCAGATTTAAGGAGTCCTGTCTAATCCACCATTCTGTTCCCACAATAGCCAGCCAGATGGCCGTGGGAAGCCTATGAGCAGGAACAGAGTTCTCTGCTTGTGATTCCCAGCCACTGGTATTCAGAGGCTTACTGCCCATGATTATAGAGGCAGCCATTGGCCATCTTGATGGCAGCCTTATCCTCCATTAATTTTGCCTAATACAGTTTTTAAAACCACCTGAGTTGGTGGTTATTGCCGTGTCTTGTTGTAGCAAATTTGCCCTTCCTCTTACCAGTCCTGAATCTCCTACCATTCTGTGTTAGAAGAAGAGTTTGGATTTGATATCCCGCTTTACCACTACCCGAAGGAGTCTCAAAGCGGCTAACATTCTCCTTTCCCTTCCTTCCCCACAACAAACACTCTGTGAGGTGAGTGGGGCTGAGAGACTTCAAAGAAGTGTGACTGGCCCAAGGTCACCCAGCAGCTGCATGTGGAGGAGCGGAGAGGCGAACCCGGTTCCCCAGATTACGAGTCTACTGCTCTTAACCACTGCACCACACTGGCTCTCACTGTAATTGGATGCCCCTGGTTCTAATGTCACAAGAGAGGGAGCACAAACTCAGTATTCCCTTTATCTACACATGCATGAATTATTTTATGAACCTCTGTCACGTCGTTCCCTCCCCACCCCCATTTTCCTAAACTGGAAAGCCTCAAACACTGTCACCTCATGAGGTGCTGCTGCTGCAACCTTCTGCTCATTTTGGTTGCTCTTTTCTGCAGCACAGGGGTTGTGTATTTATTTAGTTTTCTCCGCCCTTCTGCATATACATCTTGTTGAGGACGTTCCGACAGGATCAAAGCTAAAATGAAGGACGGCGCTGACCAAGGACACGCCAATGGTTTGAAGAAAGCTCTATTCCAAGGGCAGCGGGTTCGCGGCAAACAATATCAGGCAAGTCTCCATATCTATAGCGCAACGCAAAGCTCACTGGACCTGCCAAGAACACAACCTCATTGTCGCTTCTGTCATCAACCTTAATAGTCATCAGGGAACCTCTTGTCAGGAACAACCTTCATACTATCTTATAAAAACAACAGCAGTCATCAGCAATCTGATAAAAGCAACAGACTAATCCCGAAACTAGCAAAACCACAATATTTGGATTTAAGCCATTTGCTAACCCCAAGCCCAAACATGCCTGGAAGTTAAGACCATTGCTTTCAAAAGAACTTAACTTCCAAACTAATGTGATTTTGGGCGCATCCTTCCTTGGTCCCAGTGATCTCATGGCAATTTAAATCTATTGAAAACCAAGCACTCTGACTTAACACCTTTAAGAATTGAGCCATAAATACTCTTTTTCAGGCCTTTGACACTCAGTTATCATAATTTTCACTCCAGAAAGACTTTGAAAAATGTTAATGAGATTAAGAAAGGGATTGAAATAGAAGAATAGCATGAATGCTGAGGAAATCATTTAGTGAAATATGGTCTTCCTTGAAGCTAGGGCCTGGTGAGTATCACATTTGGTGTGGGTGAAAATTTCAATTATGGGGAAGGGGTTACATTTTGGGGCAGGGTATTATGGAATGGTTTGAAGAGATTTTGAAATATTTGGATTTTTGGAGATGATAGTAAATTAATACCAGTATTTGAGCTGTTTTCTTTTTTAAATGAATTTGTATGCAGCCATTTTAATTAATTTTTAATTAAAGTTTTTTTTAAAAAAAGAGGCACCCTTCCATTTCTTGACTGAGGCAGGGAATGCCTCTTTTCCCAAATAATCTTTATTAGTTTTTCAGTTAGATGCTCCACCTACACATATTGTATTACATTTTACATTCATACTTGCTCTTCAGAGCTGACTTCCTCCTTCCTTCTTCTGGTTTTTTATACCACATATAATTTTATCGCATTATTTTCTTCCATTTTATATATTGTTATTCATTTTGCATATTTGTCCATAGTTTCCATTTGTCCATAATTAATGCCAGTATTTGAATTAATGGCTGAGGCATTCTACTTTCATGTTGAGTTATCAGGTGGTGCTACCGGAGGCTGCATCTTGAGAAAAGTATTTTCTGTTAGGTTTGTTTTTTGAACCTAAATAATACATTTGATATGAATGAATCCAGGTTAGGAATAAGGTTCAAGTTTGTCTACAGCATTCCAGATGAATCTGAGGGCTTCTGTATGGATAACAAAATCTTAATCATCCTCAGGCCTCAGAGAACATCCATAGGAGCCAACTCCTGGGGGCAGAGGTCCCATCAGCCCTTCTAATAAAATATTTTAGCAGCCACACCCCACCCAAGTTAATGGGCATTTCCGTTTAAATGGTGTGTGTGAGCTGAGTCTTGTGTTCGATTATGTGGGGTGGGGCTTACATGGGTCCCCCCAATATTTTATTCAAGTTGGCACCCCTGTCTTGGAGGGAGTCACAGCTCTCATGACTAGCCTTCTCCTCCACTGATGTATCTGATTCTCCCTTAAAAGGCCATCTAAGCCATCTAAAGGTTGGAACATCTCAGAAAGTGTGAATAAAAAGAGACCTGTCTCTTTGAAGTTCAGGTTTCATTAAGAGAACACACACACCATTTGAATGGCAATGCTCATCAACTTGGGAGGGGGGCTGTCCCCTCAAATATTTTAGGGGGCGTGAAGGAACCTGGCGACTAGGAGTTGGCTCCTATGCTCCAAGCTCAAGAGTAGCAGGCCTCTAAATTCCAGTCACTGAGGACAGGAGCTGGAGATTGCTATTGCCCTCAGGATCTCCTTGTGGGCTTCCCATGGACACCTGATTGGCCTCTGGTTGGACCAAGGTGGGCTTTGTTCTGATGTAGCCGGGCTCTTCTTAGACTCTGATATGTTGAAGTTCATATGCACTTTCACTGGACCAGGTTCTGTATACACATTTCTCCAGCTAGAGATCATTCAGCAGAGAGCCTGTGAGCTGGACAGTGGTCCAGGAAAGCGTTTTTGTATATAAAGTAGAAGCAATTGTGCATTCCTTTTATACAGCTCAGTTACTTTCCTGCTTATTGAATACATCCTTGGGCAATTTGTTTAACAACCTGGCAAATGCTCTCGACTCTCATGTGACTGGTTGCAGCAACACTCCTCCCTCTCATTCCCCCCCCCTCTCACACCCCATGAACACATAATCCTCATAATGATTCCCATCATGTGCAAGTTCAAAACACCCAGAAATTTAATAAATGCAGCTTTGGAACGAAGAGTTGCAGAGCAATAATAATTCTAGGGCACATGTCACTCAGCATCCCTGTTTTTCATAATACGTTTCAATTTTTTAAAAAGAGTTTTTTTCTAGGAAAGCTGGTGCTCAAATGATCCTTCCTTCCTAGAAACTAGGACACTACAAGCTGTGACCTGGAAAAGACCCACTTCTAATTTCAGGTCCAAATGACCTCAGGCGTGCTACTTGAGGGCACATCCACACAGCACATTCAAAGCACACCCAATGCATATTCAGAGTACATGAATCCCCCCCTCCAAGAATCCTGGGAACAGTTGTTTATTGAGAGTGCTGGGAACTGTAACTGTGAGGGAGAAACTGCCCTTCCAAATATTCTTGGTCAGAAATTGTGTGCTTTTAATATGTGTCAAAGTGCATGTTGTGGATCTGCTTCAAGGGTATGGTGTGGACCTGGTTAGCTTGGTCCAAATGTCACATTAGCAAATGCTACTGGATGTGGGTGGCGTTGTGGTCTAAACCACTGAGCCCCTTGGGCTTGCCGATCAGAAGGTTGGCAGTTTGAATCCCTGCGACAGAGCGAGCTCCCGTTGCTCTGTCCCAGCTCCTGCCAACCTAGCAGTTCAAAAGCACAACAGGACGAGTACAGTGGTACCTCGGGTTAAGAACTTAATTCATTCCGGAGGTCCGTTCTTAACCTGAAACTGTTCTTAACCTGAGATACCACTTTAGCTAATGGGGCCTCCTGCTGCTGCGCGATTTCTGTTCCCATCCAGAAGCAAATTTCTTAACCCGAGGTACTATTTCCTGGGTTAGTGGAGTCTGTAACCTGAAGTGTCTGTAACCTGAAGCATCTGTAACCTGAGGCACCACTGTAGATAAATAGGTATCACAACGGTGGGAAGGTAAACAGCGTTTCCCTGCGCTCTGGTTTCCATCACGGTGTTCCGTTCTGCCAGAAGCGGTTTAGTCATGCTGGCCACTTGACCTGGAAAGCTGTCTGTGGACAAACTCCAGCTCCCTCGGCCTGAAAGCGAGATGAGCACCTCAACCCCATAGTCTCCTTTGACTGGACTTAACCGTCCAGGAGTCCTTTACCTTTACCGGATTTTAAACCAGAGTATGAAGAATCAAAAATGTGTCAGAGCCTTGCACACTCCCTGCTTCCCCTGTGCACTGATTCTCACCTACCTTCTCCAACTCATACTAAGAAGGAATTTATATTGCATCTGAATCCAGCCTATTTCTCAGTCTTCATGTGCCATACATTGAAACAACAACATTGGGCATTCCTTGGGGCTTTTTGTGTGTTACTGTGATAATCGTAGAATTGTTGAGCTGGAAGGGACCCCAAGGGTCATCTGGTCCAACCCCCTGAGATGCAGGGATCTCAACTAAACATCCAAGACAGATGACTGTCCAACTTCAATGTCCTTGCAATGAAAGACAGTCCACAGCCACAACCATAATGTATGAGGAGCCTGTAGAAAAATACTGAATGAATGCTATGGCTCAGGGGTAGGCAACCTAAGGCCCGGATGCGGCCCATTCACATTCTAAATCCAGCCCATGGAGGGTCCAGGAATCAGCGTGTTTTTACATGAGTAGAATATGTCCTTTTATTTTAAATGCATCTCTGCGTTATTTGTTGGGCCTGCCTGGTGTTTTTACATGAGTAGAATATGTGCTTTCATTTAAAATGCATCTCTGCATTATTTGTGAGGCATAGGAATTCGTTCATCCCCCCCCAAAAAAATATAGTCCGGCCCCCCACAAGGTCTGAGGGACGGTGGACCGGCCCACGGCTGAAAAAGGTTGCTGACCCCTGCTATAGCTTAAGGACTGCTTCCTCCCATAATAATTAGCCTTGCTGGCATCCTTAAAATGTGCATAGGGAAGGAAGGGACCAAAACCAGACATTCATCTTTATAACATGTACAGTGACTGGTTGTTCACTCTCTTTTATAATGTAACACTGACTGTGTGGGTCAACATTGCCAGCTTTACAAGTGAAGATGAAATGCTGGGCAGATCACTGAGTCGGCAGCCCATCACAGGTGCACCCTACACCTGGCAGCGCAGGTGACCATTTGGGTCACCTGCACCAAAAACCATCCATGGCTGCAAGATGGATTGCAACACATGAGACGGGCCAACTACATAATTCAGGGATAATCCGATCTCAAGTGTGATGGGATATATATTAATTCTGAACTTTTGGGGTACTTTAAGAGATACAGAAAGATGGGAAGAGGAAGAACTTTTCTGGGAAATCAGCTCCTCTTTGCACCCAAATCAGCAGAACTCAGTGCTCACTGGATAGTTCCAAATGCCCGTATTATTATGATCCAAGAGCGTTATTTGTACTGAAACCTGACTATATCACTTAGCCTTTCTTCATACAAATATGTCTCCCTGCACATTCCGTTCCCAATAAAGAGACTGAAAGACAAAGAGCATGTTATAAGGGATATCACTAACTGCTGGATCATATTTGTCATATCTCAGGAGCATATCAGTGGGATACCTAAAAGGGAATACTTATCTGCCTTCTACAAATAACTTAGGCTAATGTTACTTCGATACAAAGAGTCTCTTTGCTTCATTTCTGCAAATAAATAAATAACTAATGGAAGTCTTTTTTTCCCAGCAGAAGCTCAAGTATAAGATATTTTGCATTTGTCTTGTTAAGTGGATTAGCACATGGAAAATTGGGTTTATACTTCTCATCATGCATCAAACACTTATTCAAAAAGGCTTGATTCTCCTTCTTCTTTTTTTTGCAATCACATACTTCAGGCTAGCCTGAAGGTAAAAAGTTGGTGGCTCCTGCAAGTTATGTTACCTGAAACAGACATATTAAGAGACAAGACAGGTGTGGCATTTGTAGATCAGTGTGGCTATTTGGAAAGAAATAGGATTGTGCAATGGATTGCTAAGATGATTCTCAATGGCTTTACCAAACTACCAAGACACAACACCAATATGTTTCTAGGTATGCCCCTTCATTCATGTCATATTTGGGGGTGGGTTGTATATATTTGAGCATATACACTAGCCTACAATAAGAAAACAGTATACAGTGGAACCTCGGTTTTCGAACGTAATCTGTTCCGGAAGACTGTTCGATTTCTGAAACGTTCAAAAATCGAAGCATGCATTTCTGGAAGCATTTATTTAAGGAAAACTCAATACGGAAGCCGCGTAGTACGTTCAACTTCTGAAAAGCATTTGAAAACCAAAGCAATTACTTCCGGGTTTTCAGTGTTCGAAAACTGAAACATTTGACTTCTGAGACGTTCGAAAACCAAGGTACCACTGTATACTGTATTCACAGATATTTTGAACGTGGAGGCTGTTCTTTGGTAGGTGTGCCCAGTGCTTTTTTCTGGGGAGACGCAGGGGTACACATACCCCTAAACATTTTGTGAATCTAAGTTTGGCCTCATTGAGGGGCAGTATTTCAATATGAGTAGGAAAATGAAAGTACCCGTAAACATTTTTTAAGAAAGAAAGCACTGGATGTGACTGACTTCACATGGTAACCAAAAAGGACAGCATTCATCCCTTTCTTCTATTCTGCTTGAGAGAAGCCAGGATATCTCTGTAACCTTCATATGCCAATTCAATGCCCACACTTAATTGACTCAGATGACTTCCTGAATAAATGACTGTGAATATGGTTGCAAAAAAAGAGAACATTGTTCTATTATGAAATGTCAGGGTCAGTTCTGTTGCAGCTTATTTTCCTTCCACCTTATTTTCCCAGTTCTTTTGTAGTTTAGCAGTGCTGAACCTGACTAATTTATAAGATTGCGCTGTTGAGATGTGGGGTGCTTTTTTGCTTGCTTTTTTTTTAAATGGATGGGTATCAAAAACCCTGAGTCAGTGGGATTCCTGTTTCTGAATGCATTCCTACAGCAGAATGAAACTGCTGAATCATCTCTTCAAACAATAGGCTGGCTAAACTAGGAGGTGACACAAAAGCAGAATACCGCCCCCCCCCCAGCAGAATATCATTAAGTAGAACTCAGAGGCTGATTGCAAGTTCCATGTTCCAAACTTTCTTCTTCCTCGCCACAGTCTATGCTCCAATTATTATTTCTCCTGGATTCTCGGCTGCAATTATTTTTTTAATTACTGCTGTTCCTCTGGCTTTATTTAGCACACACACTGAGCTGTATATCACAAGTCCAGGAAGGTGAGAAATTTCACCGCAGAACTGTCAGAGAGTCTCTTTCTCTCCGAGCTTCTGCAAAAAAACATACTGCAAGAAAACATATTATCACAGTGACTTAGATCTCTGCGTGGTGCCTGTTGCCAGACATGGCTGAGCCAGAGAAAAAGCTGAAGACAGCACATATGCTAAGGCGGCCAAGACAAAAAGCAACAACAACCACCACATACATTAAACATGGTGCCAGTTCATTTCAGACCTCTTGCATTTGAGTTGTCACTCATCTGAAATATTGTGATCACGTATCCACAGCTAAATATGGGAACGGGGCTACACCCCATGCACATTCAGCCTGGGCTGAGTCAGCTGTGATTGAATAGAAAAGCTGTAGAAGTAGCTGTGGATTTGTACTCACTCTGCAGTGATCACAGAAGGGAAGGAAGTAGGGTGAATTAAGAGAGATGAGAGGACCGAATATGTGATTCAGCTTACTGCTCCTTACTCTTTGATCCTACATAAACCAAAGCGACGACTATGACTCCTGCAGGACTGTAAATGAAAGAACCAGCTTTTCTCCCTTCCTCTTTTTCTCTTAAACCCTGTCTTTGACCAGAGGGTCTCTATGCCAGCCTTCTTCAACTTGTTGGTGGACTTCAACTCCCATAAGCCCCACCCAGAGTAGCCAATGGCCAGAGATTATGGGAGTCGATGGGAAACATCTGGACAGCACCTGGCTGGGGAAGGTTGATCTACACCATTCTAGAGGAAATGGATATGTACACAGTCCACGCTCCCTGTACACAAAGAAGCATCTGGCAGGAGGAAAATAGAGAAATGTACCTGTCTCTTTTCATATATTTCCCTAGGCTAGAGAGGTGCTAAGTATAGTATTCCATGCAAATATCCAAGAACTTACCTGGTTAGATATTAGGCGCTTTGCTCATCTAGAAACTGCTTCCTAAATCTCAGCTTTAAAATGCAGTTTGATATGTGCTTTTCGTCTCCATGGGTTTGGGGACGCTCTGCCTGCTCCATAACAAGGCTGCACTCTGGCCTCTTAATTGTTGATGGGCAACTTCTGATGCTACCTTATATTTAAAGGGGCCATGTGCCTTTTCAAAAGGAGGATGTCTTCAGACAGCAGACTCTCCTAGGATAGCCCTCCAAAAAAGAGGACTCGCCTCTGTAAAGGAAACAAACCAATCAGCCCCGGCCACATCTCCATGTGTTAGGTAAAGGTAAAAGTAAAGGGACCCCTGACCATTAGGTCCAGTTGTGGCCGACTCTGGGGTTGCGGCACTCATCTCGCTTTATTGGCCGAGGGAGCCGACATACAGCTTCAGGTCATGTGGCCAGCATGACTAAGCCGCTTCTGGCAAACTAGAGCAGCGCATGGAAACACTGTTTACCTTCCCGCCAGAGCGGTACCTATTTATCTACTTGCACTTTGACGTGCTTTTGAACTGCTAGGTTGGCAGGAGCAGGGACCGAGCAACGGGAGCTCACCCCGTCATGGGGATTCGAACCGCCAGCCTTCTGATTGGCAAGTGCTAGGCTCTGTGGTTTAACCCACAGCGCCACCCGTGTTAGGTAATGGCAAATTTCAGAGCAAAGAACCTTCCTCTTTCTTCCAGATCCCCAGCAGAGCTGGAGTACAGCCTCCTCCCACTCCTGTCTCTCTCCTTGGCAAATGAAAGGGTAGTCAGAGAGAAAGCTGCCAGAACTCAGGCCCCGTTTCCTGTTTCCTCCTAGCCTTACCTATCTGCAAGCAGAATACGGATCTCCTGAACTTGTCAGTGAGCTCACTCCAGGATTTAGGCTTGTCATCTCTTTACTCATGTGGTACTCTGGGATGAATCAATCGCTTATACAGCACTCGGAATGTGCAAAGTCCTTTAAAAGGCGTATTTCATTCGTCTTCACTGGGAAGTCACTATTACTCCAATTTTAAACACAGGGAAACTAATAAAGCAGAGAGATAGAACCTTGCCCAAGATAAGCCTATAGTTCTGTGGCTTAGCTTGGATTTATGAATCGAGATTTTCCAGGTGGCACACACCACCTTGAGTCTGTATTACATACACCATAACACACCAGAAACACACTTTAAAAAAGTGTATAGTACATTCATAAGCTGAAGAAAATCATACAAATCCTCCCCCCCCCCTCCACCTCCCAACCACCCAAGATATCTGATCTTATAAATCCCATTACCTGCTGTGTCTGGATTCTTCCAGGGACTGCTTTTAAAAGGAGGTGGAAATCTGATACCTGGCTTCCTGATGTTTATACAGATGCAGCTTTTGGATAGTAGCTTTAGAACTCAGAAGAGCTGGAGGCTGCATCTAAGGAATGTGTAAATAAAGTGACATTGATGCAAACCTTTACGGACCTCTGTACAGCCAAAGTGGAGGGGAATGTAGAGCCGTCCAGCCAATAGGGTCACTCCTGTTTTCCAAGCATTCCTAGCAGTAGCAACTGGAGATGAGACTGCTGCTTGCCAAAGGAAGGAAGAGCTTTGGCAACATAAAAAAAAAAGCGCTACTTGGCCGCTCTTCATATCTTAACAGTAAAATAAAACTCATATGCTTAGTGCACAATAGCCAGGGCATTGTCTCCTGTTTTCAAAGCGTGGGCCATTTTCATTTGGATCCTGCTGACACAGCTGTGGTACAACTTGTGGACAGGGTCAAAACCTGGCATGGCAACACCATTGAGTCACATTGAATGTGTGCTATATTTAGCAAGAGAAGCCCTGAAATCCATAGCATACCAATTGCTTAACACATGGAAAAAGTTTGAGTGCCTGTCAAGTGCATCAAATTACATGCTATTCTATACCCCATATTGCAAAGCCTTTATTGCATGATCTCCCATCAAAACCCCAAATCTATCCATAAAGATCTTGAAGGATCAGTAGATTATATGTTCAGCGAAAAAGAAAATATCATCTTTGGGTATGTATAAAGCATCATATAAGCTAATGCCTAAAACTACAAGGAACGCATACTTTCAAAGCAGGCAGGTTTTCCAGGAATATGTGCTTTGAGGCCCTCGTTTCAGTTTAACATGAAGCCTTAACCCAAAACACTCGTCCAACTCCAGCCATTTGTGCTGCAAGTGAAAGTAGCTCTTTATGTAATGATGAAAACGTGTTTTAAAATATAATCCAAAACAGAACCAACAACTGATTTACCAGCAAACATAATTCACTTTTAGTGTGCCAAGAGAAAGTTTTCTATTGCTACACTGAACTGTTGACAAGGCGGGGGCAGTAAATGTTTATCTCAGAATAAATTAATATTTTTGCACCATTGCTGCAGTTTCCAAACATATTTATGGCAGACTTTCAGATTAAAATCAAAGGCCTGTGTTTGCAAATGTCCTGTAACTGGGGCCCCAAAGCATATCCACCATTAAGTTATCCATTTCTATACAATTTTATCAACAAACATAAGAATCCACATTAAAGATGAGCTTTAATGTGCTTTTAATATTCTGTTGAGAGCTGCCCAGAGTGGCTGGGGAAACCCAGCCAGATGGGCGGAGTCTAAATAATAAATTATTTTTATTTTTATTATGAGTAAAATGTAAAGTAACTAAAACCACTGCACATATTTTTTGAAAAGCTGAAGTTCAAATGCACATGTTGCAAAGCTGGGGAGAGTTTACAAAATATTTGTTTTGTTCTGACCATATGGCGAATGTTACGCTAAGCTGGTCTACCTGCATCTATTATTGATTTATTTATTTCCCAGACCTTGACAAAAACATGTGTGCTCACAGTGGCTAATGGAATACTGAAAAAGCAAAGAAACAAAAGCTGATTGGTAGGATTCAGACTTGCTCAGCAGATTGAAGCAGGGACCTTTTGCATGCAGAGTCTTTGCTCTGCTACAGATCTATGGCCCTTATTCCTAGATGGATATCCTCCCCAGTGCAGGATGGGGGGTCCTGTGGACTCCCATCTCCCATCATTCCTAGCCATTGATTGCGCTGGCTGGGGCTGATGGGAATTGGAGTCCAACAGCAGCTGGAGGCCACCAGGATTCCCACCCATATCACAGATGCAGGGGAAAACATATATAGTGGTACCTTGGGTTGCATATGCTTCAGGTTACAGACCCTGCTAACCCAGAAATAGTACCTCGGGTTAAGAACTTTGCTTCAGGATGAGAACAGAAATTGCATGGTGGCAGCGGGAGGCCCCATTAGCTAAAGTGGTGCTTCAGGTTAAGAACAGTTTCAGATTAAGAATGGACCTCCAGAACGAATTAAGTTCTTAACCCGAGGTACCACTGTATCTGTAGCTGGATATGTTTTCCCCATGGAGACACATTTTTAGGTTGGGTTACGCAGCTTCTACAGCTCGGCCCTTGTCCTCCAAACCTTTCACAATGAGAATACTTCCAGATTAATAAGGGTCAAGGCAGTTCAGCGAACGACACAAAAGGTAAATTCTGTGGCGTACAGTGCCTTACAGGCATGTTTCTCCCGCTGAAGGAATTCAAGTCTGGGACTGAGTGTTCCTTTATTGATTCATCTTCTAGTTGTGTAGACTGAAATTACAAGGTCTTATATTTTAGAACTGGAGCCTGACTGACCCAGGGTAAGGCAAAAGCAGCTTGGTCTAAAGGACCTCTCTGTTTGCACTGAATTTGGTCAGCGTCCTCACTTTCCGGGCACTACAAACTCCTATTCTTGTCCAAGACAGCTCTCTCTGACTGTCTAAAGGATTAGAGTTTTGCCATTTTGTAAATATCATGAAGTTACTAGCAGACGGATCCTAGGTCCCGATATTGTTCTGTTGCTGGAGAACTATCTCGGATCCCAACAGGAAAACAAAGCACAACTGTTCATTTGCTGAACCAAAAACTAAGATCCTTTTGCTTTAGCTCCCTGCCCTGGCTGATTTCTTTTTGACCACAAAATTCAACAAATCTCAGCTTTAACACTGCTGAAAAAAATAGGCTGTGGGCTGCTTTTTCTGTTAATTTTCTACTTGTCATAAAGTTGTTAAAGGCACGGTAGACTTGCTGGGGGGGGGGGAGAAGATGAATAGCCAACACGATTTTTTTTCCTGTTTGGAGGCATACCAATGTATGCACACCAATCCCCCACACCCTGTTTGTTCCTTCTGAGTTAATGTAACAACAATGAAACAACCTTTGCATTGATGGGTGGTGTTGGAGTCAAAAAGGAAGATATTATGCTTCTTTTGAATTTACTTGTCAGAAAAGTGTTATTTCTTGCTCAATACTACTCTAGCAGGAAAAAAGTTAATAAAAAATAGTTTTAATTTTGGTGTCTGGGAACTAATGTGCTAATGGCTCTACTTAAAATAATCACATTGTATAGAACAGCAGTTCACAAACTCCTGACCCCTTGAAAATTGCTGATAGTCTTTGTGGACCACTTAATGGCTTTTCTGCCTTCAATAGAAATTGTTCTGTGCTATGCTAGATGCTGTTTGATTTTTAATTGTATTTCTATTGCATCTTTTATTTCTTATGTTGCATTACAATAAAATACAATATAAGGAATAAAAGAAACTATGGGGGGGATTAAAATCAATATACTTAATGTGGACATTTAATGCAGACATGCCACAGACCAGCAAAATGAAGCTCACAGAATAATGGTGGCCTGTAGACCCCAAGTGTAGAACACAACAATATGTCTTAGGAACATTTTACCACATTCCCCTCTGTGCAACCTTCTAGGGCACACATGCCAATGGTTTGTGGAGCCAAAGGCAGATGTGGTCAGAACAATGACTGTGAAGTTTACTTTCATACTTTAGGCTACTGTAGGTTTTCACTCAGAGTTCCAGAACCAGGCCAGCTACACAAAAGCATTCAAGGAAGGTATGAGGCAATGGGCAATAGCAGATGCAGCTGGGGAGGTCTGTGGTCTTCAGAGAGTCTCACCGGACAGGTAGAGATGCTTGGAGGGCTGCATTTGGCACCCAGCCCAGTGGTTCTGTGCCCCTGATCTAGCTGTATACTGATTGGCCGTGGCTTTCTAGGGTTTCAGACAGGAGTCTTTCCCAGCCCTGCCTGGAGATGCTGGGAGTTAAACCTGGGCCTTTTAGCATGCAAAGCATGTCCTCCATCCCAGAGAGTGCTTAAAATTATATACAGATTTCCCCATCAGTTTTAAACATAAAGTCTATTGGAAAGTGTTTATTTACACCTCTGTGATCCACCTTGCTCATTTACATGGGCACAAGGGACTGTACATTCAGTTTCCTGTAACACAGTAGCACGGAAGCTGCTCAGTCCGCTTCAACAATCCCAACATGAGTGTCATGGACTGGTTGGATGCTGAGACTGGGTGGGAGGCACTAGCTGGGGAACCCCCAAGGGAAGAAGGCTCAGAGCCTGGGGATTGGTGGATGAGTGGTCAGAGGAAGATGAGAAGACTGGGAGGAGGAGGTGTTGGAAGCTGAAGTTGTAACAGGGCTTAATGGGAAGGGAGAATCAGTGGCAGAGAGAAGTCCAAGCTGAAGCAGGAGGGTGGGATGAGGGAAGCCAAGAGGCACAGATGCGTCAGAAGAATGGATGTCTCTCCCTCCTGCTGCTACAAGGCTCCTCCCCGCTGGTCTCCCAGGACCAGGAGAGGCATGAAGTGGCAGGAGTAGAGACTCTGGCACAGTCTCTGATTGCTTAGGGAAACCCCTGGAGAGGAGGAGACTTATGAAGCTTTGGGAAGGCAGGGATCTCAGTCTCTGCAAGACCTACTGAAGAAGTGTTGCTGTGCTCATTTGGCCTGGCACTCCCGAGCAGATCCTGTTTCTTCTAATAAAAAGTTAATTTCACTTACTCCGTGTGATTTATTGCTGGCTTGCTCCTGACACCAAATTGGCTTATAACTGGGGGGGGGGGGGTGTGAGGAGAGAATGACTGCTGCATCAAGAAAGACAGCTGTACCACTTTGCGTACCAATATGCGGAGCACACTCTGAAGTGAATTTATGGCATATGGCTTTAAATGTTGAATAACAGAGATTCTTTCAAAATTCTTGTCACAAACCAGGTTTTCACATCATCTTGTTTTTCTTTTTTCTTTTTTGCTTGTTTGCCCTAATATATCCTAGGAGCGAGTTTTCCTTCCTGCAATTTAAATCCATTGCTTCTCGTTCTAACCAGAGTGGTCAAGGTGAACAAATGATCCTTGTCCTCTTTATTGCAACCTTTTAGAACTGGTCAGGAATCAGGTTTCTCATCCCACAGGAAATTCCAAAGTCCTGAGCTGAATTACATTTTTTGTTCGGAATCAGGAAGAAAACTTGACATGCCTACTGTGCTCTCAAAGGGGCTTTTTTTTTCTGTGACGGATTCATTGCAGGCAAACTCGCTATGCCCAAAAGGAACACTTTATTCGAGATATTCAGATGTGAATATTTTTAGGTTGCTGGTTCTGATAACATGGGAATTTTTGTCAGTCAAAATTTCACCCCAAAGGAAAATTCTGCCAGGAGTAGACTGGAGAGGAGTAGAGTTCTTACTTTCTGTCTAAACACTGTAATGCTGAAAAAGTTATTTTCTGTTGTGTAGTAGTTTGTTAAGAATTTCCTGACTGGATTTAGTTTTCCACCAAGAGGATTCAGTTCTTCAGCTAATGAACAACAGGGTTATGTTTAAGTATATTAAACCTGGGTACAATATTGCATGCATTCTCATTCACACAGGATTTTCTAAGGTGCCAAATTTTATATAATGCTTCCCACAATTGCCACCATCAAAATTATAAGAGAAATATAGGAAGCTGCCTTATACTGAGTCAAATCTGTAGTCCATCTGACTCAGTCTTGTCTACACTGACTGGCAGCAGCTCTCCAGAGTTTCAGACGGGAGAAGCTTTTCTACATGGCAAATATTTCACAAGAAGAGCTCTGCTGGATCAAGCCAATGGCACATCTAGACCAGCATCCTCACAGCAGCCAACCAGATTTCCCCATCCACTCCCTGCTTATTTACTGTTGAACACAGCTCTCATACCTTCCTTTCAAGGCCATGCATCTCTAGTGGGGATATTGCATCTTTTGTACCTGGGAAAATGTGCTACTTTCCCAGGCAAGCACATTTACTGCTTCTAAGTCTTGCAGACAAATATCTGTCTGGCTTATTTGTTCAGGCAATAGCTGCCGGAGATCCTTAGGATGAGAACACCTAAACAAATGGTAGAAATAGAGTCTCCCTGCTTACACCCATCTCTGGCATTCAGTGCCAGCAACTCAACCAATGACTTCCAGAGGCATTACCAATATTGTCACCACCATTCAATTCCTTAGAACTGCCCGGTGATTTGAGGAGACCTGTTGTTGAATGTGTTGTGTTTTGATTTAGTATTTCTTTCGAGGCTACCTGCTTCCCTTCTCCTCTACTGGGGCATCTACCCAGCTGACTTTTAGAAAGGGCTGTGTATAGAACCACCAGCAAAAGCAATGCTATACTTGAGTCTCCCATGCTTTTTAGGATGCTACCTGCCATTCCCTTTCCCAATTGTTCTTCTGTGCGTATTTCCAGACCTCAGTCACATCCACGTCATACATTTTAAGCACACAGATTTCTTCCAAGGAGTACTGGGAATTGTATTTTAGTCCTTACAGAGCTTTAATTCTGAGACACCTTAAGCTACAGATGTCAGGGCTCTTTGGGAGAAGCCTGGTGGTTTCAATGTATTGTGAGGATGTGGCCCTCCTGTTCTTGAACGTTCCTGGTTGTTTTCAAAGCTTCCTGGTCTGTACAGATATATCCCACCCTTATAATCTTACACAGATACATTTGCATCTCGGCCCATTCTACCCTTAACACAAATGCCTGCCTTATTTAGGACTGGAACATTATCCTTGAGGAAGCAAACCTGAGAGCGTGGGTGCTGCCTAGAGCAAAGGGTCCTTTGTAAAATCCTCAACTCCTATTTGAGAATTATCAATGCTCCCTCTAGTGGAAATCAGAAGATCATAAGCAGGCAGATTTTGACCAACGAAAGACAGCAAGTCATCTAGGGAGATAAATATATGTGCTGCTTAAAATCGCAGAGATGCTGGTTTGTGGGGCTTCAGGGCAGCTCTATACTTATGCAGTGAATATATATGCTGCATGTGGACAACAAACACACATGCATATGCATCTTTAAATGCCCATGCAAACACATGTGGAGCGACCCTGATTGGGCTGAGTACAGGCGGATGCTTAAGGATTGTGTGTTTGTATGAGAGAGAGAGACTTGCTATGTATTTGCTGCAGCAAAAAAGGTGTACATAAGGTAAGCACATTTGCCCAATACAGTCATACCTCATGTTATGACCGCTTCATGTTACATTCCTTCAGGTTACGTCCCGCAGCGACTTGGAAGCACCAGAAAGGATTACTTCCAGGTTTTGACGCTTGCTCATGCGCAGAAACGCAGAATGATGTCACTCGCATGCACAGAATCGGTGAATTGCAATCTGCGCATGCACAGATGCGCTGCTGCGGGTTGCGCTCTTTTCATGTTGTGAACGGGTCTCCGGAATGGATCCCGTTCGCAACCAGAGGTACCACTGTAAACTATGGAGCTGTGCAGTACCGTCAACAGACCAAATCCAAATCTCCTGTTTTTCTGCTCCTCCGAAAGGAAATGGGCTTGACAACAGCAAAACTAATATTGTGAAATAATAGTGTTACAGGCCACCCCAATCTCTGCCAAGATTCCAGGGGTCTTGGCACTTAATCAGGGTTGTGTTTCCTTTTGGGGTGTGGGGGGTGGGAAATGAGGCATAACAGAGTCTGCAGTGTCTTTATGAAACATGGTCTATTTACACATGTTTACAACCTGGGCGTTAATGCAGAGAGAGTTAAAGCCGTCCAAGTTGGTGGGCATCAAGGCCTCCTGTGGGAGAACGCAATGACAGAATGTAGCTACATCAAATGAAGGTACATTCTTTCACCTTTGGTGGACGTGCCCTAGGATTAAGGCTTTCTGGGAAATGATATATAATGAATTGAAAAAGGTATTTAAATATACCTTCCTGAAGAAACCAGAGGCCTTCCTCTTGGGCATAGTCGGCCAATTGGTGCCAAAGAAGGATAGAACTTTTTTTATGTATGCAACAACAGCAGCAAGAATACTTATAGCAAAGCACTGGAAGACGCAAGACCTACCCACTCTGGAAGAATGGCAGACGAAGCTGATTGACTGTATGGGATTGGCAGAAATGACTGGCAGAATCCGCGACCAGGGAGAAGAGTCGGCAGAAGAAGATTGGAAGAAATTTAAGGACTATTTAAAGAAATACTGTAACATTACTGAATCTTGAAGGGAGTTGGATTGAAACTAATGGTTTTTAGCTGCTATGGTAAAAGAATATGGAAGAAATGTTTTCCTTTTTTCTCTTGTTTCAATAAGGTTTAAGTTATAATAATTTAAGAAGCTGAATCGAAAATAAGGTGTTAATTAATTGCGAAGTTAGGAGATTAGGATTTGCTGGATAAATAATTTGAACTAGAAAACAAGTAGGGGAGGTATGAGGAAGTCAAGGGACAATGGTTTGGAAATCAGGCTTTGAAAATTATGTGTTTTTAATATTGTCTTTTTTCTTTGTGCTTTTTTCCCCCTTCTTTTTGGTTTGTATAAAACGGAAAATCTTAATAAATATTTATAAAAAAAACAAAAAAACAGAATGTAGCTACATCCTCCATCTTTCCCCAGAAAACTCAAAAGGCCTCTTGCCTGCCGTTTGTTTGTTTTAAACTGGCACAGTCAGTTGCATGGTTGGGAAGGAGAAAGTCACATTTTACTCCTTGGCTCTAGAACCAAGGCCCTTGATGGCCTAGTGGCCTCATGATTTCAGGTGCTTTTGGAGAGAAGCCAATCCCAGTTTGTGCCAGATGTGTTTCAACCATATTGGATTATCTGCATTAGCAGTGCTCCCAGAAATAGCTAGTTTGACACGAATACCTCCTACCCCAGTTCAACTGGCAATTCCACTTTTTGAATGGATTACAAGGCTATCAGTTGTTGATGATGGGTATTATAGAGTTCTTGGGAGACAAGTTGGGTTCATGCAGCTTTTGCCGCTAGGAACAGGTTTTGTAAACAAAGGACTTGGCTTGCTCTGGCTTGATAGATTAAGCTTGTTCCGTAATGCAATCTTTATCTACATACTTCACAAGCAATGGTTGCTTCTATCACAGCATTCGCTTGCATGTTGTAGAACTGGCTTTGTGGTATCTAAGCAGAAATAATGTATATTTCCTCACTGCTTTAAAAATAGTTATCTACCTGTGCAGGCCACTTAAAAGCAAATTGTTTTCAACTTAAAACTCGTTACAGTGCAAGTACATTTTCTAGGGTTGTGGATAAGACCTAGTCATTAAAGAAAATTAGTATGGTTGTTTGTGAGGCTGACAGAAAACTGTAAAGATTTTAAGTATAGGATTTCCCTCTGCCCCAACTGTTAATTTTGGCAAATCGTTCCCACCACAGACTCCTGTTTGTTGGAATGTATAGCTCAGTGTTGCACATTCCATTTTGGCTGCAAGTTGGTTCATATGATATCAGTCTTGAGAGTTTCTTTTCCGCCACTAATACTGAAAAATGTAGATCAGCTGCCTGTGTCTGAAATGTATGAAATTGGGTGGGAACAGTGGAAAGACTGTGCTTAGATACTGGTGCTCTTTATATATTGGCTCCATAGCTTCTTTGCATTCAGGCAATTAGTTCCCAATGTGGTGAACAGCACAGGTTTAATCAGGCATCTGTTAGGGGGTCTGAAAAACCTGTCCAAATGCATTGAATATATAATCTCTCCTGGGACCTGCTGGAGGCAGTGGAGATGAATTTGGATTTTTCACACTGGACCAGCCGTGAATTAACCCAACCACAGCTGCACATGCATCCAAAGTCAACTGGGAAAGGATGAAAGCTCCAGACAGATGTTTCCATGTGGCTGAACATCCAAGAAGGACTAGGCTATGGATTCTTTATCTTCCAGATCATATAAGACTAACTTGTATACATATTGACAGTTCAGTAAAACATTACTTGAATTGTCTGAGGGCTGGCACAGCCACCTTATACCTGTCAGCCCAGGCTGTCACTTGACCTTTATTTATTTTTAAAGTATAAACATGTAACAAAAAACAATTCCAAATCCAAATATTGAGATTATTCTGACTTTCCCCCATCCCTTTCATGGGTCCTATTGATAATCTTTACAGCTGCATATCAATACTTATCCAAAATTTTATCCTTCTGAATCATCCATACTTTCTGTTACTTTACAACTCTGATTAAAATGCAGCTAATGTTTTGACCTGCTTACAGTGGTCTCATAAATAAATTATAAGTTTTCCCTATTCTTTCTTAAAGTTCTTGTCTTCATGGCTTCTGAGCTTCCCTGTTAATTTTGCCATTTGGGCATAGTCCATCAAGTTGGGTCCTCCATCATGGAGGGCATGTGTTGCGGTGAGATCACCAGAAACTGCCTCCCTGTTGTGGGGCAGGACCATTTGGATGGCCACAACACCCCATTGGTTGCCCCTCAGTTGCTGGGGCAGAAATTTGGTCAGTTGGGTTGGCTATTGGCTGCTGTGGGGCTACTTAAGCTGCTGCACATTGCTGGAGAGTTTCACATTCTTGTGACATGCAGCGGATCACCTGCTCTCCTCTCCCTATATTTGGGTTGTTCTTATGGTCTTGCTATGCCTGTCTAGGGGTCGTCTGTTTTGGAGCAGGGGCCCAGTAGGATTTTTGCCATTTGGCTGATTGGCTGGTGCCACTTGATTTTTTCCTACCGTGTAGCAAATCGTCACAGCTTTGTAAGGTTGGCAGTTAGGCATTTGGTTCAATGTTTTGGGGAGGGGACGTGGTTGGCTGTGCCTGCCTGTCCATTGCTGCTGCTAGGGAATTCCATTAAAGGAATCCAGGGGCTCGCCTTGATTTTGTCTGAACCCTGTCAAGGGGATAGGGCCACGCCAGAGCCCCTGGGAGCATCTGGGGTGAGCTGTGAGATCAAAGGAGTTCTTGCTCCCCCAGGATGCTTTCCCTAACTGACATATGGTGGTGCCCAGTTGTCAGTCCTGTTCCTGCCACCATGCAGGTTCAGGTAGTCTGGAACCAATGCCTAAGCAACCACTCACATGCTGTAATCAATAAAGTTGTGGCCTAAATTTAATGCCCAAAACCTTAAACTAAAATCTGTGTCTATTGTGTCTTCATTTGGGGGGTGGTTTTGGGGGTCTTCACAGGCAACCTGGTTTGCCATTCTTCTCAGGTCAGGGTTACTTAAGAGTGAAGCTTGAAATGCCGCAGATGAAAAAAGCATCACTGCGTTTCAGGCTGCTAATGTCTACACAGCCAAAGTGTGTCTGCCATTTTACAAATCTCTTACTCACTCTGGGAGTGAGAACCAGAAGAAAAGGCAGCACTCAGCTGTAAACTATGAGAGGTATGATTGTGCAGCTTGTTCAGCCTGGTTACGTTAGGGTTTGGGCCTATAAACTAACCGAAGTTATCCAACGGTGCTCTTCCAGGGCAATTTGCTGCCTGCATCAAATGGTGTCCGCCCCCCTCGCAAAGGCCAACACTAATCTATCCTGTTCTCCCCACTTCATGGTGTAGCCTGAATAGGGTCACTTCACTCTGCTGCACAGCAGGGCCAGTCCTGGTGTCTGAGGAATTATTCCTGAGTAACTGCTACATCTGGCCAGGAAGTAAAAATAAACAGAAACTGCAGCAGACAAGAAAAGCAAACAAGCTTATGAAGGAAAAGGTTTCTTTCTTGAATGCCAGTCTCCCTCAGCCCGGTGCCCTCTAGAAGATGTTTTGTACTGTAACTTCCACCCTCCTAGGCCATTGGCCATGTTGTCTGGGGATGGGGGAGTTGAATCCAACAACCTTTGTTGGCAAAGTGATGTCTCTGCTTTTTCAGATGCTGTCTAGGATTGTCTTCGCTTTTCTCCCAAGAAGCAGGCGTCTTTTTAATTTCATGACTGCTGTCACCATCTGCAATGATCATGGAGCCCAAGAAAGTAAAATCTCTGACTGCCTCCATTTCTTCCCCTTCTGTTTGCCAGGAGGTGATGGGACCAGTGGCCATGATCTTATCCAGACCTAAAATGGCTTATCAAGGCCTCCCTTCCCCAAAAAACAATTTGCAATGGGACTTCATGATTCTTCCTTGTCTGGGGCTAGCATGTCCAAAAGAGCACAGCGGCTGCTGGAGTTTCAGAACTTTTGGAATCCCTCCAAGGAGGGTTGAGAAAAGGCCTGAAATCTAATACCTGCAGCATTTTTCTTGACTTAGAGCCCACCGAGAAGATCTTCGCTAGAGGGAGCTTATATTAAGCAAAGAGACTTGCTATAGAGTTCTATGGCAAATAGCTTTAGTAAATATGGGAGGGAATCTGCAGGATTAATTAGAGAACATATAATCTGGGCAAGGCATTTCACAATGGGCAAAAGAGAATAGGGTGTGATGGCTGAGGATGGGAGATGTCAAGAGTTGAGCTCACTGTAGAATTCTCACTGAAACAGGAAATCTGTCTTGGGACTGTCTCCTTCAGATGAATGCTACAGGACTGAATACTACTCAGTTTTTCAAATCCCTGGATCTAGTGTACTCTTCCTGAAGTGGTAGTTTAGTGTGTGCAAGCAATTATTTCCATTCTATCATGGGACCCACCCACCCACCCCACTTTAAGTGTATTGTGTGGATGTGATATTTCCTGATTTATTTAATACAGTGGTACCTCGGGTTAAGTACTTAATTCGTTCTGGAGGTCCATTCTTAACCTGAAACTATTCTTAACCTGAAGCACCACATTAGCTAATGGGGCCTCCTGCTGCCGCCGCACCACCAGAGCACAATTTCTGTTCTCATCCTGAAGCAAAGTTCTTAACCTGAGGTACTATTTCTGGGTTAGCGGAGTCTGTAACCTGAAGCGTATGTAACCTGAAGCGTATGTAACCCGAGGTACCACTGTATTTACCTGCTTTATTGCTAGCACATGAGAGTGTGTGTACATCATTCGTTCACCCCACACTTTTGAGTCCATTTCCCCATACCTTTCCTAACTTCAAAAAGTCATTTAATATGTATCTTTAGGCGTGAGACAAAAACGTTCCTCTATAATTAGGTCTACGGTCTAAACAATCTAGGGCCTTTTAAATGTGTTTGTGGGTGTGGGGGTTATTGGCTTGTTTCTTTGTTTGTTTGTTTTTGTTATGCATGTTGTGTTCTCATTTTGTATTTTTATGCTGCAAACTTCCCTGGAGGGCAGTATACAGACTGACTAAAGGAACAAAATATATAAAGTGGGTGTGCTGCACCAGGGGAGCAGAGCACTTTAATCCATTCTAATTATGCAAACCTAAATTTTCAGAATGCACGCGAACCCAAACTGCAAAAAATGCTAAGTGTCTGGAGGTGATCACTGCCTTTCTGCACAGTGAGTCATGTTGGTAGCTGCACGAACAGCCACGGCCGATAACCACTCAAATGATGAAGAGGCCAGGCCACTTCATATGCTCCAAATATCCTTATTTAGAAGAGGCAGAAGATATTGTTTGATCCCCTGGCAAATCTGCTACCTCTGCCTTGTCCTTGTTTTTGCCTTTGGGGAATGCCTTGCTAAAACTTAAGTTGCTAGCGTTGTCGTTCTCTCCCGTGCTGAGTTGCATTCTTCAGGGTTTTATATCCCTGTCCAGGGTCTCTAGAAGTTAAATCCCTGAGATATATCTTGTGTCTAGCAGAGATCCAGGTAAATGCATGTGCATAAACACTAAGGCATCCTGCAGTGCCCGGCCTACCATTTCCCACACTGCAGCTGCTGAGGCAGATTCCAACCTGCTGATAACATATTGTAAGGCAATTACGGTCCCCGCTCCACATTTCTCTTGAACCCAAAGAACAAACACTCTTGCTTAGTTTTAAATCAATGGCGGGCGAGTGACAGGCGCAGCCAATATAACACAATCGCCAGAGAAGCGCATTCAGCAATGTGTAACAAGGGAGGGGGGCGGAGACACCCCATGGTGATTCTGAAGGTGCTTCCAGTTTACTGAGCGTTCATCCCGACTTGTTTGCAAAGAAGTTAGGTGATGTTGCGTTAAAGCAAGTGTCATCCAGCACTTTCGAGTGCATTTCTCCAACATTTCCCTTATCAGGAAAAGTCTGGTGTTTTGGGAAAGCAGGCTTGTTATGCAAGAACTCCCAGTCCACTATCACTGGGCAACCTGCATTCTCTGGTGCATCCTTGAATCCCACCCCAAAATAGCAGCAAGCTGGAGGCACTCTTGATGTGCAAATCAAAGTATTATAGGTATCTCAGCAATTTCATCTGTGAAAATGTTAGGCACACCCTCTCTCCGCTGTCCCGCACCCTGTTTTTTGCTTTTGTGTTGTAATCTTACCACTCTCTTCTAAGTGCTGGAAACTCACTGAGAGTTTAGCTTGTCGTGGTGATATTTGGAGAGGATACGAGAAGGCAGATAATTAATAAAAAAAACTGGGCTGAAATGAGAAGGTAGATGAACATGTTGAAAAACAAGCACTACGATATATCTGACATTTAGTGATTGCTTGAATATGGTGGAACAGCTTACAAAAAAAAAAAAAGGCTACAGTATTAATGGATTTTGTTGTTGTTGTTAAAATGTATTGTTGCCCAGGGTCAGATAGAAGGCAGCATGGGTGGAGGAAAATTAATAAATCCATAGGGTGGTATCTGATACTAGCTGCTTTCACACAGCAGCTTATTCAGTTTCCCCGACTTCCCCATAACTGTTGATTTCTGCATTATACAGGCAACTCCCCATTTACGCGTTCAAGCCACCTGCAAATGTGCACATGTGCGCTGCAGCAAACGAGGAATTGGCTGGAAAATGGGCAAAAATGGCCCTAAAAGAGCATGAAAATTGCAAAAATAGCATGAAAGCATCATCTAGGAATCCTGCCAGCCTTTGCAAGCGCAATTCCAGGAGCCCTTGCACCAATCTTTGAGGCCTGTGGAGAGCTGGTGTTTGAGCAAGAAGGTTTGGAGGTAGAAATTGTGGCATTTGCAGGCTTCTTCAATGGTGTTCCCAATATACGTGATTTCACTTAAACCTTGGAATGTAACTGCCACGCATAGCTGCCAAGTGTCCCTTATTTGAAGGGACAGTCCCTTATTCCAGCGTCATGTCCCACTGCTGTCCTTTATTGATGGATGTCCCTTAAATGATGTCCCTTAAATTTCAAAGGAAGCAGCTCCTCTCCCTCCCTCCCTGCCAGCCAGGGAGGAGGGAGGCTCCAACTGTGTTGCTTGGCTGTGTTGCTCATCCAATAAGAAGTCTAAGAATGACTGGGGGGTGGGTCTTGCATGCCTTGTGTGTGGCTAGTTAATGCAAGCTGAGGGGTTTTTTGAATGCTGGGCGCCATTTTGTTGCACGTGCTGCTGCAAACTTTGCAGTGCAAAGCCAGGCTGGGGAGCCATCTTAAGTTGAGGCTGCATAGGCCTTGTGGTGCATGTGATTCAGATTCTATTCAGTTGAACCTCTGGTTACAAAGTTGGTTGGACAGTGTTCTCGAAGCTACCCAGCATGAGTTTGACCAGACTGCAGGAGGACAGGAAGACTGGAGTGCCTGGAACAGGTGAGGCTGCAGGTCCCTTATTTTGGCTGCTGGTCCCTTATTTTCAAGGCTGCTGGTCCCTTATTTTCAAATCTGTAAGTTGACAGCTATGCCGCCACGTAATTGGGGAGTTGCCTGTATTTGAGCTTTCACACAATGTAAAAGTCACTTCTGGAACTCTAGTAGAATTTAGCGGAAGTTTAGTGCTCATTTCCATGTTGATTACTTCCAGACAACTCTGTCTGCAATCCCATGAATCCCAAAAATGATGGGGTAAAGTGTGAAATTTGGGGCAATATGCTGGCATACAGTTCTTTCCTGCTGTTTGCATGGGAAAAAATCATGAGGGATCAGAAGTACGCATCTGCAGAAAAGGTTGGAGGAGCAGAGATGTTCGCCCAGCAACATTCATTGTTCAATGGCACATCTACTGGCGTGAATGAAATTTAGCAGGACATGCAGGTATATTGGCCAAATAGCCACAGTTCTTTAAGGCAACAGGTACTGAACTTGGAAAGGTATGTTAGAAATCAGGACAGAAGGGCCAGCAATGTAAGTGGGAGAACAATATTCCCCATGTCTGAATGCACCCTCAGTAATACTCAGATTAGACTCACTGAAATAAATGCGCTTAAATTTGCCACAATTCTATCATATATAAGTTTTTTTTAAAAAAACAAAAAAACTTTTTAAAACAAACCTATCCAAGCAGCAGTTGCATCCCCCTGCCCCCAGATTCTGAACATTAAAAAAAATACAGAAAGTGACTCCAGCAACACTATGATGACCTCGGCTCAGAACAAAGGAGGGTGTCCATCAAAGTGTTTGATGAGCCATCAGCTGCTCTTCTCTAGCAAGGGCTTATGAACTTGGGAGTTGAAATGTATACCCAAAGCTAAAATTACACACCGGTCCCTCTCGGAAAGCCTTTGAAAATTTAGTATGACATAGATTAATCTGTTTCGAAGAAGGTTGCCCGTTTCTAGAGAGGAAAGCCACTGGATATGAATCGACATGCCATCAGCTATCTCTGTGATTACCAAACTACAGGATTCTACTAAATATAGATTTAACCCAATGCTATTGTCAAGTTTGTTTCCTTCCTACCAAAGCAGGTGCTGGCCGGATAGAGGCAAGTTTCCTGTTTCTTTTTGTCACCACTTTCTCATGTGGTCTTTGCAGCTGCTGCAGATTAAAGGGCAGCGCAGATTGGCTTATGTGGCACAATTGTGCAGAGCCAGTTTACCGTAGCACACAAGTAGGGCTTGTTGAAAAGGAGGCTTTTCTTAATCTAATTTGAAAAAAGGGAGAGGGAGAATATTAAGGAAGTAGAAGAAGTGAAAATGCTGGTTGCTAACAAGACCAGCATAACACAACAAAGGAAGAGACCAGAGTTGAGATCAATAACATTACATCTACTGTATAAATGACTCAGGAATATCTCTTTGGGCATGTGCCCAGATCCTGAGATTTTATGGGGAGGCCCCTCTGCCACCTCCACAGGCACACTTGGTAGGGACATGGGAGAGACTTTTAGAACTCCCTGCCTAGAGAAGTTAGACCGGCTCCCTCCTTGTTGTCCTTCCAGCGGCAAGTGAAGATCTTGCTCCAACAGGTTTTTGAGAACCGATTGCTTCGGTTGGTGCTGTGCTGTTTTTCTTCCCATTGCCTGTATGCTTTTAATACCTCATATATATCTATTAATGTTTAATTGTTTTTTAAAATGACCCTTTGTCTATCTTTTTAGCTGTTCTTATTTTATCTAGTTACAGGTAGGTAGCCGTGTTAGTCTGCCGTAGTTGAACTAATAAAATAAAATATTCCTTCCAGTAGCACCTTAGAGACCAACTAAGTTAGTTATTGGTATGAGCTTTCATGTGCATGCACACTTCTTTGGATACTTATTTTATCTGTAAGCTGCCTTGAGTCCCTATGAGGGGAAAAGGTGGGGTATAAATAAATATAATAGTAATAGTAATAGTAATGATTGCAAGAAGAAGACTGGGCATGAATGTGCTAGCTCTGCTCACCCCCTGCTCACCTGATTTACTTGTGTGGCCTCCTTGCATGACTTAGAACCCCGGAAGAACAGAGTTCTAAGTCATGCATAGAGTCCACACAACTTTAAAAAGTTCCCTGCTGCAGAAGCCACCTCTCCAGCTGATGGAAGCCGATGGGACCAGCAATGGACAGTCATATAGTCATATACATACTCTTCCTTTTTACATGAAGGATTAGATTGATTGAAGAGGTTTTAAGTTCCCTAGCTTTCTGCAAGCTGAAATCGCTTCTGCAGAGGAACAATGGAACAGAAAAGCACTTAACTATGCCAGGAGCATGAGATGGAATATATAAATTGCGGGAACCCACAAAATGCCCTCCTCATGTGGCTCCTCTGCTAGCGTAGGCCATGCTGACCAGGGTCACAGGTGGTGGGGAGGGAAGGAGCAGCTGCCACCATCACAGCTATATCTCCTCTGCAACATTTTCCTTTGCTCCAAGGGAATAAATGGCAGCCATTCACTTTCCTGGGACAAAATAACTGGATACGCTTGAGAACAGTATTGGGACGGGGGCAAAACACGGCCTGTGACACACACACCCCAGTAACTCCAGATGCAGCTGTATTTTTACCCTGATATCTAATTTGGCTTTGAAATCTACAGCATCATGGGGTCCCATAGGACAAAAGTTTGAACTTCATTAGGCAAGGTTTCTATAAGTGTGAATGATTCGTTGACAAAGCCACTCTTCCCTTTAGGTTTCATATTGAAATTCCAGGGTTAGCCTACAGTTACATTTTTAAAATGAAAATGAAAACAAATAAATCAAAGTAGCAGAAACTATTAAAACAGGCGTGCCATATATGCAGGGCCATGGGGCCCGAAGACACACACACCCATTTTCAATGAAGGGGCAGGGCCCCAAAAAACTCTGCAGCTGCTGGCAGACACACTGCAGGGCATCTACACAAGATGTCCACATGCCCCACAATGTGTGCGAGTGATGTCAGCACACCGCAGGACATGGTGATGTCATGCACGCACATAGCGGGGGCGGCACATGGCGTGATGATGTCGTGCAGCCTCAGGCCCCCTCAATCGTGGGGGGAGGGGGCAAGGCCTGTATTGAAGTACAGTGGTCCCTCGGGTTACTAACACCTCGGGTTACAAACACTTCGGGTTACAGACTCCACTAATCCGGAAGTAGTACCTCGGGTAAAGAAATTTACCTCAGGATGAGAACAGAAATCGCGCGGCAGCAGTGGGAGGCCCCATTAGCTAAAGTGGTACCTCAGCTTAAGAACGATTTCAGGTTAAGAACGGACCTCCGGAACGAATTAAGTTCGTAACCAGAGGTACCACTGTATCATGTTTTAAAGACAGTTTTGCTAAGTAAGCAGCAGGTCTATTCTTTACTTATCAATACCTTGGTGTCATGGGACAATTGACGATGTTTGACCAATCTATTGGCAATATTTTGATTAGTCAGTTAACCAGCGTACCAACTCCATCCATGATACCCAGTAAAAGTTATCCAGAGCACTTTCAGATGGGCTGCTTATTCACACTAAATGTGGTTGTTATCCTGCACTTTCTAGTGCAATTGTCTTGTCTGTCCAAAGAGATGCCTACCCACAATGCATGTTGTTGTGTGTGGTATGCATTTGTCTATCACTGGACAGATTATTCCGATTTAGAAGCACTTCTGATCTTATTTACAGAATTATTTATATACTCTGCAATTGTGCTAAAATAATATTTGAAGTGGCTGTCAAGAAATAACTAAACACAAGAAAAAATACAGTAATGGGATATTATCCACTAAGACTGTTCTTATCTTAAAGGAACTGGATTTTATTTTTTAAAATGTTTTTTTAACCATGAGAGCATGATTTAGATTGAACTGGATAACTTAATGCAGGCTTTCAAACAAAAAATATCTGTGAAAAATCTGCTTTCTTCCAGCCTGATCAGCAATTTGATCTTGCCTGCCATATCTGGGCTTCATACTGCTGCTGCTGCTGCTGCTGCTTCCTGGGGCTTGGAATCTGTGTGTCTGGCTACAGGGCTATGACTCATTTGGAAGGAATGAGACTGTTCATCTCCTATGTTTCACAGATGAGCCTTAATGCTTTAGGGTTCAGTCCGCTTCATAAGACGTTGATCTCACACCTGATTCTTCTTACTCTTATTGCTGTGGCCAGACAGTTTTACATAGTATTTATTATTACTGTGCTTATTATTATTACATATTATGCTATTACATATCAAAATCACATATTAATAGTTCTCTCTCTCTCTCTCTCTCTCTCTCTCTCTCACACACACACACACACACACTTAAAAATAATAATAACTTAGTTTCTGTATTTTTAGCTGTTCCTATTTTATCTGTAAGCAGCCTTAAATCCCTTTCAGGGGAAAAGGCGGGAGATAAGAAATATATAATAAGTATATTGTACTTGAGACAACAAAACCAGACCACTGGGTCAATTCTACACAAGTGTGCCGATGTCTGTTGGCATCCGTCGCTATGATGTTCGGGCTGAAGAAAGCTTTTGAAGATCCCGAACAATCGACCAGGAGGGAGAGAACATGTGTCTCTGCCAGGGTCCTACTCTAGTTAAGATGAGCTCCTGACAGTTCATTGCCAGAATATTAGCATCACATTCTCCCATACCCATTGGGAGATGTGAGCCATTGCTGTAGCTCCCAGGCAGCTGGGAGCCACCATTTTTATTTTCCACAATAACCCAGTGAAATAATTGCTGCAGAATTCCCATGCAGAGGTGTTCCTAAGCAAAGGCACAGAAACATCACAGAGGCAGCACCATTTTATCCAGAATCTGATAGACAAACTTTGCCCAGCTTCTATATTATGTGTCATCTATGAGCCAGAAATGTATTTTATCAGCCTTTACAATAGTTATATAATAAAATATTCAAATATGTACAAACATACACAAACAACACAGATATGCAGCTCAGTTTCTCACACCCTTTTGAAAACAATTTTTATTTTCTAACACGTGAAAATATTGACTACAAATACCCCACACTTTGGTTTGGTGTATCTGCAGAGGAGAGGTGGTAGGAGATTGCTTTATAGGATTTACTTGACTTGCAGAATTTTACTTGGCCATAGATGCTATAAAGGTAAAGGGACCCCTGACCATTAGGTCCAGTCGTGACCGACTCTGGGGTTGTGGCGCTCATCTTGCTTTATTGGCTGAGGGAGCCGGCGTACAGCTTTCGGGTCATGTGGCCAGCATGACTAAGCCGCTTCTGGCAAACTAGAGCAGCGTACAGAAACACGGTTTACCTTCCCGCTGGAGCGGTACCTATTTATCTTCTTGCACTTTGACGTGCTTTCGAACTGCTAGGTTGGCAGGAGCTGGGACCGAGCAACGGGAGCTCAGCCCTGTTGCGGGTATTCAAACTGCCAACCTTCTGATTGGAAAGTCCTAGGCTCTGTGGTTTAGACCACAGCGCCTCCCGTGTCCCATAGATGCTATAGATAATGGCTATAGGTATGCATCCCTGTCCTCTTCCTCACACCACAGAACTCATGTGGTATATTCAATTCTTTGTTCCCCATAGCATCCCCCACCCTTTAATTACCTCCATATAGCTGAGGACCTAGAAACCACCATTTTAACATAACACAATGTCACAGAGCAATGCTACTTCTGGGTTATTTTGAAAAGTAAAAATTGTGTCTCCCAGCTGCTGCCACCATCAGGTAAGCTCACCATGACCCAATAATAATAATAATAATAATAATAATAATAATAATTTATACCCCACCCATCTGGCTGGGTTTCCCAATGACATATGAAGTTGAAGGAGGCAAGGATATGAGAAGCACTTTGCCACAGGCTCATAGTTGAGCCTGAATCCACCCTTTAGTTCTTGTACTTGTCAGATGGTTCAACTTTGCAGTTGAACTTCTTGGTTTCTCTCCTGGTAAGCTTGTCATGTCAGCTGGAGAACTATAAATCACTTGTATCTGTTCCTTTGTTGATATAACTGAGGGGAGGTGACATTTTGCTGCCATTACTGACAAGACAGAACAGCTTCAGCTTTTCCACTCCTCATAGCAACCCTTTCTTTTGCAGCCTAAATAATCCCTCCAAACAATTTGAGATTTATCTACCTAGTGACATTCAACATATGTTGTCATGGAAAATGCAAGATGTTGAGCAATAATGTGCCATTAAACACACACACACACATTTCTCTTATCTCAGCTGCATTAATCGTTAACACACTCAATCCATGCAGTTGTATGGTCTCACAACTCTGCATTAAATTATGGTCTGCCGTTTCCACTGCTGTGACTCCCAACCTGGGAAGCAGATTGGAGTCCAGACTAAATGAGGAGGAGTGTGCTAGATCAGAAGAACCAACAGCAAAGGCCACAGAAGAACTAGATGCTGGGCTAAGACAGAGCCTGTCCACCAAGAAATCTTCAAACAATTATCCCCAGAGACTGCCTGGGGCCCCTCATGAATCCACTGCCTCCTCACCTGGAGCCCCGTGTTCCTCAGCACCAACATAGGAAATGAGCCAGGAGGGAAATAGTAGGCAGGAGATGGAGTGCTAGGCTCCAGCCCTTAAAACCCATCTTTCTCTGGGGAAGAAACAATCCTTAAAAGAATATAGTGGGCTGACAGGGATAAACAGCTTGCTTTGGAGCCCAGGTCTTGTCAGACCAAGTTGCTTTCTTGGAGCTCTCCAAGGTCCTGCTAGACTGTGGTGCCCACAGGAGAAGAAGAGTTTGGATTTGATATCCCACTTTATCACTACCCTAAGGAGTCTCAAAGCAGCTAACAATCTCCTCTCCCTTCCTCCCCCACAACAAACACTCTGTGAGGTGAGTGGGGCTGAGAGACTTCAAAGAAGTGTGACTACCCCAAGGTCACCCAGCCAGCAGCTGCATGTGGAGGAGAGGGGACGCGAACCCGGTTCCCCAGATTACGAGTCTACCGCTCTTAACCACTGCACCACACTGGCTCTCTGGTGCGCCCTGTAGAGTAAGGTTACCAGATTTTTTTCAATGAATCTGGGGATACTTTTCAACTTCCTACTAAATAGATGGATTTTGTCAGGGGACTGATTTGTAAATCCAGGGACTGTCCCCGGGAAACGGGGACGTCTGGTAACTTTACTGTGGAGTCCCGCTAAAGGATTTAATGGCCACTAATCTGTGTAACTACTCTTTCCCTGATGGGTGTCCACATAAGATTACAAGAAAGCTCACCAAGACAGAGATAGGAGCCATGATAATAATGTCATGCTGTCCATCACGGCACTTAAGGAGGAGAGTTCAGGGAGGTAATTGATACTATACAGAGCAATCCACTGAGGAATTCACCCTACAAAACCCCAATGAAATGAACAGAAGCTGCAGCACTACAAAAAGGGTTGTTGCTTTTTACATGCTGTGAAACTAAATCCAGAGATAGTCTTCAGCTTTCACAAGAGGTTCCACATCATCCTTTACAGAGCGCTTTAGGGCTTTCTTCCCTTCCACCCACAGTTCTTTGAACAATCTGGAGCTTTCCCCCCACTCTAACCTATTGTCTTCCATTAGTCACTGAATCATGAACTCTGGTTATTTATTTGGTTCATTACATTTATATCCCACCATTCCTCCAAGTAGGTAAAATGGTGCACGTGGACCTATAACCTTTCCCCGCACCCCCAGTACACATTTTCTCCTCACAACAGCCCTGTGAGGTAGGTTAGGCTGAGAGAAAGAGACTTGCTCACGGTCACACAGTGAGCTTGACGACCAAGCAGGGATTTGAACATGGGCCTTTAGTTTACTGCAGTTTCAGCAAACTATTATTCATTTCCTTATTTTCAGAGATGATATACAGAAGAACTAAGATGTCACCGCAATAGTTCCTAAAGCTAAATGTGGTCCACACATTTTTTAGACTCAGGGGCACTCTGAGTAATCAGTGAGAAACTCTGGTCTGGTCACTTGGGTTGCTGTTTTAGGGGAAAAACAGCAGGTGGAGGTGGCACATTTTCTCAGACACCAGCCACTTTCCACCTGCAACCTGAGTGCTTTTTTTTCTAAGTAAAGTGGTCATGCACCCTGCTTTACAGATGAATATCTGTCAGAACCTTCTGTTTGAGGGAGTGCTCTATCTGAAGGGCTAATGGACTAAGTCTGGTTTAAAAATAGCGCCATAAGAAGGGAGACTTCAGAGGCCTTGAACTTGCCCTTCAGCTGGTACAGAATTCAGAGGCCAGGATGCTCACTGCGACAAGACGGTTTGAACATATCACACCGATCCTGGCCCAACTGCACTGGTTGCCAATTAGCTTCCAGGCCCAATTCAAAGTCTTGAAAGCCTTAAAATGACTCAGGGCTGCAATACCTCGAGGACCGCCTCTCCCCATATAAACCATCCCAGACTTTGCATTCATCATCTGAAGCCCTTCTTTGTGTGCCTCCTCCACGTGTGGTCCGGAGGGTGGCAACACAAGAACAGGACCTTTTCTGTAGTAGCTCCCCATTTGTGGAATGCTCTCCCCCAGGCAGGTTCGCCTGGTGCCTTCATTATATATTTTTAGGCCCCAGGCGAAAATGTTCCTCTTCAGCCAGGCCTTTGGCTGATTAATTTTCTACAGTTTTTAAAAATGTGTCTGTGGGATGGGAGGGTTATTGTTTTGCTGTTCATTTTACTCATTTACTTGTTTGTATCCTATATTTTATTCTGTGAACCGTCTTGAGATCTTATGACGAAGAGCAGTATAGAAATCTAATAAATAAATAAATGTATTCTGTTTCTATTTAAATTGTAATCCACAATTCTAAATGTGCATCTATGTGCATCTATACATACAAATAGGCACACAAATTTGTACATTTATGCATATTTATGCATATTTTATGCAAATTGGTATCCTTTTTTAGTGCTGCTTTTCCTTTTGGGGGCCAATGCATAAAAGGCCACCCAAAGTCACATTTTCACATAACAAATGGGAAGCAGTTGGAAAAGGGAAATCATCTTTTGATTCTATCACTAAAAAACTGTCATGCCCATTTGTTGTCTGCTTAGATATCTTTCTAAAAAGAAAATCTCATCGCCCATTGTACAGATTGTTTTAAATTTGATAGTAACAGGTTCTACGCAGCTTTTAAAAATACAAGAAGACTAATTAGCAGTCTGGAAAGCCAGAGTTTGCACCCAGATTTAATTCTGAGCTAGAAATATCTTTGCCACATATTGCTCCAAATCCACAAACATCTTGCTTGTTAAAACTGAGCAGGTTTTGTTTTTGTTTTGCTCTGAAGTTAATTTACAATACCATGCTAGGATGCCAGCCTTCGTTGCCTAATCAGATTCACGTGAATCCTGCAGTCCTCTTATCTCTTTCTAGGCAAATACTCCCAGAAGATTCTCTCTCAATTAGATACAGGTCAGGTAGCATGAACTTCCTCCCACAGGACAAGCAGATCTTCCTGGAGGCTGTTGCTAAGAAATTCCACCTGGAGTCCGCAGTCTTATCTTCACAAAGATATTTCTGCTACGAGGAATCTTGTTGAGCTAATGAAGAAGCAAACCCAATGGGCAAGCAAAAGAGCCTCGGTGTTTTTGGGGGTAGGTGGGAGGTGGAATCTGCATGCGTCTTTCTTTATCTGATATCTTTATCTGCATGATGATCTCGCATTTGCTGATCATTGCTCAGTGCCAGTGGGAATTCTTCAGCCATGGCGAAGATCTGAGAGCAGCAAGTCAACCCCCTCGATGTTGCATGCAGGTGAGAAGCACATGATGCTCTTGTTACCAGGAAACGGCTCGAGGAAAGAAATAGCACCTGTTATTTGAGGCAGGTATTGCGATGCATCTGAAAGGTGTCTAAAGCTAGTCCACTGCTGACAATGAGCACCCGAACTTCAAAGTAACCACCCACCCACATACAAAATCAATGGGCAAACACATAAAACAGATGATTATATGTGTAACCAACTGCTATACCGGGCTGCTAACATATATGCTGTAGCATATACCAAGTTATTGGAGCCTACGTGAACCAGAGGATGTCTCTAATTTGCATTATTTTATGTTGCACTGAATAAACATATTTTCACATAAAATATTCTTTGTAACATGAATATTTAGGTCACAAGAGGAAAGTTGTGGCCTTCTGAATGCTGATTACAATGCCCATCATTCTTGATCGTTGGCCATGCTGGTGGGGCTGGCGGAAATTGCAACCCAGCAACGCCTGGGGAACCAGAGGTTGAATATCTAAGAACTGTGACGTAGTCATTACATGTAGACTCGCATAGTAGGAAGGAACCTCAAAGTTCGTCTACTCTGACCCCTACAACTGGGGAGCCTCAAGCTCTCCCCAGTTGATCCTGACTCAGGCACATGGCAAAACAAAACAAGGAGAAAACAAGAGAGCCCCAGATCAAATCAAACAGGTACTATTTGGCAAGATAGCCTACCTGCCTCACATCAGGACTAAGCCTACACAATGCCTTGGCCATTAGATGCTTCAAGGCTGCAACCACCAAGGGTATTGCTGGCTGCTATTGGCCCAGGAAAAGATGTTCCCCAGAAGTCGTCCAGGTAGGCTGTCAATCAATCAATCAATAGGGGCAAGTCAGGCTTTTTACTCTGCTGGCCAGGGGTGGGGCAAAAGCCAGCTTCCTCAGAAGCAAGGAGTGCAAGGGAGCATCTCTGTTTAAAATATGCTCTCCACAACTGAGCTACAGCTGCTTTGCTCAGGCCCTACACCTCCTTAGACTCCCTGCATCAAAATTGCCTGCCATGCCGTCAGCCAAGCCAACCTTCTACTTTATTTCGAACACTTCCACTGGTTTTTAATATTTCATCACAGCGCTGCAACGAAAGGTAAAACTACACATTGCAGTTTTCCACCTTCTATTTGCTGCACAGCTCAGAAAGGCGCCTACTTTTCACACATGGGACACGTCCCCTCCGCTTTGGTTATGTACTACTTTGATTTTATACGGTGTCCTTAAACACTGGTGTAGATCCATATTTCTTATGCCAGCCGAAAACCAGCTTTTCTGTGAGCGACAAGAAATTATTTAACATGACTCGGATAGGTCTACTCTGCATAACACAGCACCATAGTTTATAGATGAACCATCAACTGGAAAATGTGTCATTTGGAAATTTGCCACCTGAATCCAGTTCACAGTTCCTACTCTCATTGGGGGGGGGGAATATTGACATGACATTGGGGGGTGGTTAATACAGAATTTGTTGTGACACATACAGAAGACATTCACTATTTCTCCTCCTAATTCTACAGTTCTAAAAAATAAATGCAAAATGATTGAGTAAAAATAGATGTTTATTATAGATAGATACTCATCGTTTGCTTGCTTGATCTCTCTCTCTCTCTTTGTCTAGCAAGGTCACAAAACAAATACTAAAGTAAACAAGGAAAGTGCTCAATGAACCTGGTTAGCTCAGCTGGTTAGAGCATGGTGATCTAACACCAAGGCTGCAGGTTAAATCCCCATATGGGACAGGTGCATATTCCTGCATTACAGGGCACTGGACCAGATGACCCTCAGGGTCTCTTCCAACTCTACAATTCTATGATTCCTCAAAGTAGGAAACGTTCCTTGTTGCTTTTCTGGCCTTCAGGAAAACAGCTCTGAGCATGCTCAGAACCAATGTACAGTTCTCCCTACCACAGGGTTGTTTCTGAAGCAGTCTTATCACAATGGACTAACAGAGATCTACTGGGTTAAACCACAGAGCCTAGGACTTGCCAATCAGAAGGTCGGTGGTTCGAATCCCCACGACGGGGTGAGCTCCCGTTGCTCCGTCCCTGCTCCTGCCCACCTAGCAGTTCAAAAGCACGTCAAAGTGCAAGTAGATAAATAGGTACCGCTCTGGCGGGAAGGTAAATGGCATTTTCGTGTTCTTCTCTGGTTCACCAGAAGCAGCTTAGTCATGCTGGCCACATGACCCGGAAGCTGGATGCCGGCTCCCTCGGCCAATAAAGCGAGATGAGCGCCACAACCCCAGAGTCGTCCGCGACTGGACCTAACGGTCAGGGGTCCCTTTACCTTTACCTTACCCCACTGAAAATGCTTAACTCAGTGATGGATTGCGTTCATCATGTCAAACCATCCTGTTCTCCACAAATTCATCTCTATCAGAGTTTTTTTCTCATTATTCCTATTTTGGACTCATTCCGAAATAAACAAACCATGGTATAAAGCTTCTGGGTGGTCGTTCCCTTTTCTGTAGAATGCCCTCCCAAGCGAAGTACATCTCTTTCCCTACATATTAACATTCAGGGTGAATTTTAAAACATTCCTGTTCACCAAGGCATTTGATGGCTGAATTATACACTGACAACCTTAAAGTTGTTAACTATGGGAGTATGTGACGTTTTGCGTGTTTTTAAATGTTCTGAATATTATTATTTTTTAATTCTGTTGTTTTAGAACTTCTGCTTTTGCTGCCCTGGGCTACTTTGACAGGAAGGCTGGATATCATTTTAATAAGTACATACATAAAATAACAGGGGTTTTTGTTGGGCGAAGTGGCTTTTAGCCCCCATTTGAAAAATTCTGTGTTGGCAACCTGGCAACTGGATAATCAAATTAGTTTTGCTTTTGTCCTCACTGAACACTAGATGTCGCTCTGTTTTCATCTTTCCCCCATCCATTAGCGCATGGGTCTAATTATTATGCCAACACCTGCTACCGCTGTTTCCTGCTCTGCTTGTCTCTTAAAGAATTCAATCCCCGGGGCTGTCAGCTTGACATATTTGGTGTCGCTATGTTCACTGCAAATTCCAAAGGAAAGATCTTGATTCAGAGCATATTGCACATGTCTTCCGACTGGATGTATTCCTGAAGGTTCTATTACATGACGTAATGGCTTTAGGGACCCAACAACTGACATTCATTCAGTTAACGCAACTCCATACAATCGTGGCTTCCAGGAGCTAGGAAGGCATGAAAGCAAGAACAAGATCAATGAGATGCTTTATTTCTTAATCACAGGATAAGTCGCTTGGATTTTCCTTCCTGGTTGCTTGCAGCATTCATTCTGTCTTGCTGGAGATTCTGTATAGTATCAGAGAATAAATAGCTCTTCGTCCTAAGCAGTTATTGAAATATGCTCTTGGTTTCAATTAATCAAGGTCAAAGTGAATTATATTTATACATAATATTGCCAGTGTGCTCAAGGCAGTTTACATTAAACTGCCAAGAAATTAACAATAATATAAAAGCAACAAAACCAGTCGCTCCACAAAGTATAGAACAACACAAGAGGCAATTCATAGTCATATGTAAACACCAGGATATTAAACAACAACACTCCATTAAACCCTTGTCCAAAATATAAATTAAGCAAAAATGAAAAAGGCAATCATATAACAAATTAGTTCATATTATTAGGTCATAATATTTTCCCCAAACAAACAACTCTTCCCTAAACTCACTCACTGTGCAGTCCTATATTTGTATACTCATAAATAAATTCCACTGAATGTAATTTAGGCTTTGCTCATTTATTTATTTTTAGGTTGCATTTTGTTTTGTTTGTAGAAAGGTAGGGTATTTTGCCAACACCCAAAGTGGGAGAAGGGATGATCATCTGTCTCCTCTGGGATGTGATGTAAGAAATCTCTCTCTACACTAAGAATGGAGGAGAAATATGGTTCAGCTTAGATTTCAACGAGATTATCCCTAATTCGAACTTTACAAAACAAGAAGTGAAGCAAAACACAGCTACCCTATGAAAGTCGCACTTCTCTGAATTTTGTCATGTGGTTCTTCAACCAAATAATGTGTACATAAATGTGTCTTTCAGGGGGACATGTACCTAAGATGCACACAGTAGTGAAAATAATATACACACAAAAATTATATTAGGGAAAGCTGTGTGCCAAAATATACATATTTGGAGAAGTGTGCATTAAAATGCTGGCGAATTTTTGTGAAGATTCAAAAAAATCCACAAACTGATGCAGAAATGTGGAGAACTGAACACTGGAAAAAATGAGATGCCAAAATTGGCAGATGCATCTATCCTACACCATATGCTCAAGTGTATGCATTGTGAGAACACTGTAAACATCGGAACGACAGAGAGAACAGGAAATGCACCTTTTTTGTTGATGATTCCAAATGTCCACGCATTGATTTTCTACCACAGCTGCTGTCCGGTAACTTTCATGCCATACCCATCTTTTGCCAATCAGTTCCAGGGAAGGGAATAACAGGAGCCACGCAGAGCTCTGTGTCTGCCTTTTCCCTGCAAAGCCTTCAGGGACTGAAGGAAAGTCTCAGACTTCCCACCATGCAAGAAATAATTCAATTACTATTATTTGGTGCAGAGCTTAATGCCCACAAGGATCATTAGCTTTCCATTTGATTTTCTGCACACTGTGACCATCATTCAGCTATTCAACCACCTAATTATTAAACTTTGCATATTAAAGAAATGCGCACATCACCAGAGATGGCTATGTTGGCTGAGCATGTATAGATTTTCATTTGTTTGTTGGGTGTGTATCTTTATTTTTATTTTATTTTTTTATTTTTTTGCTTTAAATATTGCTTAATTTAAAAAAAAAACTTCATGAAGACATCAATCGGACTTCTTGAGATATATGAGATGTTGTCCATCTTGAGATGTTGTCCATCCCTCAGGAGCCTTCCTCAGTCCGGCTCTCCTCCAGACGCGTTCCAGATCTCGTTCAAACCTTTTTTGTTTCCTCCAGCACTGACCTTCTATGACCTTCTTCCGCAAAAACATTGTCCGCTTCACCAGCTTCCTGTACTTGTGTCTGTTCATCTTCCTTCTCTGGATCTTCAAAATGTTCTTGCATTCCATTTTGCCCCGGTTCAGCTCGCCTCCTCCCTCCTCGCTGTCATCCTCACCCTCTGCATCCCAGGAAGATGGGGGGAGGTCATACTGATGGTTGGGTTCATAGCCTAGCTTCTCACAAACATTGACAGCACCTCCACCTTTAGGGAGGACATACTGGACCGTCAGCCAGCTTTCAAGGGGGGAGATCGACATCTTCCTTGGCACCAGGATTTCTTCCAGCTCAGGGTCCAACTGCTGAGGTTGGGCTCCATTTCTGTTTGAGGGAAGTGTGCTGTAATTTGTGGAAGCAGCAAGTCTAGGAACCGGAAGCGAGATGGTCGATCTCAACAGAAAGCGTTCTGCAAACCAAGAGGCCCTCGCCATCTGAGACGTCAGTCATGGTAGCAGCATACTGGAGGACCACTCATCCACACGGGCTTACCATCCCGTTCACGACGATGGGGGGCTGTTTGAATGATCTTTATTTTTATTTGATTTATTTGATGATGTTTGTGAGCCACTACCTTGTTAAAAAAACAAAAACACCAACATACTAGAGTAATTCCTATAATGCATATAAAACATAAAAGAACAACATTAAACTGCCACTATCATAATGACATTATATCTGTGGTGCAACCACATTTGGAAGTACAGTTCTGGTTGCCTCGCCTTCAAAAGGATATTGTAGAGAACGTGAAGGAGCCTCTCCACCCCCATCATTCTGCCCAGACACTGAAATCCAGCTCCGAGGGCCTTCTGGTGGTTCCCTCACTGTGAGAAGCGAAGTTACAGGAAGCCAGGCAGAGGGCCTTCTTGGTAGTGGTGCCTACCCTGTGGAATGCCCTCCCGTCAGATGTCAAGGAAATAAGCAACTATCTGACTTTTAGAAGACATCTGAAGGCAGCTCTGTTTAGGGAAGTTTTTAACGTTTGATGTTCTATTGTGTTTTTAATATTCTGTTAGAGTCCCATGGACTTCAAGAAGATCAAACCTATCCATTCTTAAGGAAATCAGCCCTGAGTGCTCACTGGAAGGACAGATCGTGAAGGTGAGGCTCCAGTACTTTGGCCACCTCATGAGAAGAGAAGACTCCCTGGAAAAGACCCTGATGTTGGGAAAGATGGAGGGCACAAGGAGAAGGGGACGACAGAGGACGAGATGGTTGGACAGTGTTCTCGAAGCTACAAACATGAGTTTGACCAAACTGCGGGAGGCAGTGGAAGACAGGCAGTGGAAGACAGGGGGTCACAAAGAGTCGGACACGACTAAACAACTAAACAACAACACCACTTTAGCTAATGGGGCCTCCCACTGCTGCCGTGCCACTGCTACACAATTTCTGTTCTCATCCTGAAGCAAAGTTATTAACCCGAGGTACTATTTCTGGGTTAGCGGAGTCTGTAACCTGAAGCGTCTGTAACCTGAGGTACCACTGTATTGTGTGGTCATGCACTGAAAAGAGGTTCAGGAGACTACGAAGTATGGGGCGCCCAGTGACTCCTACCATCTCACCATTGCATCACAATCATGGGGTCACAAAGAGTCGGATATGACTAAACGACTAAACAACAACAAAAACATGGGGGGGGAATAAAACAATTAAGAAGTAATATGTGGCCCCTCTTCTCTCCCCCACCTGCCTGCACGCTAGGCATTTTTACCGCTTGTTAATAAAGAATTGACTGGGCCAACAGAGGGCAAGATCAGTGGTGTGACTCCAGGCATTGGGACCAAGGTTTCCTGGAATAGCTGTGGAGACTCACCCTTTCCCTCCAGCACAAAGGCAGGGGCTGCATAGTATCAAAATTACACTCACGTTAGCCCCCAAACTCTTTTTAAAAATTGCAAAATAAATCTTTTTAAAATTAACTTTTAAAAACACCACCATTATCAACGCCATCCTTTATTTTACAAAGCACACCTCACTCATTTCAGACATAAAATGTTGGCTCAACGTGCTAATCTTAAAAGAGCAGTTCGTCTTACAACAATAGGAAGGTAAAGAAAACAGACCTTCGAGGTTCTGGCACATCTTTGAGTGCCTTGTTCAGCCCAGAGGCATTCAACCCCAGAGCTTCAGCAACACCAAACAAAGGTATGTCACAATCTTTCGTCAGATCTCTCCTTCATTATATTTTATCAAAGATCACCTGACAGCAGCATGCAGACATGAAAGTCAAACTACGGTTATAGGATAGATTTCGGAGGAAGTTGCCTGTGCCAACAAGCCAGGAATTGGCCCACACTTCCAAGCCAAAGTTAAATAATTAGAGGCCCTAAGGAGAGCAATATTTTATTTTCCTCCACGGCACATGGCAGGGATACCACCCAAGAAGTAGCAATGCACTCCTGATACAAACTGGGCCAGCTAGTTTATCGCTGCTCTGTTGTTGCTATTTTGAGAGCTACAAAGAACTGGGAGGCCTCAGGAGTCTCTGTGTGCGTTTTTGCAGAGTAGAAGGAGGATCCTTGAAAGATAGAGCTGCAATAACCACAGGGAGAACCTTGAACTGTGATGTAGGAAGAGCAGACTCCTGCAGGCCTGAAGCAGGGCAGGTGGCGCTAGTAAGGAAGATGGAGGCAGTTTCCAAGCTTATGCCAAGGCGATCAATACTACTCAGAGAAGAATAAGTGGAGAGCTAAAAAACAAGGGCACAAACTCACACTGCCGTTATGTGGGAGGGATTTTCTTGCATACCATTTAGCTTCCAAATTCTCTTTGGCTGTATACACACCATACGTGATTTAAGGCACCCTGAAAGCAAATGCAGAACTGTAGCTTACCACTCACAGAACTACAATTCCCAGCCTTGTGAGGGGTAAACTACAGATCCCAGGATTTTTTGGGGGGAGTCGTGCACTTTGAATGCGTGGTGCACATGCGGTATAGAAAGAGTTGGCGGGAAAGCACAATCATAAGTCATCTTACGGTTTGTTTGCTTGCTTTTTAAAGTGCTTTTTACTGAATTTTTGTGACAACACATAGACACTCAAAACGTAAAGAAAAACAAACTAAACTGAAAACACACACAAAAAGAAACTGCAAACACATAACCATACAGTAAATCTGAAAAATCTTACAAACAGACTCACTTCTTATTTTCTATTCCTGATTCTTATTTTGTTCTTAGAGACTTCCTTCCTCCTCTATGCGGTTCTACTTTTCCTTTCTTGATAAACTGCTTCTTTCTCTTTTCATCGTTACTATCTTTCTCCATATAATATACTTGTCACCCTTATTTTGTTTTGCAAAAATCACTCAAAGCAAGTCCAGGTTTTTATTTGAGGACACTTTTTTAAGATACTCTTTATACATTCCTCACTCTTTTTGGGATTTTAACTTGGACTGTCCCCTAATTGTGTCTGTGATAAGTCATCTTATGGTTGTGAAGAAGGCTGGTGCTAGATTTTATTGTCACATCACCGACATGCATTTAAAGCACCTGGCTTCTCCCCCCCCCAAAAAAACCCCCCCAAACTACTGGGAACAGTAGTTCACCAGTCACAGAACTACAGTTCCCAACACCCTTAACAAACTAAACACCCCAGGATTCTTCGGAGGAAGCCATGTGTGTTAAATGTAAGAGGGCTGATCTTGTTCTGTGCTTCTTTTCTGCTTTCAAAAACCACTAATTTAGCACAATACATGATCTAATGCCCCTTCATATAATTTGCTTTCTATTTTATTTATTTGTAAATGTTGTTACCCTCTTTTCATTACAAGATAACGTCAGAGCAGAGTGAATTGCCGAAAGAACACAATAAAATCAGTCAGTCAATAAACTATGTCCCTATTCTCATCAGTGAAATGTTGGAGGTCATGCAATAAAACCAGGCGAAAGCACATACACAGGTAAATAGCTATTTTTACGAAGTGCTGTGACACAGATTCAGCCGAAAGCCTGGGTAGGTCTTCATTTGGTGCCAAAAGCTTATAAGCACCAATGGTCTCTGGGGTGTGAGGGAGTTCCACAGATGGGGTGTCTGAATCGAGAATGCCCTTTCTCAGGTTGACGCAAACCGAATCCCTGGCAAATGAGGGATTCTCAAGGGGACATTCTCATTAAAATCAGGGCAGGTACATTACTGGGAGTCAGCAATGCACAGGGATAGCCCAAGACATTTTGCTTTCGAGGCAAAGGACAAAATGGCATCCCACCATTCAGAAACTGACCAGAGCAGTGGCTGAATCTTATTTTAACACTGGTGATAGGACAACAGCATCTTCTACCATACCTAAGGGCAGCAAGCTAGTTTATGGGATGGAGGGTAGGCCATGCATTGCACACACATTTGCTCGTCAAACTCCTTGCCACCATTCTCCTCCTTTTAGCATTTGCTGCCTGAGGTGGGTGCCTCACTCTGACTGACGATAAATCTGGTCCTGACAATGCAAGCCATTGTGATACCATGTTGCACTTATGCGAAACTAGGGTATTATGAGGAAGACGAGAAGATACATGGAGTAGCTGCAGTTCCCTGTCTCTCATTGTGGGATGTAAAACTGCAGTCAAGTACAACATTCCTGTAGTGGACATGTTAGGGGATGTTTTGTACCACTCAGGAGAAGACTTCCAGTTTCCTTCTGAGCTGTGACAGACTTCCATTACATTTGACTTGATGAGGGTGTGGTCTGTTGTACTAGCATGGAGGAGCACACAGCCTCTATGTTCTGATCAGTGTGTGTTCTCCATTTTGTATGTTGCTGCTTGTTTGGAAAAGTGACTGCTTAGTCGCAGTCACTTGGGACTAACTTCTTTATGGAATAGTTCTAGTTGTTATGTAACCTAAGCCTGCCTTCAGGGATATACAGTGGTACCTCAGGTTACAGATGCTTCAGGTTACAGACACTTCAGGTTATAGACTCCACTAACCCAGAAACAGTACCTCGGGTTAAGAACTTTGCCTCAGGATGAGAACAGAAATCGTGCGGTGGCAGCAGGAGGCCCCATTAGCTAAAGTGGTGTCTCAGGTTAAGAACAGTTTCAGGTTAAGAACGGACCTCCAGAACGAATTAAGTTCTTAACCCGAGGTACCACTGTATCTGTGAACCTGAATGAATCTGTGAGTAAGCTACTTTTATGTTAATGTTAATCAGATTCTTGTGTTTATTCTTTTTAAGAGGGTTTAGAAGGGATTTTACCAGGAAGGAATCTTTAATAGTAAGACTCAGATGAGTCAGCAACAAAATGATTGCTGCGTAATTTAAAAAAGGGGAATGTTTGGAACTCTGCTAGAATATGGAACTTGCTAGCTCAAGTTAGGAAGGATATCATTAAATAATATATCCTCTCTTGCCTCCCTAATCATCCCCACACTCACAACATCTCTTTCCACTCAAAAGGGAGAGCATAAGGCCAGCCTAAGACCTTTTGTCGCTTGAGGCAGAGCAGAAAATGACACACAAACAAACACAAACAGACACATGGCATCCAAGGTCAGCCAAGTTATTTTGGCACTTGACACAGGAAATCTCTCAAGCTTCTTTCCTCCTCCCTGGCAGTAAAGACACAGCAATAGTAAATAAATGACAATTTGCTGCCCTTTCAAGACAGCCAAAACCAACTGCCTGGGACAGTCGCCTCAGCCTGTCAAATGGAGGGGCCGGCTGTGTCTGGAATGAAGAACCAACACTGATATGATATGATATGATATGATATGATATGATATGATGATATGATATGATATGATATGAAAGTCCTATGGTTGGACTTTCTACAGTGGTACCTCGGGTTACAAATGCTTCAGGTTACAGACTCCGCTAACCCAGAAGTAGTACCTCAGGTTAAGAACTTTACTTCAGGATGAGAACAGAAATTGTGTGGTGGTGGCGCAGTGGCAGCAGGAGGCCCCATTAGCTAGAGTGGTGCTTCAGGTTAAGAACAGTTTCAGGTTAAGAATGGACCTCCGGAACAAATTAAGTTCTTAACCAGAGGTACCACTGTACTTCTAAAGCAACTGTGAATCTGAGGAACAGCATTGGGGGAAAACAGTTTTCCCCAGATGTCATTTCTTCGCTTTAAATTGGCCATTGAAGAAGATCTTAGCCTCACAGAGGGATGGTGGTGATACAAGCACGTTTCCCCCCTTGTGGAGCTAACAACAGCTTTATTTTTGGTCAGGAAAACAGCATGGGAAGAAAAGCTTAGGCAACCTCTCCTCTGTGCCAGATGATTTTTTTATTGTCGTCATTGTTGTTTTCAAAGTATTATGGATCTCCCAAGCATGTCTCTTCTGGCTTTCAGCATATCTCTTAGTGTGATCGAACACACACCTAGCAAAAGCAGAACGAAGGTAAAGAAACCCACATATCTTCCTGAGATCCATGGCTGACTGACCCTGGCATATGCAGCTAACTTAGATGCGTCAGATATACCATAAAGGGTGATTCACGGCTCCGTTTCTAAGCACAGTTCTTCACTCTGATACGGGGAGCTGACAAGAGATAATGCTCTGAGATCAGCCAGAAGATTGTTACGAAAAAGGAGCAATGCAGAAGCAAGCACCAGGTGGCTGGAATGGTAAACAGGATGTGGGTGTTATTGGATTGTCTCGTGGGAAACTGGGACTGTCTGTAAAGTGCTCTGAGAGCCGGATGTTACCTCAGAGCAGCACATGACCCTGTACTGGAAGTACATGGGTGGAGTTTATTCTCTCTCTGCATTGGGAATCAAAGGGTACAGACATGTTTTCTCTGTACTGCTGAAAGACAGAAATAAAGACATGTAGATACATTTCTGTCTGTCTCTTTCCCCCCCCCTGGAGATGGGAGGGGGAGGAGTGGTGTGTTCTCCTTCACGTTGAGGAGAATCGCCGAAGAGACCTCCCTTGATCTTGCCGGCAGGCGCTGGCAGGGGAGGTAAACAAGGATTCAAGCCGGGCACCTGGAGGGTGGCCAAATTCCTCTGGACTAAGAGAAGAGCTGGAGGCTCTTCTGGCTTGAATCCCGACAACTGGTAGCAGACCGATGGTTATCTGATCTATGAGAATCTGCATGAGAGGTGAGAGGTCGATGAATCGTTGCCATCCTCTGCACCTAAGGAGATAAAGAAAAGCGTCTGCCTGCAGCCAGAAGCTGAACAGAGAACAGACAGCTGGACACCGAGAGGAGTGTGTTTCAAGGCAACGGAGCCCCAAAAAAGGTATGCTGCATTTTGGGGGAGAGAGAATGAACGCAGAAAGATTTATTTCTGGTTCACAAGAGCGGCGTTTGAAAAACAAGCTCTGAAGGCAAGCTTGCATACCAGGAATTCCTGTGGTGAGATAAGGAGTTCCGTCCTGAGCAGGTTGCTAGGCAACGTCTGCCAGTTACTGAGTGGCCTAAAAAGAGCCTGGGAAATCGAAAGTGTATCTGCGCAGCTGTGCAAGGGTTTTGAAAAAACAGCCCAAAGGCAAGCCTGCTAGTGAAGCAGTAAACAGAGACTTTTGGAGTTTACTGGCTTGAAAAGTGAAAGCTGGCTTGAGATTGACTGTAAAGCTGACCCTTGGATTCAGCATGGATGCCAAGAAGGGGGGAGTGCCCCTGAATGCCGTGGTTCTAGATGAACACAGCCGGCATGCTGCACTGGAAGAAAAGGACAGGGGGAGGGAGGAACGGAGTTCTAATTCCCCCACCGATGAGGCTACTGGAAAGGATGCTGTAGCTTTGAATGTTGTCCAGTGTTACAGTTGTGGACAGGCTGGGCATCTTCAGCGGAGCTGTAAGAAGCCACGTCAGCCAAAAGGAGCGAAGAGCCGCTCAGCAAAGCCTGAGGCGTCAGGCAAAGGTCATACCAAGACTATGGTGGAACCTGCAAAGGCTTTGATGGTGAAAGGAACCACGCCAGATGTTGGGAACGCGTTTATTATCGACACTGCAGCGACGGTTCATATGTCCCCACACAGAGGACTCTTTTCAACGTTTAAGAAGCAAAGCTTCACTGTGACACAGGCCAATGGTCAGGAGCTAGAAGCGGCCGGCGTGGGAACTGTCTATCTTAAGAGTCTGGACTTGACAATCAACAATGTTTACTTGGTTCCTGAATTAAAGTTCAATCTGCTGAGTGTTTCGCAGATTGCAAAGAAAGGACTGAAACTGTCCTACGATGCTGAGAGCTGCAAGATCTACAAAGATGGAGAGTTATTTCTTTCAGCCAGGGAGAAGGATGGACTTTATTTGTTGACTTTTGCACAAAGTGATTACATGGAATGTAATTCATCTGTGTCTAACCTAGTTTCTCTTGCAGGTGTGAGCAAGAAGAAGACCGGAGTCAACAGAGCATTTCAGCGGGTGTATGCTGATGTGATTGGTCCTCTAGAACCATCTAGAGGCAATGCAAGATACTATCTTGTGTGTGTGGATCATTTCTCTAACTATGTCTGGGTTTATGTGTTGAGAAAGCCAAAGGAAGCCTTAGAGAGGTTTCAGGAGTTTTGTGACAAAGTTAAGAGTATGCATGATGCTAACATTGATTGTCTATGAGAAGCAGATGAGAAGCAGATTTTTCTTTTACAGGATTTCCAAAGGTTCCTGCAGAAGAAGGGGATCAGACACAAGGTTTCTGTTTCAGCGGAAGCGTGGAACAGGGGTGTCTGTGTACGGGTGAACAGAGAATTGCAAAAGGGGATGGAAGCGCAATTGCTAAGTTCACATCTGCCACATGAGTACTGGGCCGAGTCTCTGATGTCGTTCTGTTATACGAAAGTGAGAAAGGTTTCAAAAGAGTTGGGAAGTTCTCCTTTTGAGAAACTGTTCCACAGAAAACCTTCTGTTGCCCATTTCAAGGTTTTTGGGTCTCATGTGAGAACAGAAGCTCCAGGTGGAGTAAAGAATGCCAGAGGCATTTTTGTGGGGTATGAAAAGGGTCTCTACAGAGTAATTTTGTCTGAATCTGGTCAGGTGATTCTCACAAAATTTCTAGAGAGTGCTCCTGAACAGGAGAGAGTGATAGTACACACATTTCCCACTGATGACGATTCAGATGATGATGATTTCACTGATTTCAGCTGTACAGAAAGTGATGACACTGATAGCTCGGAGAGCTCAGTTGTCACAGTCATTGAGAGGAAGTCTCACACAATAGATAGGCCTTCACAACTGAAGGATGAACCACTGTTTACCATTGGAACTAGTTCTCCAAAGAGTCCAGACATGTTTTCTCTGTACTGCTGAAAGACAGAAATAAAGACATGTAGATACATTTCTGTCTGTCTCTTTCCCCCCCCTGGAGATGGGAGGGGGAGGAGTGGTGTGTTCTCCTTCACGTTGAGGAGAATCGCCGAAGAGACCTCCCTTGATCTTGCCGGCAGGCGCTGGCAGGGGAGGTAAACAAGGATTCAAGCCGGGCACCTGGAGGGTGGCCAAATTCCTCTGGACTAAGAGAAGAGCTGGAGGCTCTTCTGGCTTGAATCCCGACAAAGATAAAGTGCCATAAAGAGAGATAATGCCCACTAGGAATCCAGCACACATGTGCTTCTCAGCCAGCATAGAAACATAGGATGCAGGAGTGTTTTGGGGGGGTGTAATAAGGCAGCAATTTCTATTTTGACCTGTATTCACCATAAGCAGTGCTGTTTCCATTCCACTTCAGATCAGTTTCCACCAAATACGTTATATGCCATATTTCTGTGTAATTGACTTCCGGTCAGCGCCAGCGCTTAATGGCGGATTTCTCCCGGAGCTCCCGAGGGAGATCTGCTTCGTGGGTTCGGGTCCTGCAGCTACGGCGGAGCGGGGACCCTTAAAAATCACAGGCGCGAAGCCTGTGAACCGGAGACCCGGCGGGCACCTTTGCGCCCCCCCGACGCTGGGAAGGAGCCTTTTTAAAGGCTACGGAACAGCTGAGGGTGTGTGGAGCGGTGCTGAGAGTCGCTTTCACCCAGCCTACGAAGTGAAGCCGCGTCGCCATTAGCGGAGAGCGCTGATTTCTTCCTGAGAATTGGACTAATAAGAAACAACTTTCCGTGAGTAGGATTAAACTTTAAAGATTAATTGGACGCTAAAATTAAAGAAATCGGGCACCGAGACGGACAAGCACTAAAAAGGAAGTCTGCTTTCCGTTCTGCAGTAAGATTAAAGCAAAAGACATTTAAGCTGTAACCCTTGAAAGGAGACTGGTGGGAGTTAAGGAATCCACCGTTAAAGAAAAAAGAACTCCCTCCCCCGAAGGCAGGAGAGGGGGGGAAGAAAACCTTACAGTACCTTCCTGCCTTTTTAAAAAAAGAATTTGGACTGTTTACCGCTGCTCTTAAACCCGGGATCGGACTGCCGGAGAAAAGAAAACCGGCTAAGGACTGCTGTTATATGAAGGTAAAAAAGTAACTGAGTTATTGACTTTGGTTACTCTCAACTTAGAAACATCCTACTTTGTTGCACTGTAAAGTCTTATGCAGGATACTATTGCTTTGGATCTTTTAAAAACTATTTGAAAGGGACTTTGAGGACTCGGAGGGCTTTTGTTTCTCTCTTTTTAGTAAAGTGTGGGACTGGTTTGAAGACAAGAATCTGCTTTGCGCCCTCTAGAGGATTTGTGAATAGTTTCAGCAACAAGTGGACTTCAAAATTTTAGAACTTTTGTCTGACAGCATAAGAGTGTGGGAATGACCTTGACTGAAAGATTTTGTTATGGCAGATGGTAAAGAGAAAGAGGATACACAGGAAACAACTTTGAGATCTGGCAGACAATACAAAATTGATCTTTCTAAGCAAAGAAGGGCTTCTGTATCAGGAGCTTCTGGAACTGCAGCTGTCCCAAAGACAAAAGTGAAAACTATGCTTTCAGAAGAAGCACTTGCTAAAGCACTGGGGAAAATAAATGACTCTTTGGAGGAACTAAAAAAGCAAGGAGCAGAAACTAAAGTACAAGTTGCTGAAACAAATAAGAAAATCGAAGAAATTTCGGGGGAAATTGACTTAAATACAAAAAGTATAACTGACGTTGGAAATAAAGTGAACTCTAATGCAGAAGCAATCGGAAAAATATTGGAGGAATCATCTACTACACGACAGATAGCTGAGGATGCTAAAGAAATTGCAACTGCTGCTGAGGGAAAGTTTCCACCGGTGTTCAAGAAACTAGATGAGCATGATTTGGCACTGTCTATGCTGGAGATGCAACGGAAGGAGAGGAACTTAAGGATCAGACTTGTGCCGGAAAAGGAAGGAAATAACTTGGTGGACTTTTTGACAAAAGAATTTTCTGACTTTTGGAAGCAGGAGCTGGACAAGGAAGAATTTAAGATAGAGAGTGCATTCAGACTGGGAACAAGGCAGAGGAAGAACAGAGCGAGAGATTGTTTAATAACTTTGAGATCAAAGGAGGAGAGAGATAAAATACTGAACTTGCATTACCAAAGAACCCTTCAGATTGAAGACTTTCATATTGAGATCTTTAAAGACATTCCCAAACATATTCTAGACGCAAGAGGCCTTTATAAGGACTTGGTGATACTGCTGAAAAGGAACTACATACCATTCAGGTGGGAATTTCCTCAAGGCTTGTCTTTTAAATATAAGGGGAAGAAAAGAAGAATAAAGACAGTGAGTGATAAAGACAAGTTCTTAGGAGAACACGAAGAAGACCTACAGAAGGAAGTGTTTCCGGGACAAGGGCTACATCCTTCAAGCAAGGGACCATTAGACACGGGTACGGAACCACCGACAGAAGAGGAACAACGATCAGGAGCTGTAGGAGGAAAGAGTAAATAGCCCCATCATGGCTTTGCAACTTCTAACCTGGAACTGTAATGGCCTAAATTTCCCCAGAAGAAGAAAAAATATATTCCATGCTTTAAAAAAAGACCAATTGGACTTGATTTGTTTACAAGAGACGCACGTGACAAGAGCACATAGAAAATTACTTATAAATAAAAGATTGGGACAAGAATTTATATCTTCAGATAGAGTAAAAAAGAGAGGAGTGGTGATTTATGCAAAGGAAAGATTGCAGCCGAAACTAATCTTTAAAGATGATCAAGGAAGATATTTGGCAATTGAAATTCAATCTCAAGGAGAAAAGTTTTTGATAGTGGGAATTTATGCACCAAATGAGGGGAAAGCTGAGTTTTTTAAGAAGTTGCATGAGACGTTGATGGACTACATGGATTACAATTTAATTATGATGGGAGACATGAATGGAGTAGTTTCGACAAATATGGACAAATCACAAAGACAGGTAGTTACAAAAGACGGAAGACTACCAAAAACCTTTTTTGAAATGACTGACAATATGGACTTGATTGACATTTGGAGAACAAAACACCCATTAGAAAGAGAGGGAACTTTCTTTTCTGAAGCCAAAATGACATGGACTAGGATCGACCAAATTTGGGTTACTAGCGGAATGGCATCGAATATAAAGAAAGTGGAAATCTGCCCAAAAACCTTCTCCGACCATAATGCAGTAAAGATGGTGATGAAGCAAAGAACAACTGGCTCCTTCAGATGGAGAATGAATGACACCTTATTTGGAGATGAGGAGATTTGCAAGAAGGCCCAAAAAACTTTGAAAGACTATTTTGAAATCAACTTGAGGACTAAAGTAGAAAAAAGAATAATATGGGACGCAAGTAAAGCCGTGATGAGAGGTTTTTTGATACAACAAAATGCACTAAAGAAAAGAAGTCAAAATGAGAGGAAAGAGAAAATTTTGGAAAAGATAAAAGAAGGGGAAAGGAAATTAAGATTGAAACCAAAATCGCAAGAGATTCTAAGAGAAATTAAATTATATCAAACACAGTTTATGGAACTGATGAATCAAGAAATAGAATGGAAAATTAAACAAATGAGACAAAAGACTTTTGAATCCGCAGATAAATGTGGCAAGCTATTGGCTTGGCAAATAAAGAAGAGACAAAAACTCAACACGGTAACAAATTTAGAAGTGGATGGAAAGAATATATTTAACCCAGTGGAGATTAGGAATTGTTTTCAGAGCTACTTTAGACAACTGTATACACAAGGGCCGCAGAAAGAAATGGACATAGAACAATTCCTCGAGAAAAATGGGCTGAAAAAGATTTCTCAGGAAAGTAAGAGAATTTTGAATCAGGAAATATCAGAACAAGAAATAGAAGGTGCCATCCAAAGTATGACGTTGGGCAAATCTCCCGGACCGGACGGACTGACTTCCAAATACTACAAAGTTTTGAAGGAAGGGTTATTACAACCTTTGAGGGAAGTCTGTAATGGAATTATGGAGGGGAGAAGGGCACCAGATACGTGGAGGGAGGCCTACATCACACTTATACCAAAGACAGAGACTGAAAAGACCCAACTTAAGAACTACCGACCCATCTCGCTATTAAATGTGGATTATAAAATCTTTGCTGATATTTTAGCAAAGAGACTGAAAAGAGTTTTGATGGAGGAGATTCACAGAGACCAAGCGGGCTTTCTCCCGAAAAGGCACTTGTCGGATAACGTAAGGAATATAATTGACATTTTGGAAAAGTTGGAAGTGAATATAAATACTAAGGCAGTTTTGATATTCGTGGACGCTGAGAAAGCCTTTGACAATATATCTTGGAGTTTTATGCTGAAGAACCTCCGGGGGATGGGGGTAGGCCAAGGGTTTGAAAATGGTATAGGTGCAATATATTCTGAACAGAAAGCAAAATTAATTGTAAATAATGTGGTTACAGAAGAGTTCAAGATTGAAAAAGGGACACGTCAGGGGTGCCCTATCTCCCCACTACTTTTTATATCGGTCCTGGAGGTTTTGCTAAATATGATTAGGAAGGACCAGTTGGTTAAAGGGGTTCAGGTCGGAGTTAAACAATATAAATTGAGAGCATTTGCAGATGACCTGGTACTTACATTACAAGAGCCAGAAGCTAGCACGAAAAGAGTTTTGGAAATAATTCAAGAGTTTGGTCAAGTGGCAGGATTCAAATTGAATAAGTCAAAGACTAAGGTATTGGAGAAAAATCTAACACTGTTTGAAAAAGAAAGGTTTCAGAATGTGACAGGGTTGACTGTGGTTAAAAAAGTGAAATATTTGGGGATAAATATGACAGCTAAGAATGTGAATTTATTTAAAGATAACTATGAAAAAACTTGGATAGAAGTGAAAAAAGATTTGGAGATTTGGTCAAATTTGAAGCTTTCCTTGTTAGGTCGAATTGCAGTTATAAAAATGAATGTATTGCCAAGAATGTTGTTTCTGTTCCAAGCATTGCAAATAATGGATAAGACGGATTGTTTCAAGAAGTGGCAAAAAGATATATCTAAATTTGTCTGGCAGGGCAAGAAGCCCAGAATAAAATTTAAGATACTAACGGATGCAAAGGAAAGGGGGGGATTTGCCCTGCCAGACTTTAAACTTTATTATGAAGCGGCAGCTTTCTGCTGGCTAAGAGATTGGCTACTTCTTGAAAATACAGATATCCTGGATTTAGAAGGTTTTAATAATATCTTTGGGTGGCATGCATATTTGTGGTATGACAAGGTTAAAGCACACAAAGGTTTTAAAAACCATATTGTCAGAAAAGCACTACTAAATGTCTGGACTAGATATAAAGATCTGTTGGAAAACAAAACCCCAAGGTGGTTGTCGCCAATGGAAGCTAAGGCAGTTAAAAAGTTAAATATGGAGTCTAAATGGCCAAGATATTGGGAAATTCTGGAAAAGGAAGGGGACAGACTGAGATTGCAGAGTTTTGAGAAATTAAAAGGGAAAGTGAGAGATTGGCTGCACTATCATCAAATAAATGAAGTGTTTAAAATGGACAGTAAAATTGGCTTCCAGGTGGGAAAATCAAAATTGGAGACTGAACTGTTAGAATCCAGCACTAGAAATTTGTCAAAAATGTATAATTTGCTGCTGAAATGGAATACACAGGATGAAACGGTTAAATCAAGTATGATTAAATGGGCTCAGGACATTGGTCACAACATTATGTTTGCTGACTGGGAGAAGTTGTGGACCACCGGGATGAAATTTACGGCATGTAATGCCTTAAGAGAAAATATTATGAAGATGATCTATAGGTGGTACATAACCCCAGTCAAGCTTGCAAAGATTTACCATTTGCCTGACAATAAATGTTGGAAATGTAAGGAAAAGGAAGGTACATTCTTTCATCTCTGGTGGACGTGCCCGAAGATTAAGGCATTCTGGGAAATGATCTATAATGAACTGAAAAAGGTATTTAAATATACCTTCCCTAAGAAACCAGAGGCCTTTCTCTTGGGTATTGTCGGCCAAGGGGTGTTAAAGACGGATATAACTTTTTTTATGTATGCTACAACAGCAGCAAGAATACTCATTGCAAAGTACTGGAAGACACAAGATCTACCCACCCTGGAATAATGGCAGATGAAGGTGATTGACTACATGGGTCTGGCAGAGATGACGAGCAGAATCCGAAACCAGGGAAGAGAAGCAGCGGAAGAAGAATGGAAAAAATTTAAGGACTATTTAAAGAAATATTACAAAATTAATGAAAGTTAAAATGATGTTGGATTAGAAAATAAATGGTTACTATTAGTAATGGATAAGATAAGGAGAATAAGTAAGATCAAACTAAATTAAAATAAGGGAAGATTTGCTGAATAAATGATTAGAAATTGGAATACAGAAAAGGGAGGCATGAGGAAGTCGGAGAAGTAAGGTATAAGAAAACAAGATCTGAAATTGTACTTGTTTTTTTGTTTGTTTGTTGTGATTATTGTATTGTATTGTTATGTTTTTGTTGTTAAAAAAAAATCCTTTAATAAAAAAATTTATAAAAAAAACATATTTCTGTGTAATTGTTGTGGCTGATGCAAAAAACTGCATTGAACTCCATCTCCCCCCACCCCACCCCACCTCCATTGACTGTTCCTCACAAGGAACTCCTGTGTGGAGTTCAACTGATGGGCAGAGGAGGGGTTGCATCCTGCTGCCCTGGCTGCACACATGAGTTCCTTTGCTCAACCCTGCAGAAAGCATTCATTGCAATGGAAAGGAAATCTCAATATTTTTTAACATTGCTAGTGTTTACATATCGTTTGAAGGAGGGGTGTGTGGGTGTTATAAATAAATACCAATTGGTATTTGTTTGACCGATTTCCATTCCAGACCACAGACAAACATACAAACTGGAGCAATTTCCACTTCCATGACAAATTACAGTGGAATTCTCTGACATCCGTATAAGAGGAGAACTTAGGGCTCATCCAGAATTCCTTTTGTGACATGTTTCTAAACACAGGCCCAGGCTTTGACGCTCTGTGTCCAAGCTGTGTGTGTGTGTGTGTGTGTGTGTGTGTGTGTGTGTGAAGGCAGGGAAAGATCACGTAGGCATTAAAGCTGTGAAATGGGCTAAAAGTACATCAAAAAGAATTCAAAAGCTGAACAAAGAATGCTGTGCCAAAACTGATCCTTGGGCTAAGCACTGTTTGTCCTTGGACTTGCCTTAAGATTACATCATTTAAACCAGAGATGGGGGAATTGTGGCTTTCCATACTGTCACCAGCCCCTATGGCCAAAAGCCAGGGATCATTTGAGCTGTTGTCTCACAAGTCCACAAGTCCCTCACCTCTAATTTACATTAAAGAATTCCCATTAATTTGAAGAAAACCATACCACAGAATTATTACTGTCCTCAACACTGCTTCATAGCAGATTCCTGGCTCAGATATTTGTCCTTTGAACTGAATTCGCCAACCCATCATTTCGCACTTTGCTCCCAATGTTTGCCAACAGCCACTTACTGATAGCACTGAAGATAATAGGATAATTTGTCTCACAGTTTGCCAGCTCATCACAGCCATTGCACAGTCCTGGCTTGTCAAATGATGGTAACAGTTATGCAAACAACAAGATGTGGTCACTGTTGCAGGTTTTTGCAACCAGACAGATTAATTCGACTGACCAAGTCGGATGCTTAACTGCTGAGCTAAGGCCCTGCCCTGATTGCAAATAATGCCATGTTGCAATTTCTGATGCAGGCAGAAGTCAGGCAAGAAAGTGGCACACCAAGAAACTTCTACTACAAGAAAGACCTAGAAGACAAGCAGAACATCACTTGCTGGCATGTTTAACTCCCAGTTAAAGTGCATCATGAATGATCTACATCTTTCCCTAGGCTATGGCTCTTCCTTCTCATAGCCTGTGGGTGGTAAGGCCTCTACATGCTGACAGATAGCACCCCAAGCTAGGTTTGCCACCTTTGGTCGGGCAAAATAAAGGACAGGTTGGTGGTGGGGTTTGGGGGGCACACACAATCTCACAACATGAAATCCTTCCAATTTGTGGGGGGGGGGGTCCTTGCATTTGGCCTCTCGCCTCCCTCCTTACCTAGTCCTGCTCTTCCCCTTGACTGACGAGCAGGGGCCATGGCCAACTTAAGCCGCAGGTCCAGCCTCTCGCCCATGCTGGTGTCAGAAGAGACTTGAGCACAGAGGAGGAGAAGGAGGGAGGAGGAGAGACCGCAAACCCGCACCATGCTAAACTAGCGGGTGGCAGCTTAGGAGCGGGACCAGAGGGAAGGAAGGAGGGGACGAGGGCAGGAGAGCAGGTTGCTCCTTCCCCCTTCTCTCTATTGTTGCTCATGGCAATCCAGGCTCCTCCTGAGCTGTGCCAACAGCCATGCAACCGCCATTTTGAGCTCAAATATGAGAAAAAGGCATACTGTTTTATTGTTGTTAGCCGCCCTGAGCCCGGCTTCAGCTGGGGAGGGCGGGATATAAATAAAATTTATTATTATTATTATTATTATTATTATTATTATTATTATTATTATCCCATCCCATCTAAAGTCCAAATAGGACAGGAGACACTTTTGTCCAAAAGCGGTGCAATCCCATTTTTCCAAGGCGGGCGGCAACCATAGCATCTCCTCAGGAGCAACATATAGGCCATACCATATATATAAAGTGCAATGCTGCTCCAGGTAATCATGGGAACTGTAGTTTATCCTTCATAAAGCTACAATTCTCAGCACCCCAAACAAATTACTGTTCCTAGGATTCTTTGGCAAAAGTCATGTGCTGTAAATTTATCCTGTGTACACAGACTCAAAGACCAGATCCTGCAGCCAAGTCCCAGGTGCCAACTCTGTCCCCATGTCTACTCTGGCAGCACTATTAAAGGACCTAAAAAGGTCATTCACATTATCATGAGTTTATTAACCTGCTCGTCTTTTGATGGGTCGTATGCCAGCAATGCTCTTCCACTTGTGCATAGGACAAACAGGCCAGTCTCTATGCAAAAGAATAAATGGGCACAAATCTGACATCAGACATGCCAATGCTTAAAAAAAAAACCCACAACAACAACTGGTGGAGGAATATTCTAACGTCCCCTAATGTAAGAGAAGAACTTCAAACAGAAACTGCTTTAAGAAATTGCTGTATTGCAATTCACCAAGAGATTTAGTGCTGTCACCTGAGGCTTGAGCATAAGGCAACGGTAATTTATGAATAGCCACTGTTAATAATGCAATTGTCACCATCTATATACTTCCTGTATTTCTCCTCACCTCATGTATATGTACTTGTAACTCAGGATAACTATCCATGCATTTGAAAAAGTGCACTACAGTCCGCAAAACCTTGTGCTATAATAAATTTGTTAGTCTTTAAGGTGCCCCAAGACCCTCTAGAAATGGATGTTTATGGTGTTTTATTTGCAAAGTTGTTCTACCTATTTCAATGTGTTGTTGACCCTGAAGAACCTTGAGAAGGTGACCTAACCATCTGAAACACAGATGAATAAAACAAAAGAAGTTTACACTTGTGCAAATTACTACATATTTGTTGCAACTTGGCATCAAGACGTTAAAAGGTGTAATCTTACTCTAAATGGTTTTTTTAAAATATATATATATATATAATAATAATAGATTGCTTCTTGGGTGAAATTAAAATGGGAATTTGCCAACACAGGGGCACATGAAGAAAAAGAAGTGTGACTTATTGCAAGAACAAGTGTGATATGCATATAGATAATATAGTTTTGGCCTCTGTAGTATTAAGTATGTGCTATGTTGAAAGAGGATAGTGTTTTATTTATTATGGGTTTTTTTGGAGGGGAGCTTAGTATATTTAGCATGTTCTTCATAGATGTATTGAGCTGATATTCTTACGTAGCAAGAGTAAAAAACACATGTAAGGAATGAACTTGACAATGAGCTAGAAATCGTTCAAAGTTCTACCCCCAAATAAACTTAATAAACTGTTCGTATGGGAGTTACAGGAACAACTTTTGGGTGTAATTCAGATATTTTTGAACTAATTCAGTGAACTTCATTGAAGTGAACCAGTTCACTTCAAGCACTGCTTAAATCACACACACAAACATACACACAGTGTTATTAGTTGTGGAGGGGGAAAAGACAAAAGCTATGTATAGTTCTCTCTTTTTTTTACCCCTATGCAGCCAATAGCAGATTCTCCTGAGGGTGAAGAAGCCAGGGTATCCCCCACCCTCCTGCTGCGACCAGCTCCCCTTCTCACTTGTCTCCCAGGATCAGGAGAGGTATGAAATGAGAGGAGCAGAGACAGGCATGCCAGCATAGCCTCAGATTGCTTTGGAAAGACCTGGGAGAGGAGGAGACAGACATCTGTGAAAAGGCGGGGACCTTTAGTCTCAGCAACTACTTCATGGGGGCAAGATCTGAGTTGCTGTGCTCATTAGGCCTGACACTCCTGTGCAGATCCTGTTTTGTTAATAAGGATTTAACCCCAGCTTGCCCAGTGTGATTTACTGCTAGCGTGCTCCTGTCAGCATGCCAGAAGCCTCCCCTGTGGCCCTCATCCTGCATAAATGAGACTGAAGATCTCCATCTTTGAAAATCTTAAATTCAATAGTACGATCTTGGCTGTTATATAGCAAGGGGGAAAACCCAATGTTAAATCATTGTGCGTTTCTTTATTCCTCCCTTTCAGTGGTTCTAGATTAAATCCATTCAGCTTTGAAGCGGGCAGATGGGTTTTCTATCTTCCAGAACTGCAAACTCACTCTGTGTTCAGCAAATCAAGTTGTAATACGGTAGTTCTGCAGGAGCAGAGCAAGGCTTCTGCGGAGAGAACCTAGATGATAATTCTGTCACTGATATATGAGGCAGAACAGAAGGCGGCTCACTCTTGCGTTACACGACTTACATTCCTTTGCTGCTTGTGATGACAAAGAGAAGGTCTTACCTATCCTTGCTGCTGGTGCTAAATCAGAGCTGAACAGCACAGGACTTGTCATCGTTATAGCCTCAGCTAAACGCCAACTGAAAAGATGCCGTAAAAAAAGAGAGCCTGAAACAGCCATTCCTAGCCATTCTGGGCCTTTCACGTGTCCTTTGTATTGAGCCTTTGCCATGATTTGTGCTCGTGATGTTATTGGGGTGGTTATACGTGAACATGCTTTCAATATCATTTGCACCTGCAAAAGTTTCAGGGCAGTCATATTGCTTCATTTGCAATAGGGGCAGCCCTGTATCGGAAAGGCACTTTCCACTTATTTCTTCCCTATAGGCTGCATGCCTTAATTGCTTTTCTGCTGGCAAGCATACACCCCTGGTTTTGCTGGGGTGCGGGGAGCGGTAAGGTAGGAGGCTTAATTTCATTCCCTTGCCCTTAACCCAACACTTCCTCCTTTCAGACTGTGTACTCCACACATGCTGTTTTGTTTTCAGCTTTTGGGAGAACACCTGAGTTCGCAGATGTTTCGTTGGCCATAAGGGGTTGAATTTTCATGGATGAATTAATGCTGGAAGCCTCAACCAGTATTTTAATCGAACACTATCATCAATCTCACCAGACACCACGTAAAACAATGAGATCACTGATGGCTGCTTCATAAAATAAAGCCACAGTGACTTAGCAGTGCTCTGTGTTGTGGAGATTAAAAATCAAATAAATCACCTACTCCTTTCCCTGCCATTTTTTGACCCAAAATCTAGCACCTCAATGCTTATTCCATTTATTGCAGATTAACTGTTTTAAGGCATAAATTGCCTTGTATATTTGAAAATCTTCCAGAAACATACCATTATTCTTTCCCCTCTTGCTGTCTAATATTACTAGAATAAGAATCGTCTGTTCTGAACATGTCAATAAAAGACATGTTAATTCCATACACAAGGGTATTCATTAACGGGGGATGGTTCAGGTTTTGGTTGTCCAGCCTTAAAATAAACCTGTTTTAAAGTTCCTTATGGTTCCAATAGAAAGGGGCATCACTTTAGATTGCTGGCAGCCATCCAGTTTTCCTTTGAATGGTACCACAGCCAGCAAAAAAATGAAGCAGCAAAGTTCAGGCTACACTGATGTTATTTAATTTATGTGGACAATGCACTGGGAACATGAACCCGCAAAAGTATGTGAACCACTAAGGAGAGCGTTCCATTTCAAGCAACACTTACAAAGAGGAGATGGAATAAAATCTTGATGTGCTCTCTTTCTGAAGGGCTGCTTGAATTGGAGAATCCCGTGGGGGTTCCTCCAGACCAATGTTGGGCTTTTGCTGGTGTGTTCTGCAATGTGTCATTAAGACAAGATGGTCCACATATCTTTCTGCTTAGTTTTTTGCTCCATAATGCTTCCCTGATGCTGTCAGGAGGAGTGCTCTTGCAGTATAGCCCAGCGAAAGCAGGACAAAACACCCCATAACATCCATGGCATATAAAGTTACAGGATTTCAGGCAGAAGTTATAGGACAGGCACTGATTGGTAATGAAGCCATATGTCTGCCCTGAAACTTTTTCAGGCATGCGTAATATTGTAAACACGATTGCATATAGTTGCCCTGATTCCACCACGAGCACAGAACATTAAGGAGGGACCCCGGGAGTGGATTCATGGAGCAGCCCCTCAAATGGTACATTTTTCCAGTGCTCCCTGTTGGTAAAGGTGCATACGCTCCAACCTGTCTAGGCCCAAAACCCAGACATGCGTCTTCCGGGCCGTGCTCCCAGGCGAGTCACGTGACCTGCACGAGAGATTGGAGCCAGAAACACATCTTACACAAGGTTGCAGTCTTGTGCATTGTGGGGTGCCGTGCTGAGAATGCAGCACCCAGAAACAGGATGCCCAGATCTAATTGGGGCAGTTGAGGGGTATGCAGGTGCAGTTTTTAAAAGTTTTCATGTTTTGGGACCAGCCCTAACAAAGTATGTTGTTCTTAAGAAAACGCCATTATTCTCTTCTCTGCAACAGAATGAGAATCCACAGGTGGTTGCATTCAAAAGTATTTTTCATACCAATTTTTTCATTCAACATGTAAAATTAACCAGGTGTTGTTCTTCATTGTACCTCTCAGAAGAAAATACGTTGCAGTTCTATTGCCTCAGCTCTATTCTCTTTTACTTATACAGTAACCAACTGAATGATGATGATTAGAGGTCATTAGACTCCCACTTCTGAGGAGGACACACCCACATAGACCTTCTTACACTTCCAAATCATCGCTTGAAGTTTCCCTGGTGAAAGCGTTTCTCTTTGGACAGCATGAACTGGCAAGAGACCAACATTTATGTATTTATTTGCTTGTATCTTGAATTGTTTTGTATCCCAAATTTAGGAGCATATTCTTCCAAAGCTGCAAACATGATGAACTAAACAACATCTGATTTATAACCAATGTAAAAATACATTTTAAACTTTTTGAAACCGCTTAAAGTAGCCAGTTAAAAGACAGCCAGCACATAAACAGCGGTCAACACAGTGTAGTCAGAAAACACAATGTAGCACAGTAAAAGCAGCCTCACCAATTCCACAGTTATTAAAATCAGTCCATAATCAATTCATAATATGCATACAAGTGGCAAAGAGATGAGTCTTCAAATCTCATTAAAAAACTTATCCAATCTCCCTCAGGATCAAATTTCCACGAATGTGGTGCCAACATTGAGAAGGCCCCATTCCATATGTTTGCCAGCCAAATTGCTGTCACAGGTAGATACACAAGCTGTGTTTCTGAAGCAGGTCATTGTCATACACCAGAGTGGGTGTCCTCAAGGACTAGGATCCAAGTTACAGGAGATTAAAGACTTCACCAGAGTATTCACCATTGAGGACAGGTGCAGCACAGTACAAACAAACCAAGGTCCAGCTCGGAGAACCAGGCTATGTCCAAATGTGATCCAGAGACAAAGTCGGGCAACAGTCCAGAGTCACTATCACAAGGAGTTCAGGCAAGGTGTAACACAGCAAGGCAGGAAAAGCTAGAATCAGTAGTTAGGAGCCAAAGAACGGGGAGGCTGAGAACTATGTTGTTTCCAGAAACTGGAAAGCCTCAAGTAGAAGGCCTTCCAAATTACACGCCCTTGCCCCTGGCAGCAAAGGAGTACCAGAGAGTGACAAGCAGAGCTCCCACTGAAGAACAGATTGGTGAAACTGGGTCTGTAGACACACACTGCAAACACTCTAATGGGATGTGGCCCAAATCCAGGACATTTTCTTCCGGGTCCAAAACTTCACGAGTTACATGACCTGCCTGAGATTGTGGACCCAGGAAAAGTGCTTTTTCAGGCACGGCACCCAACAATGTGTGTTTTGGAGTACCCCACAAGATCACAGACCCCCCCCCAACCCGTATTTTTGGGGGTGAAATCTCGGCCCGAAATTGAGCAAGAGTCAGGCTCCCAAAATGGCCACCGTACTCTCACAGGAGAAAACAGAATGCAGGACATCTGGCTCACCCTCTGAGGACTCCATGGCTGGCACCAGGCCACAGCCAGACAATCATAAGACATGGGCAGGGTGGCAAGAGTGAAGGCATTTCTTCAAATAACCTGCTCCCAAGCCATTTAGGGCTTCAAAGATCATCTTCGGCGCTTTAAATTGGGCCCTGAGACACACTGTGGTAAGCATATCAATGTAATGTATGTCAGCCGCCTGGCACTAACATCTTTAAAAGCAGCTTCATAAGGAGTGCCTTGCTGTCACTAGTGCACAACCACTGCCCTTGTCAGACAGGGTCACAGTTGCATACCTGCCTCAACTCCTAAAAAACACATGGACCAAAATACCATGCACACCTGGAAAATGGGGAGGGGGAGGTCAGAAATGCTGGAACCACAACGCTGAAATTGGAGTCGTCTGGACATCTGCCCTTAGTCATCCCAGCTGTCAGAAATACCCAGCTGGTGAGAGGGGACGTGTCACAATGCCTAGACAGTCATGTTTCCTAAAAATGAAATGTCTAATAAGGCACCAATGTGTGACGCATGCACAGGAGCTTCTGAGGGTGACCTGGTACTTACCAGCGGCCAAACACATGCAAGTAAACGCAATCTCCTTCACCCAATAAATGCTTTTCAAGGCAGTTAGTTGCCCAGCTCTGCAGTTGCAATCTGTGCTTTCCAAAGTGTCCAGCATTCTCAGTTCTCTGGTTATTGTTTTGCAGCCTTTAGGGGCGTACATCTCTTCTAAATAAAGACCACTTGTCACCACAGAGTCAGGTGTTCAGTAATGTACCGGAATAAGACTGTGGGGAATTCTGCCATGAATATAGAGACTGCCAGATCAAGCTTGCATTTTGCTAGAGCCAAAAGATTAGAGGCAAAATAAAAAAGCAGAAACCATTGTTTGTCTTCACACTGGTCAGAAGTATAAGACTGGAGAGCTTGCAAAGACTATTTGATCAGTGTTCAATATCTTCTGTATCATGGCTATTCCTGCAACTAAAATGTGGGAATGACTATATGTCCCTAATTTCTTTCCATTGACCTGTCATTCCACTGAGACCCTGGTTTCACTCTCCCTGCCTTCAGTTAAGCATAACTGAGGTCTCCAACATTAATTCCAAAATCTGCATATGCTCCCCAGTACTGTACTTGCTCCTGCTATTACTTCTTTAAAATAATAATTAAAAAATGCACCCAAGTGCATCCTTGCTCTAATGGCATGTTTCCTGCATAGTGCTCCCGTACATCAATTGCTCTTGCCCCACAATAATGCAAAATTGAAACAGGGGAAAGCAAACAGAATGTATTTCCTCCACTCTGATTCTGAAAACAAGAATCCAGGGTAGGAGAGCGGGGAGAAATTATTGTTACCACTCTGTGAAAAACAACTGGGGAATACAACTGGAACCCCCAAATCCAGACAGAAATTTGAACAGAGAGAATTTCAAAACCATCCCTACTAAAATGTTCTTAATACATAATTGGGGAAGCCATCAGAAGTTTATCAACCTTTGATGAAGACAAATGGAGGTGTTGCTATATCTCTCACTTTGGCAGGTGTATGTCTTTATGCTTGAAGGGACTGATATGCACTGTTGCATTGTCACAGAAAATTGATGCTGGGAGTAGCCTGAAAGTTGTCAAGGCAGCCCAAAAAGCTCTCTCCATTGCTTCTGAAGCGCAATTCCACAAACTGCCCACACCTTAAGGCTGCTTCATACAACACATGTTTCCTACACAGAGCGTAGCTGTCAACGTTTCCCTTTTTTTAAGGGAAATTCCCTTATTCCGAATAGGATTCCTCGCAAGAAAAGGGAAAAGTTGACAGCTATGACACAGAGAGACATGGCAAAGCAGCCCTTCGCTCACAGGAACACAGGAAGCATGCGCTGAAGCAAAGGTCTCCTTCACACATCCCAGAGGTCAGGAAATGTACTTTGCACAAATAAGCCTTTAGGCATGTGCGGTTATTTAGGGGGCTACTCCCCAATGGTCCATGGGGTGGATTTGCAAGAGGGTACGTTTGGGTGTGACTGGAAAGAGCAGGACAACAGGTAAGTGTGGCTAAGCTCTTAGTCATTCGTTCATCCTGCACTTTTCAGTGCATTTCCTGCTAAAAAGTGTGTGTGTCTTTATTGTGCTACTAAGGTAAAGGTAAAGGGACCCCTGAGCATTAGGTCCAGTCGTGACCGACTCTGGGGTTGCGGCGCTCATCTCGCTTTATTGGCTGAGGGAGCCAGCGTACAGCTTCCGGGTCATGTGGCCAGCATGACTAAGCTGCTTCTGGCGAACCAGAGCAGTGCGCGGAAACGCCGTTTACCTTCCTGCTGGAGCGGTACCTATTTATCTACTTGCACTTTGACATGCTTTCGAACTGCTAGGTTGGCAGGAGCAGGGACAGAGCAACGGGAGCTCACCCCATCGCGGGGATTCGAACCGCTGACCTTCTGATCGGCAAGTCCTAGGCTCTGTGGTTTAACCCACAGCGCCACCCACGTCCCTTAATGTGCTACTAAGATCCCTTTAATCCACTTTAAATGCACACGACCAGAATTTCTGTGTGCCCTTGAATCTCTCCCACAAATAATAATAATAATAATAATAAATTTTATTTATATCCCGCCCTCCCCAGCCGAAGCCGGGCTCAGGGCGGCTAACAACACTAAAACAGTGCAACATTATAAAAAACATTATAAAAATTAATTAAAATAAAAATTGATGGCAACCATAAACTAAAGTTTTGTAAAGATTGCCAAAGGAGGGAGTCAAGCTGCGCCCTGACCAAAGGCCTGGTGGAACAGCTCTGTCTTGCAGGCCCTGCGGAAAGATGTCAAGTCCTGCAGGGCCCTTGTCTCTTGCGACAGAGCGTTCCACCAGGTTGGAGCCACAGCCGAAAAAGCTCTGGCTCTAGTTGACAAAAATGCTGACAGTCTAGAGGCACCCAGGTGTTTGCAGAATGAAGGCTTCCAGTTCTCTCCTCTCTACAGTCAGGATGCTGTATTCTAAGCCAACTGAGGTTTCCAAGAGCTTCACAAAGGTTATATACACATTACTGGCTTGAAATGCAACCAGGCCGTTCTTTTTCTCAGTTCAGATTAAGTTGGTTTGGATGAAAATGCATTAAAATGCAGTATTTCGTAAGACAGGGTTGCGGCTAATGTTGTGCGCACGCCTCTTCCCAAGCTTGCAGTGGGCACACACAGGTTGCCAGTTGAACAGGAATGTGTGCACAGCTGAAGGCGGCTCAGTGTTGAGCGGAGGAGCCTCACAATAGAAACGTAACCCTGAGAGAAGGTTACAAAAGAACCAGCACACTCATATTACGCAAAAACATTTCATCGCATGGAAAGGTACTTAATGATCTTACAATGCTCTCTTCCATTACAGGGAGTTCCTAGGCATTTTTGCAAACCATATGTGAAGATCACTTTATTAAGCTGTTTAACAGCATCTTGCAGAGTTTCTAAACCTTTAGCATCGCAAAGGAAGAGCAGCTTGCCTGATAATTGCAGGGAATTTGAAGAATGCTGGAGACATCTGGTCAGGACACAAAGATTAAGCAGCCTTCATTCTTCAGAAAAGTATTTTGGAATTAATCGGGATCAAAAAGGGGAAGGGAGGAGGTCTGCTTCACATTCTATTGAGAAGACAGTTCCAGGGCTTCAATAATATATTTGGTTTGAGCTGAAGGCAAAGTTGGGATGATGCAGTTGCACCGGTGAGGCTGCCAGATTGGTGGCAGTGGTCCAACCTGGTCCAATCAAACGTTCGGGAGCTCATCACTGCTCCATCTCCATACAGGTAGCCCTGCCTCAACACATGTGTCACTACTGTTGTAACAGTGGGCCTGGTATGTCTCACATATGTTGAAAAGGAGTCCTTTGTTTTTATGATTTCAAGTTATGCCTACTCATGTAGGCAAGTGGAGTTTTGAAGTATAAAATATAGATTGACCCATGATAACATATTTGCACTCTACAGCTAAATCCATGCAGAAATATTAGGATTTATTATTATTATTATTAGAATTTATATACCACCCTATACCCGAAGGTCTCAGGGCGGTTCAGATAAAAATCAGGGTGGTTCACATAAAATAGGATTTGTCTCCTATCCATGACTTGTTCAATGACTATTTAGGTAATTCACTTGTTTATAAAATAAACTAGAAAAAATGCCCACAAAAATTAGGATAAGGCAAGCAGAACAGAACTCCTGTCCCTTTCTCCTTCACGGAACCTATCTCCTACTTCCCAAGTCACCTTCTGGGGTCAGAAACTCAGGCCTTCAGGAATATGCGCACAGGAAGTTTCATGTGACTAAGAGATTTAAGTTTTAACTGCCTTGCTATTGCTAAATTTTAACTGCCAAGAGCAATAAACCAGTTGTTTCAAACCAACAGGCATTCAGATCTAGAGATTGGGGGTTTGTCCATAGCAAGACATGACCAATAAGTCTAGCCTTTCAAGACACACACACACAAACACACACAAATGGCTCTGGCATGTACCATAAGCCCATTTGGGGTGTCAGGGAGTTAAATTGTTGAAATCTCATTTTAAATCACGGTTGCAGAAAGGGCAAATGTCTACCCTTAACTATTGCACGCGGGGAATCCACGCCTGCTCTGTCATTGCCTAAAATAGTATACTCAGGACAGAGCAGACAACTGTAAAAATCCAGAGCAATAACTGCTGGTGGACAATCAATAAAGAGGCTGCTTCATGTCATTTTAAATGCCTTAGTTGCTGATAAAAAGACAGCTCACACTCTGAGTATTTAGCAGCCTTTAAAAGCTTGCTTCCCTTTTCAAAGACTGTGATACAGGAGCCTCTATTGGAGGAAGGGCAGGGTATAAATTTAATAAAATATAATAAATAAATATGTTTCTGAAATCACACCCAAACCCCTGAGTAGACTGCGGCTCCCATGAAATTCCATGCAACACAACAGTTTTCATGATTTGCTGGCATTTATAAAACTCAGAGTGTTCCCTTTTGGGTACAGTGCTAATTCTCTAAGAGGCAAAAAGCTTACAATTCATTCATGAGGCCTCATGCAGGAGACAGCCAATGTGGTGTCTTACTACAATTCCCATCATTCCTAAACCCTGGCCATATTGGCTGCTGGTGACTCGAGTTGTTGTCCAACAGTGTCTAGAGGGCACTATGGTCCCATGAATTGTTGAAGGGAAGGTGGTCACTGTTTTGCACTGACCATTGGTCAGGGGTAGGCCATGGGCCACAGTTTGAGGTGACCAATGAACCACGATCCATGCAGCAAGTCAGGGCAGAAGAGAAGGTCAGGAACCAAACACAAACCAGGAGACAAGCTCAATAACCCATAGCCAAAGTGTAGCATTCTGGGGAATCCCTAAAGAATGGGACCCCCAGATTCAAACTCTGAAGGAAATAATCCCCATAGGGACTTATGAGCATTGCATGCAGTGCTTGGCTTAACCAGCTTTACACACTTGAAAATTTGAGGCTACTAAATCATGAACAGAAGCCAGTCCAGCTCAAGACATTTTGCTGCCTGAGGCAAAAGACAAGATGGCACCTCCCATTTCACATTCAAAAGCCAAATGGACTGGATTTACTTTCTACACTGACAGTTTCTTCTACAACACCTGAGGGAAGCCGGCTAATTACAGGGACATGGCATACAGTATACTACAGGCATGCACAGTTCTGTCCTCCAGCAGAAGGGTATGGCCAGAAGGCTTAAGAGAGTTCCTCCAGCATTTGATACCTGAAGCAATTACCCCTTTGCCTAACGGTAGGGCCAGCCCTGAACAGAAAGGCAAACCAAAGGAAATTGGAACACACTAGAACACAAGCAAGGTTTAACTAGAACAGGAAGTCCTCTTGGACATCAAATCCCTGTAAGCTTTAAATATCAGCTACACTGGGTAGGTGGCGGAGGCATTGGAAGGATCTGGACCATGACATATTAACCCTTTCTTCATTTCCACCTAGGTGACGAGGTTTTAAGGCTGGTTACCATCTTCTCCAGGGACGCTGGTGGTGCTGTGGTCTAAACCACGAGCCTAGGGCTTGCCAATCAGAAGGTTGGTGGTTTGAATCCCCGCGATGGGGTGAGCTCCCATTACTTGGTCCCTGCTCCTGCCAACCTAGCAATTCGAAAGCACGTCAAAGTGCAAGTAGATAAATAGGTACCATTCCGGTGGGAAGGTAAACAGCGTTTCCGTGCGTTGTTCTGGTTCGCCAGAAGTGGCTTAGTCATGCTGGCCACATGACCCGGAAGCTGTACGCCGGCTCCCTCGGCCAGATGGGCGCCACAACCCCAGAGTTGTCCGCGACTGGACCTAACAGTCAAGGGTCCCTTTACCTTTACCTTACCATCTTCTCCGTTGGAAGTTGGAAGAGTGACTCTCTCTTTCACTTCTTCATTCAGCTCTGTTTTGCCCAGATATAATGCGTAGGTGTGCTTTCTCTCTTTCTGCCTCTCTAATGGGGCAGGTGGGTGGGAGCTGACCTGGGAGAAGGGGGAGAAAAGTGACAAGAAAGGGTGGCACCCAGAACACACTCTCAGAAATCCAAATGCGGCCACAGGCATAGAAAGGTTGGTGACACCTGGGTTAGGAGGAGAGAGAGAGTGACTGGCTGAAGGTAAGTCAATAACTTCTGAGGCGGCCACAGGGATTTGAACCAAAGATTCCCAGCGCCATGCCCAACAATCTAACTAGTTTCATATATTCGTTAACAAAAATGTTTCTTCAGTTAATCGCCATGTTTGTTGCTGAGGTAAACAAAAAGTGGTGCAGGCGGGTGGAGGAAGAGAGCAACACACAAAAGGGTATTCTTAGAAAGTTTTCTGAGGAGAGGAAAGGTGGAGAGATGAGAGAGGGAAGCAGAGAGCACCATCATGCTAAATTAGCTTCTGCATTCACTGATCCAAGACGACATATACCCCAAAGGGACTGAAAAGAGGAGATGAGCAGACTTGGCGGGCAGCTTCTTCGTAAAAAAAACAAACCAAAAAAACCCAGAGAGACACAGTGACCTCATTTCTGCCATAAAGAATGCTGCCTCGAATCTTGCCGCACAAAACAAAGACAGCCGACCTTGAGTATCCAAAGGTCGTGGTTCATATTGCCTTCGCAGAACACCAGCAAGAAAACCTCGATTTTATTCCCTGTCAAATGGGAACTCGGAAAACTTCCCTCCGCAACAAATGTAATTCATTCTGAAAGACCATATGCCAGTGTTCCCTGGCTGAGAACAGGCTCTCTTGTTCATGTCTGGGTAACAAATGCTGGAATTCTCAACAATGGATAGATATTTCCCAAGAGGATGTGCCCTGATTTGCTTGACCTTAGTGCATTCATAAAATGCAAGACGGAGAGGACCCAACATGGGTATACAGGAAGCAGAGACGAAACCCATAGTTCACAATGCACATCTATTAACCTATATAGAGAAAGTGTGCAAATCACAGCACCACATGAAAAAGGGCACACTTTCCCCAACGTGGCTAAAACCCCAGCCCTGCTAATAATTCCAGTGCACTTTCTTATTGCAAAAAGAGGGTAAAAAAACGAAAATTCCCAGGAGGAAAAATCAATGACACAGAAAGACTGGTCATGAAGGAAGGCAAGTTGGGTCATGAAAATCATGAGTCCAGACACCAGCTTGCAAAATCTTGTGGCTGACAGATCTAGGAATTCTTCTCAGCTATTTCTGCTATTTCCTATATATGTTATGGCACTTTTTTGCATATTGCCCCCCATTGAGATATGGGACATGTTTTTAAATCACCTTCTTTGGGAATATGGTAAGAAGAAGAAGAGGAGGAGGAGGAGGAGGAGGAGGAGGAGTTTGGATTTGATATCCCGCTTTATCACTACCCTAAGGAGTCTCAATGTCTGTCTCAAAGTCTATGGAAGTGAGAGCTGGACCATAAAGAAGGCTGATCGCCGAAGAATTGATGCTTTTGAATTATGGTGCTGGAGGAGACTCTTGAGAGTCCCATGGACTGCAAGAAGATCAAACCTCTCCATTCTGAAGGAAATCAGCCCTGAGTGCTCACTGGAAGGACAGATTGTGAAGCTGAGGCTCCAGTACTTTGGCCACCTCATGAGAAGAGAAGACTCCCTGGAGAAGACCCTGATGTTGGGAAAGATGGAGGGCACAAGGAGAAGGGGGCGACAGAGGACGAGATGGTTGGATAGTGTTTTCGAGGTTACCAGCATGAGTTTGACCAAACTGTGGGAGGCAGTGGAGGACAGAGGTGCCTGGCGTTCTCTGGTCCATGGGGTCACAAAGAGTCGGACACGACTAAACGACTAAACAGCAACAACAAGGAGTCTCAAAGCGACTAACAATCTCCTTTCCCTTCCTCCCCCACAACAAACACTCTGTGAGGTGAGTGGGGCTGAGAGACTTCAGAGAAGTGTGACTAGCCCAAGGTCACCCAGCAGCTGCATGTGGAGGAATGGGGAATCGAACCCAGTTCACCAGATTACGAGTCCACTGCTCTTAGCCACTACACCACACCAGCTCTCCTACACCACAGCGGGAAGCTGCTTTATATCTGACCAGACCACCATCTAGCTTAGTATTGCCTACTTTGACTGGCAGAAGCTCTCCAGGGTTTTAGCCAAGGATTTGTTCACCAGCTACCAAAGACTGAACCTGGGGTCATCTGCATGCAAATTGTGTATGTGCTTTACTACTGGGCAACAGCCCCTCCACGCTATTCTAAGTAACAGAGTTGAGAAGAAGCAGATTTTGTGAAACAATGATTTCTGCAGTGCTGAATAATGCTACTTGCATGTCCAACTGACATACATTTTTCATCCCCGACGCGGCAAATTCATACCCATTCCCCCTTCTGCTTTCGTATCAAAACTGTCCATACTTTGCAAATGCGTTTGCCAAAGAAAGCCATTTATTATCCTTGGTTCGAAAACTGAAGGTTTGGTCAGCCAACATCCACATTAGTGAAATTGCTTTGCCGTGTTAGATGAACATACCCAAATGGAGACTCTTGTCATTTCTGCCAGTTATGTTGCTTTCCTTTTCTCTCAAGTGTCTAAGAAGCATAATGCATAGCACAGGCACAAGGAAAGAGCACCAAAGCCTTTGCAGATACAGTTGGGTCGCATTCTTTAATCTTGACAGTTTTCTCTTCCAGTGTAAGCATGTTTCTCATTTGTGGATTCTAGGTTGGTCTCAAGGCACAAGGGAACCGAGCAAGATGCAGCCTGCTCACCGGCTGACGTATGCATCACCCCCCTCAAGCGAGCATGCATAGATCTAGGGCAGTGTGTGTGTCACTAAAGAGAGAGGTGATTCACAGCCTTGTAGACACACTGCATAACAATAGCCAGGCACTTACGGTTCACCCACACAATGCAATTCACCCACATGTATTAGAATTATAGTGAGAAGTACAGATTATATAGGGGATCATCTGCTGAGAAAGGGATTTAATCACCTACTAAGACAGCTGTAGCGGGTAAGTGGCCTTTTTTCTTCTGGGCTGTTGCCTAGGTTTCAAAAAAAGGCCACTTGCTTTTGATGCAATGCTCAGGCTGTGGGTTAGCTTGACATTTGAAGGGCAGATAGATCTTGTGGATGGAGGAAGCACTTGGCGTCCGGGGTGACAGATGTCTCTGGGAACAATCAGCTTGCTGCCCTTCTTTCAGATTTCAGTCTAAAATTGAGTCAACAGATCACAAGTAAAATGCACAGAAAAGGAGGGAAGGTCTACATGCAGAGTAGTTCATGCTGAATTCATGGCTCAAGGGGATTTAATAAATATCCCAACAAATGAGGGGGGCATTTGAAAGAGCTCCAATGTACTTCTGTGTAGTTGTATATAGACAGGCACTGTGGTTATCCTGTTACTTATTGCGGAAACTGCACTGCTGCAGCATCAAAATCAGTTGATGATAAATTTCCCAAATGGCCTCAGCCCAGTATACCTGAAGAAGCATCTCCACCCACATTGTTCAGCCCAGACACTGAGGTCCGGCTCCAATGGCCTTCTGTCAGTTCCCACAATGTGAGACGTGAAGTTACAGGGAGCCAGGCAGAGGGCCTTCTCAGTAGTGGCACCCTCCCTGTGGAACGCCCTGCCATCAGATGTCAAGGAGATAAATAACAACTTTTAGAATACATCTGAAGGCAGCTCTGTATCAGGAGGTTTTTAATGTTTGATGTTTTATCATATTTTCATATGTGTAGGAATCCACCAGGAGTGGCTGGGGCAACCCAGCCAGATGGGCAGGGTATGAATAATAAAGTTATTCTTATTCTTAAATGACAAAAATTCTCAAAGCATATTGTTTTAGTATGCTAATCAACCCCCTATGCAACACTTTTCTTTTTCTTTTTAATGTCAGAATGCTTTGCTGGCAGTATTGTATCCATCTGGAATCTCCTTGTGACATAAGTCATTATTATTTCTTTTTTAGAGAAAACCACCTTGAGTTACTCAGAGTTCACAGTTGAGATGAAATGAACGCAGGCCTCTAAAATTCAAAACTGTCACTAGGCCCCTCTAACTTTTATTCAGCTTGGCCCCACTGTTTTTTTAAAAAAAATATCTGGCCAGAGGAGTTAACTCTGGGAAAACTCTGATGGAGATTAAGTTTGTTGGCTATTTTCAGATTAATTGTGCTGCAGAAGGCATGCTGGGGAGACCACACATTACAAGGAATGCAAAAATAACTTTCGCCAGGTTTTAATAACGAAAACAAAAACTCCTTTTACAATATATCAATAAGCATGATCCACCAGGGTACTGAGAGAGCTAGGTGCTGCTCTTTATATACTATACCCAACAGCTTAATTAACACAACTTAACAGCACCTGCTATAATGCTTCACAGCTGTAAAACTAGGTCACGTTATTTGCTCTGGCCCTTAAAAGAAATACACATCTTGTAGAACAATAATGAACCTTCAAATTTAGAGACCATTCAACAAAGTTAATCACTTAATTTTGATCCATATGTCACCTTCCAGTGATGAGCAATCTCCCAAAATTACTATTCCTTCTGGAAACTACAAGGAATAAATACCAAAACTTTCTGTGTATACAAGTTTCAGTTCTGTTATGGCATCAGCAGCCAAATTTGACTTACATTAAGAACACAAGGGCATAGGAGCCTGCTTACTCAGGTCAATGGCTCAACTAGTCCAGCATCCTGTTCTCACAATGGCCAACCAGATGCCTGGGATAAATCCCAAAGCTGGACCTGAGCACAAGAGGACTCTGCCCACAGGCAAATCCCAGCTGGTATTCCTTCTTCCCACACCTTGCTGCATGAATCTAACTGAGCAGCAGTTGCTAAACCAGCAGTTTACTTTGGGACAAACAGGCCCTTGGCTAGCACTCGTGTTCTCAGGCAACCACTGACAATCAGAATAAAGTGGCAGGTAAAAAAAGAGTACCTTTAACAGGTAAAGGTAAAGGACCCCTGGACGGTTAGGTCCAGTCAAAGGCAACTATGGGGTGCAGCATTCGCCTCTCTTTTCAGGCCAAGGGAGCCGGCATTTGTCCACAGACAGCATTCTGGGTCATGTGGCTAGCATGACTAAACCACTACTGGTGCACAGAGGTCGTGATAAGTGCCAGAGTGCATGGAAATGCTGTTTACCTTCCCGCTGGAGTGGTACCTATTTATGTGCTTGCACTGGCCTGCTTTCGAACTGTTAGGTTGGCAGGAGCTGGGACAGAGCAATGGGAGCTCAACCTGTCACGGGGATTCAAACCGCCGACCTTCTGATTGGCAAGCCCAAGAGGCTCAGTGGTTTAAAGCACAGCGCCATTTGTTTCCCACACCTTTAATATTTGTGTGGAAGTGATAATTTCAGGGGTTTATACAGGACAGGGAGAGCCCTGTCCTCTTTTCCATCTGGTCACTCTAACTCAGATAGACTTTCATTTCTTTATGGTATTTTTCAACTGCCTATCATCCTATGGGTTTGGGGTGGTTTGCGGCAATAGACCACCAGCATACAAACTAGTAGCAAATGACTGCTAGTCTATACGTTGACAAGTCATGGGGAAGAAAGCTGGGCAACAAATAGCACTGCCGCCACCAAGACATCCAAGTAAGTTACAGTATGGACCCATTCTCCAAGGTTTGAGTAAAATAACAGAAATGATCAAACTGTGTTTATTGTAACAAACAGCTATTACTCCAGTTTGCATATCTAGTTATTCTGCAAAGTGATTCCTTAGCTGTAGATAATAATATCCAAGTGCCAAGACCTTTGTGTAAAGAAACACCTTTTGGATAGTCATAGACAATGGACAAAACTGGTTTGAGAGCTTGATTAGGTTGAACTATCTTTGCTTCTATGATTTATTCTTTTTCATTTTAACATGGCAGCAACACTTGGAATTATCACTGAGCAAGCTTGGCATTCTAACCAGCAGAGGGCAATAGTAACCCAATTCACTACTGGGCAAACAGGTCAGTAGAGTTAAGGAAGAAGACAACTTTTGCTAGCTTAATAGTTCTGCAAAAGTTTGAATACTAACAAGTTGCACTCACGGAGCTTTGTCTGTATTCAGCTTTTAAGTGCACTTGGCAAAGCATCTTCAGAGAGTGAATTCACATCCCAAGACTGGCTACTCCTAGTTTTCTGATGCTGGATTTCATTTATGCTCTTCGTATCCCAGCTAATAGGGATGCGGGTGGCACTGTGGGTTAAACCACACAGCCTAGGGCTTGCCAATCAGAAGGTTGGCGGTTCGAATCCCCGCGACGGGGTGAGCTCCCGTTGCTCGGTCCCTGCTCCTGCCAACCTAGCAGTTCGAAAGCACGTCAAAGTGCAAGTAGATAAATAGGTACCGCTCCGGCGGGAAGGTAAACGGTGTTTCCGTGTGCTGCTCTGGTTCGCCAGAAGCGGCTCAGTCATGCTGGCCACATGACCTGGAAGCTGTACGCCGGCTCCCTCGGCCAATAAAGCGAGATGAGCGCTGCAACCCCAGAGTTGGCCACGACTGGACCTAATGGTCAGGGGTCCCTTTACCTTTACCTTATCCCAGCTAATACTCTTAATCAAGGATCCTTCCCTATAAAATAGAACATGGGCCTTAAGCTTGTACAGCTGGAATAGTTTGTCCCCATCAGATCTGTGTGCATTTGATGAGCTGATACGATTACTTGCACACCTTTGCTTAACTTCTTGGAATTAAATGTTTGTGTCATGGAACACTGGGGCAATAGATGCAAAAGAGGTTGTATGATCAGTTGATTACACAACAAATTAGGTCACGACTCGACCTAATGGTCAGGGGTCCCTTTACCTTTACCTAAAAGGGGAAGGATTGGAATATACAGTGGTACCTCGGGTTAAATACTTAATTCGTTCCGGAGGTCCGTTCTTAACCTGAAACTGTTCTTAACCTGAAGCACCACTTTAGCTAATGGGGCCTCCTGCTGCTGCCATACCACCAGAGCACGATTTCTGTTCTCATCCTGAAGCAAAGTTTTTAACCCGAGGTAATATTTCTGGGTTAGCGGAGTCTGTAACCTGAAGCGTATGTAACCTGAAGTGTATGTAACCCGAGGTACCACTGTATCTGAGAGAGTGGGAAACCTGTTTTGAAACAAAAAATGTATTAAAATAATTTTGATTTGGTTTTGATGTGTTATAAATTTGAAAACGAATATAAATTAATTGGCAAAAGAGAGAGAGAGAGAAGAAGTCACTGACTAAGGTCATATGAGGATGTGGAGTTGGGTGTCAACAGTATCATGATGGGATGAAACTAGAATTAGTTGGTTCTCCCTGCCTTCTGCCTTACCAGTCTCAATGAGAACTGGTCACCACTGTTTGCAGGCACCACCGCTGTTTAGATTCCGGTGTCGTTTTCTAGACAGGGACATCTCTATAAATTTCTATGTGCTAGTCTATTTGGGACTCTAGCCCAGCTGAGTTTATTTTCACAAGGATGTTCTATATTCAGCTCAAATGGTTTGAAATTATTGCTTTCATATTAAGTTGTACGTACGTTGCCTTTTGGCAAACATGCCAGCTGCTGCGGCATAGAAACTGTTGAGCAATGGAAGGCAATACAACCAAGGTAGATTAGAAATGATGAACTTGACCATATCCCTTGCTAGGCATTGGAAGGGTGTCATTCATCACCCTTACTGCCTCTGTCTGCCACCTCTAATTGCTTTGTTAAATTAGAATAGCTCAGGCTCTCTTCATCTAACAGTGTGGGTTGCAACCCAGCAGCAGTCACTGGGGGGAGAATCTAATTTAACACCAGAGATCATGCCTATCTAATTCATTAAGGATCAATTTTCATTAAATTAAGTACTTCACTAGCATGAAACAATTGAGAAGCATAACAGTGCTAATTAATGTAACATACATTCATGGAACATGTGCCCCATGGCTTATTCCTGGCGTATCTGGAAGGTACTATCCTGAGAGCATTTCTCCACCTTCAAACCATGAGTGGTCCATGTCTGTTTGCTTTGGTTAATTACACAGCTTTAGGTAATTACACTGGAAGTTATATCTCAGGTTCTTCCCCCCCCCCCAAAAAAAAAAAAAACAACACACACCCTCTGTACTGAGAAATTGATGCAATGTCTACTTGCTTAAATTTAAAGAGCAGATGATGAATCGTCTAAAACATTTGTAATCAAATGTTAGCCCTAAAAGTGCTCATACATGATTCATCGCAAATAATGTGTAACAAGCATTTCAAAATTCGCTTTCAGAGTGATGACCACCATCAGATGGCATGTTTCAAAATAAAACGATCAGGACAAATTCATGGAAAATATGTCTATTAATAAATATGTCTATCACAAACCAAATGGAGCCACTGGCATTAGTTCAGAAGCTCTGATTGCTTCAGAAAAGTATTGATACACTGATCTCTCATAAAATATCAGCATACAGCAATATAAATATAAAATATCAGCATACAGTAATGTAAGAACCATTAGAAACAGTACTAAACCATCGTTAAAATGACTGGATATCCAATAATTTTTTCAGCATCTGCATAGGTGTAAAAAGAAACTCAAGAGATGCTGGCAAGTCCAAAGGGATGTTGCCTGCTGAACCTCAGCTGAAAGAGTGTTTCACAGCATGGGGCTAGCAACACCAGTGGTGTGTGGTCAGTGGACTAGGGGACTAGGCTAGTCTCCCTAAACGTTCTGGTAAATTAGAGTACAGTCAAACCTCGGTTGTCGAACATAATCCGTTCCGGAAGCCTGTTCGGCTTCCAAAATGTTCGGCAACTGAGGCACGGCTTCCGATTGGTTGCAGGAGCTTCCTGCACTCAAGCAGAAGCTGCGTTGGACATTCAGCTTCTGAAAAACGTTTGAAAACCAGAACACTTACTTCCGGGTTTTCAGTGTTTGGGAGCCGAAACGTTCCAAAATGGAGGCGTTTGGGAACCACAATTTGACTGTATTAAAGTATTGAAGCCTGGCACCTCCTTCGCAAACCCAAGGAAGCTTTGGCCCAGCTTAGGGAGGGAGCCACGGTGCTCACGCTCATCTCTGGCCCTAACTGTTCCCCTATGAAAAATTTCACCGCATGCCACTGAGCGACACCCAGGGTTCAACCACACTTCCACTTGTGCTGGGCCTAGAAATCATGGGTCTAAGAGGTTTTCCACTTGGCCCATATTTTCTAGGTACAGGTCGGAGTGGTTTTTCTTTCGTCCCACCGCTTTCCCCTGGGAAAACCTGCTGTTTAATGCTGAGTTGGAACACAAGTCAATTCGAAGAAGTGTGGACCAGCCCTAAATATGCAACTTCTACTTGAGGCCAACTGGGCTTCTTTAATGCAGTGGGAAACTACCGTACTTTTCTGTATATAAGATGAGATTTTTTTTTAATTTAAAAATTATGTTAAAAATTGGGGCTTGTCTTATACACGGATAGTGCATAGGGGGGACGTGTGATTGGTTGCTGCTGTGAGCTGGAGATTGCCAGTGGCTATTGTGCGTGTTATTGGTGGCTGCAGCAAGGGGTGGTGCTGATTGGCTGTTTCTGCGGCAATTGGGCAGGTGATTGGCAGCTTCTGCCGGCAAGGGGACAGACGAAAGGTGGTCTTAGCAACGCGTGTGGGAGAGCGATTTTTGGCAATCCCCCCTAAAGTAAGCTCAACAACTATGGGCAATCCTCCCCCAAAATAGCTCAGCAACTCTGGGCAATCTTCCCCCATTTTCTTAAATTGGAGTCTCCCAAAATAGGGGGCATCTTATACACGGAGGCCTGTTATACACAGAAAAATATGGTAACTGGGCGCCTTCAGATCATCTCAGTGACAGAGCTGGGATATAAATGGCTGGTGTAAAGAGCAAGTCACCGTGGGGCATCTGTGTAGTAGTCACTGCTGAAGCCAGAGAACCAGAATAGACAGACCTTTGTTCTAATAAAGGGATTTTTGAATCAATTCTGCAACCACGTACCAATCTATTCATAGCCCTGCTGTGCAAACCCCACCCCACCCAGAAAGAATGCGAGATGAGTAAAGATGAAACAGTTGCCGAAGTTTTTCATAGCGACTCCTCCCCAAGGCCCCTACAAAAGAACTGGCTGCTGGAAGTATCAAGCTTGTTCATTTCTAAACTTGTAGCGATGAAAGAGCAAAGCCTGATTATTATTATTATTATTATTATTATTATTATTATTATTATTATTATTATTATTATTTCTATACCTTTTGGCGCTGGCAGTGCTAAACAGCTGGCAGAATCCAAATGGACTGTTGAGGGTATATTTGGAGAAAGTAGCTCCATTTCTGAAACATGCCGGCATAATGATCGTAGACGGCTCACATTCAGAGGGATAATAAACTGTTTATTTTGTATTCCAGGGCCCTTCCACCATCGGTTTGGGAAGCAATGTAGGCACAATGTTAACCACAATCCCCATCTATCCTGTTGCTTCTCATGTAATATTGCATTTTGATGTGTTTTCCCCACCAAACCAGCTTAGATCTGAATTGTGAAAAAGAATAGCCTGGTTGACAGTGAAGACACAGCCTTAATGAAGATTGGGAGATGGGATAAGAGAGATGTCACATAAGCAGGATGTCTTCATCTGTTGCCTGTCACTCATTCATTCATTTGTTTTGTTTTGCTTTCTTTTCAGATGAGTGGCATTCCTGGCAACAGGGCATAATTTCAGGTCTTCCAAAAATGTCTAATATTGGAATTGTAAGCAGGTTTACTCTGAAGCCTCACTTAGCTCAATAGGGCTCAATCCCTGGTAAAAGTACCGTATATTTAGGATTCCAGCATAAGGCTGACACTCTTGACTTGGGCAAGTGATAGAGATCTAGCCCATTTCCTTACTCACATAGAATCATAGAATCATAGAGTTGGAAGAGACCACAAGGGCCATCAAGTCCAACCCCCTGCCAAGCAGGAAACACCATCAGAGCACTCCTGACATATGGTTGTCAAGCCTCTGCTTAAAGACCTCCAAAGAAGGAGACTCCACCACACTCCTTGGCAGCAGATTCCACTGTCAAACAGCTCTTACTGTCAGGAAGTTCTTCCTAATGTTTAGGTGGAATCTTCTTTCTTGTAGTTTGGATCCATTGCTCCGTGTCTGCTTCTCTGGAGCAGCAGAAAACAACCTTTCTCCCTCCTCTATGTGACATCCTTTTATATATTTGAACATGGCTATCATATCACCCCTTAACCTCCTCTTCTCCAGGCTAAACATGCCCAGCTCCCTTAGCCGTTCCTCATAAGGCATCGTTTCCAGGCCTTTGACCATTTTGGTTGCCCTCCTCTGGACACGTTCCAGTTTGTCAGTGTCCTTCTTGAACTGTGGTGCCCAGAACTGGACACAGTACTCCAGGTGAGGTCTGACCAGAGCAGAATACAGTGGCACTATTACTTCCCTTGATCTAAATGCTATACTCCTATTGATGCAGCCCAGAATTGCATTGGCTTTTTTAGCTGCCGCATCACACTGTTGGCTCATGTCAAGTTTGTGGTCAACCAAGACTCCTAGATCCTTTTCACATGTACTGCTCTCAAGCCAGGTGTCACCCATCTTGTATTTGTGCCTCTCATTTTTTTTGCCCAAGTGCAATACTTTACATTTCTCCCTGTTAAAATTCATCTTGTTTGTTTTGGCCCAGTTCTCTAATCTGTCAAGGTCGTTTTGAAGTGTGATCCTGTCCTCTGGGGTGTTAGCCACCCCTCTCAGTTTGGTGTCATCTGCAAATTTGATCAGGATGCCCTTGAGTCCATCATCCAAGTTGCAACTGCTCATGCTCATTTTGAAGGCCAACAAGGCAACAATCAAGGTTTTCTTGTGTTTGTTGCATCTTGTCTCAAGTCAAAAACAAAAATGAGCTCTTTTATTACAGGACAGGAGAACTAAGGAGCTTCCAGACTAGCAGTGAGTAAAGCAGGTTTTTACTTATCAGACTTTCCATGGTAAGGGAAAATCTAGATTAAGCGAAGAAAATGTATGGGCTGGTGTTTCTATGATGACGACAACATGTGGACCCTGAAAAATATATCTTCCTATCATGAGTAGCACTGAGCCCACAATAAACTGCCCTGTGGAATCACTCTTGGTCTGTTACCTCCATTAGGGACACATTTTCACATTTACTGAAAGTGCCATTGTACCCCTTTTGGTTTAGTGTTCAGGCAGGTGCAGCAGCTTATAATGAGTTGTTTTATTGCTTGTATGGTCTGCTAGCGAGCTCCCTTCCATATGTTCACAGAGAACAAGCAGATCAACCAAGCAGGCAGAAAGAGGAGAAACCGACAGCAGGTCAGTCTTCAAGCTCTTGTTTTGTTGCCTCTAAAGTACAGTGGTACCTCGGGTTACATACGCTTCAGGTTACAGCCTCCGTTAACCCAGAAATAGTGCTTCAGGTTAAGAACTTTGCTTCAGGATGAGAACAGAAATCGTGTTCTGGCGGCGCAGCGGCAGCAGGAGGCCCCATTAGCTAAAGTGGTGCTTCAGGTTAAGAACAGTTTCAAGTTAAGAACAGATCTCCGGAACGAATTAAGTACTTAACCTGACGTACCACTGTAGTTTTCATTGAGCTTAATACTTAGTAGTAACATTAAACTGACCAGCTTGTAAATTTTACATTATCCAGCCAGCTTGGCTAGTCTTTCTTTTCTGCCTCTAAATCCTTGCACCCAGCACTGCTACATCCCCAGTGCAATTCTGTCACGGGCAGGAAAACAATCCAATACAGAAAAGAAAAACAGGACTACTCATGCTTCAAGAATCCACAGAATGATTGACAACAGCAAAGGATCAGTTTCAAACACTTTTACCTATCTTTTACTGGCATGTTGTGTAGAGCTATGACAGTTTGGAGGGAGGTGGACTTGACAAGCCTGTCATTAAACTATTGCAGGCAGAAAAGTGGTGGGGACTACTCTCAGCAAATTATGCAATTCCCAGGGTCCCCCTCTATCCTCCAATCAAAGCACAGGATGCATCTTTAGGAAGCCTCACTATAGACTCAGCTACATTGGCAAAGAAAAAGCACTTTATATGCGTTGTTTGTGCATTCTAACACCGTGACACCAGATGGCGCTGTGGAGTTCTGCTTTTGCTAACTCGATTTCTCATGCAAAGTTTGCAATGCATTTAACTGTAACACTTCTTTGATGTGTCTAGATCCAGCCTATGACGAAAATTAAGAGCCCTTGTGTTAAGGTCAACTCTGACCCAAAGTCTCTTCCACCACCTTCTGAAAGCCCTGAGCAGTAGTGCTCATGCCTACCTGTAGATTAGGGCTGCAATCCTAAATTTGCTTCCTTGAGAGTAAATCCCACCACACATAGTACGAGTAGGGCACACTTCTTGCACGTGCTCAGAGTTGCACTGCGAAAACGCCAGTGCTGGCACCTAACCAATGATGCAGTTAGATAATGTCAGGTTTGGGCCGGATTTAGGTTTGATGAGGCCCTAAGCTACTGAAGGTAATGGGGCCCTTTATATGTCCAGATATAACCTAATGTGCCGAGCCTATTTTGGGGCCATTATATGTTTTATATACATCTGCATTTTAGATTCCCGGCGCTGGCAACTAAATTTTTACATTATTGTTTTAGGGTTATTTAAATGTCACAATGCCAGTAATATCGTTTGAATTTTGTTAGGTTGCTTCTCTCTAGCATTTTTGTCTTATCCTGCTATGGCTGTATGCTAATGCAATAAAGGTTTGATGATGATGATGTCCAGCTGTCCTTTGTAAACAACAAATTGTCGCTGTTTTTTGTGTTGAATATATACTATATGGTAATTTATAGACCTAATAGGTATCTAAAGCTATTTGCACATGCAGAATGTAGGCACCCTATATATAGAAATGAGCAAACCAGTGATATTTTAGGGAGCAGCCTAGCAGGTGGGGCCCATGACTTACATCATAGGAGCCTACAGAACACAAAACACTGTTGCTGTATGTAGGTTTTATTTTATTTGTTTTTTAATCTTACTTAATCCTCTTATTGAGGAAGGGTGTTTTATGTTTATTAATTCACTATGAAAATGTAGCAAGCCAGCCCTGAAGTCTTTGTTGGGCCCTCCGGCTCATTTTCCTGAGCAGGGTTCTTGACTTCTGCCCCAAATTTTTCCACTGGTGTGGTGTAGTGGTTAAGAGCAGTGGACTCGTAATCTGGTGAACCAGGTTCGATTCCCCACTCCTCCACATGCAGCTGCTGGGTGACCTTGGGCTAGTCACACTTCTCTCTGAAGTCTCTCAGCCTCACTCTCCTTGCAGAGTGTTTGTTGTGGGGGAGGAAGAGAAAAGGAGATTGTTAGTCACTTTGAGACTCCTTAGGATAGTGTTAAAATGGGATATCAAATCCAAACTCTTCTTCTTCTCCTCCATTTAACTATACAATACACACTGTTGTCCTTTGGCGTCTTTCTTTTTGGTCTCCTCCCCCCCCCCCTTGTAACCTGCAACCAATAAAGAGAGGCAGAACTCATTCTTCTCCCAACAATCTCCTATCTATTTCCATATAGGAGGTGGAACTGGTGGTTGTGGCTTTGCTGTCCTAATGTCTAACCGGACTTTGGGGTTTAGGCAAAAGCTGGTGAATGTTTCTTCATGGCTGTGGATACCCCATGGATTCGCAGTTAATATGTGGCTGCGTGTTGCGCTTGGCAGACCGTGTGTGAGGAAGAAACAGCAATTTTCGGAGCAGGAGGAGAAGTCAGAAACTAGAGAAAGGTGCCACCCACCCTGTACATTTAAGTCGCATTCAAAGCATGCGGTTTCTCCCAAAGAACCTTGAGAACTGCGATGGCTAAACTGCAGTTGACAGATGGGACCAGAGAGCTGAAAACTGGGAGCATCTCAGTGATGTAGCAGCCTGCCTCACCTACAGCTCCCATGAGCCTTCACCATGAGTCATGTTGGATAGGGCAGATGGGAGTTGTAGTCCAAAACTTTTGGAGTGCACCAGGTTAGGGAAAGTTCAGAAATCTCGCTCTCTGGGGATTTGGAGTGGATCTACACAGATATTTAAAAAAACACTGTGAAAATGCCTTTTAAAAAACAACAATGTTGTAATATATATATGGAATTTGCCATTAGCTCACTAGCGCCCTCTAGTGTATAATGCACTTGAAACATTATATTTGCAGCTGTATAGCTGGGTCCCTGATGTAGAGTAGTGGATCTGCTTCCTGAAAGAAGTGCCTCTTGCTAGCTTCCACTTGGGCTTTCTTTGTATATGTGTAAACAAAGCAAATATTGCAAAATGTTACAAGTCTCCATGCAAAACCTGGGTTTTGCTGTCCCTGGAACATTTTGCCATTAACAGAAGCGAAGAGCGTACCACTCCATGAACCCTGTGTCGCAGAATATAAAATCTAGTTTTCTCAACGCAACCAGTGCTAGAATCTGCAGCAAATGAGGAACTTGGCAACCTGAAAGGTAGGGAACAATCTGTCACAGAAGCTTTCATTAAATTAAATATTGACACTCTTAATACAACTGTATATCATTTAAAATTCAGTGATCTCATTTTCTTAGTTCCTGCCTCTCAGCATGCTGTTTGCCAAATATAGAAGTTGGCAGCCACAGAAATTAGAAAGCTTTTATAATTAAGGTTTAGAAAGCTCCTATCCAGGATCTTGGGTTGAAGAAAGATATATACCAGCATTATTTGAGAAGGATAAATATCCATTCCCATCCTGTGCTAATACTGGGGTTTGTTTGTTTTTAATGGATGGACTGTTAGACACCTAAGGTCCATCACATTTCTCCAATGTGGAACTGCAATGTAGCGCCTTGGCCAAATCAGTGTTTTCTATTATTCTTACACTGCAGGCTACAAGTCCTGAAAGACCTGCTCCCTGCCTTGCAGGCATTTTTCCACCTGGGCTGGGAGAGCGGGGCCCTCACTGACTCCAGCTACAAAAGCTGAGGCTGATGAACAGGCTCTTGGGCTGGGGTGTCGTTAGGGGTTTTTGTTGGGGAGTGGGTTGCTGCTGTTATTGAAATTATTCTTTTACTCTTTATTTTAGTTATTATGATTTATGTGAAAATTGTTCAATTTGGTTATGCACTTTTTGCTGTTTTCTTTATTGTTCAATACTACTTTTGTTATGTTGTAATCATGTGCTTTTTATGTGGCATGCTGCCTTAAGCATGGTTTGAACTATGGAAAGGGAGGTCTACAAATAAAATTAGGTATGCATGTACTAGTGAAAGGATGGCAAAATAAGGACCAGTGACAGCTTGACATGCAAGGTCTCCCTCTCTCATGTGTGCATGCGTGCGCATGCACACACAGAGAGAGTACATGCACATCATTTCTTTTTCATAGGGTTTGGGTAAATGCCGGGTTCTGCAAACAAATCAGAACGGTCTCAATAAAGACCAGATAGAATCTAAGCGCTGTGTAAGCAAATCAGGATGGATGCTCAATAAATAGGTTGTCTGGAGGAACCCACCATATGCCAGTGAGTGCAGCTGTAAGGGTGAATTGGTTTCATCCTTTAAAAATGCTGCTAGAAAGAGGGAGGCTGTTGTTAGAGCTGAAGGCATGGGACTGCCAGTATCCCTGGCAAAGCAGATCCCACTATCCCTACAGGTAACTGGTTCCATTTCACAAGAACGAAGAGTCTTTAAGGAATAACTTAATGTCCAAAGAGTTTGTCACCAGAGCTCTGCTTATTGTGTCCCAGCGGTGAGAAGTGAAACAAGCCTCCTATAAGAGCATGGCTGGGTGAGCTTGAAATGCAAAGACAGGTGGCTGATTTATTCCTGCAGCAGCTGAATCTTCCCCCTTGGCTACAGAAAAGGTGACACTGTTTTAGGCATCGTCACAACATGGTTGGTTGGTTTTATGACACAGCACACTTCACTGTCTTTTCTTTATTTTATTTTTTTATTTTGAGAAAGTAACCATACATAAATAAGAATAAAAATGTGCACCCCAACACCGAGACCATTCCATTGTAACTATCCAACCTCCCAAAATATCAACACCTCTCGCACTGGTTTGACCCCTTTCCATTTTAACAGTACAAATTCCACAAACACCCTCCATATATCCTCAAAATAATTTCTGCTACCTATTCCCCATCTTACCTTAATGGCACGTATTAATTTATCATTAACAATTATTTCTCACACCTCTTTATACCATTCTTCCATTTTATATTCTGCTTGCCCTTTCCACTTCCTACCTATAATAATTTGTGCTGCTGTCAATAAATTTGTGAACAAGTCCTTCATAGCCTGTGAACTTCCACCTCATCGTAAATTGATAATAATGCTACCTCTGGACTTTTGGCCAGCTTTAACCCAGTGATTTCTGTTATCTCCTTAAACAACCTTTGCCCCAAAAACTGTACATACCGTATTTTTCGCCCTATAGGACGCACTTTTTCCCCTCCAAAAATGAAGGGGAAATGTGTGTGCGTCCTATGGGGCGAATGCAGGCTTTCGCTGAAGCCTGGAGAGCGAGAGGGGTCGGTGCGCACTGACCCCTCTTGCTCTCCAGGCTTCAGGAAGCTATCCCCCCAGCCCAGCAAGCTCCCAGAGCGATGCCAAAGCTGCGCACAGCTTCGCCATCGCTCTGGGACCCGTTCTGGGGACTGGGGGCGGGGGAAGCTCTGGCTTCCCCCGCCCGCAGCCTCGCAAGCTCTGAGAGCGATGGCGAACGTGCGCGCACCTTCGCCATCGCTCTCTGACCCGTTCTGGGGACTGGGGGCGGGGGAAGCTCCGGCTTCCCCCGCCCGCAGCCTCGCAAGCTCCGAGAGCGATGGCGAACGTGCGCGCACCTTTGCCATCGCTCTCCGACCCGCTCTGGGGGCGGGGGGCGGGCGAAGCTCGGGCTTCCCCCACCCCCAGCCTCACAAGCTCTGGGAGCGATGGCGAAGGTGCGCTCACCTTTGCCATCGCTCTCTGACCCGCTCTGGGGGCGGGCGAAGCTCGGGCTTCCCCCACCCCCAGCCCTGCAAGCTCCGGGAGCGATGGCGAAGGTGCGCACACCTTCGTCAGCGCACTCCGACCTGCTCTGTGGGCTGAGGGTGGGGGAAGCTCGGGCTTCCCCCAGCCCCGCAAGCTCCAGGAGCGATGGCGAAGGTGCGCTCACCTTTGCCATCGCTCTCCGACCCGCTCTGGGGGCGGGGGGCGGGCGAAGCTCGGGCTTCCCCCGCCCCCAGCCCCGCAAGCTCTGGGAGCCACTCTGGCTCCCGTTCTGGGGGCTGGGGTCAGGGGAACCTCGGGCTTCCCCCGCCCCAGCACCGCGCCTGGGGGGGGGAATAAATTTTTCCCCCTTTATTTCCCCCCCCCCCCAATCTAGGTGCGTCCTATAGGGCGAAAAATACGGTATATACATTCCAACCACATGTGAACATAATTCCCTGTTTCCTGGCATCCCCTCTAACGTAACACCAAATATTCCTTGTTTATTTGATTTAACCTAACTGGTGTTAAATACCATCTCCAAACTAATTTATAATAATTTTCTTTTAATTCTTATATTTCTTATTACATACTCCAGGATGTGATTAAATGATATGATATTATAGGATGACACCATAAGAGAACTTGGTTGGTGGTAACCAGATAACAAAATTTGTAAGTGTTTTTAAGTGAGGCAATAGCCCACACTGACGTTTGCAATATACAAGCTTGCAACCTGTGCTACATTTTCTATGAGAAGGAAGAAAAAGGGGGAAGCAAATATTCAACTGCAGTACATGGAGAAAGATGACCTACTGCAATGAAGGAAACCTAGGAGAAATAAAAGTGCCCGGTTAATTGGGTTTTATTTGCTGTTTGTGACCTGGTTGCTAAGCTTTCTTTTGGACCAGTTTTGATGGTTGTAGAGTAAGCATGTAGATCAGGGCCTCTTGACTACACATTTAATCTTCCCTCAATTTGACATGCCCAAGCAAATGGTTAAAAACAACAACCCAGAAAAGAAGAAATACATCTCCCTCCTGGCACTTCAAACTTTTATTAGAACCAATTTAAAATGAATAAAGACACTCCAAAATCCTGAACATCCCTGGTATCTGCTGAACTGATGATTCAGCCTTTTAGTCTGGCTGAGTAGTGTGTGTGTGTGTGTGTGTGTGTGCGCGCACACACACATATAAGCTAAGAAAGAAAGAAAGACTGCATTGCCAACCACTGCCCTATGATTTACAAATAAAAGATGATCCCATGACTGGCAATATTCCCCTCAGTGCAGGACTGCTACTTTTTCCTCAGTAAAGAGCAGCATGATGTGCTAAGACTGGAAAGTCACAAGGGAGTACCGTAAAATCTGAAGGGGCCGTAACACATGAGACCCACAGGAAAGGAAAAACTTGGCAAAGAGTAATGACTCATGAGGCAGACTGACTGATGTAATGAATACCATTCGTAAAAATAAGTAAAATAATTGCCACTTTTTAGGGGTTTTTTGGCTGGGCCCTTACGAGCTGCACAGTAGCCAGAAATTCAACAGGTGAAACAGTACAGCTCATTGCATCTCAGTGCAAGGAAGACTGTACTTGTTGAACACAGGGCTGTTATAAGAAGCTTTGAATAACTCTCTGTCCTTGTAAATCAAGAGGGGCAAGGCTGCAAAAACACCATACATTAAAAGCAACCCCTCCCCAACCCTAGAATCCTAGGAACTGCTGTTTGTAGTTCTGATGAGGGAAAACTTCAATCCCCAGGATCCTTGCAGGCAGTTTTGAATATGCTTTGGATACTCGGTGTGTACACAGCCCAAGGCAGAATATTTAATTTGTATTGGTAAACCTTCTCCCTTTATTCTTTGTACAGTTTCTGCTGGCTCCATGGCGAATCTTTTCTTCCCACTGAATGTTCTATGCAAAGACTCTTGTAAAGTTTGCTCTAAAATGGACTCCGTTCAAAACCCTTTTGTACTTATGGAGAGTAGATCTTGGCTACTTTGCTTAATAGGTAGAAGTTTCTCTTGACCCAGAGAACACTCAATTAAATAACTCTAGACTGCTTGTTATTTAAAGTGGATCGCTGCTTTAAAAGAGAAGTTGTTTCTATTTGAGGGGAACGTTTTCCTTTCAGGACCTTTTCTTCTTCTTTAGGCTCTGTTTGAACTCTGCTTACGTCGTTCTCTGGCAAACCTCACGCCAGGATTGATTCTTCAGTGTAAATGCAAAGGGAAACCCAGTGAAGTTAATTGAGCTAAACCGGTCTAAACCTGGAGAAAGACAAATCACCGAGAGCTTTACTTGAGCAAGGAACAACCCTTCGCTGTTGCTTCTCGAAATTGTGACACGTAAATTATAGACTACGGTTTTACAGGAGAAAACAGGATTTGAGGGCTGGTAGATTCTATTCCTGGCCCTAGAAGAGGGTGTGTTCTCTAGGCAAAGCAAGGAGTTCCAGTTCTGAGAGGTCAGCTCTTCATTTCCAGAGTCTAACCTCTAGTCTTGTAGTCTTGTCTGTGCATTGGGGCAGGGATAGAACTGCACTTGTTGGCCAGCCCCTAACATCATCATCATCATTATAACTATTCTGCCCTTGGGCAGAAGATATAGAAGCATGATTAGTCGCACCAACAGGGTAAAGAACAGCTTCTATCCATGGGCTGTTAGGCTGCTGAATGAAAAGATAACAACAGGGCAACTGACTTTTGGGTTTGGTGGGTGGGTGTCAGTAAACGAGGGGAATTAAGACTAAGAGCACTGAGTGGGAGGTGCTCATGTAATCTCACTTATACAAGTTGTACAAGTGACAATAAAGTATTTCAATTATGCACCCAACCTCTGACATCCGGGGTCATCCAATAAAGCTCAATGGAAAGCGGTTAAGAACAGAGAGAAGGTATGGTGAGCCAATGCTGTGATCACCAATAGTCAGCATGGATTTCTGAAAAATAAGTCATGTCAGACTAACCTGATCTCGTTTTTTGACAGAATTACAAGCCTGGTAAATGAAGGGAACGCAGTGGATGTAGCCTACCTTGATTTCAGCAAGGCATTTGACAAGGTGCCCCATGATATTCTTGTAAAGAAGCTGGTAAAATGTGGTCTTGACTATGCTACCACTCAGTGGATTTGTAACTGGCCGACTGTTCCTCTTCATCCTGGAGAAGAGTGACTAGTGGGGTGCCACAGGGTTCTGTCTTGGGCCCGGTCTTATTCAACATCTTTATCAACGACTTGGATGATGGACTCAAGGGCATCCTGATCAAATTTGCAGATGACACCAAACTGAGAGGGGTGGCTAACACCCCAGAGGACAGGATCACACTTCAAAACGACCTTGACAGATTAGAGAACTGGGCCAAAACAAACAAGATGAATTTTAACAGGGAGAAATGTAAAGTATTGCACTTGGGCAAAAAAAATGAGAGGCACAAATACAAGATGGGTGACACCTGGCTTGAGAGCAGTACATGTGAAAAGGATCTAGGAGTCTTGGTTGACCACAAACTTGACATGAGCCAACAGTGTGACGCGGCAGCTAAAAAAGCCAATGCAATTCTGGGCTGCATCAATAGGAGTATAGCATTTAGATCAAGGGAAGTAATAGTGCCACTGTATTCTGCTCTGGTCAGACCTCACCTGGAGTACTGTGTCCAGTTCTGGGCACCACAGTTCAAGAAGGACACTGACAAACTGGAACGTGTCCAGAGGAGGGCAACCAAAATGGTCAAAGGCCTGGAAACGATGCCTTATGAGGAACGGCTAAGGGAGCTGGGCATGTTTAGCCTGAAGAAGAGGAGGTTAAGGGGTGATATGATAGCCATGTTCAAATATATAAAAGGATGTCACATAGAGGAGGGAGAAAGGTTGTTTTCTGCTGCTCCAGAGAAGCGGACACGGAGCAATGGATCCAAACTACAAGAAAGAAGATTCCACCTAAGCATTAGGAAGAACTTCCTGACAGTAAGAGCTGTTCGACAGTGGAATTTGCTGCCAAGGAGTGTGGTGGAGTCTCCTTCTTTGGAGGTCTTTAAGCAGAGGCTTGACAACCATATGTCAGGAATGCTCTGATGGTGTTTCCTGCTTGGCAGGGGGTTGGACTTGATGGCCCTTGTGGTCTCTTCCAACTCTATGATTCTATGATTCAATGTGGCGAAGTGGTTAGAGTACCGGACTAGGACCTGGGAGACCAGGGTTCAAAGCCCCACTGAGTCACGGATATCGCCAGATGACTTTGGGCTAGTCACTCACTCTCAGCCTAACCTACCTCACAGGGTTGTTGTGAGGAAAAAACGGGGAGGAGAGCTATGTATGCCACTTAGAGATCCTTGGAGGAAAGGTGGAATATTATAAAGGCAGTAAGATAAATAAATTGAAGTCATTCATCACACAGCACATAGTTCAGTATGGAATTGACCCAAGATACGTTCACCAGCTAAGGTGACTTTGAAGCAGGACTGGACAAATTCACAGAGGATAAAGCTATCAATGGCTATCAGACATGATGGGTATCTACTATGTTTATCAGGAGCAGGGTACCAGTTGCTGGGGAAGAACAGCAGGAGAGGGCAAGTGTCCTCATGCCTAAATATGAATGGTCTTCCCATATGCATCTGGCTGGCCAGTGTTGCAATGCAGGATGCTGGACTAGATAGGCCTTCAGCCTAATCCAGTAGGACTCTCCCTCAGGAAGGAGTTGAGTCAGATCAGAGGGTCCGTTCACTCACAAGTGGCACCTCAAGCTAATGGAGAAGCTTTGAAGCCCTGTTCTGACTGCGCCATACCCCATATGGAAATGTAGGTTGAGCCCAGAAGATGGAGCTGCTTTTGTACTAGAATGGCAATAGAATCAGGAACCAATTACCGTATTTTTCGCTCTATAACACGCACCAGACCATAACACGCACATAGTTTTTAGAGGAGGAAAACAAGAAAAAAAATATTCTAAACGAAACAGTGGATGTATGATTTTTGTGGTTCATGCTGTGGCCACAGACATGTGATCTGACAGTGAGTTTGGAGTAGCCCAATGCAAAAATCCTGAGGATCCATGTGGATCCATGCTTTGTAACCACGGAGGAGGGAAGGAAGGGGAACAATGGATCCTCTGCTCATGACTGCAGCAGATCCCCCCGCCACCTGCAGGCATTCGCTCCATAACACGCACAGACATTTCCCCTTACTTTCTAGGAGGAAAAAAGTGAGTGTTATGGTGCAAAAAATACGGTAACTTCTGAAAAGAGAAGTGTCCGTTCTAGCCTGGTCTGGAATATCTTATATCATGGGTAGGCAAACTGTGGCCCGGGAGCCGAATCCAGCCGAATTGCCTTCTAAATCCGGCCCGTGGACGGTCCAGGAATCAGTGTGTTTTTACATGAGTAGAATGTGTCCTTTTATTTAAAACGCATCTCTGGGTTATTTGTGGGGCATAGGAATTCGTTCATTTATTATTTTATTTTTCAAAATATAATCCGGCCCCCCACAAGGTCTGAGGGACAGTGGACTGGCCCCCTGCTGAAAAAGTTTGCTGACCCCTGTGTCTTGTATCAGCATGCGGTCCCAAATGTGTGCGTCGCTGGTGGGCGCATTGTTTAATCTGGTGAAAGACTCCCTTTTTCTCTCATATCTCACTCCGAACCCTCTGAAACAGGCGATGCTTCTGTGTTCTAAGGCTCCTCCCTTGAGACAGGAAGGAACTGTCCTTGCCAGAAGAGGTCAGGGAGGCGGTCCTTTTTGTGCGACACACACAACTGTTTGGGTTGCTAGCTCCTGGAGAACAGGAATGTGTCTTTCCTTTCAGAATACAAGTAATAATTATTGATAAATTTTTTAAGGAAGAAAAAAGCTGTTTGAATAATATGCTGGCACAGTGTAGCTAGTGCTAGAAGTTGCAAAAATTGAAAAAGTTTCTTGTATTAAATCCTTTCTTGGAGAGCAAGGCCTCCAATGAAGCTGAATATTGGAAGATTCTGGATGGTTAAAAGAAAGTATTTTCTTTTGGGAATTATAGAGACAGAACTACCTAAATTGTATAGAAATTTATTTATGTATGCTACTACAGCAGCAAGAATACAGCTTGCCCCAAAGTGGAAAGAGGCAGAAGTCCCAGCAAAGGAAGAATGGATACGAAGACTTATGGAATATGGAGAAATGGTGAAACTCACCGGAAGAATAAGAAATCAAGATAACAAACTTTTTATAAAAGAATGGGAAATGGTTTATTGAATATTTACAGATAAATTGCAAACAGATAAAAACATTGGCAGGATTACTGTAATAACCTGCAGTTTCATAATGTAGGTAATTAAATGAGCAAAATAGATATTAAAAAATAAATTTATAGAACCGCAGAAAGAGAGGGAATGGAGTCAAACTTTGAAATGTTAAATTGATTGTAAAACTAATGAAATGTAAGTGGTCCATGTTTCACAAGCATATAGTAAGGTTGGTAGTAAAAAAGCTTTGTAAACAAGCATTTTGGTTTCCCTGCAAATGTCCCGGCATCCAGCTGGCCACTTTTGAGTATAGGATGCTGAACTAGATGGCCAACTGGTCTGATCCTGCAGGCTCTTCTTACAAGGGCCAGCCAAACGCCTGTGGAATTCTCCCTGCTCCTCAGGCAATATATTGTGGGAATGGGTGAGCCAGCAAGCAAATCCAGTTTGACCTTAGTTTTGTTTTTGCTTGCTGGCCCTATCAAAATACCTACTGTTTTTCTGGGGCAAAGTTCTTTGAACAAGAGCAATGTTGTCATCTCAGATGGGACAGAGTCAATCTGATGCAGCTGTTTTTTTCCAGTTGACAATGGGTTAACTAACAAACAAGAATGGCAAAGGGGCCAAAAATTCTAGTTAAAACTGGCCTAACATCATTCAACTCTCCCTGAATATATATACAGGTATCTGTCAGGACAGTTATTGTTTGGTAAGCTGATAAATAAGTATGGGTGTATTAAGTGTACAGATTGTTCCCTCTGTTTTTGATATTCAGGCAGTGAGTGCTATTGTTTACTAAGCCAGAGCGCTGCCACCCACACAGACGAGGTATTTTTGCCAGGCTTGGCAGAACCTGAAGATTTGTAGAAATACCAAAAGTAATTTCGGGGGAATACACCTAAGGGTGTACCCCGCCCCCCCAAAAAAAGCTCAGAGAGGAATGACAGTGTGCAGTGACTACAGAATGTTGACTGCCTGGAAGAAAGTAAAAAAACTGGGTGATGGTGAATGTATAGAATCCTGAAAAGAAGCACTCCGCACTGCAACATTTTGTTGCGGTTCATTTGTATCCAAAGTCCATGAAGCTGACAACCCTGACATTAATTTTCTTCCCCATGTAATGGCTGGGAAAACAGCCCCATTTCATGCCTGCAACCCATGCCCCAATTATAACCCCCTTTTAATCCAGGAAGAGACTGGCTGCGCCCTTGCCAATTGTCAAGTTTTCTCAAATGTACACCACAGGGTTTTCTCAAGCACCCACAGCTTATGTGGACTTCCCCTCATTGGCCAGCAGTTGAATGATGACATCATCTGCCAATAAAGTTCACCTTGATTAGAGAAGCATAAAATACAGCATTACATCTGTGTGATTTATCACTCATGCTTTGGCCAGGGGCTACCAACTGTTGAGCTGAGTCTTTTGTTACGTTAGGTTGCCCAATTCACAGGTTGCTGGTCTAGATGGGCATTTGGCCTTCTTATGCTCTTTTGCTATTCTTATTTTTTCTTCTCTTACAAATACATCTGGTTTAAAAAACCCAAGCAAACCACCAGTGTACAGTGGTACCTCGGTTTAAGAACAGCTTAGTTTATGAACAACTTGGATTAAGAACGCTACAAACCCGGAAGTAGGTGTTTTGGTTTGTGAACTTTGCCTTGGAATAAGAACATGCTTCGCTTCCTGTTGAGTGTGTTCCATTTGTAAACTGAGTCCACCGCTGCTATGGGAAAGCACGCCTTGGTTTAAGAACGGACTTCCGGAACGGATTAAGTTCGTAAACCAAGGTACCACTGTAATATTGCTCAGTACAGATACCATGACCTTTTCACCTTCTGCCTCACCCTTAGCTGTTAGTAAGAGCTTAACTGGGAGGAAAACCAAAAGCTGACGCATAAAAAGGAGTTTCCACAAAAATTGGAGAACTAAGCTTTTAGTTATAAGCTTCTTTCTTTAGACATCTGCTGTTGCTATTGCTACTTCTACCTTGAGTGCATATCTGGTGTGTCCTCTCTCCCATTTCAGTTCTATCCCTCCTTGCCCTGGGAAAAAAATATTGGTGCATTTGACATACACACGATTCTTCCACGTCTAGGAACCGGTGGGCTCAGTTGCTAAACATTTTACCCCTTGCAATAGATACTGATAGTGTTGCCAAGAAGAAGAAAAACAACAGCAACAACCTAGTGTGGCCTATTCCCCCACTTTCCCTTTTAAATAGAGATTTGCCCTGCAGGAAAAATCTGCCCAGGAAGCTTTTCAGTGGCACTGAGGTAAACGTTTATTGCTTGCTAATTACTGCAGATCAAACTGCTCTTAAAGGGACAGTTACAGTGGCCAGTTTGAAAGCTGACAAGGGCTAAATGCTGAATGCGCACAACTGCAGCCAGGGATGCTCTGATAATTGAGATGAGCTGCACTTGGTGGGAGAGGGGAGAACGCTTGAGACTAGATAATGAGGCAACTAAGTTCCCAGGGCATGAAATATACAGGCTTAGCCTATCCTAAAACCAATTAGTAAATAAATGCAATGAGACATATTCACCATTCTTCTTTAATGTTGTCAGAATGAGGAATTAAAGAGGCAAAACTATGGCCAGAAAAAGAAACAATATGAAGCTTCGGTCCATAGCTGAGTTAGTATCTATTTTCTAAGCACATTATCTTGGAAAAGGTGCTTCTAAACCCATGTCTGCCCAGAGATTGAAACTCTGAGGGTGGGCAGCTGCAGGACAGAATCAGCAAACCCCTCCTGTGACTGCCATTTCTGCCATGCTAATATCCACCCCCCAGTCATTTCCCCTGTCAGATTGGCTAACTTGAGAATTTTTGAGCCTGGCAGTGGCAAGGAAACATAAAGTCAGTGCAAAATGAGGGTGAGGTTTGGTGGCATTTGCAGGTGAGAATCTGCAGATAGAGGAAGAATTAGGCATTATCTTCCTCCTGTTTATTTTGTCCTGCAAGTATTTCACCCCCACTTCACATTAGTCTTAGGAGTGAAACACCAGATTCCCCTCGTCACATCTAGTTCCACATCAAATATTATGCTTTCTGTTGTTTATGAATCTTGATGAACCAGCACACATGCATAAGGTATAGCATAAGCAACCTACTACTCTCATGAAACAGTGTGCCAGTGGTGTCATAGGCAGATGCCTTGATTCAAATCACAGGAGTCCTACTTTTAGTTCTCCTCCCACTTAACAGTTTTTGGTCATTCTACAAGGAAAACATAAATGGAAATATTTTATTGTATGAAAGCAGGTGAGATCAAGCTAGCACTGAACTGAACTAGATTAAAAACTGGTTTAGAACAAGGAGCCATCTTACAACACAATTCCAGAAACAGAGAGAAAGAATCAGCAGCACACACTGCAACAGATTTCCAAGGAACACGGAGATTACTCATTGCATTGCCAAGTCCTTCTTGAAATTTTTAGGATTTTGTTATGTTCTCCGAGAAAGGAGAAAATCTAAAAAGAAGAAACAAAAGAGGAGCAAAGTGAGCCAATTGTTTCATTTAGCAGAACATATTTAACATTTTCAGCAAGTTTGTCACAACACAGTGTTTGGCAGAGGACATTTTTGCTGTAAACAACCAAGCGACACATCCGGCTTCACCTGGTTACTGCATAACCTACTTAATAAGATGAAAAATGGTCTTTACTTACATTGTATCTTACATACCAAAATCTTGAACCTCCTCACAGATTCTGCAGATTAAAATCAACAACCTGACAGCTGCACTCTATAGCCACTTCCCTAGGAGTAAGTCCAATTCAATTCAGTGGAACTTACTCCTCAGCAGACATATATGGGGGTACATTGCAAAAAGGCAGAAAAGGTGTATATCTTAAAATAGCGACTGCACACCTAAATAAGGTCTCCAAAGGTTCAGGCAGAAAGGAATATAAACATAACCTGCAATTATAGTTTACCAGAGATAATCTATAGCAGGGATGTCCAACTGGTCGACCACGATCGACAGGTTGATCCCCAGGTGACAGTGGTAGATTGTGGTCAATTGCAGGGTCACTTTCTTCCATGGGGGAAAAAAGGGCATCTGGCTCAACAAGTTTGGGGTCTCCCCCCAAATGGGTAGATGGGTAGGTTTTTTTTATCCGTGAGTAGATCATAGTCTCTTGGGAGTTGGATGTCCCCGATCTAAAGTACAGATTATGGTTATAGTCACAAATATATGCTAATGATGTCAACAAATGAATTTGTACGATTAGTACCGGAAGTTGAACAAAATGCAGTCCCAATGTATTACATTATTCCACCAAGAGGAAGGTCTAATTACCTGTTTCTAACATACATCTTAGTGATGAGCATCCTTTATATGAAACACCTAATTTGTAAAGGGAGATCTCTTTACAGCAAGGGATACCGAATGATTTTCACATGCGGTTCCCATTTAAACAGTTGCTTTAACTTCATGTCGCAATGTGGCATGAAAAGGACTATGGAACGCCTTATCATCAAACAAGGCAAGAAGGATGAACCACAGAATTATTTTATGGATTGCGCTGGATGGATTTATTGAATTGTCAACGTGAGATAACGTCTGATATTAATTGCAGGAGAGATATTTGGATGCTTTAAAGATGTGGAATGAATAGCAAATGAAATGCCCCTTTACTTCCTTGCTCCTATGCATCCCCATAACACACAAAGCAGAGCTGTCCCATCGCTTTGTGTGCAGAGGGTTCCCACATTAGAAGTATCCACATCTCACCATGAAGAAGGGCAGGGAGGGGAAGATACAAGGACAACTTCAGATGCGGAAAGTGAATTGCAGGGGGCAAGTGCTCTTCCTTCCCCTCCCACCAAGTCCCTGAATATCCAAAGCTGGGCTTCCCTTTTGCAGGTCTGAAACTTGGGCCAGTTGCTGTTCTCCTGCTTTATTTTAAACTCAAAATGGTTTGCTATTTTACTGCAGCACGGGATAAAACAGGGGGTGTTTCCTCTGACAGCAGTGCAAATATGAATATAAAAAGCTGCCTTATACCACCAGGTCATTGGTTCATTTGGTCAAGTACTATCTACTTGGCAGGCCTCTGACAGGTTTTTCCAAGGACAACCCAGTGTGGCCTATTCCCCCACTTTCCCTTTGACCCTTTTAACTGCAATGTCAGGGATTGAATCAGGGCCCTTTTGCATGCAAAACTTATGCATCATCACTGATCTACGGCCCCTCCTGTCTAAATGCTAGAAACAAAGTGAGGACTGTAACTGGACCAGCACTAAATATACTGCATGTGCACAGAGCAAATGATATGTGACTCCACTACAAAATTGTCTTCTTCTTTGGCGATCACTCGTAGCTGAGTAAGATTGTCTTCCATAAACACAGTTTTAACAATGAGTCTGTAAGTGACTGTGGAGGCCAATTCTGGATCCACACGTCCTTCCACAGTGGAGTTGAACACGGTATGGATTTGCCAAGCATGCCTTCCTCTTAGAACATTTCTCCTTTGCGTCCTGAGTTTGAGTGTCTTCAAAGTCCATGACACCTTTGGTAAAGGCTGTTCTCCAACTGGAGCCAGTGTTTCCCAGTTGTCGGTGTTTATACTACATTTTTTTAGATTTGCCTTGACAGTCTTTAAACCTCTTTTGTTGACCACCAGCATTACGCTTTCCATATTTAAGTTCGGAACAGAGTAGTTGCTTTGGAAGACAGTCATCAGGCAACCACACAACATGACCAGTCCAACAAAGTTGATGTTGAAGAATCATTGCTTCAACACTGGTGATCTTTGCTTCATCCAGTATACTTATATTAGTTCGCCTGTCTTCCCAAGTGATGTGTAAGATTTTTTGGAAACACCGTTGATGGAATATTTCAAGAAGTTGGAGATGGTGTTTGTAAGTGGCTATGTTTCACAAGCATACAGTAAGGTTGGTAGTACAATAGCTTTGTAAACAAGCATTTTGGTTTCCCTGAGAATGTCCCGGTCCTCAAACAATACTGTCATATGCAAAGTACACTTCAGAGAGGGATTAGAGAATGACAAAGTAGCTTGTAATCCCTGATTTGCTCACGAAAACCTAACCAAAACAGGACCAGCTGCTCACCTTCCTAGAATCTCTGTCTTCACAGAAGATGGCTACTCGCATTGTAAGAAGTAGTGCCAAGAATGAATACCTTTTGCACACCCACAAAATGTGATTCTCTTGAATTTTTTTTTTAAGTCCATATAGGGACATAGGAAGCAGCTGTACTATACCAAGTCAGACCTCTCTTCCTTCCCCCTCTGGGTTGTCAACCCTAACTGGTACCCACCATCCAGAGTTTGGGATAAGAATCTTCCCTAGCCTTGCCTAGAGACCCCAAGGACTGATCAGAGTACAGTATCTTTTGCATGCAAAAGCATGATTTCTAATACTGAACCACATCCCCTTTCCACTAGTCATTAATTTTTTAAAAAAATAAATTTATACCCCATCTATCTTCTATAGGGCTTGATGAGATGTATAAGCTTCTTTCGCCATTTTATCCTCATAACAACCCTGATCAGGCTAAGTGATTGGCCCACAGTGGGCTTCATGGCTGAGTGGAATTTGAACCCTGGTCTCTATACCAAGTAGCAATACACACCTCTCTAGTGCTAGAACCATCCTTGCAGAAGGACCATCTTGCTGACATTTCTGCAAATGAAGCCTAGATCTTTCAAGATACAGGAAGGTGGATCCTTAAGAAGAGATGGAATTTCCAGGTGAACTGGTTATGGCAGAATAGCTTAGCCGAGGAGGAAAAAACAGTTGTCTATTTTTCATTTTTTCATTATCTGTGTGGAATATTATCTATGTGGTAAGACTGTTTTGCCAGTGGCAGAGTACAGTGGTACCTTGGTTTAAGAACAGCTTAGTTTATGATGGGGGTAGGCCAAGGTTTTGAGAATGGTATAGGTGCAATTTACTCTGAACAAAAAGCAAAACTAATTGTAAACAACGTGGTTACTGAAGAAATTGCTATTGAAAAAGGGACACGACAGGGGTGCCCAATATCCCCATTACTTTTTATAACTGTTCTGGAGGTGTTATTAAATATGATTAGAGGGGACCAGCTGGTAAAAGGGATTCAGGTCGGAGCTAAACAATACAAGTTGAAAGCGTTTGCAGATGATCTAGTTTTAACTTTGCAAGAGCCAGACACTAGTACGAAAAAAGTTTTGGAGATAATACAAGTTTTTGGTCGAGTGGCAGGTTTTAAGTTAAATAAACAAAAAACAAAGGTATTGGGAAAGAACTTAACGGTGGAAGAAAGAGAGAAGTTTCAGAGTGAAACTGGATTAATGGTAGCAAATAAGGTGAAATATCTAGGGGTTAATCTAACAACTAAGAATGTGAACTTATTTAAAGATAACTATGAGAAATGCTGGACAGAAATTAAGAAAGATTTGGAAATATGGTCAAATTTGAGACTTTCCTTGTTAGGCAGAATTGCTGTTATTAAGATGAATGTTTTGCCAAGAATGTTGTTTTTGTTTCAAACATTGCAGATTGTGGACAGAATGGACTGTTTCAAGAAGTGGCAGAAAGATATATCGAGATTTGTCTGGCAGGGCAAAAAGCCCAGAATAAAATTTAAGATATTAACTGATGCAAAAGAAAGAGGGGGGTTTGCCCTGCCGGACTTAAAACTTTACTATGAAGCAGCAGCTTTTTGCTGGTTGAAAGACTGGCTACTTCTTGAGAATACAGACATTTTGGACCTAGAAGGGTTCAATAATAGATTTGGTTGGCATGCATATATATGGTATGACAAGGTAAAAATTCATAAAAGCTTCAAAAACCATATTGTTAGGAAAGCATTATATAATGTTTGGATTCGTTATAAAGATTTGTTGGAAAATAAAACCCCTAGGTGGCTGTCACCAATGGAGGCTAAGGAAGTTAAAAAACTTAATATGGAATCTAAATGGCCAAAATATTGGGAAATTGTAGAACAAGAAGGTGGAAATGTGAAATTACAGAGTTATGAGAAAATGAAGTTTAAAGTAAGAGATTGGCTACATTATTACCAGATAAATGAAGTCTTCAAACAGGACAGGAAAATCGGCTTCCAGGTGGAGAAGTCAAAGTTAGAAACAGAACTGTTAGAACCCAATACGAAGAACCTGTCTAGAATGTATAACTTGCTGCTGAAATGGAATACACAGGATGAAATGGTTAAATCAGCTATGATTAAATGGGCACAGGACATTGGTCATGACATTATGTTTGCTGACTGGGAACAGTTATGGACCACCGGTATAAAATTTACGGCATGTAATGCCTTAAGAGAGAATATTATGAAAATGATTTATAGGTGGTACATGACCCCAGTCAAGCTTGCAAAAATTTACCATTTGCCCAATAATAAATGTTGGAAATGTAATGAAACTGAAGGTACTTTCTATCACCTTTGGTGGACGTGCCCAAGGATTAAGGTCTTCTGGGAAATGATATATAATGAAATTAAGAAGGTGCTTAAGTGTACCTTTCACAAAAAACCAGAGGCTTTTCTCCTGGGCATGGTAGGCCAATTGGTGTCAAAGAAAGATAGGATGTTTTTTATGTATGCTACAACAGCAGCGAGAGTTCTACTAGCAAAGTATTGGAAGACACAAGAACTACCCACACTGGAAGAGTGGCAGACGAAGGTGATCGAGTATATGGGATTAGCAGAGATGACAAGCAGAATCCGTGACCAAGGGAAAGAGACGGCGGAAGAAGATTGGAAGAAATTTAAACTTTATCTTAAAATTTTTTGTAAAATTATTGAGTGTTAAAATGTCATGGGTAAAGCATAACAGATTTGCAGCGATAAATGATTGGATAGGAAAGAAAGAGGTTACAGAAAGGAACTAAATAAGTAATTGGGACCAGGGGTTGCTGAAAAAAAGTTCAAAACAGGGATGCAGAAAAGGGAGGCATGGGGAAGTCGCTGAAATTGGGTACATGAAAAATTTATGAAATTATACATGTTTATATGTTTGTTTGTTTGTGTTTGTCTTTTGTATTGTTTTATATTATATGTTGAAAAACCAATAAAAATTTTATAAAAAAAAAAAATAAGAACAGCTTAGTTTATGAATAACTTGGATTAAGAATGCTGCAAACCCGGAAGTAGGTTTTCTGGTTTGTGAACTTTGCCTTGGAAGCAGAACATGTTCCGCTTCCTGTTGAGTGTGTTCCGTTTGTAAATTGAGTCCCCCGCTGCTATGGGAAAGCACGCCTTGGTTTAAGAACAGACTTCCGGAACGGAATAAGTTCGCAAACCAAGGTACCACTGTATTCCCCAAACCACTTTCATTTAGCTCTTACTCAACCTCATTGCTGATAACTTCTTCCAGAATAATAGTAATTATTATTTAAAGGGAATTTGAGAATTCAGGTTTGTTGAGAATGGATCCAGCCAAAACATTAGTCGGTAGAGTGTGAGACTCTCCTTGAGCTCCTTGAAGATGGGATACAAATGCAATAATACATACATACCTACATCCCAGGTAAGCATGCAAGGGACTGCAACCGTACCTAGGAATATGCCTCATTTAGAAAGATTCCTCTCCCCCCAGCCCAAGTAAACATGTACAGGACCAGCCTGTATATCAGCTTGGGGAGGAGAATTTGCACAACAGGACCTTGAGCACTCAACAAATTGCTGGTTCAGGTACTCACTTTGGAGAAGATTGTGTGGGTGCAACATGTGCTCCTTATTATTAAGCTTCATTTTATTCTGGGCACTGGAGAATATACCTTGTGGTTTTCTCGCAAGTACAGTCCTTTTCTTGCAGGCTAGGTTTTAATCAAATGGGAAAGCAGCAAGAAGGAAACAGGGCATCAGCAGCAGGCTAAGCTTTCAATACTCCAGCAATTTGAACCATGCTTACAGCTGGGCTAGCTTTTGTTGCTTGAAATTATATGCAACAATATACCTCTGCTCACTTTACTAGCACTTTCCATCCCTTCTGCATAAGAGGGGGACAGTGATTGAGCAGCACTCAGCACCCGAGCAGCCATAAAAATGTATTGTTATTGTTGTTCCTTATGCTGAACGCGTGTTGGGAATGTTGACTGACTGATTAGAGATGAATTGCTGGTGAGGCTGAGCAGAACTGCATTAGCCATGGGAGATAAGCATAATGATCTGCAGAGCTGCCTCAGACCTTTAACTTTGAACTGCAAGCAGAAATTCCGATTGGAATTTGACATTATCTTTGTTCAATAAAGCTTAATTACATATCCAAGAACGCACTCACAGTGCCTTCCATTCACCGGAGGTATACAGAAAATGCCTCTCGTGAGCATGGAGGGCTGAGGGAGAAAAAACCCAGCTAGGTGCCATGATGAACCAGGCAAATGTACCACCTGAAGTGAAGTGAATTTCACACCTACGCTGTTTGTTGGCAAAACCCTCCCAAATGCTTAAACAGAAGCAAGATGTGTGTGCCATTTGACCTTGGTTTGAAAGCTCAGGCAAATGCAATGTATTTAGAGCCAGTGTGCTGTAGTGGTTAAGAGCGGTGGACTCATAATCTGGTGAACTGGGTTCGCTTCCCCGCTCCTCCACATGCAGCTGCTGGGTGACCTTGGGCTAGTCATACTTCTCTGTAGTCTCTCATGTGATGTGTTGTATTGTTTTTTGTTTAAAATGATGTTTTTTACTTTTTCTTTTTGTACCCCTTAAAACTTTAATAAATATTATTTTTTTAAAAAATGAAGTCTCTCAGCCCCACTCACCTCACAGAGTGTTTGTTGTGGGGGAGGAAGGGAAAGGAGAATGTTAGCCGCTTTGAGACTCCTTTGGGTAGTGATAAAGCGGGATAGCAAATCCAAACTCTTCTTCTTCTTCTCTTCTTTATACAACTCTGGGCTGGTTAACACTAGGACCTTCTTGCTAAGGAAATATTTTGGTGCCACTTCATAAATAACCTCCCTCCCTTCCTCTGCATCAGGGATGAGGAAACTGGTGATCTCCAGAAGTTGCGCTTCAAACTCCCATCGTGCCTGACCATGGGCTATGCTGGCTGGAGCAGATGGGAGGCCAACACCACCTCGAGGGCCACAGGTTCTCCCTCCCAGTTCTACATGGTTCCCCATCTACCAAAACTTGGTATACTTTAATCAAGATTATATCTTCTACTAAGGAGATAAGAGCAGCCATATGGGAAGACATCTTTTATTTTTAAAAAAGTCCTTGCTCTAGAATTTTGGAGGCTCCTTAAAGGAACCCAGAGCAGGCATCTTTAAGACAAGAGACTGGAATATAGGAAGCTGTCTTGCACCAAGCTACATTATTGCTCCATCAAGTTCAATACCACCTACATTGATCTGGAGAGGCTTTCTAGGTTTCCAAACAGGGGTCTTTTCCAGCCTAACCTGGAGTTGCAAACTGACTTTGTGTACGCAAATTGGGAATTTTCTAATGCTACCCACTTCCTAGGTACTCCATACATGAGAAGCACTGCTGCTGGGATATATGGCCAGCCTCTTCACTCTCTAGAATGGGTCCTACGCTTTATCGTTATACAATAACCCTGTGAGGTAGGTCAGGTAGAGAGATCGTGACTGGCACAAGATCACCTCATGGTGCCTCATGGTAAGGATTAGAATCCATGTCTGCCCATGCAACCTCACACCAGCCCTCAAGTGTATGGCTCTCTTTGCCCTCTTTCACAGGGTTATTATTTGGGGATTTGAACCTGAGACATCCCTACCATCAAAATCAAGAATCATATCTTGGGGCCAACATGCTTCTCTTGTTCCCTTGTTCTCTTGTTCAGGGAAGTTTTTAATGTGTGACATTTTAATGTATTCTTAATCTTTGTTGGAAGCCACCCAGAGTGGCTGGGGAAACCCAGCTAGAAGGGCGGGGAACAAATAAATTATTATTATTATTATTATTCAGTTTTGTTGATGGGCTCCTCAAAATAATAAGATTTGAAAATGATAAATGTGAAAGCGATTTTATAACTTTATTTTTTTGACTTTCAGGCCTACTACCTATATGTTTTTTTCTGTGAGGTCTCAAAACCTGAAGAAAGAAAGAAAGAAAGAAAGAAAGAAAGGAAGGAAGAAAGAAAGAAAGAAAGAAAGAAACCCTAAGAATGTTGCTTTCTAGCAAGAGCCGATAGGCCATGAGTAGGTGTCTAGGCTAAGGGAGAAGGAGAGTAGAGACATATGACTTGTCACTGTTAACAGTATGTTCTGAATTATCATGGTAACTACAAAAAATATTGCTCAGCGACATGGTTCAAAGAAACGGGAGATTTCCTCTAGCGATGGCATTGTTCAACAATGTATTGCGAAATGAATGTTGACAGTCTCCGCTTTATTTTTAATACTTCTGCCGTTCTGTTGACATCAGCAAGGTTTCTGGGAGAGAAACCGACAACAGAATTTGACCCTAACAAAACAACTCCACTTGGAAGGCACACAATCCTGCTCCGATGCCTCCCATTTAAAATAACAACGTATCAAATATCTGAATGGATAAATTTGTGTGCCAGTTTCGCCTCTTTTCCAGCAGAAGGTATTTAGTGCCACCACCAGCTACAACCTATTTCCCTAATTAAAATGGGTGTTTTAGTTAGCGCCTATGAAGTGCTCTGCAGTGTGTGCATGCTGCCAAACGACGGTTCATATATTAGCTAATGTACTTTGCTCAACAGCAATCATAGTAATAAGGTTCTGAATTCTTATTACTTCCATATGTACTTACTATGGACAATTGCTCATACCAAAAGGTGAGCTGCGTCTTACTCATCGACATCACAAGTTAGATGACCTGCAGTGTTATATCACTTCAGAATACAGGGTGGGGAACGTAATACAGTGTGTGATTTAAGTGCTTTTTGTAAGCCAGAGTAACGTTAGCCTTAACTTTCCCTTCAGTGGGAATTAAAGAATAGTGTTTTATGTAGACTTTTAAATAAGCAAAATGCTTTAGCATCTATCTCATTTTCAAAACCTTACAATTTGGTTGAGAGAGCGAGAGACTGCAAATGGGTGCTCTACATTATCCCCAGTAGAAGGTGGATGGGTGGGTGGGTTTCAATTAAGGGAATCCTTTCTTGTTAAGATGATGCATACAAGGAACAAGGGTCTATTTGCATCTATGACATGCCTGAATATGCATTCTCAGCAGGGCGAGAGAGCAAAAAGTACACTTTCAGAATAGGTACCCACCAGCCACCATCAAACTCTTAAAGAGAAATGAGTCCTTTTGGTTTAATTTGCCTGTATTGGTGTGCTTGCTTGTTACAGTCTTTTGCTTGAACTCCAATATATCTAGATGGAATTTGGTACACAAGATCAGGACACAATTCTGTTTTCCATGTCTGAACCCAAATCCCATTCATGTCTGATTTAAAGAGGAAGGCGATAGGGGCACAATAATTATATTGTAATGATATACCGGAATGAAGAATAGAATGCACATTCAGGACCCAATTCTATGCTTCAAGTTTGACCCCTACTTTGATGCCTTCACATACTTTTAAGGGAGTCAGGAAAGCTTTGACATACATACTGGCCAGATTTAAATGGAACAAAACAAACCCTTCGCCATTATGAGCATGAGCAGCCTCGAGTTCATACATTCTTTCCTCTCCTTCTCCTGTGCATGTAAGAATAAGTCTAGAAGCTGGTTTGTGGCAAACCATCACTTCTTGTTCAGACAAAAGGAGAAACCATGGTTTGCCACAAAGCCAGGAATGGGAACTTCTAACCTATTCCATTCACGTGCAGGAAAAGGTGAGGAAAAGGTGCATGAGATCAAGGCTTCTCATGCTCATAAAACAAACTATGATTTGCCATTACATTTATAGCTGCTATAAAGCAAAATCTCCTTGGGTTTTGAGAAATAAAACTTGGGAAGTGTATGCATCTGTTTTCTGAGATAAAAGATTAAAAACATGTTGGGTGATATCCAACTAAATCATGCTCAGAGGAGACCTATTCTGACTATGACTAACTCGTGATATCACTCACTGTAATGTGGTATCTGAAGCAAAGCTTCTTAAACATTCCAATTTCATATTTTTATATTAGGTTTGGTGCGTCAGATGATTTCTTCCCCCAGGTTTTGCTTCCAGTCCTAGCGTAATAACCCTTAATTATGAAATTAGATGTGAGGAGACATCCTGAAGAGCCTTAAAATACTATCAGTCTTAATTCTTACATGGGATTACAACCACAACAAAGCAAAATCTTCCCAAGTTAAAGCATAAACAACTACAGTCACTTGAAGCTGTTTCAACCACCGTATTTCTATAAACCACTTGTGGTAAAGAATAGATAGGAAACAGGAAACACAATGTGGTTTAGAAAGAAGTATTTAAAAGCATCACCACAACTCACACAGGAAATAATGAGGGAAAAATTGAAAGTATGTTGGCTTAAAGGCAGGGGTGAGAAACCTCAAGACCACGGGCCAAATCAGCTCTTCCAAATGTCTTCTGGCTCCTTGGAAATTTAACTATCCCCATTAATTTGGTATCACCATGTCATCCGTCAGTTTCTAACCTATCTCCATGGGCCAAGTTCCTCAAGGCTGGGGTTTCAAAGTGATCTGGGAGGCTTGACTTAAGGGGGAGAGTTACAGTGGTAAAAAGCAGGGAGTCAAACTATTTTTAAAACTTGATTCAATTCTGGCTCAGGTTCATCAGCATTTCTAAACTCTGTGATTCTGTCCTGTGCAATTGTTTGGCACCAGTTCTCTCTCTCTCTCTCTCTCTCTCTCTCTCTCTCTCTCTCTCTCACACACACACACACACACACACTATATATAATTGCAGTGTGACTCTTATGACTACAGGGATATTTAATGCAGAAAAATGGTTGCTTTCTTCCCTAAACACATGCATGCATACCAGATCGTTATGAAGTTCACTCTCCAAACATACTTTTTACATTGACTTCCATCCCAGAAAAATATATATGTGTTATTTTTAGCTTACTTCGGGCATCTTTTATTTGTTGGCTTCTGTAATGCTATTATAGTTCCAATCACCCTACCTATTCTCAGAAACATACAGAAAAGCAATTAAAACGGGGGGGGGGGAGCTTTACCTAGCACAACTGGAGATAAGACAGAAGCTTTAAAAACTATACATTGTTGGACACATAACATGTTATGTGAGGGCCTATGGGATTGGAATGCTTACACAGAAAAAGGGAACCACTTCTCTGAATGCTTTCTCACGATCCTGTATTCACCTCACAGAACTACAATTCCCAGCACCCTTAACAAACTACAGCTCCCAGGGTTCTTTTTTAGAGAAGGGACGTGTTTTAAATGTATAGTGTGGCTCTCCCCCTCCTGGCCTCTTTCCCTATTATTAGTCAAAAGAAATAAATATGGTGCGTACACAGCCTTACTGTTTGTCCTCATACACCAGGTCAAAGCATATGCAAGATACAGGAGAACTATAATCCCCAAACTCTTAATTTTGCTCCTCCTCCTCAGTTTGGCCTGCCTGCCTAACGTTAGAGAAGAGAAAGGCCCTATTCACCCCCCTCAAAAGGATCCTTCGGACTATTGGTGAAGCACTTATTTTGAACTGGTTACTAGGTTTTGTTCGGGGGGAGGGGCTCGGCTCCAAGCTCAAGTTCAAAGCAACTCAACGAGTTCTGCGCCAGCTAAATGAAAAGGAGCAGGGTGGGAAGAGACAACCATCTGAACTGCTGTGCTTGATTTGACCTCCACAGTTGGCAGAATGACTGCAAAGAGAACCAAGTGTTGCCAAGAGACCCCTGAAACTTCAAGGTTGGCCCTGCTGCTGGAACGAATTCCACTCAGCGCCACTATTTTTTTAGTCAGCGGCCAATTCACATATTCCTTAGTTCCAGGGCCTGTAGAGGCACATCCCACTTACCAGGGCTGGCCCAAGACATTTTGGTACCTGAGGCAAACCACAAAATGGCACCCTTCCCCCACCAGGGAAAAAGGGGTGAATGAAGATCTACAATGGGTTATCAATTCCTTGGCGGGCAGATCTGCTACACCTGTGGATTTTGCTGCTGGAGACAAGCTCGCCTTGCCTCAGGCGGGGGAGCAGCCCTGCCATTCATACTGCTGACCCCCACTGGGGATGCATAGGGTCTTTTGGATATGATCTGGCAGAGATCTGTAAGGGTTACGAGTGTTGCATTGGAAGAAGGGAATCAGAAGTGCAGTTTGCTTCTGTTTCTAGAAGCTCCACAACTGGGAAATGTATGAACTGGCTTTAAGCCTCAAGGGCATTTTGAAACAAAGCTCTCCAGAGAGAAAACTGCTGCTGGAAATAAACAAGCACAGGACAGGCTCCTGTTCTTGGCTATCCAGAGCAAAGGAATAGAAGCTTCTTTTTTTGATCATTACTTTGTCTGTGTTTGGGTGGGACAGAGCGTGCATATAAGGAAGCACTGAGATGCATAAGTCATCATTCGTGAATGTGAATCCGTGTGTGCAAAGAAGAAAACATGAAACCGTCAAAACTGAGCACAGATTTGCATGGTTGTTATTTTCTGTTAGCCTTGCTGGGCAATTTAAAATTGGCAACGAGGTTTCCTTATCTAAAATAGTTTCCCTAACCCTGGCTTAAAGGCACCATATCATTAAATCAAAAGCAGTAACCAAAACAACTCTAAAGAGTGTGGAATTTCCTGCATTCCTTTGTGTTAAGAGTCTCTGTATCAGTTGTTGGAATCTATGGTTGTCTTTCAAACGAAATACTTTTTAAAGAAAAGAGAAAGAAAAAAAGTTCAGTTTGAAAAACCCACACAGTGCCCTTCCAGAGTTAGAACACATGTGTAAAATTCAAGTTTGCAGAAATGTATCTTGCTCCGATTCAACTTTGCTTTTGAGCATCAATGACATTTTGAACATAGCTCATTGCACTGAACACAGAGTTTTGGCACCATCACAAAAACTACTTTGAGGGAAGTGCTCCTTTATCCCTCTCTCTCTCCCACTGTAGGCAAACACTTCTGTGCATTCTCTTCAAGGCCTGGCTTTCATTCTCCCTGAATTAGGTTTCTTGAACAGCACATTTGCAAAAGCATGCTTTTATTTAAAGTCACTGTGGAAAGCTTTTTTTACAAAGACTTTAATACATGGTCAGGAATTAAAACACCACAATTCCAAGTTGTTGTTTTTAAATGTACCCTAAATTACAACACAGCTACTATAAATGTATCTTTGGCATGGACATGATTTAAAATTATGTTAATCTACTCATGCAACGTTTCCAAAAGTACAGCTCAAATAACTGTGTCAACATTAGAAAGAAATCCTGAGGCACTGGCACCGATATAGCCTCTTCTCCCACTCCTTCCATTTTTCTGCAGGATGGGCTCACATCACATTTTTAATGAATAATGCTTTACTTGGTTTTGCTCTGTGTGTGTGGTTGTCTTCACTCTCACCCGTTCCATTTTAGGTGACTCCTTGTTCAGGATTATAAATATCATCATGGACTCCACCGGCCTGTGCATGAAATTCTGGGTCTCCCTCAGTTCTGCTTGTAGGTGGGATAGGATCTCTTGTCAATTCTGCTGCAGGGAACAGCACTGTGGCTGCAGCCCCTGCCTCTGTCTGTCACCCTCTATCAGGGTGGATGGGGGGAGGCAGATAGATATATTAATGTCATGCCAGCTACACTTCAGGAGACAAGAGGATGAGTGAGACCCTTTCCAGCTGGCCTGTTGTCACCATTTGTTCTTAGCTTTGAGGGGTTTTTTGGTCCTGATGAAAAAGGCAAGATATAAATGACTATCATTCGATCGAGTTGATTATGGATATGGGACCCAGAGCCCACAGGGCTCAAGAGAGACTGCTTTATCCCAAGTCAGATAGTAGGTGCACCTAGATCAGGCTTCCTCAACCTCAGCCCTCCAGATATTTTTGGCCTACAACTCCCATGATCCTTAGCTAGCAGGACCAGTGGTCAGGGATGATGGGAATTATACTCTCAAAACATCTGGAGGGCAGAGGTTGAGGAAGCCTGACCCAGATCAGCCACTCTCCAGAGGTTCATACATATTTCCCAGCCCAATCAAGAGACACTAGGGACCAGAAGCCTTCATTCCCCCCATCTTCTCTCTCTCCCCCTCCCAGCACTGTGAGCGCATGTGCAAAAAGAAGTGATGCAAGGAATGGGATGCCCACACACCCCTCCCACGTCAAAATCTGGAGCCCTGCAGGTTACACATCCTCTGGAACATGAGTGACCTGCATGGCACATGGCAGGATGAGGGTGTATAAAGGGCTCAATGATTTCCCATAATGCTCCTTTGCGCTGCTTGTGTGCATGCCCTGATGAGCTTTTGGGACTCATCTGGGGGTAACGCAATGGTGCGTTTGACCTTGACACTAGTAGCAGTCTGCCTTCACCTGCTCCATCCTCTGCATTTCCCTCTGTTTGAATGTGAGAGCGCTGCTGAAGAGCCACATCAACTTGTTCGGCAGTGAGGGCGAAAACAAAAGGGTCGTGAATGCCCAAGTGTTTGTGCTGGATCATAGGCATCCAAATTTAATGAAGGGGTGGGAAACCTTGGGCCCAGAAAGACATTCCCACCCCCCAAACCATGCCTACTTGCCCCACACCTGACTTATGTGTAGGGCAGGTAAAAACATGGCTCCAAATAAGGAGTTGGGAGCTCAAAGTCAACTCCTAATTGCTCCTTTGCAAGTGGGGATCACTGGCAGCCCTGATCAGCTGACTGGCGGTGACAGCGAGCCCCAATCTGATCAACTGCACCGGGCATGCCTTCAAAGGGGCTTACCTGGATTTAAGCCTGCAAACAGACATTCTTCCTTTGCCAGCAGCCTGGCAGTCTATGGAGGGAAAATGTCTACTTGCAGGTATGACCTGAATGCAAGCCACACTTGCAGACTGACTTCCAAAGGGCTTGCTGTGAGAGTACTGATTGGCAAAGGAACCACACTGGTGTGTCTGAGAGAACACTACATAGGTGGCTTAAGCATCACTTCCTGTTTTGCTGCAGGATTGTAGAGCTTAGACATTTTTTAAACAGGACAGGAAGATGTCTCTTTGGGAGGGACGATTTCTAGAACTAGTGAAAACAGCAAGTGAAGTGTCATCTATGTAAATGGTTCTCTTTATGTGCCACGTACCTTTGTTGGAGCTGCACATTAATCCATAAACTAACAATACGAGATATCAGTTATCAATTGGTTAAACCTCAGTTGGGACATATTTATCCTTGGTTGCCATAGGTCAGGGGCAGTTTGAGGCTGCCCTTTATTGTTATCATCTGGGCACATCTGCTGCAAACAGTAGATCTGAAGCGGGGTAAGTTGCTCAGTTTTAATGTGATCTACTAAACACTTATAACGGGACGTGGGCGACGCTGTGGTCTAAACCACAGAGCCTAGGGCTTGTCGATCAGAAGGTCGGCGGTTCGAATCCCTGCGACGGGGTAAGCTCCCATTGCTCGGTCCCTGCTCCTGCCAACCTAGCAGTTCGAAAGCACACCAAAAAGTGCAAGTAGATAAATAGGTACCACTCCGGCGGGAAGGTAAACAGCGTTTCCGTGCACTGCTCTAGTTCGCCAGAAGCGGATTAGTCATGCTGGCCACATGACCCGGAAGCTGTACTCCGGCTTCCTCGGCCAATAAAGTGAGATGAGCGCCACAACCCCAGAGTTGTCCACAACTGGACCTAACAGTCAGGGGTCCCTTTACCTTTACTAAACACTTATATGGATGGGAACAGGGTAGTCTGATGACCATTTTCGGATGCAGCATGTTCTCGGGGTTGCTGTCTCTTTTGCGTTTTCTCCCACTTTCTTTCCTCTTGGTTTGGAAGGCAAGGATTTTTTTAAAAAAATAAATAACAAAACTCAGCTTTAAAATTCTGCTGTTATGATGAGAAATTACATAGAACACACCGAAGACGCTCATTTACAAGCAGGTGGCTTACTACATGTAAATGCACTAATTGCACAATACTTGAAACAGATTTGTGAGATGCTGAGGAGGCAATTTAAGACATTTTGATGCTTCAAGCAAAACAACCAAGTGAGAGGCCTCACATGGTGACAAAAATAATTGAATGAATGAAAGGATACCCTTTCATGGGTGCTGCCTGGGGTGGATCACCTCACATTGCATAACAGTAAGATCAATCTAGAGATAGCACAGAACATTTAAAAATGAGGCAACAGCATTCCAGATTAGCTGGAAAACACACCCAATAACGTTAACCTTACTTCTAGGAATGTGTGTGTGTATGGGGGCTGGATGCAGTTACTCAGCGATGAATGAAATATCTCTGCACATATTGAAAGGGTGCCTCACCTTATTATTCACATATTCAAGGGCATGTGAACTGCCACTGAATAGAACTCATTTCTGCGCAGAGATGTGTATGATTGCACTGAAAAACCAGGTTGGTTTCTGCTGTCACTTCAGCACTGTGATGGGAAAAGATTTAACAAGGAAGGTTCTCCCTTCTTGGCAATTCTCAAAGTTGCAGCCTATGGAGGTTTGGGGACCAGTAACCAACATGTCAAATGGAACCTCTGCATGTCACAATGCTGGTTTAAATAATATATGGATTCCACAACACACATAATTTTGATAAAGAGCTGAGGTTTGAAAGAACTCCTGTTAATTCTAATGGGCCTGACTGCCAAACAAGTACCACAGCATTAAAAGAGCAATCCAATTACAGTGGTACCTCAGGTTACAGACGTTTCAGGTAACGTGTTTTCGGGTTGCGCACCGTGACAAACCTGGAAGTATATGAAACGGGTTACTTCCGGGTTTCGGTGCTTGCGCATGAGCAGAAGCGCTAAATCACGCATGCGTAGAAGCGCCAAATTGCAACCCGCGCGTGCGCAGGCTGTGAACGTGCCTCCTGCACGGATCATGTTCGCAACCCAAGGTTCCTCTGTAGTCTATAAAGCAACCTGCTCAAGTTTCATTGAGGGCTATGGTCTTCTCTGGCATTACCTGAGAGTAGTCACTTGTGGGACTGCTCTGAAGAAAAACTGAGTCCAAGTGCAATAAAAAGAGACACACCCACACCCACGTTTTACAGTGAGGAAGCGGGAAAAGAAAGTCATAATTTACTCTCAGGGAATTCAATGGATGCTCCTTTTCAAATGCAGGCACATAACAAAAACTGCATAAATTTAAGTCTTACAAACATCCAGAATTCTGGGCTGGTGCTTATACAGACCAAAAAGTTTAACCTGCAGCAGAAGTGATAAAATTACATGTGCCAAGCCTCTGCTCTCCTCCCATCTAAGAGGTGCTGAAGGGAAGTAAGCAAACACTCAAAACTTATTAAGCCTGCAACCTTTTCTCTTTTATTACAGTATGGTCAGATAACCATCTGGTGATCCCAGCCAAGAATATGACAGAGGCTCCAATTTACAAACTACTTACTCTTGCAGCCATCTCCTTGAAATCTCTCAGAGATGAATCTAGATTCAGTGCCCAAGGCAGCAAACCCTAGATGCTCTTGCTTGGAAGGAATTTTTTTTATTGAAATTAACTGAACTGAGTAGACATGTTTGGGATTTGCAGTAAAGGGCCGGGATCCTGACCTGAATTTCAACTCTTCACTAAAACCTGTTAAAGCTTGGGCATCAGCCTGCAGGGCAACTAACTTAGCAGACGGTGGGGGGGGGGAAATTCTTGTTCCACACATAAGCGTGTAGCAAGGTCAGGAAGAAACACCTTCTTTCTGCAGGTCTCTAGGCAGCAGGATCCTTAGCAGGGCTTCAACCCTAACACCACATATTTGGGAGTAAGCCCCATTAATTCCACAAAACCTACTTCCCAGTAGACCGTGGTTAGGACTGCACTGTGTCACTAAACTTGAAAGAACTTCCAATAAAACACGTGCAGCGTCTCAGCCTGGGTACCAGTCGCATGTGAACCACCAGAAATTACGATTCACACGTCTTGCCCCCTTCCCGCACCTCTCCTCTACCCCAACACCTACATTGCAGGCGGAAAAGCCAACAGGTGAAGCCTCACTCGCCCCCGCCACTGCATCGCCACGCAGGGAACAGCTGCAAAGCGTTGACTTTTGACTTGCCCCATCTTTTTAAAGGAAAAAAAAAACTTAACGAAGCTTCAGCAGACCGCAAAAGTGGGATGGGGGCGCCTAGCATTTCTCACCTCTCTTCCCCTCCCTCCTGCCTACACCCCCGCGGGCCCCCGCACATACCCTTGCTCTGCAGCTGCCACGACGCCTCGCCCCGCCTGAGCCCACCAGAGCAGCCACGGCGAAGAAGAAGGCGCCAGCTGGTGTCCAGCAGCCCCCGCGAAGGAGAACAGCAGCAACAGCAGCAGAGCGGCCCCCTCCTCCCCCTCGTGCTTCGGTCTCAGCACGCGGCAGCGCAGCGTATCCCTCCGCCGGGAGGACCCACAATGCCAATAGGCGGCGGCGGCAGCGGAGGGATCCTGCCGCGAAGAGAAGCGTCCGCGGCATTGAGCGAGCGGTGGAGGAGGCGGCAGCAGCGGCCACCCGCACTCTTTGGCTTGCCCTTCCCCCTCCTCCTCCCTCTCGACGCCTCCACACGCGCCGTTCGTCGCTGCGGGTCGGTTGGGCGCTGCCCAGTGGCCGCCTCCTTCCTCTTCCTCGCCTCCCTGTGGGGGAAGCTGCCATTTAATAATAATAATAATAACGATAATAGTAATAATAATAAAGGGAGAAAAGCGGGCGGGCGGCCATCGCGGCAGTGGTTGCCGCCGCAAGCGCCTCAGGTGGACCCACCCCCTCGGTCCCCTCCCCCGCCTGCCTTCTCCTCAACCGCCGCCGCCGCCGCCTTCCCGTCCGTCAGAGAGTCTCGTCCGCTGCGGGGCTGCTCTCCCTCTCTGCCTTTTCTCTCTCTCCGTGCGTCTCTTTCCCCCGCTTCCTCTCGTCCTCGCCTTCTTTCCCTCCCGCCCGCCTCGAGTCCCGGCTTCCTCTCTCTCTCTCTTCCCCCCTCCCTTTCCTTCCTTCTTCCCTCCTTCCCCGCCAACCCCCCATCCGCCAGGCGCGAGCCGAAGATGGCAGGCTGGCAGAGCTACGTGGATAACCTGATGTGCGATGGCTGCTGCCAGGAGGCCGCCATTGTCGGCTACTGTGACGCCAAGTACGTCTGGGCAGCGACGGCCGGGGGCATCTTTCAGAGCATTACGGTAAGGGCGCCCGGGGGTAGGTAGGTAGGTTGCGGGGGGGGGGGGTCCCGGTCACGGAGAGAAGCAAGTGGCGGGGGGGGGGGGAGAGAAAGAGGGATGGATGGAAGGCTAACCCATGATTTGTAACCCTCCCCTTTTAAAAACACCAAACCCGGGCGGGCATATTTCGGCCCTTGGAGAAGGGAGGGCGGGCGGGCGGGGGGTGTCGGCTAGGCTTGGGCTTTGGGGGAGGAGGCGGATGAGCCCCACGGAGTTGCGCCTAATCCCACGAGGGGCGGATTGCAAAGTGCAGCCTTTTTTCTTTTTTTCCATGCATAGCGCGCGCGCAGGCGAGGGAAGAAAAAGGAGCGCCGCGTGCGGCGGAGGCGACTCTTCTTTTCTCTCCCACAACTAGGGAGTGGGGAAAGGGGGCTTTCTGTGTTTCCTGCATCTCTCCCTCTTCTCCCTCTGCCACCCGGATGATAATAATAATAATTTATCTCTTGCCCTCCAACCTTGGACCAGTGGTGGGGGAGCCGAGGCTAGGCGAGAAATCTGGGGGCGGGGAGCGCCCTCGTGCAAAAAGCTTTCTGCCCTTTTGCTAGCTTGCATTATGTGTGCGCGCGCGCGTCCCCTTCCCAGCTTTGGGCCACGGCCGTAGCGCCCCCCCCACCCCTCCAAAAAGAAACACACAGGGGGGTGCGAGAAAAGGGAATAGCAGGAGAGGCCCAGCTGGGTGAAGGTGTAAATGGCAGCGAGTTTCCCTCCTTGCGGTGTCTCCTCTCCTTCCCGCCCACCCGCAGCTTACGATGGCCGTAAAAGCGCCTTTAATGGGAAGAAAGCAGCAGCCCGCGCCAGTTAGGCCCCGGGCATTGCTGCGCCTTTCCCCCTCGGATCCGAGGCTCCTCTCCCCAACTAGTGATTTGAGGCAGTGGGAGAAAAGGGCCCTTTATCTGGTGGCTGGGCGGGAGAGGGAGGGAGGGAGGAGGGGGCAGGCTGGCGTTTTGAGATCCCCTGTTGCTGGGCTACCTTGCAGCTCGCCCTCCCTAGCCTCCAAGACATGCGGGGCCAGGCTGGGACGGGAATAGCCTCGGGCTTCTCGGGGGACCATTTTGTATGCCAGGCTGCGGGGCTCCTTAATTGCCACGGCAATTGGGCTGGAGCAATAGCCGGCAATACGGCGGCGGGAGGAGGAGGAGGAGGGAAAAGGCCGGGCGCGGGGAAGGGAGGCGATGATTCTTGGAGAGGCTTTGCGTAGGATTCCCTCGTCTCTGGTCCGCACTGCTGGGGAGAGACTTGCGAATCCAGCGTAGGAGGCTTTTGTGAATCCATTCCTCGCCACTGGTTCCATGTTTTTTCACCTCCAAGATGGCGCACTGCCGCTGATTTTTTTTTTAACCCCTCCTTTTCTCTTCTCTCCCGAGATATTAATCACCCCGTTTCTGCACTGCAGTCTTTCTATCTCTTCTGTTTTTTCCATCTCTCATCTTTCTCTTGCCATAAAGTTTTCTGGTCATTCGAGATAAGAGTTTATAAAAAGAAAGGGGGAAATTTCCGTGAGAAGGTTGTGTGGTTGCCTGCTTAACTCACCGATATGGTATCTGCAGGCTGAGAGTGTGGAAATGTATATTGAAATTATATAGATTCTGTTGGCGCTTCCCCCTTTATTTACCCGTGCATTAGGTGTGCAATGTGATCTTGCATTACAACAGGGGTGGTGGCTGTCTGGCTTTATCCCCTTCCACTCCAAAATGCCATTTTGGCTGGCTGCCTGTCTATGCAGGCAAATGTCATGAAAAGCGAGCTCCCTTATTCTAAACAGCACTCCTCGCCCCTCTTGCCAGTGCCCCTTATTGGGAATAATACTGAGGGCTCTGCCAGCAGTATTAAAGCATGGCTTAGCCTTGTCCTGTCTGTAGGAGGCATAGGAATGGGTTAAAAGAAGTGGTGCCCTTGGTAGCTGCTGAGCCAGTCTCTTTGCTGCTAAGATGTTTATGGGTAGAATCTTGGCTTATGCTTTGGGAATGGCTGGGGCCTGCTATGACTCTGCAGTTCTACTGGAACAAGATGCCTATTCCATCATACAGTGCCGAGGGAGCATGTTTTCTTGCTGGACTGCCTTTTTCCATTTTGCTTTATAAATACACACACCTTGCACTATTCCTGAGAAAAGGGGGTAATATGTAGCCACCATGCTCTTGTTACTATGTTACGCATTTTTTGGTATTTATATTGCAAATTGCTCCGCGATCGTCGGATGAAGGGTGGCATAAAAATTTAAATTTAAAAATTAATTAATTTCCCCCCTGCTTGTCTAACATTGAGCTACCATACCCAGTTTTTGAGGGTTCTGCAAAGCATGTGCATTTTCCATCTGAATGGCCTTATTAGCATTGGAGAAGCTGTAATGTAAACTTTGTAATCTGTGTGGGAAAGAACAGAAATGCACAGTGTTAGAAACAATAACCTTGAGAACACTGTATTTTAAAAATATGGTTTAATAGCATTCCTGAAACTTATTGACAGCCATGTAGCTATAAATAATGGAGGCTATTCTGCATTTTGTGCCTATGTTGCATGTAGAACATAGACCCTTTGTGCTTCTGCTTCTGCCATAGTGCTTTAGTTATTTGGCACATTGCAGGGAGTGGTCCTGTAGACAGCATGAAGCTCTAATATAACTTTTTTTTATCTTCTCTCCCATAGATGTATATGCACAATCTAAAATCAGGGTCTCATCATTAATTGCATACTTAATGAAAAACATATTTGAAGACTCTACATGGGTATCATCCTACTTTGTACCTTTCAGAACTACTTCATTAACTTCATACAGTGTTAGACTTTAGAAGCTACAGTTGTTTCTGCTAGAGTTATGTTCTCCTTTTGCTATTACATTAGTACATTCAGTGTGTACATTGACTCTTCAGAATCCAGGTATGAGAGCTTGCTCTAAAACTCTATGGACTTCTCTTTTTGACAGCCTGTAGAAATAGATATGATTGTAGGAAAAGACCGCGAGGGTTTCTTCACCAATGGTCTAACTCTGGGTGCAAAGAAGTGCTCTGTGATCAGAGATAGCCTCTATGTGGATGGTGACTGTACAATGGACATCAGGACAAAGAGCCAAGGTGGCGAGCCAACGTATAATGTTGCTGTAGGCAGAGCTGGTCGAGGTAAGCTTGGAACTTTCACTAGTGTTTGATCTGGTGTTTTGTTTTCTACTGCTTAAAAAACATGTAGGCTTTAAATTATCTCAATTGATCTGTCCAACAAGATCTGGATTAGGTGACTGGCTGTCAAAATAGCTTTGTGGAGAATAAGACCATATTCTTAAGACTAGGCACCCAGGATGTTAATGTTTTGGCATTTGAAATTAATTGCTTCAGGTAGAATAAAAATGCAAGTTCAGGCTTCTAATTTTGGAGGTTATTTATTGTCCAGCAAAAGTAAATGACAAAGAGCATATGTACCTGGTTGCTTAGCTAAGTAGTTCATAGATGATTTATGCATATATCAGTTTATAAATATGGAATATCTGTTGCTTTATATTCCCAAGGCATCCTCAATACTTCAGGATGCCAGTCCATGCAGACTTCTCGTATAAACCTTCAACTAAATAAGAAATGCATGTTGGATGGTGTTCCAAAAGGAACTTCTAACAACCTGATCCTGTACAACAGGTGTGGGGAACTTGTGGCCTTCCAGTTGGTTTTGGACTCCCAGCTCCCATCCATCTTTGTCAGCATGGCCAGTAGTCAGAGATGATGGGTGTTGTAGCTGGCAACAGCTGAGTGCCACAGGTTTCCCACAAATGCTGCATACTAGTCTATTAAAAACCCAGTGCTTAGGATTGTACTTTTTAATTTGATATATGGTACTGATCATCATTCAGCTTGTTCGACTTCATATGCTCTAAAATTGCAGTCCTGTACCTATTTAAGTAGGAGTGAGACCCATTAAATTCCGTAGAGTTTACTTCTGTGTTGACATCTATAGAATTGTACTGTTTGATTTCTTTTTTTAAAATTTACGTAAAATGTTGGCCTATTGGACTAATTACAAGTTACTTTGAGGCAAACCAACTAGTATAGAAGTAGAAGCATCAAAAGTGAGAGGACAGTGAGAATGTAAGATTGTTTTGCGTGCAGACCTATAACACATTTTAGTGACACCTACTGGCATATAACTGTACATGCATTGCTAAAGGTCTTCAGGACTCTGCTGTTTTGGCATAAACACAATTGGATTCTTTTTGTACTGTGAACAACTTTTGACTTACGAACTGCTAGAGCAAGTGAATATGATACAGTAGGTTCATTCCAGTTATTCCAATTCATATTACCCCACATCTGCTTTATTTACCTTACAAGAAAATGTAGCCAAAGCTTCCTGACCCCACAGTATACCCCATGCGTCTCATTTAAAAAGCTTGGTCTTACTAAATTAACATCTGCGTCTGCCGAACATTCTTTTCAATTAAACAAGGTAAATGTTCAAAACAATATAGTAATGCTGTGCAGGCAACTATTCTGATATGTCAATATTTGAATATGCTTATTGTACTGCTTTATTAAAACTTGGAATATTTCCTTGTCTAACACACTCCTTTGTAAAACTTCTTTTCTTTTCTCTTTCAGTCTTGGTCTTTGTAATGGGCAAAGAAGGGGTCCATGGAGGCGGATTGAATAAGAAGGCATACTCAATGGCAAAATACTTGAGAGACTCTGGGTTCTAGTTGCTAGGCAGACTGTTAAGTATTAGGGGAAATTGCTATTAAACTTTCCTGGCCTCAAGCTACATTGTGGAAACTTTATTAGCAATGCAGGGTGATGGGGTATGAACCTGTGTCTCCTTTGTATCCCTCTATTGGTGGGGAAAGGTGTTATTCTTTCTTTAATTCTGTTCATCCTTGTTTCCTTGTGTACTCCAGCATTGGTTATGGCCATGGGAAAGGGAAGGTGTCCATGGAGGGACACTCAACAAGAAAGCTTATGAACTGGCTTTATACCTGAGGAGGCCTGACGTCTAAGCAGCCTCTCCCCATCCACATAGCAACTGTTTTCACCACCACCTCTTGTGTTAAAAGTACTACCAGCCTATAGATGGCGGTTTTATTTACACATTTCCCTATTGTCATGGCTCCAGTTACCCTTTTCGTTTGTCTGTTAATCACTGTTGTACCCATGTTCTGTATCTGGCACCATCTATTGCAACACAAAAGATGATATGCATGATACGTTGAAGCCTTGGGAGGGAATCATGCCAAGTCCAGGCGTTACTTGTCTTAGCAATTAGTGTGACATTGAGAACTAAACCAATTTAAATTAAACTAAATAAGGTGCCGATTGTACAATCCAGATTGATCAATGCCTCCTCAGCACTTTGAGCATTTACACAGCTCATTAGTCTTCCTTTTGTAGAGCATGGTTGGGAGGGAAAAAGTGCATGCATATCTCTACTTTCCTCCCCCTTGTCCTTACCTTTAATCCACTCTTCTTTTTTGTTTGTTTGCTTCCATCTCTATCTATCTATATATATACATTTTTAAATACAGTGCCTGGTTTGTTTAACCAATTTGCTGCTTGAAAGCTGTCACAAGTGTTGCTTTAGTTTTGTTGTTGCTCTTCTGTGTAGACTTGCAAAACTCTTCATGGTGTCTGAAGCGCATCCTGCTTTTAAAAGGGTAACTGCAAAACTATGAAAAGGTGCCGATGCTCTTCGCCCCTCCCCTTCACCACCATCCCCATCTTGAATGAATCCCCAGGGACATTCCATCACCGCAATAGCTCAGGCACGTAATTTTGTTTTTGTTTTTGCCAGCTCCTGTTCTGTAGTTGAAATGTAAAAAGGCTGCCATCATGGACTTTAGATATCCCAGTGTAACCATCTGGAGTGTGTCCGGTTTCATTTTTTCATAGGACCAATTTGATTTGCAGCTTGGGTTTTTATATGAAACTGCATTGTCATTGTCAACAAACTACCACCTCCAGCTATACACCTATAGCCTAGTCTGAGATCAGTCTGTCAGATCATCAACTGAGAAATAAGATTTGCTGCTCTGATATCAGTGTATGTTTTGAAGGTTGGTAGTTGTAAGATAAAACGGTCCAAACGGATACCATTTCAAATCTAATCTTCATTTGGCCTGTTATGCCCTTGCTGCAGAAATTGTGGAGTGAACTGCCTTGTGCACTAGTCATCCGAAACATGTGTAACCAAATTGTCAGTTTGAGCACAGTACTAACTTGTATGTCCATTTAAAAGAGAACTGCAGAACTCTGTATACAAAAGAGAAAATGGAAGATGGTCTTGGTTGGAATAACTGAGTTGGCTGTCTTGTGATGAATTTTTAATGTATTCTGTGCCATACTAATGTTTTAAAAAAATGAACTGTTGCTATTGTGAGATGGATTTTAACTGACAAGAAAGATGTCTTCTGAATGGCACTACTTTAGGGACACTAGTATTTGCTTCTATTGTTCGGGCCTTTGTGGATAATGTACAGACTTAAAACAAATTCTTGTTGCTGATTTGTCCATTTATTTCCCTGCACTTTGTTACATCTGGGATACAGTCTAACTCATCTGATTTAATATGCATTTCAAAAAATGCCATAACTATTAAACACCTTGTTTACAGACAGATGAAATAAATTTATTCCAACCAAATAAAGTATGAGTTAGTGTGTTATGTGGTTCTGATCTGCCCCTTGCCCCACCCCTTATGAAGGCGTGTCATATTGCAGTGCCCTTGTGGCGACCTGACTGTTAAGGGCGGGTTTAATGTTGTGTTACATTTACCTGGGTCATGTCTTTTGTTAATAAAGTGCAGCCCATTCATTGTAATGGAGTCACTCTGGTGTAAAATTTGGGTATAGTTCTTTATGGACCTGAACTTATACAGATTACCTCTTGAACTATAAAACTAGCTTTTAGTAATAAAATGAGACATTCCTATACCAGTTAAGATGCATTTGTGGGAGTGGGGCACCCTGAGGCAAAACCTCTGGCACTATACAAAAACTTCTCTTAAACAAGGTTCTTTTTAGAGACTGAGTATAGCCTAGGATGGTGTTGCTCTGCTGAATTCTGCTTCTGTTACAATGAGAGAACTATGGTCTTTCACCCCTCAAGCTATTCCTTCTTAAAGGATGTACCGTTTTCAAAAAGTAAAATTATGTAGATTTTCCTCTTTCTCTTATTGCTTCCCCCAAATTGCTGTAAGGCTGCTATAGATATCTTTCCACTGCAGCAAGAACTTATTTAGCCTGTGTGTCTCTTCGGTCTAAGTGGTTATTATATCTGCATGTGGAGATCCTTTTCCCTTGTAGCCAGCAGCTCTTAGTTTGGAAGGGAGAGTTAAGAGTTGCACATGGAATCACCATATTGCAGTCCTATAGAGATATGGCACTTAGAGATTGTGAAAAATGTTTCTTTCCAGAGCAGAAGAGTATCTGGAGGTAACATACCATAGGCAAGTGCTAAATTATCATTTGTGGTGTGTTACAACTTTTCTCTACCCCCCACCTTCCTACATAATTTTCTCCATGGTGATTTGTCAGCTTGGACTGAACATATGCATACTGTCTAAGACTGCCATTACCTATCCTGATCACAGCCTTGTGTGGCATGGAAAATCTGGAACCACTTCACAGTGCATGTTACAGCTGGGTTAGAGAAATTGCCACAGCTTAAATATTCTTGAAATGGGCTTAGGAATCAGCTACGTGATGTGTTTGTTTATCCTTTTTAAAAGTCTGCCGCCCGATTAAGAACCTTAATTGACAGTTGTGCAAAATTTGCCTATAAAAATAGTTCTGAAGTGGAAAGCCTACTTTGTTTTTAGATATACACATGTGCTGTGGTAAGCATTATCATGAAAGTGGTATTGCTTCCTGAGGGGGGAAAAGAGGATTTCTCAATATCGGGGAACTGTTTTAGTTAATTACTCTTAAATAAATATTGCAGTCCTAGTTTAAAATCTTAGCTAAAGCTTTGTTTTTAGAAAGTTCCTGGTGGTATATATGAACTGTTTAATCACAAATGCTGTTTTTATGAGAAGTTGAAATACGAGTGGTGAGAGGTGAGTCAGCATGGGGAACAGCTATAATACTCTCCCCCACCCCTTCCTCTCAAGGATATGAATGAGCACTTGCAATCCTTGTTTGAAGTCTGCCTGTCTTATCAAGAAATGAGTCTGATTTTGTCTAATTGATCAAAATGAGTTGATTCTTTTAAGCTGGGTGAAAGGTTGGTGAAGAATAGAAGTTTTATACACACTTTTGTCTTTTAACTTCACAATCTTTATTCTGTTAATAGCATTCCCTTTATTTTTAATATTATTCATTCTTCCTTCATAAATAGAAATAGATGATGACTTCAGTAGGTCTCAGGTGTTTTCTTTTGTGCAGATGCTTCTCAAGCTCTTCTGTGAGGTATATATGAACCAGGTAGGAGAGGCTCCAGCACTTTTGGAAGAAAGCAATTTATAGTCATACCTCAGAAGGCGAACGGAATCCGTTTCAGAAGTCCATTCGACTTCCAAAATGTTCGGAAAGTGAGGTGCGGCTTCTGATTGGCTGCAGGAAGCTCCTACAGCCAATTGGAATACGCGTCAGACGTTTGGGTTCCAAAGAATGTTCGCAAACCGGAACACTCCCGGGTTTCTGGCATTCAGGATCCAACGTACAACTGTACAAATATTCTTTAGGTAGTCTTCTCTCTCACCCCCAATCTTATTTTACTTTTACAAGCTTATCTTGGGTGGAGGGACTACATAATGTCCATAAAGGCTGGTGCAAGGCACTGCACTGCATGAAGTGGGTGCCCCTTCCCCATCTGATTTGATGCTACTACCATGGCAGCAAGTGAGGTGACCTGAGAGAGTGCTTGTGCTGCTGCTGCTTTGCCATAGCATCTAGAAAACCTTAAAAAAAAAGTAACCAAAGTAAAAAGGTAAAGGGACCCCTGACAGTTAAGTCCAGTTGTGAACGACTTTGGGGCTGTGGCGCTCATCTCACTTTACAGGCCGAGGGAGCTGGCGTTTGTCCGCAGACACTTTTTCCAGGTCATGTGGCCAGCATGACTAAGCCGCTTCTGGTGCAACGGAACTCCAAAACCAGAGCAGCGCACAGAAACACTGTTTACCTTCCCGCCGGAGCGGTTACCTATTTATCTACTTGCACTTTTTGAAATGCTTTTGAACTGCTAGATTGGCAGGGGCTGGGACTGAGCAACGGGAGCTCACCCCGTCGCGGGGATTTGAACCTTTTGCGGGGGGGAAGCTGACCAGGGATTTGTCAGGTGGGTGGGCTGCAAAGGTAGTGGGTGGCAGGCCTGGGTAGAAAGGCAAGCAGGGTGGCTGAGCACTGCTTCCTGGCCCCTGCCACCTAAGACAGTTTCTCATTTCACCCCATGAAAAGACTAGCCCTATTGCCCAGTGATCCTTGGGTCTTAACAAGAAGTTGTACATTGGAATTTTAATAGTTCATATGATTCTGTTATTGCGTATTGGTCAGCAATTGTGTTGACTGATTTGGAAGGATATAACTGGATGGTGCATCTGTCAGTGGGTTAATCTTTGATATTTCTGCATGCTTGAACGTTCCTCTCCCTCCACACCCCCTTTACAAAATGTGGGCTAAATTGTGAACATTCGTCATTCTTCCACCAGTCTGTTACTTCTACAGAATACATGCAAAAATGTGTGGCTCAGATCCTCGCATTAAGGCGTGCTATAATTTTCACTGATACAAAACGTCCTGAATGGTTCTGGCTAGTGTTCCTAGGCTGCTGCAATATTGTAATATGCAACATTTTTGCCTTCACTGTGGAACAGGTTATAGAATAGAAAGCTGTATCCAAACTGGTTGAACTTGTTGTTGTATAGTATCAGGGATATTTTCTGTTCTCAATGAACTGCGATTTTCTTAAACTTGTTTGACTATTTATGCTGAAGAAAATAAAATGGGATAGCTAATCAATAGCAAGAGGAAGGGCAGCAGCTCAGTGGTGGAACACCAGCGTTGTATGCAGAAGACCCCAGTTTCAATCTTGGTATCTCCAGATAAGGCTAGGAAAGACTTCTTTCTGGAATCTTGCAGAGCTGTTCCTGGTCATCATATACAGTGGTGCCTCACAAGACGAAATTAATTTGTTCCGCGAGTTTTTTCATCTAGCGAATTTTTCGTCTTGCGAAGCACGGTTTCCCATAGGAATGCATTGAAAATCAATTAATGCGTTCCTATGGTCAAAAAAAGTCCAAACAAAGCCAAATTTGGTACAACAAGAGTTTATTAACTGCTCTTTAAAGTCACACATACTGTAAAGAGCATTTCAAAAATTGAAGGAACAATAAATTAAGTTTCTAAACATGACAGAAAAACATTTAAAAATCAACAAAGTGTACGGTACATTTTCTAAGACCCTGGGGGACAACTCGAAGAAGGTTCCTCTTCCACTCTTTGCTTCTTGCTGAAGAACCTGTCCATGGTCTGCTGCTTCATCCGCCTTTTCAGCACCTCCCTGAAAGGCGACATGACCCTCGTATCAAAAGTGTTCCCAAGGTCATGTACCACGTGCTTGTTAGGGTGGTGCCGCTGTGCAAAAGCCTGCACATCCTTCCACTTCTGGCAAATGTCCCTCAGTTCTTTGGAGGACAGCCGTTCCTCAGTTGCTTCCTCCTCTTCCAGCGAGGCCTGCTCCTGCGCAGCCTCTGCCTGCAGTTTGACCAGCTCCTGGGTGGTCAGCTCGTGGTCGTGCTCCTCCACCAGCTCGCTGATGTCCTCCTCTGTGACCTCCAGGCCCATGGTCCTCCCCAAGGCAACAATGTCCTGCACCACTGTTGACTCTGGTGCATCAGAGTCACTTGGTGCCACACAGTCCGGCCACAGGCTGCGCCAAGCACAATTCAAATTTCTCTGGCTGATCCCGTCCCAGACCCTGGTGATCATCTTCAAGCAGGTGACGATGTCGAAGTGGTCCTTCCAGAATTCCCGCAGGGTGATGGTGGTGCAATCAGTCACCTCGAAGCATCGCCTGAAAAGCTCCTTGGTGTAGAGTTTTTTGAAATTGGTGATGACCTGCTGATCCATCGGCTGGAGCAGTGGCGTGGTGTTAGGCGGCAGGAACATGATGCTGATGAAGCTGAACTCCAGCAAGTCTACCTCAGGGCCTTTAGGATGAGCAGGAGCATTGTCCATCAGAAGCAAAGCCTTCAGCGGCAGGTCGTTGTCCATCAGGTACTGTTTGACAGCAGGGCCAAAAGCAAGATTGACCCAGTCCACAAGCAGCACACGTGTGACCCAAGCCTTACTGTTGGATCGCCACATGACACTCAGCTGCTCCTTGTTGACCTTGTGTTTCTTGAAGGCCCGTGGGTTCTCCGAGTGGTACACCAGCAGGGGCTTGATCTTCAGGTCGCCACTTGCGTTGGCACAGAAGAGCAGGGTCAGACGGTCCTTCATGGGCTTGTGGCCAGGCAACTTGGCCTCCTCCTGTGTGATGAAAGTCCTTTTGGGCATCCTCTTCCAAAACAGCCCAGTCTCGTCGCTGTTGAAGACCTGCTGTGGAACGTAGCCCTCCGTCTTCACAGCCTCCAGGAACTCCGTTGCAAAGTCTTCAGCCGCAGGAACATCAGAACTGGCAGCCTCTCCACGCCTGACCACGCTGTGGATTCCAGATCTTGTCTTGAACCGGTCAAACCAACCTCTGCTTGCCTTGAAGACTTCTGGCTCGCCTGAGGTTCCTGGCTGTTCCTGGACGAGGTCTGCGTGCAAGGCCTTGGCCTTCTCACAAATGACGGCCTCAGTCACTGTGTCCCCTGCACGCTGCTTCTCTTCTAACCAGATGAGCAGCAACTTCTTGACCTCCTCCAGAACAGCTGGGCGGTTCTTCACGATCCTGGTGACTCCCTTGGCTGCATCAGTCGCAAGGATCTTCTCCCTCATCTTCAGGATGGTCCCGATGGTCGATGGATTCCTGCCGTACTCCCTGGCGAGGTCTGTCACACGCATTCCACCGTCGTGCTTCCGGATGATCTCCTTCATTTCCAGCGTCACCTTCTTCTTCCTCTCGCCGGCCTCTGCAGCAGCAGTCTTCTTGGGTCCCATGGCAGCACAGCTCCTACCTTTGTAAACTCAGAAAAAGAAAAAAAAAATCAGTGCTTCACATCCAAAAAATTCAAAAGCACCCAGCCACCCACCACACAGAACTTCAAATCCAGAATTTTTTTTTAAAAAAAACACAACATGGCCCAATGGTCACAGAAAATCATAAAAATGCAGAAAAAACCACACAAGCTTCCAGATTCTTGCAAACCCCTCCTCAACTGTTCCCCCAGCCACCCACCACACAGAAATTCAAACCCAGAATTTTTTTTAAAAAAAAAACAGCAGAGTGGCCCAATGGTCACAAAAAATCATAAAAATGCAGAAAAAACACACACAAGCTTCCAGATTCTTGCAAACCCCTTCCCAACACCAAGTCCTTGAATTCCAAACACCCCAACCCAAAATCCAAAAACCCCAAAAAAAGTTTTAAAAGTTTAACTTACCAAATGGCTGCAAAAGAAGTTTTGGAAAAGCTTCAAAAATCAGCAAAGTCTTCAAAAACCTCAAAAAAGGCTACCACACCGTGTGCTATGAGTTGCTCCTCGAAGTCAAGTCACAACTGCACCTCTTCAAGCAATGCACCCTGGGTTTTAACGGTTTTAAGACAAAGGAAACAAACTTGCAAGACATTTTCGTCTTGCGAAGCAAGCCCATAGGGAAATTCATCTTGCGAAGCAGCTCGGAAAACCCTTTCGTCTAGCGAGTTTTTCGTCTTGCGGGGCATTCGTCTTGCGGGGCACCACTGTAGTCAGGGCTGAAGTAGATGGGCCAATGGTCTGACTCTTCTATATTACTAGGATGGCCACTGGGTACAAATAGTGCTAAATGAAGAAATCATGCTGGTTTTGGAAGGAGTTCAGTGAGTCTGTTTGAAAGGATCCATCCGGTTGCCTTCCTCCAAAATAATTCCAGTGGGGGAGACATTTATATAGAACTGATGGTCAGCTGTCTCCATTTACCTTTTTCTCTGATGAAACAAATATGGAGGGAGGGAAGCCAATAATGCCTGGAGTGGAAGGGCTTGTGTGTGCATTTTAGCTAATGCATCTAATGACAGGGAGCCCACCATGCTGGCATATGACAGGTGTGACCTGACTGGCAGTCTGAGTGATGAATGTTGAAAAGGGCAGTTGAAGCAGCTTCTGTATGGTTGGTTTCTACCTGAGAAATGTGTGGGATAGGGCAGACAGGATTGTAGCAAAGCAGCAGTAGTGAGAGAGCCTTGGAAATGACTGCAGAAGTCAAATCTGCATAGCACAAGGTTTTGAAGCCCCAGCTGTAGCACGTTTCATCATTCCTGTGTCAGCAATAGATTTACCACTTTTCTGTAAGTTGAAGTGCTTGAAACGGCTCTTTAAAAAACCCCTTAAGGGTCAGGACAGAAACCAAAAATATTACTGCATTGCCATTGTGAAGAAGTCTGTAAGGGCAGTGAACAAGGGACTGTTCATGCATCTGAGAGAGTGAGTGTAATCTTAGATCCATTTACCTAGAAGTAAGCTCCATTGAACTTACTACAGTGGTACCTCGGGTTACAGACGCTTCAGGTTACAGACTCCACTAACCCAGAAATAGTACCTCTGGTTAAGAACTTTGCTTCAGGATGAGAACAGAAATCGTGCAGTGGCAGCAGGAGGCCCCATTAGCTAAAGTGGTGCTTCAGGTTAAGAACAGTTTCAGGTTAAGAACGGACCTCCGGAACGAATTAAGTTCTTAACCCGAGGTACCACTGTAGTTGCTTCTGAGTAGTAAGATTTTTTAATGTGAGTGTAACAAGGTCCATGTGCATGTTTGTTGTGGGGAAAATGTTAAAAAGGCTGAAAGTGGAAAGGAGAAGGATGTACAGAGAAGCTATGGGGCAGGGGACCTGGTCTACAACATTTTTAGTAGCTCTCCATATGTACATTTAGCTCTCCATATGTACATTTAGTATAAAAACTTGCTTTTGCAGCCACTCTACTACTCTTTGTTGCAGATCTCTCAAGAGTTAAAACCACCATAACCCTAAGCATTCTTAAACTTAAGTAGTTTTTGCTGTTCTGATCTTACTTTCATTGTTTTCCTGGTTTTCTCTAGATCTTCAGTAGCTGACTTCAGTCTGTATTAGCCATTCGCTCTATACAGCACCACCTCCTGAAATCTTGCTCTCCTATAGCTAAAGGCTTGGTGCTGTTCTGCCATGTTCAGTATGCACCCTTTAAGTGTGTGAATATCTACCATATTTTCTCCTGCACTTTTTGTGGTTTCTCATAGCTCATACTCTTTGACTGCATAGAGATCCTCTCAAAGAGTCATAAAGATAAAACTCCCTGCCCCTCCATCAAACCCTATTACAGTCCAACTATGTTGTACTAGCTGGTGTGTTCTGTTGAATATTCTACACATTCCCTCGGGGCAGTGGCTGCTGTCAAACCATTGGTGTATTATCTTCATTTAATGTAACTGATAAACAGCTTCTGATGGGTGTATTCAAAGTATGCACCTTCAGTGATAAAGTAGATCAACATTCTCTCTAGTGTGTACACTTTAGTTTGATGCTTTGACTTCTGCTTATGACTGGGTTGTGTACTGATTGACTTTGATCAAACTTCCATATCTCTACAGAGGGTTCTTGATGGGTAAAAAGTGGTTTTCAGCTCATAGTTAAGCTGTCATGAGCAGCGGTCAGCAAACTTTTTCAGCAGGGGGCTGGTCCACTGTCCCTCAGACCTTGTGGGGGGGCAGACTATATTTTGGGGGGGCAGGGGGAAATGAACGAATTCCTATGCCCCACAAATAACCCAGAGATGCATTTTAAATAAAAGGACACTCTCTACTCATGTAAAAACACCAGGCAGGCCCCACAAATAACCCAGAGGTGCATTTTAAATAAAAGGACACTCTCTACTCATGTAAAAACACCAGGCAGGCCCCACAAATAACCCAGAGATGCATTTTAAATAAAAGCACACATTCTACTCATGTAAAAACACGCTGATTCCCGGACCGTCCGGGGGCCGGATTTAGAAGGCAATTGGGCCGAATCCGGTCCCCGGGCCTTAGTTTGCCTACCCATGGTCATGAGGAAGGAACCAGATTGATGATTATTCAGCTCCTCTTCTGTTCCTGTCCTTATAAAAGAGTCCTATGTTATGGTTTGCAATTTCCACTTAGGCTACAACAGGGGCTCAGGAAGATTGGGAATACATGTACAAGTTGGTAAAAGGCTGCAAAAGCCATTTCCCAAAATTGTCACCTGGCATACAGCATCTACCGTATTTTTCGCTCTATAACACGCACCCGACCATAACACGCACGTAGTTTTTAGAGGAGGAAAATCCGTAGGCATGCCACCTGTAGGCATTCCCTCCATAACACGCACAGACATTTCCCCTTACTTTCTAGGAGGAAAAAAGTGAGTGTTATGGTGCAAAAAATACGGTATCTCATGAACCATGGCACCTACAGCTATGAATTTTGTCAAAGTTTTTGATGTCTCTTTAACAGCCAACATAATGAAATGATGTAAATATTAGCCAGAACACGTGTAACAGATAACAAACATTCCAAAATAAACTTTGGATCATCAGAGTTCCAGGAGCATTTATGCTATGAGATGGTGTTGAATCACATGTAGCTAGCTGTCTGCTACTTTCATGTGCCTATATACCAGTAATAGCCAAAATGCATTGAACATCATAAAGAATTAAACCACCCACACCTCTGTGAGGCTGCCCTCCTATGAGATAGTATTGAACCTCACCTGTGCCATTTGCCAAAATATGCTTTTTTAAAAATGAGTTGGGGATATGCTCCCCCCACTGGTGAGGTTTTTGCCACTCCAAATGATTCACCCAAGGTCCAGGAAAGCATCCCCTGCAAGACATTTGACCCAATGCAATGGTTGATGCAACCTGCACGTGAAGAACTATTGAATTTCCCCCCGTCTAAATGAAGGTGTTTTCAGTAATGACTTTACTATAGAACCTGTTAGAAACACTGGGCCAGGGAGGGTTATTATTGGTTAACTTTACATCCCACCCTGCCTCCCAGAGGAGCCCAGGGCGACAAAAACACAAGTGATAAAAGTAAGATATTTAAAAACATTTAAAGAGTTTATATGCAGTGAGAGATGCAGTGCAGAGCTACTGGTGCCCTCCAGCTGTTTTTGGACTACCCCTTCCATAATCCCTCACCATTGGCCATGCTGGCTGGAGCTGATAGGCATTATAGTCCAAAAATCTGGAAGGCATGTCAAAATGGGCTGCCATAAGCTTTCATGGTGAAGAAGCAGGCTCTAGTTTATGAATGTAAGTCTTTGAAATGCCACAAGACTTTTGAAATTAAGGGCTACAATCTATATTATTACTGCCCATTAGCTTTAATAGGGAGACTGTGCACTGAAAGCTTTAGGACTTTATAGTGATATCATGTATTTTGTAAGCAGGTTGAGTATGTATGCATGTGTGGCGGGGGAGAGAAGAGTCCTTCATCTAACGATTGTTGACTCATTTGTGTGTTGTTGTCGTCCCCCCACCCCCACCATCTTAATTTTCCTCCAGTCACATTGAGTGACCTTTCCTCAGCTACCATGTAACTTGCAAAAATGATTTCTCAGCTGTTGTGAGAAGACTACTGACAGCGTTTGCATTTCTTTTAAGTTGACAGAGGCTTCCCTAAGACAGGATATTTGAATATGATGCACTCAGGCTAAAGACTTATATTTATGTGTTGTTTTTTTAAAAAACTGCACAATGCCTAACACAGAAACTGCAACGTGTAATTTAGAATTGAGCATATTATAAGTGACAAACATATACTGTTCATTTTCTTGGTTCTATATTGGTCACTGGACATGAAAAGCAAAATAAGCTTTTCAATAGGGCTCTTGATTTCAACAGGCTTCCACAAGTAATTCTTGATGTGTTGTGCCCTAAAATCTATTTGCTGCAATGTGAGTGAATACTTGTGCATTCAACAGTTGAACTAGGTTAAATCTTCAGCAGGTAATATGGTTGATGCCCACAAGCATTTCCCAAAAGTTTACTTTATTATATTGGCTCACAGCTCCCACTGACTGCAGCCTCTGCACCATTTCTTGCTTGAAAATAACACAGAACAGCTATGTGACACTCACTATAAACGGGGTGGAGACTCCAAATGTTGCTGAACTACTGCTCCATCACCCCTGAGCCCTGCCCATGATGGGAGTTGTAGTCCAGCAACACCTGGAAGGCCACAGTTTCTCCATTACTGTTGTAACTACTCAGAGATGGCAAAGTGATAATGGCAAAGTGTCTGTTCATGGAATGCTGCTACCTGAATGCCACATAGTGGCAGAGAGGGGTTTTCTTACTGCATGAACACAGTTTCTCGCGCCTCCCCCACCCCCCTTTTGCATATCCTCTGGGAAGATTGCTTTTGTGGTTCTGTGTTCACAGCATTCCACTCCATTTTGGTTCAACTAGTTTTTAAACACTCAGTTATGTAGTTCTTTCACATACAGTATTAAAGTGGAAAACATGTTTTATTAACATCCTTTCAAACTTTCCTATACAAGGCCATATAAAAAAAATCTCTGCAGTTTAATTATACAGAAGTGTGGCTACTTTCTACATAGTTACAATTGTATATAATTTATCTTTTTCCATGATATACTGTAAGTAGAATTCTGTTAGATATTTATAAGCACTCACTTTTCAAATCCAATACTTAATTTTTCTATGTGCATAGTTGTAGCAGACTAATGGATCTTCAAATGCTCTGTATAGAGGTATATATCCTTTGAGAATCAATAGCGCACACACAAAATTCCATATTTCTATATGTGGTGTGGCCTGATGGTGCCTTTCTGCATTGGTCCCCACCCCTGTCTTAAGAATAAACTGAGTTGCTTTTAGCGAAGTGTGCCAGATGAATACATTTGTATCCTGATTATTTTCCTCAGGAGATGTTTAAGCCTAAGTGATGCTGAAACTTCTTTCACTACTTCCAGCAGTTCTTGCAAGCACAATAGGATAATGGGAAGGGCAGGCAAATTGCTTTTCTACGGAGATCAAAGCCCATCTCCCTCATCTGTTGGAGAAGCTCTTGATAAATGAATACTAAAACAAGCCTACCTTGTTCTTTCATTGAGTACTAGCTGTTCTAGGAAAAGCCCTCACAGACACATACCCATACACTTTTTTTGGTTGGATTTGCAGGGTAGAACGTACCATACATGTAATAAATAACGTCAATATAACCTCTGCTTACCAACACACTGTAAGCAAGAAAAAATATTTACTGTCCTGGCTAAACTCCATTTTAACAAGGTGCTGAAATAACATCTCTTTCTGTGTGCATTGTCGTCTCTAGTGATGGGAGTGCCCCATGTTACTCATTACCATTGTGAAGTCCAGTTAAAACGCTTGTCTTCAAAAGACAAATGGGAACAAAACAACAACAACAAAGAAACCTGTAATGAGATTAAACTATATAGAACACTATATGAACAGCTGCTTCTACTGAAGCAACAGCAGGGTCACAATGTGCTTCCCTATGTATGTGTACATAAAAGTAGAGCTCTCTGGACAGAGGAGTTCAGTTAACACCATTTGTTCTGAAGTTCAAACGGTATTTGCCATTCTGTAATCCTGTTCATCATTGGGCTGTAGCTGGACTACTATACTCTCTTCAGTCATTCCATTCTCTGCATCGCTACTGTCGATATCTTCATTGTCGTCGTCATCTTCGTCCTCATAGTCTGAAGACTCGGTCATGTTCGGGTGAGAATAAGACTCTGACAGCGCCCCAAAGGACTGAGTGCTGACGGAAGCAAGCGGCCTAAGCAAAGGAGTGTTCTCGGAGACTTCATTTTCTTCCTGGCTGTCCGTTTCAGAGTCTGAATCTCCCTGGGAAGGGACCACTTTCTGTTTACAGACTGGGCATGTTTTCTTGGTTTTAGTCAACCAGGGATCCACACACTTGCAGTGGTATGCTATTTGGGGGGAAAGAGAGAATCACTTAACTTTATCAGTAGTTTTAGAAAGAGGGTGGTTTATATTTAATGATAAAACATACACAACACTGTCCCCAAACCCCTACCTGTTCTATAGCAGGTAGCTTGGTGGGGTCCACTCCCCCCCCCCCCAAAAAAAGCAACCATGTGCTGCTTAGGTGTTATCCTCAATGGAGGAACAACAATAGAACATTTGTCAAGCTTCAATTAATTTTGAAAATAAGGGGCTAAAGCTTAATATTAGGACATTTACAAGCAGAAGATTTTGGGTTCAAGTTTTGGCATCAGTGGGTAAGACTGGGAATATCTCATTTCAGAAATTCTGGAGAGCTGCTGCCAGTCAGTGTGGATAATACTGAACTGGATGGACCAAAGGTCTGACTTGGTATAAGCTCCCTTGTACCAAATCAAATAATTGGTCCATCTAACTCAGCATTGCTGCTACTTTTAGAAGCCCTCTGGAAATCCCTGATTGTTCCTGTACAGAATTCTAGGTGGCACTGGGTATCAGGAAAATACTTTTGTCGGACTGCTTAAAAGCACAAAGTGCTGTATAAAATTAAAAGTGAAAGGGGCCCTGTCTGCAGCTCTCAATCTAATCAAATGCATGTACTGCCCTCATTTAGATGTCTACTTCAGCCTATTACTGAGAAAAATTATTCTGGATTAAGGCAGACATTACACTGTCAGTCTCTCAGGTAGCAGAATTAATCAGGGAGGGAGCAAATTATGCAAACACCACTTTCTAGCTGCAATCAAGGCATTGATGTGTGTAACACTTCCTAACTTTTAGCTGACCTACATGTTCAAATAAGTAAGAGTGCATAGATTTCCTCAGATTAGCATTTCCAAATGCAAGTAGGAAATAGCATATTTGAATGTGCCTCCATTCCCATATTAAAAAGAAACCTCCCTAGACAGGACTTCTATCTGGCTATTGCTGTTGGCCATTGTATGCACTCCTTGAATTTGCTACATGACTTTCCTGGCATGCCAGTTTTTTCATAGGAAAGGGTTTTTGACATGGGAGAGCAGTCAAACAGAGCATATGCATGATCTGGCATATGCATTTGGCAGTGGTACAGACTCCAGGGGAGGGGAACCACCTGCTTCTTTGGGTAGTGTTGACTGCCATTAGCACTGGGCTGCCTGGAAAAGTTGCCATTCCATCTGTGCTTTTGCAGCAGTCTGCTGAACAAATACAATTTTATTTGTCCGTTATAGTACTTGAAACTATTCTCCTGCTTAACTCCACATACTAAACAACCTGTTGAGTAGATGAAAGTAGGAAGGGGTGGTTTTTTCCAGTTTTATTATTTTCAGAAGTCCCAACAATACCCTTGTATTTCACTGTGCATCTTGGACAACTAAAAGGATTTGTTAACAACAACACAGGTTTTGATTTCTTATTCGTTGCATTTTTACATCAAGCCCAAATGAAGTTACTTGCCATGAGAACAAGGAAGGATTCTGAGCTTGTCTCCATCCTCATATTCATCCAGGCAAATGGCACAAACATCATATTCATCTCCTGCAGCAGAAAAAAATGGAATAAAAGTTGCATTACAAAAGTGGAAACTCAAGTATAAGATAGAAAACTGGCTCTACGGGGAATTTCTCCTCAATCCTGCAAGGCTGTTTTAGAATGCAGGACAATTAATTTGATGAAATGTTCTCTCTTTTGTTTTTATTCTATTACTGTGTCTCATCTCTTCTTCATGTTAAGCTATTAATGCTATTTTCTCACATTCTTACAGGGTCACTTTCCATAACATTTTAAAATACTGCCAAATGCAGGCTTCTCTCATAGAGTAATACTGAGAATGATGAACCTTTGTATTGTCCTTGGAACCTCCAGAGAGTGCTGAAATCCCTGTATGAAATGCTGGAGCCACAGCCAGTCAGTATAATAATAAAGCAATGTTTCAAGTAGGTTTAAGGTAGCTTCCAGTGCTGCTACCCCAATTATGGTAAGGTGTAAGAAAAATGGGTGAAGATGGGCCCAAAACGCAGTAGAGAATAGTCATGAAGAGAGCCCTGTACTGAGATCTGCATAACACTAGGCTGCAAGGAAACTAGAGCTCTTGTTTCATTAGACGATGTTTCCGAGCTGCCTACAATACCAAAATTATTTTTGATCTTTTCTCAGAAAGAGCAATGTGTATCATTTCTAGTCCTGGAGAGAAACTATAATTGTAGAGAGGTTAAGCAATCTAAGATATCTTAATATTTTTACAACAGAATAGTAATTTGTTAATTGTTGGAGTCATGATTCCTAAAATTATTAATAAATAATAACAACATGACTGTGTGTGTGTGTGTGAGAGAGAGAGAGAGAGAGAGAGAGAGAGAGAGTGTATAATATATACATAAATATAAAAACCAACAATATGATGAAAATACACAATTTGAAAGGGAAGATACCTATGGTGAATTTATGTTTGCTTAGATATTAATTTATCAGGTTAGATGATTACCCTTTGGAGTTTACTAATTGTTAATGGGAATAGTTCTGATTCTTTTAACATGGTAAGACCAGGAAGTATACATCCTTGTACCCCAAGCCAGCATTTGTTATAAACATCCAAGCTCAGACACACACGATTCCTCTATATACAATAGTTCTCCTTTCCCTATTTATTTCAACGGATGGGCACCTGACAAATACATGCATGGACTTGTTCAGAAGCTTTGTGTGTGCATCAAAGTGCACACAACACTTTGCATTGGGTGTGGTTTTGTATTTTGCAATGTTTTGTGTAACATGGGATGGAAACGCTAAAGCACCTTCCAGGAACTTGTCTGGCAATCGTAAAAGAGTTGCAACTGTATGGTGTGCCGGCACGTACTGCTTCAAAGAAGAGAGCACTGGTTAGAATCAGAATTGTAGAGTTGGGAGGGACCATGAGGGTCATCTAGGACAACCGCCTGCAATGCAAGACTCTCTTGCCCAACATGGGGCTTGAACCCACAACCCTGAGATTAAGACTCTCAAGTTCCACCAACTAAGCTATCTGAGCAACACAAGCAGGGGCAGCAGCCCCTAGTAAACCGCCTCTCCTGGTATGTCCCACAGAGAAATTTACGGTCTGCAAATAAAAACATCCTGAAGATCCCAGGCCACAGAGAGGTTAGGCTGGCCTCAACTAGAGCCAGGGCTTTCTCGGCCGCGGCTCCAATCTGGTGGAACGCTCTGTCACAAGAGACTAGGGCCCTGCGGGACCTGACATCTTTCCGCAGGGCCTGCAAGACAGAGCTGTTCCACCAGGCCTTTGGTCAGGGCGCAGCCTGACCCCCTCCTCTGGCAATCTGCACAGAATTTTGCTTAATGGTTGCCATCAATTTGATTTTAATTTGATTTTAATTAATTTTATAATGAATGTTTTTAGAATGTTGGATTATTTTGATTGTTGTTAGCCGCCCTGAGCCCAGCTTCGGTTGGGGAGGGCGGGATATAAATAAAATTATTATTATTATTATTATTATTATTATTATTATTATTATTATTATTATATTGCTAAATACCTGTACAGTTGAAGTGTTTTAAGATACTAACAATGGAAGCCATGAAAATAAAATTACTAAGACTTGAACCATATGAGGAGTTATACAGTATTGTGAAGTCAGGCAGATGGGCCAGTAATGGACAGTAACAGGATAAAGGACAATCCCATTTGAAAGAATAACACAATTTCTAAATGACAGAATTGTACTTATATTACTTTAGTTTATAATAACACAAACCACTGTTTTCTTCTTTGTCAGCATCCTTAATATGACTTCCATGATAAACTATGTTCAACATTTCTTCTGGTTTAACTATACCAGTTAAACCAGTTATATGAATTTATGGAATTCTTCCCAATTTTGCCACATAAGGTTTACTTAGCGTAGAATTTTCAGCCTACCCTAGGCACCTTCAAACGCCACCTTCTCCCAAAATTAGTTGTAGGTCTCAAAACCATGAACCCCCTCAGAATGGCTTCCCTACTGAATCCAACAGACATGATCAGTGTGTCTCTTCTTTTACTTGTACAGACAGAGCCTTCTGTTAAAAATGTGGGCATGCGATGGAGACACCTGGTGCAGAACTCAGCAGCCAGGCTGCTCACTGGGACAAAATTGCCTAGCACTTACACCAATCCTGGCCCGAATGCACTGCCTACCAATTGGTTTCTAGACCAAAGTCAAAGTACTACTGGCTTTGGCTTATAAAACCTTCTGCAGCTCAGGATCCTAACACCTCAGGGACTGCCTCTCAACACATGAACCAACCCAGAACCTGCGTTCTTTACCTGAGACCCTTTTCAAAGTGCTCCAAGCGAGACACAGAGGATGGCAACACAAAAATGGGTCTCTCCGCTTACTGAATGCTCTCCCCAAGAAGGCCCACCTGGTACCATCACTATGTGCTTTTAGGTGCCAGGCAAAACATTATTATCCCAGGCCTCTGTATCTTAATTTTTCTATATTACTTGTGTATTTTAAGTTGTTTTATCCTTGTTTTTAGTGTTCATTTTTTGCAAGTCTCTGAGTTTCAAAAAAAGCAACTAACAACAGCAACGGCAGTCTCTACAAACACTCCACAAGCTTTGTCTCGACAGGAAAAGCTGGCTTCAACAGAAAATGCCTGACCAAGTCTTCAGGCTCTACATCCTAAATGCTAAGAAATGCATCACATATAATAAAAGAAAGGTCTGATTCTCTTCCCTTACTACTGTGAGACAGGTGTAAGGCCATCCCTGCACAATACCCCTCATGCCAAATGCAAGCTACCAAGAACAGCCAAGAACTGTTGGCTCAGAATTAAAGCGAAAATCCAGCGAAGGAATAGCTGGATCCCTCTCCCTTTCTAAAAAGTTTGACTAATTAGCCTCATCTGAATGCAAGGAATCACACAATGCTTTTTCGGCAAGCAGAGTAGGCTGCAGTTGAAAGAAAACCCAGGAATGCCTAATACCAAGATTACAATCCTCTGGAGCTGCTGCTTTACTTCCCATCCAAATAAGTACCAGGAAAGCCCTGGAAGGTTAATCCTTTAGCATCGACAGGGCTGAAGCTGTTGTTATTGGTGCTAATGGATTTTGCATTACTGTCCTGGGAAATCTTATCTAGCAACAATCAAGCCATTTTTATTCCTCTCTTGCCAAATCTGACAAAGAGCCAATATGGGGCTAGAGTTGGCCATCACACAAGTTTCCCTCTGTAGGCAACACCAGGGATAACTCAGGCTTGCTCTGTCTAGACGCCAGCATACTCAGAGCTACCACATTGTTTAAAGGAGCTTTGAAGAATAATTAAAACTGAAATGTGCCCTATTCCCCACCTCCCCCAACAGGCTTAGAGCTTTTTTCCTTAGGTCTTCCTATGGGAAGTTGACACAGTTTTATATGCAACTTAGCAAATGGCATTAACAACCAGTGAAATATTAGCTTCTATCTTGATGCTTTTGAACTAAAGCAGTTTGAGCGGGGAGGGGGGGTCACACTAAAGATGGCTGTTTTCCAAAATAACTATAAAAAACCTTGCACACTGAAAAGTGGCAAGAAATATGTCTGCCTGTACATACTAAAAACATTGTGTTCCTTAACAACATGGAGGGGGGGCAGGGGTATGGCTCACTCATGCGCAAGCAAATATGCAAGGAGAAGCAGGGAGGGAGGGCACTGCCAAGTCTTAATAGTTTTGAGGGCAAAGGTCTATAGCAGGAAGCCTCCTCCACCCCTGGAGACTCTGCCTGCCATTTAGAAGCCAACTCAATCCACAATCTATTTTTTGTTGCCCTTTTCTTCACATTTTCCAGCTCTTCAGTAACCTTTTTGAGGTACACGACCAGAATGCTACCCAGTATTGCAGCTCAACCATAGATTCGAGTAACAGAATCATGCTACTGGAAGTTCTATTCTCAATCTCTTTCCTAATGATGCCTCACAGGGAATTTTCTTTTTCACAGCTGTTGCACATTAGTTGCATCGAGCAATCTACTACAATTCCAAGGTCTCATTCCTGCTCAGTCATGGTCAATTCAGGCCCCATTAGCATTTCCTTGAAGTTACGATTTTTTGCCCCAATGTACATCACTTAACCATTGCTTTTTCTGAATTGCATTTGTGATTTTAATGCCCATTTCAGCCAATTTGGAGAGATCCTTTTGGAGTTCCTTGCAATCATTTCCCCATCATCACCTTGAACAATATGGTGTCATCAGCAAGCTTGGCCACCTTACAGATCACTTCTAACTCCAGACTATTTATGAAGAAGTTAAAAAGCAGAGGTTCCTAAACTGATTTTTGGACAAACCCACGTCTTACATCCCTCTGTTGTAAGAACTGTCCATTCCTGCTCTCTGCTTCTTGCTCTTCAAGCAGTTACTGATCCGTAACTGCTAAGCTCACTTAGGAATTTTTAAGAGACTGTATAGAAAGCATATTGAGAGTCTTAAGTATACATGCTGTACATGTGCTTATTGACATTCTCAAATAACTCTTAAGAGGCTGGTTAGATGGGTCTTATTCTTGCAGAAGCCATGCTGGAATTGCCCAGTGTATTAATTTAGTAGATGTTTGGTCCATGTGTTCTAGATGATGAATTATATGAAATAATAAATGCATGTATTCTGCACCTCTAACCTGGCATATTTGAGAAGTAATGGCCACCATGTGATTGTAATAGTATGTACTGGTTATAGGAGATGGGGAATTAATGCCAGCAAGTGGGATGAATGCTGAATCTGAGCTGAAACTTTTAACATCTGATTTCACAGAACTTTGCTCACAAGCACATTACATTAGAAAGACAAGACTACATTTATCAAAATATGACTTCCATATATATATGTGCTTTGATTTGTAAAATGAATTAATGAATGTGGCGGTCTACTAAGACCCATACCAAATCGAGCCATTTGAGAACTGCTGGTCTAAGTGGAGATCTATTCTATTTTTCACACACACTCTCTACTCATTTCACCCTCGGGAAGTTAACATTTCAGATTGAAAAATATATTTGTGGTTTCTCTGGCTTTTACCATGATGGAAAAGAGTGCCCCCCCGGGGGGGGCACCAATTCATCTTTAAGATTCAGATGCTCTTCCAAACCTGTGAAAAAGACTGAATGAATTGAGTTAGCTGTGATTCTGCCTATCATGGAAGACCAGAATGAAGAGCTCTGTGCTACTGTCTCCATCAATAATAGATTCAATACAGCACCCACTGAGTTGATTCCACAAAGGCCCCTTGATCAAATATTTATCACTTTTCCAGCGGTTTGTACAGTTAAACAATAATTTGGCAGTGTGTTTGAGTATAAATGGACTGCACCTTAAATGTCACACATTGGAGAGCTCCAGTGTAATTAATTAGCATCAGCAGTTAGTAATAGCCTTTACAATAAAAAATAAAATGTAGTTGTTTACAAGACTTCAGGAAAAGATGAGTAAGGGAAAGCAACAGAATAATCCAAAAGCTTTCCTTGGAGTTACAGAAGATTTCTGGGTTGTCGTCTTGCCTCCAAAGAACACAAAATATCAGTGTTGTAAAGCCTAGTTTATTTGCTGTTTTAAATCAATTGGCATTGGAATTTATTTATTTTTATAGTAATTTGGAATGTGCTTTCCATTAGAAGAGTGCAAATATTCAAATAAAGTGGAAACAAATAAAAATAGTATGTGCCTGAGGACTTTCAGCTGGCACCCATCTCAGAAGCCTGTGGCTGTGTTCATGGGGACAGCTAATACAGCAGCTTACATGTGCCTGAAATTAGCACATAAAACAAGAACTGCCTGGAATCTAGCCATTAACTTGTGGCAGACCTGCCACCATGAAAGGAGCACTACTCTTGTCAATGGTTAGACAGGGAAGAGTTGTGCCCTCCAAATACCCTCGCAGCAGCTCTGGCTGTTTAGGGCCAAACGAGATGTGACATTGAGAAGTGTGTCATGGGATCTGCAATTATTATTTTTTTAAGTTTAAAGGTCACCTGATCAGGACTGCAGCACCAGGAGGGGTATGTAACACATTATTCTACGCCACTTTTCTGATTAAAATCACAACACTCCAAAGCTACTATTTGCCATGTAGGGCAAAACATGCAAGTATTTACAGTGCTAGTAAGTCAGCATTTGCCCTGTAGAGAGAAAAATACCATATGGGCACCTGTGTGGCAAATAGCTTTGTGGGACTATTTTCATCAGAGGAGAGGGAGAAATATTCTCTCCCCCTGCCCCCAAAGGCTGAGCATTTGCAGTGTGCCCCTCCATTAAGCCCCATGGATATTATTCTTCAGAAGTGCTTAGGAGAATGTGTTTCTTCCACGATAAGTAGTGTTATTCCACTCATATTTCAAGTGTTCATATGTGTGCCTCCGGCAATATAAAGTACCAGACAGATTTTTTAACTTGAAGAGCCTTACACCTTGTCTTCCTTCCCCCATTGCTTTCCTCCTCAGTCAGTTCTTAGGCAAAGGGTTGACTTCCTATTCTAAGCACCCAGCAACAGCTTTAAAGATTTAACAGACTTGCCTGGCTGTCAAAATCAGCACTTACTCTAGAACTCAATTCTATATATAGACCCGTTCTACAGTTATATGTGCAAACTCGTGACAGCAGTTTGAGGTTTTTTCTACAATCAAGTGACATATAAATTTTGTGAAATAATAAATAAATAAATAAATAAATATACAGTACACTTCTCAGAAAGAGGAATCTTTCATCTCCATGCCTCCCAAATTTTGGAAAAGCTATGTTCTCGTGACATTTCTATACCACTTCACATTTTGAGGTACCTCCACATGGCAGCAAACACATGCAAGTTGACTCTAGTTGTCAGATCTCTGCTAATGAAGGAGGTCAATTAAAAACTGGCAATACCTTAAAGCAAAGGTTTGATCAGAGCAGTTTCCAGGTTTGAGGGGACCCTCAGCATGGGGCTCCCTATGTCAATGTGGCCTCCTGAACATCAGTGGGTGACCCTGCTCCTATTCATTTCCACCATGACACAGTGGCAGATGGGCAGGCATATAAACGAGGGGACAATGACTGCACTCCTCTAAAGAGCATAAGACAAGCTACCATTATCAGCACCCACAATGCCCTGCAGTGAAATAGCATTATGGCGGGCAACTTTGAGCAATTGCAGTGGGGGCTGACTGGAAAACAAGGCCTGGGTCAGCAGAAGTCAGCCTCAGCAATGGTCCAAACATGCCACCTGCTGACATCAGCCTTGGGTATGATATTGTGGCCTATTAGATCTCTTCCACTTTCATGAAGCAAAGCAAAAAGCAACACACTTACTAAACACATACATGGATACCATAATTCTACCACACCCCTCCCACGCTCCATAAGCAAGGCATACTGGCAAACCCAGTAAAATAACATGCAATACAACAAGAAGAAAATAATACTCCTTGCATATTTGTCCTCTTTAATTCATCTCCATCAGAAATCCTTATCAGGAAAAGAAATTAACACTCCTTTCTATTAAATTTTAAGCCCGAGAAACAAAAATACTCAGCAAATACTCAGCCTCATTAATTTTTTTATGAGAAACTAACTTTGTATATGACACTGTGCACTCTTTTCAGCGGAACATCTGCTTTGCAATGTCCTCAATAATGGAAGACGGCAATCAAGGGCGAACAGCAAATAGGGTGCAGCTCTGCCCCGAAATCCAAGCCCATGTGTAAGCCTCACATATTCTTCATGTTGCCAATGACAATGTAGTTATCTTAATGTCAGTGAAAATCTCCCCCTCAGTTGTTTGCATGCTACAGGTTAAGGATGAAAGTCCAATGAATTAGGCAAAACATGTAGAGCAAAAACATTGGCAAAAAGATACATACTCTTCCTCCCCAAGAACTGAATGGCTTCGTATTGGTTCAATGAATGCTGGAGTTGGGGAAAGGGTTGCAGATTGTGCCTGACTAATACAGTCATCACAGTTGTAATGGAAAGGAGAGACTGAAGGGAAACATGAGCCAATTCAAGCATAAGCCTTCAGTTCTTGACTTAATAACTGATTTGTAAAACACATACAACAGTGCGTATACAATGATTCAACATATTTCCTTTTTTCAAAAGCAAAAAACCAAGACTCCCGTGTCCTCATGTGTCCAAACTATTAGGCTACATTAGCAGTCAGGTCATACTGCAACTGGCTCACACACAAATAACTGCTTATGCAAGCTACTCATGCAAACAATGCTCTGTGGGAGTCTGGGACTCGCAAGCGATCATGGCCGTGCTGTTGTAAGTCACAGACTCACGGAAGAGGAACCGTAATCACACAAATGTTTCCTTTTTTAATACCACACTGCTCATGTCTTACTCAGCTACAAGTGATCACCAAAGAAGCTCATGTGAATAGGCTACTTGCACAAGTTTTAATTTTAATTTTTTAATTAGTTTTAAAATACACAACACTGATCTGCAACCAACGAACTTGCCTAACCCACATAAACCAGTTGCTAGTACTAAGGTGATAATTATGTTATTCTTTCCTTTCCCCTCCCAACAGTAATGCAACATGATGTGTAAGTACAGTCCAGGAGACTCCAGAGGTGATTCAATCTGTCTGTACAGATGATCAGGAGCACAATTAGTATATACAAAATCCTGAAGATCATATTTGTAAAGATGCAGCTGGCAGAGTGTTTTTCAACCCTGTGCCATTGCATTTCCACCATATGGCATAAAACCTTTTGTCCCCTGCCCCAGTTGCTTATTTCTACTATGGCTATATGCTAGACACCATTGCCACCACTTACAAAAACCTTAGTAAGTCCTTCATTCTAATGTCCTCATTTGGCCTATCCATATTGGATAGGATGCGGGTAGCGCTGTGGTCTAAACCACCAAGCCTCTTAGGCTTGCCAACTAGAAGGTCGGTGGTTTGAATCCACGCAACGGGGTGAGCTCCCATTGCTCTGTCCCAGCTCCTGCCATCCTAGCAGTTCAAAAGCATGCCAGTGCAAACAGATAAATAAGTTCTGCTGTGGTGGGAAGGTGAACAGTGTTTCTGTGTGCTTTGGCACTCGTCACAGTCCTCTGTGCGCCAGTAGCAGTTTAGTCATGCTGGCCACATGGCCCGGAAAGCTGTCTGTGGACAAACGCCAGCTCCCTCATCCTGAAGCGAAATGAGCGCCACACCTCATAGTTGCCTTTGACTGGACTTAACCATCCAGGGGTCCTTTACCTTTACCAATATGGATAACAGGGATAGTTGCACTGTAATGTCTATTGGTTCATGTAGTAATTTAGCATTTCAGCATGCAGTGCCCTCACAAATTGTACCCTGTACAATTTTTTTAAAAGTATAACCTGCTTTTTTCCACTGTGGAACTTGGTTATGGGTAGTTAATGAAAAGATTTAGCCAACTCCAGCAATATATGAACTGGTTCAGTAGTAATGACCTATACAGTATTGCCAGTTCAACTACACAGAGATCTTTTCCAGTCTGAGTGCCTTAACCAGAGAAGCTGGGGACAGAACACAATGTCTTTGTAACATCAATCATGGGATGCCATTCAATCTACATCAAACCTGCTCAGGTTTGAAAACTCAATGTAGAGTTCTTCATTGCAATCCTATACCGTACTGCACAGAAGCAAGCCCCACTGAATTCAATGGGACTTACTCCATGGTAAATATGCATAAAATTGCAGCTTTGGCAAAATTAGCCTGTGTCATCTGTAGCTCTAAAATGGCATAGATTATTCAATCAATTCTAAAAAGCCACACTTACCTTTCTTGAACTTATGTACCGGAAGCTTCTTAAGCTGATCTTTTTGAAGCCGATTCCTTCTTGCTCTGTGTCTGTCCTGGACAAATTTTGTGATCTTGAAAGAGACAGAAATAGAAGACGAAAACTTTTGAGAGTAATACACCACACAACTCAAGTCTCCTTTCATTCTGAGAACAGTTGTTCAAAAGAAGAAAGACAAAATCAGCCACATAGAAAACATGACTCAATAGTGGGAATGAAAAACCTATGTACACATCCATATCCCACACACCAGCACCTCCACAAGGTTATATTGCTTCATCTTCTCTGAAGATGTAGTTGTAAAAAGTAAAGGTAAAGGTACCCCTGCCCGTACGGGCCAGTCTTGACAGACTCTGGGGTTGTGCGCCCATCTCACTTAAGAGGCCAGGGGCCAGCGCTGTCCGGAGACACTTCCGGGTCACGTGGCCAGCGTGACAAAGCTGCATCTGGCGAGCCAGTGCAACACACGGAAACGCCGTTTACCTTCCCGCCAGTAAGCGGTCCCTATTTATCTACTTGCACCTGGGGGTGCTTTCGAACTGCTAGGTTGGCAGGCGCTGGGACCGAGCAGCGGGAGCGCACCCTGCCACGGGGATTCGAACCACCGACCTTTCGATCGGCAAGCCCTAGGCGCTGAGGCTTTTACCCACAGCGCCACCCGCGTCCCTAGATGTAGTTGTATTGGCCACTAAAGGCTACTTTGAGCAAGACCAAAGCAGCTCTAGTATAGCTAGTGGACAAGTGACGAGCTCTAAAAAAGTCACCAACAGGGTCACACTCCCCAGTCTCCCTCCTACCATCAGGTGACCAAAGCAATCTCTGGACCAAACCCAGGCTTGAAACCTGATTGACATAGATCTACACAATTACTATAATTTGAGAGTTCTGGTATTGTACAGCAACCATCTGCTCAAGCACCTTGCCTAGTGAATGGTTCTTACCCACTAGCCAAGCTGTTACAATCTTTTATGTCCAGGGATGACTTTTTCCAGGAATGTTTGCACTCCTACCTCCTTTAATGCAATGGGACTGACCCGCCCCCCTCAAAACAAAGCATTTATTTCTTGAACCAAGCTGGTCAGCTCTTACCTACACAATGTCATGTAGGAAAGATCTAACTTTGCCCATATCCTCAGGTCTCAACAAAATAATCCATCAGAACCAGATGCTCTCTGGATACATCACAGACTGAACTGCCTCAATAGTGGCTTCCAGGCTGCGGCTGATGTGAGCAATTCCACCCTCAAAGTGCATGTCCTATGAGGAGTCTTTCACTTCTTCTGCTGGGTCAAAATGCTCGTGTTGTGTAGTGGTTACAATGTCAAACTAAGACCTGAGAAAGCAAGGTTCAAATCTCCACTAGGCTATCTGGGTGACGTTGGGCAACTCACTCTCTAACTTACATCACAGGGTTGTTGTGGGGATTAAAAGGGGGGGGGGGGAAACCATGCACAACACCTTGAGCTCCCTAGATAAAATGGTGGGATAGAAATGCAATTTTTTTAAAAAAGAGGAAGGACCTAAAGCCACTAAGAAAAGGTCAGTTGGACAGCACTATGAAGATGAAATGGCAGTAGAGAAATAATGCCCTTCACCATCATCACTGCCACAGAGCAGGTTCAATAAACAGCTCTCACCTGTGTTCCATCAGATTCATTTCAAGTTTGTATTCAAGCCATCTCCCCATCTGCTTTATAGCCTTTAGCTATGGTTGCAGGAAAATAGAGCCACCGTGCTGTGGCCAGATGCAACAAATGACTCTGTAGCTCCCATGTGCTTAGAGTTGCTATGCGCTGAGTTTTTAAGTGGCTACGTATACTGAAAATGAGAATGTGCATCCATCCTTTGTGGAAAGATGCCAAAGAGGAGGCTGGGAAACTGCCCTTCTCTGCTACATCTCATGCTCTGGGCTCAGCTGTGGCCATGGAAAAATGTTGAGAGATGGAGCCTGTATAATCTTTACTGAAAGTTAAAGCCTGGATTTATCGTCTTTGGGTATCACCTCCTCTTGCTTTGCCTCTTTTCTACGATTCAGATTGATACGTACATTAGACAAACTAGACATAGTACATAGCTGTGTATTCCACAGAAAAATTCCCCAGAGGTTTGCAATTCAGTGTCTTCCTTTAATTGCACATACAGTAAGCTTATCAAAGGCAGCGTCCCCAGGGTTACAATTGTTTTTAAATAACATGTGGTGCTTCTTCCATAGGGAGTTTGAATTCCATTGTATTTGACCAGTTGTCTCCTAGCAGCTCTATTCTATGTTCTATGGTGTTACCCTCTGAGGTCAGCATTGTTTCTGGTTGTTGTTCTTTAATGTATGATAGAAGAACTGAAAGTGTAATTTCTAAGGTAAAAACATCTTTGTCCATTCAACTTCAGATGGCCAGCTCTGCTTCAAGAAATCCCCAGAAAGTTGAGGACTGTGTTTATCGCTTACATCCAGTACACTCCCACCACTGGTTTGGGAAGTGGTGTACACATGACGTTAGTCACAATCCAAATCTATCCTGCTGTTTCTTATTAAATACTGCATTTTGATGTGTGTTTTTCCCAAACCAGCTTTGATCTGAATTGAAAAAAAGAATGACCTAGCTGCATTTTAAGCGAGTAAATGAGTACACAGCCTACTTTTTTCCTTCTATAGATGAAATAAATTTGAAAAAAAGTAACTATGACATTGTAAAATCAAAAAAAGATCTAAAGTGTGTTCCTTTGTACAAGCAGATGTTTACCCCAATGAAATGAACAAGAACCCATGCATGGGCTACATATATGTGTGAGCATCAGCACTCACATAATTCTCTTAACTGGGGATATGTTGTTTAGGCTTTTTAAAAACCTATTTGTTTCTAGCATTTCGCTGTTATTCTGGCATTAATTTCTAAGCTACCTCAGCAAGGCAAAAAAGGCAAGGATTTTTTATATTGTTTTTAAAATAAAGGCATAACATGAGCATCTAACAAGAGCTGCAAGCACTTTAGGGACCACATGCAGCTTCTTTGGAAATTCTCTTTTGATGAAGGACAATTAGGAGTGTTGTAAAGGTTCCTTCTTTTTTTCAAAATTACATACAAGGAAGACACTGAACCTGCAAGGAATCAATCTAATTAAAGCTGCTGTGTCTTCAACATAACAGCAGAAAAAAATCACTGGGTATAGCATAAAACATGGTATCTTCAAAGAATTTTATAAAAAAAGTTAGGTCTAAAACGAGTAAAAGAGTTTTGTCTCTGGAGCATCTGCTGTCATCTCATCCATGAAACTTGCAAATCAAGCATGGCATCAAAGTAACATGCTTGTGTCAACTGTGATGCAGAAAACTATCAATTTCACCTGTAGCATAAAATATACAACTCCAACTGGCCTTATGGAGGGATTGCCTCAGCAGTCAGATCTGCTTTGTCTCTTTTCTGTCCTCCCTCAGCAGCGATGTCAACAGATGGGCAGGTAGGTATAGTTTGGGGGGAAATTCCTCGTGGGCCAAAGTGCACCCACTGATTGGTCATGACAGGCCCACGTGCTGGAGGTTCTCCAATTCTAACAATTCCTAAGTTCTAGAAGCTCACATGCCCTTGTTGTTCTGGGTTTGTAATTCTTTAAAATTTTAATTTACCAATGTATGAACTTCCTCCAACCTACAGAGTTCCCCAAGTAAATCATTACTTTATTCTGGAGCAGCACTGTTTCACTTCCAAACTGATAAGCACTGAGTGGTGGGAGTGACAGCTTTGAATTTTGAGAAAGGCACCGTTTAAACTTTCAGTAAGAAGGAAAGAAGGACATGCACTTTTGATCTCTTGTGGGCACCGAAGCAGATGCATACAAAGAACCTCCAGACCCACACCAGCTTCCCTTTTCATATCGACAGATGCAGAACTTCATGTTTGCAGCCCGTTGCATACATATGAATACCCATTCCCACAGAATCTCTTATTGAACTGGTGTATACATGTTGGGGATCTCAATTGGCTGACAGCTTCAAAACCATTTTTAGATATTTCTTAGTGTATGTTTTAAGAGCTTTAGTGTGCTGATTTCATTTTAAAAAAGAAGAAGCACCCTATCAAGTAAGTCGTAGGCTAAACGGATTCCAGCAATACAACAGCAGTATGTTTATATCACTTGTGGAAGGGGAGCAGGAGAGAAGGTTATACTTACCATAAAAATAACAATAAGGATGAGACAGATTCCCACAATAATTAGGAATGGTATTAGGTAGTACTCCAAAGGAAGGCTGAACTCTGGGATTAACAGAATATGGCCTCTGTTAAAGGGGGGGAAAGGAGAAGGATTGATAGTGAAATTCATGTTAAGGTAGCTGAATATAAATCACTCTTGCCTATGTCCTATATCCACATTCTTCCCCCGACAAAAAAGGTTGTGCCACATTTTATTGAAGTATTTAAATCTGAATCACACTTTATTGATTTAAAAATCCATATAAAGTTTGAAAAATCACTAGATAATAACAGTTCACAAACAACTAAAATAAAAGTAAATCTTTGCATACCCTTTCTCATAGGTGAATTCTTTAAGAGACTTAGCTGATGTTTCACCAATAAAGACAGATGGAATGTCAATCTTCTTTAAAACTTCAACTGTTCAAAGAGAGAGGACAGAAAGGGAGAAAAGATGAGCAACAATATACAGTTTATGAGTGCTGTATACTACTATATATGGGTATAATACTAGTGACAATTGGTGAATATAAGCAAATCACTTGCAAAGGCACCTTTAATAAAATAATTGTTCAGGTACTTTTTGCGTGGGTGTGCTGTGAAAAATCCATTTCCTTCAATAGTATTTCACATGGACACAGTAACATGTAAATGATCCTTACCCCACATGACCACATAATAAGAATGCATGTCCCCTCTGTTGTCTGGAACATCCTAGCAATAGCCTGCATACAACTGTGCCTTGCAGTGGGTAATGAACACCCCCCGGTGTAATTGCTTCTGTGTGAACAGCCACAGTAAGAAAGAACTTTCTGGTGGTGTGCAAGTAGGTACAGTAATTTCTGACCTCGATCAAAAGTAACTCCAAGTGTGATGGGAGATGCAGCAAGGAGGGGCTGCACAACAAACATGTCTCTCATGTTTCCTACTCCTCACCACCTCTGTTACATGTGAAATAGTGTGCTTTCATATCTTGCAAAAACCTCTAATGTCATGTGCAAATACAAGTATGCTGCTCACAACTGCTTTTCTTGTGCCTATGCAGCCATTTTCCAATCACTTACAAAACCACGTTTTAGGAATGCAAGATCTGATGATGTGATACACCAAAAGCAGAGTTACAATCTAAGACAGAATATCTTGTTCGTCCCTTGCTTCAATACTTCCAAATACGAACACAGTTGGGAGTGGTCATAAGAAATTTTGAAACAAGGTGTCCAATGATACTCAACTCTTAATTCTCTGTAACATCCGAACTGGAAATGGCTGCACAATACTGGACTGGTGTCTGGATGCAGTGGTAGGCTGAATGAGTCTGAATCCTGGCAAGACAGAGGTTCTATGGGCAAGTGGTTCCCAGGTTTCTAAGATTTGCTCATTTTATTATGTCCGTTACAGGCTATGCTAGTATGCCCTCTAGTGGTATTGCTAGTTGACTTACACCAGCTGTATGTACCTGCTCTGCAAGCACATGGGCTTATAAGAGCAAAAGTATTGATCACTGCATAATGAAAGAGCATTAAATCTCCATTTATAGCAGCGTGTCAGGGTGTGAGAGGTTCTAGTATTTGACAGAACCCCAGTTATAAGGACTATTGTTGGAAATGTGGGTGTCCTTCATGACCTTCACTAAAGCAAAACAGAACTGACATTCCAGGCCTAAAAGTTTTAGCAGCATTTTTATTATGCATCTGCTGGAGCACTTTGGCTATGTAAAATGCTTGGTATTTGGCTCTGACAAGTTACTGTCTCTGAACTGGCCTTCTTACTGCAGAAGATGGATTCCACACATTACATATTTGTACTCTACAACCACCAGTACTTTCAAGAAATTCATGTCAATTAGTTCCCTCCACCCCCTGTTGAATTTTATTGCAATTTTAAAAAAAACACTGAGAACAACAACAACAAAAGTTTTAAAAACATGAAAGGAGGAAAATAAGTGAAGGAAAGTGGCCCTCAGGAGAACACAGCACTATAAAGCGTATTGCAACAAAAATAGTATGTATTTTAGATACATATCTTTCTATCTATCTATCTATCTATCTATCTATCTATCTATCTATCTATCTTTGGCATTTATATACCACCCAGTCTATTATGCCCTCTTGTCATACAGTTATATCTTGATCACCTTTACTGATTTCAGTCCTTTTTAAGGAGGAGGGCTAAACATCTGACAGGCTTACAATCTTCAAAACATTAGCAGGACCGAAAATGTTACTTCCAACTGGCTGAGTTGGAAGTAAATGAATTTTCATTTGAATTGTAGACATTCTGAAGCTTCTGCTTTGATTGTTGCAAAGAGTGGGAGAATGTCATCAAGCAAGATACCTGTACTTACTGTCTTGAGATCCCATGCTAATGAGGTCATCGGAATCAACATTGTGAACTATGGCTGCCTTATAGCCAGCTCTTTGTGCGTTCAGAACCTGTGAGCCAAACAAAATGCCTGTCAACAAAAAAACTGCACAGAACTGAGAAATTAACTCAGAACATTTTGTGCATAAGAACATTAGCAAATATTAAAGATATTAGCAAGTTCCCTTTCATTCATGCAGTATTCAAATTGCTACACAAAATATATCCATATATCCACCTTCCCTTCTCCCATTTTATCATCACTACAAGCTTGTGAAATAGGTAAGTTGGGCTGAAAGACAGTAACAGGCTCAAGATCACCCAGTGAGTTTATGAGTAAGTAGGGAATTTGAACTCTGGTCTCAGTCCAGCATTCTAATCACACCACCACACCGGAAGTATACTATCCTTTGTGCACTAGCTGGTCTCTAAGGTGCTATTGGAAGGAATTTTTTTATTTTGTTCCGACTATGGCAGACCAACACGGCTACCTACCTGTAACTAGAACCATTAATAATGTACACTATTCAGTACCCTGCATTTCCAACTGAAGTTGACTAAGTATATAGTTTATACACCAATTTGTTAACTCTGTAGAATATTTCCAGGAACTCATAGAATCATAGAGTTGGAAGAGACCACAAGGGCCATCGAGTCCAACCCCCTGCCAAGCAGGAAACACCATCAGAGCACTCCTGACATATGGTTGTCAAGCCTCTGCTTAAAGACCTCCAAAGAAGGAGACTCCACCACACTCCTTGGCAGCAAATTCCACTGTCGAACAGCTCTTACTGTCAGGAAGTTCTTCCTAATGTTTAGGTGGAATCTTCTTTCTTGTAGTTTGGATCCATTGCTCCGTGTCCGCTTCTCTGGAGCAGCAGAAAACAACCTTTCTCCCTCCTCTATGTGACATCCTTTTATATATTTGAACATGGCTATCATATCACCCCTTAACCTCCTCTTCTCCAGGCTAAACATGCCCAGCTCCCTTAGCCGTTCCTCATAAGGCATCGTTTCCAGGCCTTTGACCATTTTGGTTGCCCTCCTTTGGACACGTTCCAGTTTGTCAGTGTCCTTCTTGAACTGTGGTGCCCAGAACTGGACACAGTACTCCAGGTGAGGTCTGTTACACTGTCAACAGAATTTGGTGTCCTACTTTTATACTACTGCACTAAAAATAGCTAACAGTGATCCTAGTAACAGTCTGTTTCGGCATAATCATGCAAAAACGTTAGGCTTGATCACATTCTTCTGTTAACAGCTTTCCACTGGTGGAGGAAGGGAGGGGGAACTCCCTAATTTAATCACAGACATAACCAAATAAAATAAGCTGGTTAAAACATAAGCGTAACCAAACTATGGCTTAGCACAATTGTGTCAGGGTTCCTGGAGTCACCACTGAGTTCTTCCCACAGTTCACCTGCTGCTCCAAGCTAAGCTACAGTTTAATTTAGCGTGTCATCCATACCCAGGCTCATGATTTGTCTCCTTCAGACAAGCCATGAGTCCTGGCTCGGACAACATACTAAGTCAAAGCATGGCTTAGCCTACAGCAGTGTAGCAGGTCCAGGGGAAGTGCAAAATAGCTGTAATCTCTGCCTTGGAAGATTGCATATTCATGTCAAACCTTATACTCTCAAACTGTAGATTATTTCCTCCTCTTTCATGTGCACAGTGATAAATGGGTTAAGAATCCCTCCAAGCCTCCTCAAAATCTAGTCCTAAATCTTCATCACATGTGGTGATCTGAATTAGAACTATAAGGATTCAATGTAGCAGCATTGTAAAATTTTAAAAAATAACAATTGCAGTGTGTAATGCTCACTGCGCTAGAACAGAGCTCCCGGAAGGCAATGATGCTTTTAAATAATTTCTGTTTTCCTTTCAGGGTTTTAAAATGCTCTCACAGCTCCAATGCATTATACTGCAAGTGCCAACTGATACCAAGGCTGACCCCAAATTCCATATCAAAACATGTTCAGAGGCTTGACAACCATATGTCAGGAGTGCTCTGATGGTGTTTCCTGCTTGGCAGGGGGTTGGACTCGATGGCCCTTGTGGTCTCTTCCAACTCTATGATTCTATGATTCAGTAAGGCTTGTGCCTCTAAGAGAGCAGAGGAATCTCTCTACACATGAAACGATCTCTCATTCTGAGCCACGGCCACATAATGTGTCTCCATCACATCCCGCAAAACTGGGGAAAATGTCTTCTGGATAAACCACCCTCTCTTACTCAGCAGTTATAGTGACGTCTCTCACAAGGACAACACAGGTTAAATATATGCTGTACAGAGCTGTGGTTGCTCTTGCAACACCCCCCTCCCCAAAAAAACAACAACAACGACCTAGCTGGTCTAGGTTTATAGGCCAGCTAAGTTATGGGATGCTGAAGGTGCCCATTAAACACCAGTGCAGGGGGGGGGGATGGCCCTGTTTCCACCCCCAACAGTATATTCTTATGGTAAGCATTTGAGCCAGAGAGGAAAGATGCACCATGAGGTTAGCTCACTAACTTAATTTATACAGCAGGAGTGGAAAACCATTTCCAGCCACCAAACCACGTTAACTTGTGGGCAACCTTCTGGAGGGTATCACTTACCAGAAGTGGACAGGACCAGAGGCAAAAGTGGGCAATTTGCATCCCGCAATGCAAAAAGGCGGAGGTTTCTACACTCCATCTCTACCACCTTCACCATCACCTCTCTCCATCCAGGCAAACAAGATATATTTTCACAGTTGAAGGGCAATTCAAGGCAGCCAAGGAGCAGAACATGTGAGGGGTGTGGTCAGGGGAGTACAACCTGGGGAGACTCTAAGGGCCCCCCAACCTTGGGTTTCTCCGCCTCTGCTATACCACAAATCAAGTATTAAGGTTCAGGGCTGGCAGCCTGCCCAAACCATGAAGCCTTTAGCATCATAAAGCACAGCGAAGGAAGCTTTCAGCAGTTTTCTGTGAACCCTAAACAGCACTCCAAGGCTCCTGCTTCAATCTAGCTAGAGCAGAAACAGAAGCACTCTTGGTAGGGGCTGGGGATAAGATTGGAACACTTTGTTTCCAAAGTCCTCACAAGTAAATACATAAACACAAAACTGAACTGCTTAGATTTTGATGTCTAAACAACCATTTGATCTACCAGGCAGACATTCATGGATATTCATAACCTGCTGATCTACAAAAGAGGAAACACACACAAAAGGAGCCAGCAAAATATGCCGAAAACTCACAAGTTCACTTATTGTTTATTCAACTTAATTCCCAGATTTGTTTTCTGAATATTTCCTCTCAATAGATTGAAAGAGCTCTAAAAACAAAACTTTGTGAAAATGTGCCGCCTTTTAAAAAAACAAATCACGCAGGTTTTCCATTCAGGAATCAGAATTGATTGCAGTTGTTTTCAGCCTATTGTTTTAGTTATAGACACACAACTTCAGGAGACTTTGTTCATGCCCAAGTTCTGTGTCATCCCCAATTGCCTGCTACTTATTCTATTAGTGGATAATTTACAACCTGCCTGGGGCTCAGTAGGCATTTCTCAAGCACAAATAACCCAACTCTCCTGGCAACTGTGCTCTGCAAAGTCAATAGCATTTCTTTAGGCGTGGGCTGTCTAACTGGATCCATCAGTAGAATCTGTCCTACACTGGCGCCTCGTCTGTTGCAGTAGGTTAACCATACTGCACTTTTTACCACCAGGTCACAGCAATTATCTCCCCTAAAGGAAACTGGCATTTACATTCCTACAGCTCTTGTTGCTACAGGCATCCAAATCCTTTGGGAGATGCATAGGTTACACTTCTGGATGCTGCACAGAGAAAGCTGTCATCTGTTCCCACGGCTTGCTTTTCCACTGCAGCAAGAGATCAAATGAATGAGCTACAGGCAGTTCTCATTACTGCATTCAGCTGTGAAGTTTTGAGGCGAGATCTGTTCTATGCTGATGACACAGGATCAGAAAGCACACAAGATATGCTTCATACTTTTTCTGATTTGTGTACCACAGAAGATTTGAAGTTGAGCTAATTGTAGGATAAACTATTACAGGAATATAATATATTATTCGTTTTGTACAACACAGAATATTTTAACACAGCTATCCAGAACACACAGGTTTAGATCAACCCTCCATTCAAGACAGGCTCCTTTCCGTTGGATGATGCGAATGTTGGATGCAACTCACTGGGCCCATTTGGGCAAGCAATCATACCTCAGCATAGTAAAGCTGAGATATTGGCAGAACTGGCACTTTTACAGGTGCCACATAATACCTGCACTGCATCTATAAAAACTCAATCATTTAGTGGCAGCACTGACACTTTGGAACTCCCTGCCTATTGACCTTCACTGTATTATTTTTGGTGCCTGCTAAAGTCATTCTTATGTAGATGTGTCTACCCATATGTTTAGAAAGTCTGTATGAGTTTTGATTTGTTTTAGTCTATTCTATTGTGGTTTTAACTTTCTGTACGCTTTAAATTATGGTTGTAAATTTTGTAGTGGTCATTTTATTGTTGTAAACCACTTTGATGCTTTTTCTACAATCAAGTGGTATATAAATTTAATGAAATAAATATGAACACGCCTCACATAGCTTGGTGAGAAGGAGCTGGCACATTGGGACATCTCCATTAACTACAGCTTCCCATTAAGTCTGAACTAGGCATCAATGGGGAATGGTTTCCAAAAAAGCTAGAATATGAAGCCAACTTTAAAGCATGGCTTAATATTCTGGATAGTTTAGAAGCCATTAACCATCAATAACCAGTTCTGGTACAGCAGGAAACTATTCTTAACTAACACTTCCTGGCTCATGAGAATGGAAGAACAAATCAACTGTGTGAGTATGCAAGGTTCGTTCAAACGTAGCTGCTATCAAAATCAATTAACAAGTTTTTTTGCCCAAGTAACTAGAACAGTACAGACAATGATAATAGAAGAGAAAAAATGTGCAGTGAGTCTATATGGGTTTTTTGCAACTAAGTTTATTTATGCACATTGATTCTGTTTTAGGGAGATGTGCATGCACACCTTGGAGGACCACAAAAGTTTTGTGTACTATGGTGTATGCAGTAGTACTATAATCCCAGAACACCTAGGTAATTTACCCAGGATTTTAAGCACTGAAAATTAAAAGGCAGTGGTGGGCCACAAGTTAGCCACTCCTGCTCAAGCCCAACATTTCAGGCTTTGATTTGACAATGCTGTTTTGCTTTCCTGCTCTCACTTTCAGAGGTGACATTAGCAATGCAGCATTATAGTATTCCGTCCCATCTAACAAAAGCAACCCTAAGGCTGTCCTGCTGTAAAAATGCATGCCATTCCTTCATCTACTTGTGAAAATTTATTCCAAGATTGTTCCAGCTTCAAAGTGGCTTGCTCTTATAACAAAAATAAAAGGAGTATGGGAATCAGAAACCTATTGAATAATGAATAGCATGCCATAGTGTTAATGGTATTCAGCCCCAGAAGGGAAAGGATAATGCTACACAAAACTAAAAGAAAGGGGGAAATTTACTTTCCTGCGAGACATTTCTCTGCTGTCATTAAAGTTTTTGTAAATTAGGATCAGCCTTCTCCTAATACACTTCATCTGTTGGAATTATAGCCATCAGTGTAGTACCTAATACAAAGTGTTTATTTCAGCTTAGATTATTTATAGAATACCAAGATGCTTTAGTTTTCCATCCTGCAACTGGAAGGATGGGCAGATGATAAGAGCATGTCTAAAAACATGAGAAGAGCTCTGCTGCATCGGACCAAAGGTCCACCCACTCTCAACATCTGGTTCTCACCGTGGCCAACCAGATGCCTATGGGAAGCACACAAGCAGGACCAGAGTGCAAGAGAACTCTAAGCATGAGTGCTCCCCAGCAACTGGTATTCAGAGGCATACTGCCTTAAACTGTATTCAATGTGAACTAAGCAACAAAGTTTCATTCCATGTATCTTAAATTGGAATCCTTAGATAATGTTACATTTTATCTTTTATCCTAAACAGTGTTGTATACTGCCACACAATGGGATGCCTTTCAAGTGTTTCTGAATTTTAATCTCCATCATCCCTTACCATTGGCCATGCTGGCTGGAGCTGAGGGGAGTTGGGAAACCCGTACAGTCATACCTCGGATTGAATGTGCTTCAGGTTGAGCATTTTCGGGTTGCACTCCGCGGCAACCCAGAAGTAACGGAGTGCATTACTTCCGGGTTTCGCCGCTTGTGGATGCACAGACGCTCAAAATGACATCAAGTGCATGCGCAGAAGCGGCAAAACGCGACCCACGCACGCACAGACACGCCGTCATGTCTTACGTTCCATTCAGGATGCGAACGGGGCTCTGGAACGGATCCCGTTCACATCCCGAGGTACAACTGTATATGGAGGGAACCTCGTTGGCTACAATAACATTCCTACAATGGCAGCATAACATCAGGTGATTTGGTTTTTAATCAGTGTATGCCAACAGTAAGTCATTTAACTGGACTGCTAGGGGCACTCCACTTAAATATGGTACTCTCCTTTTATTTTTTCCATTTGGGCGTGCACAATTTTTCATTTGGTTCAACTTTGTCCACAAAAAATAATAATGCAGTATTTCCACCCACACTCCCAATACTACAGATGAGGTGAAAGCTATACAATATTCAACAAAAACATTTTATATTTTATATAAGAACCTATCCGGATCAGACAGGCATAAGAGGAAGCCATTGTTTCCTGCTACATCAGGGCTGGAGGATCTCTTTCAGTCCAAGGGCCACACTGCCTCATGAACAACTTCAAGGGGTCACATGCCAGTGGTGGGTGGAACCAGAACAACCAGATATAGCTCTTTCCTATGTACAGGAGACTACACTCCATCAAGTATGCCCTCATAAATGTGCTTCCAGGGAAATCATATGATCCTACCCCCTAATACAAGTCAACCCCCCACAAAACGCCGCCTCCAGCACTGTTCCTTCTTTACAGAACAGAAATGTGGGGTCCACAACAGCAACACTGATAATACTGATTTTGCTGAGGGTAAGTAACCGCATGCAATCTTTTTAAGGACGCAAGCCACTTTGAGGTTTTATTACAATCAAGTGGTATATAAATCTTGTGAAATTAAGAAAAATAGAGCCGATCAAAGTAAAACACAAAATGTTACACTTTAAATGACATTCAGAACATTAATCAATGACGCAGAAAATGACTAAAAGAATATTTGTGTAGAACCCAAGCAACTACCACAAGTGGTGCAAATTGGTAACACGTTCCTAAAGAAATGTGTATGTATACACCAGATCTACACGGTTCTTTTTAAAAGAACTTAAAGATTATTCTGAATCCTCAGAAACGCTGTTCAGAATCCTTACATATGAGAAATTACCTACCTTTATATCAAAGTTGCAATCAAGTCTTCTGATTAATACAATGAATTCATGAGATGTGTTGTCCTTCAGAGGTGGAGGAGTTATGGGCTCACATGCATTCTCGGGTTTTGAATTTATTAGAAAACCCTAAAAGACATTTTCAAAAGCAAATCAATCAGTTCTCAGTCACAAAATGGCTGCATAAGTAGAAGCTACTTGCCTCATATAATTGAACTCCAAGTTGTGAAAATTCTTAACACTGCAGCTAGAGAAGATAATTTTGACCAGATTGATACATGTAGCAATGGTAGAACAGACTATACTATTTTAAGATGCTGGTGACAGCACACATTTTCTCAATGCCCCTGTATTTAGTTTAAAGACAATTCCTTTAACTAGAAAACTAGTATGGAAGGAACAACATATTATATGTTGGTTTTGTATCCACAAGTAGTTGTTTTTTCCCGGGTGAGCATTAAGAAACTATATTAGGGTGTGTTTTAGAACCTTTATATGCTGTTCTCCATATCCTTTGATTAGAAGACGGGATCAGCACCCATTTGGTTTCAAATTTAAAGCAGGAAGTGAGCTGGGGAAAAAGTCAGCAGCCAGCACCAGTTCTGTTTAGCTGATTGCAGCCTTTGGGAGCACATGGCCAGGACTTGTAAACAGGAATGCTGTCTCACAGTGTACGTACGACCAAGATACACTGGTGGTGAGGGAGCTGCTGCAGTGACCTGCAACACCTGTGCCAGAGAAAGTGCAAAACTATACCTACAGCAAGTACAAGATGGTTGCCTTGCTGGAAGGTACAGCAACTTAAGGCCCACCTCTCCACACTTGGAGTTATCGGACAAGATGAGGAATTTCTCACTAAAGCAGAGTGGACCATCCTGGAACAGCGATGCAGGGTGAGGATGCCCCTAGAGAGGGAGAAGATCGCCCAGTGTAGGAACGTGACACACAGAAGCAGGACTGTCAGGGGCCATGCTGTGTCATTGGAGCTGCAAAATCGATTCCATGCCTTCACCTCGGATACCAATTCTGGACCAGAGGAACAAGGACAGCAGTTGCAGACCTCAGAACACACCGAGGTATACAACTTTTTAATAATAAATAATAATGTAGAAATTGAGAGGTATAAGCTATTCAAAAGGAATTGACCAAACAGGAAGGGAGGAAGAGGAGATTGGGAACTGGCTGGTAGTTACTTTGATTTTCCGAGTTCAGGGTGGTGCAAATTGTTGTCGTCTCTCCATTTTATTCTCCTAAGAATGTTGTGAGGTAGGGAAAGGCTGAGGGACAGTGGCTGGCACAAGGTCACCCAGGGAGCTTCATGGCTAAGTGGAGATTTGAACCCTGGTCTCCCAGGTCACAGTCCAATCCTCTAACCCTTACACGACATTGGCCCTCTTACATATGCCTATTTTTAGAAAGTTCTCACCACAATGATTAGAAACATGGTAGATCATTCTATGGCACCAGGACACGAAGAGTTTATAATTTAAATAAAGTAGTAAGGGTGGCGCGGGTGGCGCTGTGGGTAAAAGCCTCAGTGCCTAGGACTTGCCGATCAAAAGGTCGGCGGTTCGAATCCCCGCGGCGGGGTGCGCTCCCGTCGCTCGGTCCCAGCGCCTGCCAACCTAGCAGTTCGAAAGCACCCCCGGGTGCAAGTAGATAAATAGGGACTGCTTACTAGCGGGAAGGTAAACGGCGTTCCGTGTGCTGCGCTGGCTCGCCAGATGCAGCTTGTCATGCTGGCCACGTGACCCGGAAGTGTCTGCGGAAAGCGCTGGCTCCTGGCCTCTTAAGTGAGATGAGCGCACAACCCTAGAGTCTGTCAAGACTGGCCCGTATGGGCAGGGGTACCTTTACCTTTAAGGGGGGCTTAAGTTCAGCAAAACCCAAAAATCATCAAAAGTCAAAGTATGGTATAACTTGTAATGACAACTTGTCAAGTATGAAAGAGATATGTTTCTAGTACCACTTCACCTGGGCATTAATCCAACAAAGCACTTAAGTGTTTACTTCGTTTTAAACATGCACACTGTCTCATGAAAGCTAAAGTTTAAAGTTAAGGATATGCTGAAGTGCTCTACTGGAGTGAAGCCTGCCAATTTCAGTGTTTTAAAAGCAGAACTCCACTAATGAAGCTTTCAGGTACTTTCATGGGCAGCATGATGGTACGGTTTTTATTGCAATCTGCATTTAAAACATGGCAGGTACCGGGTAGCATTCATTTCTATCACCTTGTTCAAGCAAGCCTTTCAAAGCTGGAATAATTGCTGGATTTTTAAAGGAATCACTTTCAAGTGATTCCCCGCCTGCCCACCCCAACAAAGGAAAGCCAGGAAATTAAATATTCAGAACACCCAAGGTCACTTAACAAGGATGAGCTATTTTGCCAAATAAATGTAACCAATCTTCTGTATACACAGATCAAAGCAGCTGGAATTAAAAAAGAGAATGTCACAACTTGCTCTCTCTCCTCAACACAGGTTTAGGCATCTTCTCTTATTAACTATTTGGTGACAATCGCTATTGTGAATCAATATATTAGGAACAGAAATATGGTTTTAGGAATAAAAAGCAAGCAGTGCATTTAGCCTTGTTTGAACATTGTCTTCACCCAAGTTTCAATGTTCAGCAGTTCTGAAATAGTGTGACCAGAAAACTTTATGCTGTTAGCTAGGGATCCCAAAACAGCTGGAGGGCAGAGTTTGGGGATGTCTGACCTTTAGCAAAGCAGATGGAGCCATCTCCTCTACCAATATGAACACCAACAGTGAGGAAGTTCCAAGTGTGCATCAGAGCACCCACTTCCACGTGTCACTACTTCAGCAAGCAACTGTTTCTGAGGATATCCCAAAATCCCCATTTTATTTATCTACTGTGCTTTGTATCGTTTCATATTCACTATAGGCTAACATAAAATGGATACCTACAACCATACTTCCAAAAAGGAGGAACATGTCTTCCAGGTGTATGACTATTTCATTATAGGGCAAGGAATTCCTATAAATTTGAATACTTCTGTCCAGTCTGTTGTACATTCGGAAGTTCAGCTGCTCTCAATGAATTTAATATCAATATACATCTTACCATTCTCCACTGCTTCCCAGTTTCCCACATTAATAGCAGAATTTTCTGTGTTGCTTTCCTGAACTGCAAATCTGAATAAAGACTGGCACTAAAGCAAATGCTCTACTGATATATGAGGGGGGGAAATGAATAGCATTTGGCTGTTGCGTGGTATGTTGTTTTGAAATTAATATAAATAGAATCTTCTCATAATAGCAAAATGGCAATTATTCCAATACCTCTATTTTTTCTTGCAATTCTTATTTCTTGCCTCAAAAATAAAATGAAAACAAAATAAAATTACTGCAACTGTATTTCTACCACCTTCCTGACTATTAGGGCACATGATAAAAGCTTATTTCAGATATGTCTGGATTTTAAATTTCTTCAGCAAAACTCCTATATTTTGTAAAGTTACTTTAACAAAATCACTATTAGAAAATATATGTACAAGACTCTCAGTAGCCGAGGTTTGAAAAACACTGCTAGCATTTAGCATTCATACCACGGCATTAATAGTGACACAATCTGGTGTTTGCAACTATCATGTACTGATTTTAACCTTGAGACATTGAATGCTGCGGCTTGCTGCAATTACATTAGCAGGCACAGGAGGCAGACCTCAGTCAATATCCAGAGAAATCAAAATGCTCTTGGAATATGTTGCACTACAAACAGCAGTACAACATACTGCTGCTTCCTAGTCCCCTTACATACTGTTACACATCAGAAACTGTGAAGGCCTAGATGGTATCATAGATACGGTGGTATCAAGTTAAAGATACTCACCAAATCCTGAAAGTCTTTGCATTAAATTCAACAGTAAATCAGCTCTAGGTGTTGCAGAGACATCTGAGGAGGATCAAGTTGTGGGTAGTGTTCTCACAATCCCCAAACCACTTATTCTCAGAACAAACAATACTGTCTTTGAGGAGATGTACAAGTGAGTTCAATACTGCAACCTACTGCCTGCTGTTTTCTGCCTTAAGTCAAGAGTACCACAAATTCTGGAGAAGACAACATCAGAAGAGGAGACCCTATGGCCCTCAGATGCTGCTGGACTACAGGCTCCCCTTTTCAGGTACATATGGTTGTGCTCATGTCTATCAAGAACAACCTGCTTCACAAGGATCTATGGCCAGAACATGTGTCACCACAATTCTAAACAACAGCTGAAATAAACTAAAGTATGATTTTCCTTGGTGCTTTCATAATTCGAATTGCCAGGGTTTGGGTGGGAGGCTACTACAGCCCTTAAACCAAATTGTTCCAAGAACATTGTTTGGCAGCATTGTTAAAAAAAACCTTTTGCTAAGTTTTTGTATTTTGTAGAGGTCCTTGAGCATACACATTCATTAAGGCTGTAAATGTTTAGAATCAACTGAAAGAAACACAAAAGATGACTCACGGCCATTGTTGGACAAGGTCATATTGTCCAAGAATGTCTAACTAAAGAAAGTGTTCAAAATGCAGAAGTCACTTATATTTGACTAAGAGTCACTGGCTACAGCAGAAGTCCTGAATCAAACTTCAAGAGATATTGGGGTATTGCAACAAGTGTACAATTGTTATGGGACAATCAAATAAGATAAGAACTGCAAGCATGCATTAAAATATAGTATGGTTATTTATGCTAAGGTTTGTTTTAGACAGGATCAAACGTGGCTGTTACGTTTTATCAGTTTTAAAGCTAACTAACTGATAGCTTAGACCAACTTCATTTGAGGAATAGTTGCATATCAGAAGTATTATAAGCAAAATCAGGAGCAATAAAAACATTTCCTAACAGGTCAATCTTGTGCAGATTTCCTCAGGATTCAATCCCACTGAGTTACTGTCAAGCAACTAAGTACAGGACGATCGCAGGACAAGAAATAAAGCCTGTGAGGTTAATAGGAGGACACTTATTTCAGGTAGGTTTAGGGTTGGGTCCTTGATGAAAGGAAGACCTACTGTTTGCCACAGAAGGGAGGAAAGGTGATTGCTCCAGAGGGAAGATCTAGAATCATTGGGTGAAAACTGCAGGAAAGCAGATTTTGATTAAACATTAGTAGAAGCTTCCTAACTGTAGGAGATGTTTAGCAATGTAAGAAGCTGCCTTGGAAGGTGGTGGAATGGCCTTCATTTTAGGTCAGAGATGTTGCAGTTGTATCCTGCACTGCAGATCCAACATTGAGCAAGGGCTGACCTCCCACACTCCTTCCAACTCTGTAATTTTAGAGAGCCAGACACTAGATTAGTATCATTCTAAAGCCAAGCCTTAGTTTAAATGTTCTGGGCTCAGTCTTTTACTTGACTGCTTTCTAATAACATCTTCACATGGAAGTCCAGTGGTTGTCATAAATGCTTTTCTGCAGGTTTATCTAAGGGTTTATATCTCAAAGCTTTATTTCTCAACACCCTGTCCCTTAATTAATCACCAAGGATTATAAAAGTATTATTGAAATCCTCCACACTAGAAAGAAAAGTCTTTGCATTGTCTTCCGTTGCTCTAGGCAACACTATTGGCAGAAAGTTCTTTCTTTTCTTTTCTTACTATAGGGACACAGTCGTGCCTACCACCTTTTCCAGCTGATTTTGGATTAAGTCTGTTGCGCAGTTGTAAAATCCATAGAGCCAATTGAGACTAAGCTACATATTAAGAACTCACAAAGCACCATGTTAAATTTTCTTTATTTGCTCCTATTTTGTTACTTGCTCTTGCTTCTTACCTTCAAGCCTTCCGTCGGGAGTCTGTAGCCAAACCTTGCTGGCAGGTCATCAAATGTTTGTGTTACATTTTCAAAATTAAACTAAAAGCAAAAGGAAAGTGAAGGATTATATTTTGTACTAAACTGGAAAGGGGACCATATAAAATCATTGTCATACTACTAAGAAATAAGATACCAATAGCACAAATGATTCATTTCTCAAAGTACAATTCAACCGTCTCAACAAAATCTTGTCATATGCCCCACATTGTGCCCAGGACCAGCCCCTGAAGTTCCTTTCTTCACCTATTGACCTGCTTCAGTTTCAGTTTATAACATAGCTCAGCAATATTTTAATTCCCAAGGTTCTTCCACCTTCAAACATTTTTGCAATGAGTTAAATGCTGAACAACTCTTTGGAAGTGTTCCAGTTCCTTAAATTTCACTGTAAAGTCTGCTTTTACTGTAAAAAGAATGTGCAGTAAACAGCAAAAAGTGGTTTGCAAAATGTTTTAACATTAAAGTTTTTAATCCTAAACAGTCTTTGCTAATTTTTCTACAACAGACTAACACGACAAGCCCCTGGAAATTGTTACAAAGCAAAATCAAGACTATGTCTTTAAAATGGACAAAACAGGCAGTGTGTGTTTTGAACTTAGACACTGTAAAATGCTTTCTTTATGGAAGTTCAGAATCTACAACCGTCAGATTGCAGAAACCCACTAAAATTATGTAATCTGCATTCTTTTGCCTGAGCTCTTTTTATGCTTCTGACCAGAGTAAAAAAAAAAGGGCCATTTTAAATCCAATTAAGTAAAATAAAAGTTATGTTTTTAACATACTGCATGGAAGAAAATGTACCATTTGTGAAAACTGAACTAGAGCCAACTAGAGCCAAGTTTGTTTGTAATAGTGAATCCTTGTCATAAGCGGAGGACTTTCTGGTCAAAAGAAATAAGGGACTCTTTTATTAAATACAGATTCCTGGGTTGACCACAGGCTTAATGCAGATGGGGGAAGAGCGAAGAATGGAGAATTTGCTAGGAGAGAACAGCTATCACAGAAAAAACACTGTTTAAAGAAGCTACTAAAAGAGGGGTAGTGGAAAAACAGAGGGGAAGGAGTAAGTTCTGCAATCACACATTATTGCTGGCAAAGAAGATTTCTTTTCTTTATAAATGAAGAGAGGCACTACAGCTCAAGCTTGCATGACAGTAATACTATATCCAGTCCTGTAAGCCTGGATGACCTAGGAGGGGAGAAAGCTTTATTGGAGTGTATATGTTAGGGAGAAAGCAATGAGAGATTCCCCCTCCCCTCTTTCTCAGTACAGGAACTAAGGGCGTTCCAATGAAGCTGATTGGCAGGAGTTTCAAGACTGACAAAAGAACGGGCGTTTCACATTCATGAATTTCTTGCCACAAGTGAATGGAGTGCAATGGTCGTACAAAGGGAAGTGTGGGAGACTGTATATTAGAGAACACTTAGAAATGGCCAAAAGCAGGGACCACCATCATGTTAAACCATAGTTTGTTTAAACTATGCTTTAATGTGAACAAGCAACATATTGTTTATATTTAAAACTTATATCCTTCCCTCATCAAAAGACCCCAGTGTGAATTGCAAACACATAGAACAAGGTAATAAAACCAATAGTAGCAACAGTTCTTACTACACAAGCCAATCTTGCAGCTTTAAAAGGCATGGGCTCAGGAGGTGCCTGAAGATATAGAATGTTGGTGCCAAAGTAACGTCCAGAGGAAGTATGTTCCAAAACCATGGTGTTACTGCTGAGAAGGCTCTCCAATAGGTCAGTGACCCCCAGATTCTACTTAAGCCTGGAACTACCAGCAGTGCTTCCACAGGAGTTCTCGTGCCCCAGGCTGGATGGTATAGGAGAGACATTTTGCCGGTAACCAGGTACTAACCATTTAGGGCTTTATATATCAGAAGCTTGAATTCACATTAAACCATTGTTTAACATAAACTATGGTTGAATTGAGATACAAACTGGGCCCCTGACTAGAACTGATCAGCCCCAACAGACTAGGTCACTATACACAGTAACTTTATCAAATGGAAACAGCAGATCAAAAGCAATATATCACCCCATGCAGGCATTCCTACGGCAATTCCTCTTTGCATTGGAGACATTTTACTACCTTCTATGCTAAATAATGCATGTTTACAAGTTCTAAGTGGAGACTATTGCAAGTAGATGAACTAATGTAGTGAAGTCCCTTGATTAGAGTTTTACTATCTTAAAATAAGCGTAAACTGGCTAAACCCATATTCATAAGCAAGCATGTGAAAGAAAACAGGAAATGCATACAAATTTGCATTTTTTGCACCCACTGCTTGCAACCTATTACTGTTTGTAAACTATTACATCCCAAATCAGTTTCCACCCATTTAAAAAAAGGTAAAGGACCCCTGACAATTAAGTCCAGTCGCAAACAACTCTGGGGTTGCGGCGCTCATCTTGCTTTACAGGCCAAGGGAGCCGACGTTTGTCCGCAGACAGTTTTTCCAGGTCACGTGGCCAGCATGACTAAGCCGCTTCTGGTGAAACCAGAGCAGCACACGGAAATGCCGTTTACCTTCCCGCCGGAGTGGTACCTATTTATCTACTTGCACTTTGACATGCTTTCGAACTGCTAGGTTGGCAGGAGCTGGGACCAAACAACGGGCGCTCACCCCATTGCGGGGATTCGAACTGCCAACCTTCTGATCGGCAAGCCCTAGGCTCAGTGGTTTAGACCACAGCGCCGCTCGTGTCCCTATTACCTAAAAGCTAGCTCAGATTTTTCAAAGATATTCCTATGTCAGTTTAAAGGTTGAGAGCCCCTTGGATCCTTTGACAACCTCATTGTCTCTTTAGGAATGCTTTACACACACAGTGTAATTTAATGCTGCACTATGATCTGCAAAAGTATTTCGGCTTGCCAGATGGAAGAAGCCCCCCTTTCGCCTCCCCATGCATTGCTGTGATGCTTATCCAGCCCCTCTCTCAGCCAATTTTGGGGTGCTTTGGGGGGGAGGGACAGCCCTGCTGTATAAGCAGAAGTCCTTGTTCCGTGCTTCCACTGATGGGGGCCCTTTGGGTGAATCCCAACCACAGGGGAAAATAAATAAATGATACTTACGGCTAAAATATCTGCTTCCACAGGCAATAGGTTTAAGAAAGCAAACAGCTGAACTGTGAGAATGGTGTAGATTTGAGTGGCAGACAACATTAACATTCCTATTGACAGCAGCATTTTAATTAAATTCCTGCAAGACAAAAACAAAGAAAGTCAAGACTGGCAGAAGGCATTAACACTCTGATCCAATAAATACACATAGCTGCTACTGCACATAAAGTTACTTAAGCAAGTGCAGCTCAGTCATGGATTTGGCAGCTCTTTTGCCAGATTATACCTCACCCAACCCCAAAAGATTGTTCTGTTCTTCAGGCACACAGGTTTGTTCTGATGAAATGCTCAGATAGAAAGCATGTTGAGACATTCTTCATCAGTGAGAAGAACAGCAATGGCTGTCAAATTTTCAGTAGCAGGATACTGCAGAAATTTACACAGGTCCCACTTTCAGCTTCCCACAGATATCTGGATGGCCATGATGAGAACAGGGTGCTGGACTAGATGGGACACTAGCTTAATCTTGCAGGATCTTTTTATGTTAAGCTTCCCCAAAGAGTACTCTGCCCACCACTACTGATCTTCCCCTATAATGCAAAGTCACAGAGGTACACTGGACATTTTTTTGGTGGTGGTGGTAGGGCTGTTAAAACACACCTCTGTATGAATTGTGGAAATATTAGCAGAGCCCCACCATCCCTAATTTTCAAGAGGTGTCTGGAATCATCAACACTGCCTAACTATCCACTTGGCAAGAGATGTCAGCGGAGGGTTTCAGTAGTACAGTACTATGCTGGGTTGGAATGCATAGTTAATAGCATTATTTTCTTATCATTTCTTATTAATGTTCAAAGGCAAAGTCTGACTTTCAGGAAGAAGTTACACTCTGAGCAGTTGAATCATTCACACAATACATGCTCACTTTTTTGGCTCTTGTTTAACTATTTTCCAAAAACTAATTTCAGGCCAGAATCTGCTGCTCAACAATGCAAAGATCATTTAGATGCGTTAACCACCTCAAATACTACAATGTCCATTATCCTTACACTTCACCAAGTCTAGAGAGCCCTGGCTTTTGAAAGGCAAAAATCTGCATTTCCCATTTGTCAAGGCTTCATGCACTGGTCTCACAGATGTTCCAACTATTCTGCCTGTAGAAAAATCTCTCTTTGGAAATGGGACAGAGTCATCGCATACATGAAGTATTGCACCAGAAATAGGTAAGGTAAAAAGGTAAAGGACCCCTGGACGGTTAAGTCCAGTCAAAGGTGACTTTGGGGTGCGACGTTCATCTCTGCTTGCAGGCCAAGGGAGCCAGCGTTTGTCTGCAGACAGCTTTCCAGGGTCATGTGGCCTGCATGACTAAACCGCTTCTGGCGCAACGGGACACCATGACAGAAGCCAGAGCACACGGAAACGCTGTTTAACTTCCCGCCACAGCAGTACCTATTTGCTCCACGACACACCTGTTAGCACCCATGGCTGTTGAAGTCCTAACCTCAGCTGTCATCATTAGCATCACAGCACACCTGGAATGGACAGTTTGTGAATTCAGTCTGATTGGCCCATCTGAACCTCACTTCCTTTCCATCATCTTCCCTTAAGCTTACTATCCAGCAGTAGCTTAACAGATCTCCTAGCCCTGAGACAACTGAACAAATTGCCACGTCACTGATCTTGCCACCTTATTTCTTCCTATACTGTTTTTTTAAAAAATATTTTTTATTAAGGATTTTCTTCCTATACTGTTGCAATTCATCTTTTAAAGTAGGGCAAGCTTCTTCACTTTTGACAGCTATCAACTATCAGATGCAATCTATTTTCAAATCCCAGTTGCCTCTGAAACAAAAATCAAGCCTAATTAATATTCTGAAAGAGCCCCAAAGCATTCCCCTTCTCCAATACTCCTTTTCACATACTTCTGTAAGTTACTTTTCTGAACCCTAGTCCAGTTACAGAATATAATTGAGGCTGTAGCCAGATGTGTTTCCTAATGAAACGTTGAACACAAGCAAAGTCAATAGTTTAATGACTCCACTTTACATGAAGTCCCATTTTTAAAAACCACTTACATTGTTTATAAATGCTTTTAAATACATAAAACTGACAGATCTCTGAAGGTTCTGAACTAACTTGTAGAGCATGAAAGAAAAAGGGTAAACTGAAATCACAAGAACTTTGATTGCAGAACAACTGTTTTCTTTTTTTATTATTATTAAAGATTTTCTTGTTTTACAGAAGTAAGTGTAATGTCTCTCGTATTTTTTCCATGGAACATTTTTACAAATCCGTTTCATTTGTTGAGACATTAGGGGGAGGGGGGGAAAAGGGGGTGGAGGGAGGGAAGATGGGTGGGGGTGGCGTCGGGGGCGATGTTCCTATTATGCTTAATGTATGTAGGGTTTGGTGTCAGCGTTGCTTGTGCTGTTCACTTGTGTTCCTTTGGTGGTGAGAGAGGTTGGGTTTGGCCTAGGGTGTGGTTGTTTGTTTGTGATTGGCTGTGGTGATCTTTGTTTTCGTGTGTGAGTGGGGTTGGTGAATATATGCTACTGCAAGTGTCTGGGCAATCTGATGATGTGTTCCTATTCCGGTAAAAGAAAGAAATAGATACAAGGAACAAGAAAATAAAAGACTATAAGGACTTCATGAACGTGACAGCTCCAACTTCCCATTTTACAAACGCTACCACTCATTTTGAAAACAAAGGTAGCTTTTAATGTTTATTAGTTTATTAGTTTTTTTGCCTGGTGTGCTCTGGTCCATGGGGTCACGAAGAGTCGGACACGACTAAACAACAACAAGTTTTGGAAATCAAAGTATAGAATATTCTCCAACACAAATCTTGCAGCAGGAATGAGGAACTTCAGGACTGGGAACCTTCTATTTCTCCACAGCCCACTGGACTCACTGGCCCTTTTCTGCTCCCTCCTCCAGTTTTTTGGCCTGGCTGGAATGTGACCTTCAACTGCTTGCCTGGATGGACAGATGCATACATACAAAACTCTGACTTGTGTGACTGGACTACAAAGATAAGAATTATATTCATTGTACCACCACCACCACTGGCATGTGGCCCCCAAAATGTTGCATACTAGGGAAAGTGGCCCTCAAGTTGATAAACAATTCTCAACCCATCGTTCAATAACACAGCAGCATAGAAGAGTTCCTATCCTGTTGGAAATATGAAAGATAGTTTAAAGATGTACAGGTAAAAGTAGTACTGACAAGATTTCAATGGGACACTATTAGTTGACTTTCTTGCTAAGTAAATGAGAGAGAAAAACCACAGCAGTTTCACCTGTGAAAGATAACTGCTATCTTCGGTCTCAAACTAAAGGAGAAGCAGCCCACATTTTACTTTAAAAAAATCAAAATCAAATTTGGGACAGAAAAGAAGTAGTTGGCATATCTGTTAGCTTTGGGTAAAAAAAATAAATCATCACTGGTGGTAGGGAAGAATGGGCTGTGCATGCTAATTTTAATTTGAGATTAGTATTTTAATAAACCAACCTACAAATATACTGATTAAAACTGGAGAGGCCCAGTAGGAATAGTTATACAAACTCATTTTGGATCTTTTTTTTATATTTATTAAAAATGCATGCCTGCCTTTTTAAAACCTCAAAGGTGGCTAATAACCAAAAGCAAGAACATTAGAATAAATAAGAACATCTCAGCAATTTAAAATAAGCTATATCTATAATCCATAAAGCCACCAACCCTGTCAGACAAGGTCAGTCCTCAACAATTCAATGGTATACCTTTTACTATATTTAGTAGGAAAGCAAGCATCTTTATGATATGTGGGAGAGTACTGCTATCCTTGAGTATGAATAGCACTTTACAAAGCATAAAAGTCAAATTTCTGCCCAAACGAGTTACAATCTAAAATACAACACAAAGGAGACAGAGTATGATAGAGGCAGTGTAAACAGCGGGAGAATATGTATTATTTGAGTTATATATACTTCAGGTTAGTTACAATGGGATATGTAGACTACAGGGTATATCAAACGTTCATGGAAAAGTGAGTTTTTGAGAAAAGATTAGAGAGTTAGCAAGTGGCATCATAATCAGGAAGGCCAGATGAAGACTGGAAAATATTCTCTCCCCCACAACCACACCTCCTTCTTCCAATTAGTTCCCCTCCCCATCCAGCTCTATATTGGCTTGTTCTTGCTACCCTTACTGGGCACTGTTTTGTTGGGGCAGGGGCAGTTTAGAAACTTGACACTCCACTTTATACCCAGATAGAGCAGTCAATACCTAATTTTTGAGAGCAAGGCTTTATTTTGTTCCATAGGAATAACTCACTTCTTATATGCGAGAAAATGAAAGGCACATACTCAGGAACACTTAACCTACCCCCTAACCCAATGCCTAGACCAACAGCAGGCTCTCCTTCCTCTTGATTGTAACCCAGATGGAAGCCTGTTTACCCTGCCCTACAGAACTAAAAACAGACCCATCCCTTGTCTACAGAGTCTCATTCTGACTGCATAGACATTCCCCGACTCACGCTTCAATATGACTCAATGTGACTTAGTGAGCACCTGCCAGGGATATTTGAATCCAAGTATTGGAGCATGTTTCAGTTCACTGGGCCAGGCACCTTCCACCTGAAAGGAAAGGTGGGCCAAGTATTTTGGTCCTGTCTTTTCCACCCCAAGACTTAAGTGCACCAATGGAAGGGACATTGTGCAATATTTGTGAAGCTACAGGAACTGCATCTACATGCCGCCTAAATACAGGGGTGCTGTATTTTGCTTCTCAGTACACCTTTCCCTAAGGCAAAGCAATAGAAATAGATACTGTGCCTACACCCCATTTAGAAGGCTAGGTAGCTTCACGATACCCACTCAGAAGCCAAGTCACTGGCTCCTGAAATTAGCAAACCAAGAAGACTGCAAATTAGGTTAGGACATGACGAAAGCAACTGGAAGATCAGGCTGCTCAATACCATAACTAGGGAAACAGCTTAATCATTTTGCTCTCAGAATTTTCCTGAGCACCTGTGAAAACACAGGAAGCTGCCTTATACAAAGCCAGATCATTGGTCCATCAACTCAGTATTCTCTACCGCAACCGAGAATCAGATGTCAAGGGTTTCAGACAGTGGTCATTCCCAACCCTATTAAAAGCTCTGAGTTCCAAGAATCGTTCTTACCAAGAAACAATTATGTGTGACATGGGAACACAGGTCTTCAGACTGTTGGGGACTCAGAAATGGAGGGTCATATTTGAGGCTAAGAACTGCCCACGCCTCTAGTGCAATTTACATATACCTTTAAGGGATTGATGTTTACTGACCTCCTCTTCAAATGATTTTTATATATAAGATAAATGCCCTAGCCTTATTCCATACTCTCCTGGTTCATGTTAGGCTGCTTCAGGGTTGCCTACTGAACAGGCAACAAAGCAATAGGGAGGACTGTTGGGGAGATGGAAGTGTTATGGACCTTGAATCCTTGCTTCAGGCAATATATACACCCAAACTGGTCCAATGCAGCTTGGAGCTCTAGCTAGAAAACTTGTAGATTCAATCTGCCAAGTCAGAAGATCAGTTGACTCACAAGCTCCAGTATAGAGACATTTCTCATTTTTGAAGTTATGTAGTTGAATAAAAGATCCAATCTTAATTCTCCAAGTGCCTGACAGCTGTCCCAGAAACCTTCTCTCTTCCTGTGCATCTGATGGGTGAGTTTTAATCTGTTTCTCAGATTTTGTCTTTTTATCCTTCACAGTCTCCCACAGGGTGCTTTTCCAGATTGGAATTCCCTACTCTTCTAGCAAGTGATAATCCTCTCAAGCTGTTGACCAATTCCCTGAGACCCAAGTGCCTACAACGAATTAGATCATAGCTGGGCAGGGATCTTCCGTGGTTTGGTCAATGTTCCATTAACACATAAGGAGGAGGAGCTAGTCACCCAATACACATTTAACAGTAGAAATAACACTTAAGCTTATGTTTTGAGAAACACATCAGCTATACTACTTATCTAATAGAATCATAGAGTTGGAAGAGACCACAAGGGCCATCGAGTCCAACCCCCTGCCAAGCAGGAAACACCATCAGAGCACTCCTGACATATGGTTGTCAAGCCTCTGCTTAAAGACCTCCAAAGAAGGAGACTCCACCACACTCCTTGGCAGCAAATTCCACTGTCGAACAGCTCTTACTGTCAGGAAGTTCTTCCTAATGTTTAGGTGGAATCTTCTTTCTTGTAGTTTGGAACCATTGCTCCGTGTCCGCTTCTCTGGAGCAGCAGAAAACAACCTTTCTCCCTCCTCTATGTGACATCCTTTTATATATTTGAACATGGCTATCATATCACCCCTTAACCTCCTCTTCTCCAGGCTAAACATGCCCAGCTCCCTTAGCCGTTCCTCATAAGGCATCGTTTCCAGGCCTTTGACCATTTTGGTTGCCCTCCTCTGGACACGTTCCAGTTTGTCAGTGTCCTTCTTGAACTGTGGTGCCCAGAACTGGACACAGTACTCCAGGTGAGGTCTGACCAGGGCAGAATACAGTGGCACTATTACTTCCCTTGATCTAGATGCTATACTCCTATTGATGCAGCCCAGAATTGCATTGGCTTTTTTAGCTGCCGCGTCACACTGTTGGCTCATGTCAAGTTTGTGGTCAACCAAGACTCCTAGATCCTTTTCACATGTACTGCTCTCACCCATCTTGTATTTGTGCCTCTCATTTTTTTTGCCCAAGTGCAATACTTTACATTTCTCCCTGTTAAAATTCATCTTGTTTGTTTTGGCCCAGTTCTCTAATCTGTCAAGGTCGTTTTGAAGTGTGATCCTGTCCTCTGGGGTGTTAGCCACCCCTCCCAGTTTGGTGTCATCTGCAAATTTGATCAGGATGCCCTTGAGTCCATCATCCAAGTCATTGATAAAGATGTTGAATAAGACCGGGCCCAAGACAGAACCCTGTGGCACCCCACTAGTCACTCTTCTCCAGGATGAAGAGGAACCATTGATGAGCACCCTTTGGGTTCGGTGAGTCAGCCAGTTACAAATCCACTGAGTGGTAGCATAGTCAAGACCGCATTTTACCAGCTTCTTTACAAGAATATCATGGGGCACCTTGTCAAATGCCTTGCTGAAATCAAGGTAAGCTACATCCACTGCGTTCCCTTCATCTACCAGGCTTGTAATTCTGTCAAAAAACGAGATCAGGTTAGTCTGACATGACTTATTTTTCAGAAATCCATGCTGACTATTGGTGATCACAGCATTCCTTTCTAGGTGCTCACAGACTGTTTGCTTAATGATCTGCTCCAGAATCTTCCCTGGTATTGATGTCAGACTGACTGGGCGGTAATTATTTGGGTCCTCTCTTTTCCCCTTTTTGAAAATAGGGACAACATTTGCCCTCCTCCAGTCTGCCGGGACTTCGCCTGTTCTCCAGGAATTCTCAAAGATGACTGCCAGTGGTTCTGAGATCACATCTGCCAGTTCTTTTAATACTCTTGGATGCAGTTCATCTGGCCCTGGAGATTTGAATACATCTAGACTAGCCAAGTATTCTTGTACTATCTCCTTAGTTATTCTGGGCTGTGTTTCCTCTGCTGAATCATTTGCTCCAAATTCTTCAGGTCGGGCATTGTTTTCTTTATCGGAGAAGACTGAGGCAAAGAAGGCATTTCTGTGTCCCCTGTTTGCATTTCACCATCTTCTCCTCTGAGTGACCCCACTGTTTCTTTGTTCTTCCTTTTGCTACGAACATACCCATAAAAGCCTTTTTTGTTGCTTTTAACCTCTCTAGCAAGCCTGAGTTCATTCTGTGCTTTAGCTTTTCTGACTTTAGAGGAAGTCAGAATAGAAGAAGTTTAATCTGAAAAGTATGAAAAGCGCATGTCCAGAACTTCTTTATTTTTGCTCTGACATATTTAGTTGAAAGCAAAGTGATACTGAACAGCTGACCTACTGTGTGAGAGACCTGTGGCTTCTTCACCATTTACACAGACATGTTGTTGTTGTTGTTTAGTCGTTTAGTCGTGTCCGACTCTTCGTGACCCCATGGACCAGAGCACGCCAGGCACCTCTGTCCTCCACTACTTCCCGCAGTTTGGTCAAACTCATGCTGGTAACCTCGAAAACACTATCCAACCATCTCGTCCTCTGTCGTCCCCTTCTCCTTGTGCCCTCCATCTTTCCCAGCATCAGTATCCTCTCCAGGGAGTCTTCTCTTCTCATGAGGTGGCCAAAGTACTGGAGCCTCAGCTTCACAATCTGTCCTTTCAGTGAGCACTCAGGGCTGATTTCCTTAAGAATGGATGCGTTTGATCTTCTTGCAGTCCATGGGACTCTCAAGAGTCTTCTCCAGCACCATAATTCAAAAGCATCAATTCTTCGGCGATCAGCCTTCTTTATGGTCCAGCTCTCACTTCCATACATCACTACTGGGAAAACCATGGCTTTAACTATACGGACCTTTGTTGGCAAGGTGACGTCTCTACTTCTCAAGATGCTGTCTAGGCCTGTCATTGCCCTTCTCCCAAGAAGCAGGCGTCTTTTAATTTCGTGGCTGCTGTCACCGTCTGCAGTGATCATGGAGCCCAAGAAAGTAAAATCTCTCACTGCCTCCATTTCTTCCCCTTCTATTTGCCAGGAGGTGATGGGACCAGTGGCCATGATCTTCGTTTTTTTGATGTTGAGCTTCAGACCATATTTTGCGCTCTCCTCTTTCACCCTCATTAAAAGGTTCTTTAATTCCTCCTCACTTTCTGCGATCAAGGTTGTGTCATCTGCATATCTGAGGTTGTTGATATTTCTTCCGGCAATCTTAATTCCAGCTTGGGATTCATCCAGCCCAGCCTTTCGCATGATGTATTCTGCATATAAATTAAATAGGCAGGGAGATAAAATACAGCCTTGTCGTACTCGTTTCCCAATTTTGAACCAATCAGTTGTTCCATATCCAGTTCTAACTGTAGCTTCTTGTCCCACATAGAGATTTCTCAGGAGACAGATGAGGTGACCAGGCACTCCCATTTCTTTAAGAACTTGCCATAGTTTGCTGTGGTCGACACAGTCAAAGGCTTTTGCATAGTCAATGAAGCAGAAGTAGATGTCTTTCTGGAACTCTCTAGTTTTCTCCATAATCCAGCGCATGTTTGCAATTTGGTCTCTGGTTCCTCTGCCTCTTCTAAATCCAGTGTCCATGGAGTTTCTTGGCAAGGATACTGGAGTGGCTTGCCGGTTCCTCCTCCAGGTGGATCACGTTTGGTCGAAACTCTCCACTATGACCTGTTCATCTTGTGTGCCCTGCTCAGCGTAGTTCATAGCTTCTCTGAGTTCTTCAAGCCCCTTCGCCACGGCAAGGCAGTGATCCACAGACATAATCCATATGCAAATATACTGACTGCTTTATCAGACAATACAGCAGTGTGTTGAACTAACAGCAATCTACCAAGCACGTCCCTGGCAATCTGTAAGAACTAAGAGCTCAGTGCTCTCTGAATTCTAAAGTGCATTAAATGCAAATAAAAATCAAAGTATCTTCTCAGTATCCCATTTCCATCTAAGTAACAGCAATGCCAGGTGATTGGGAAGGACTATATAATTCATTCTTTAGAAAAGAAAGGATGCAGTGAGACTAATATGAGCCCATTTCGTTATAATAAACAACAGTAGACTACATCTGTTTCTAACAGTTAGCAACCTGCCTTTCTGAAAATGAAATGAGATGAAATGAAAAGAACAGATAACACCAAAGAGACCAATAGGTTATCATAGAATCTCAGATGTTAGAAACTCAGATATATAATCTAATCACCAAATTGCACCTTAAACCTGGGTTCCAGTAGACACAATGGAATGCTTAGGTACCAGAGGTTCCCCCCAATGGGATTTATCATCATCATTCTTCATGTCGTTTCTATACTGCTTTATATTTTAAAGAACAAATCTCAAAGCAGTTTACAACACATTAAAACAACAAATAAAACAATCCAGAATAAAACAATTTCAAGCTTTAAGGGAAATATTTCAGATCTCTACGTGACATTATGCTTTTCCCAGTCACCAACCTGGCATCCAGAGATCTCCACATGGTTGCAATTTGACCCATGCCAGGAGCAAAACACGCCTGGCTAATTTCTAGCACTGCATAGAATCTGAATTGTAGAGTTGGAAGGGACCACAAGGGTAATATAGTCCAACTATCCTATGTCTACTATACCTAGCATAATTCTAGTATTTTTTTAAAAAAAGAATTCAAACAGGTTTTGAATCCTATTCTATTGCTTACAAATTCTGTAATTTATTTTCTAAACTAAGAAGAGAATTCAAAATTATTCTGATTATATTCTTACCACGGTGATTTCTTGAACAAGTCCCTTCTACTGGGGGACAGCTGAAGTCTGATATTCAGCAGATGATTTCTTCAAGGATTTGAGTTCTTATCATGGCAATTACCATTTGGGAATTATAAAAACAGAACAGCAGGGCCCACTCAATGGCTCAGGCTGCCTTTTGACTCTTCCAAGAGATAGCAACAGTGTTTCCTTGCTTTCATCTTCCCTCACCATATCTTTACCACATGTGTTCTCTCCCATACTGCAGGCCTGTGTGCAGCATTTAAGTAAACTTTAGGCACCTTATCAATGAATGTTTTTTAAAGCCTATTCTCAAGCTGCACAATCAAATAATGTTTTTAGGATATGCCATCACAATGACTGTTTCAGCTATATCAGTGCCACCAACAAATTTCAAATTGAACAGAAAAATCTGCTGTGCCAGCAGCTATCTGCTACAGCACAGAAACAAAAGCAGCTATAGATATAGCCTTCAGTGGCCACATAGTGGGATCCCTGTGTTTAAGATAATCATAACATCACAATAACATCACAAATAAGACTCTTAAATTTATCCAATGACCTGGGAAAGGGAGAGGTTGGTGCAATCACTACCAGTATAAGCAGTCAATATATTATTGGTTGTAACATCTCACAGCTACTACTATCTGCTACTACCATAATAGTACAGGCAGGTGCAGGAAGCACCCAAACAATAAGTACCGTATTTTTCGCCCTATAAGACGTACTTTCCCCCCTCCAAAAATGAAGGGGAAATGTGTGTGCGTCCTATGGGGCGAATGCAGGCTTTCGCTGAAGCCTGGAGAGCGAGGGGGGTCGGTGCGCACCGACCCCTCTCGCTCTCCAGGCTTCAGGAAGCTATCCGCTAGCCGTGGGAGACCCAGCTCTCCCACGGCTAGCAGAGACCTTGCCAGCACCCAGAAGCTTGGGGCGCGCTGAGCTCCGCACGCCCCAAGCTTCGGGATTAGCGCAGCGCTCCGCTAGCCCTGGGAGAGCCGCGCGGCTCTCCCACGGCTAGCGAAGACCTTGCCGGCACCCAGAAGCTTGGGGCGCGCTGAGCTCCGCACGCCCCAAGCTTCGGGATTAGCGCAGCGCTCTGCTAGCCCTGGGAGAGCCGCACGGCTCTCCCACGGCTAGTGGAGACCTTGCCAGCACCCAGAAGCTTGGGGCGCGCTGAGCTCCGCACGCCCCAAGCTTCAGGATTAGCGCAGCGCTCTGCTAGCCCTGGGAGAGCCATGCGGCTCTCCCACAGCTAGTGGAGACCTTGCCAGCACCCAGAAGCTTGGCGCGCGCTGAGCTCCGCACGCCCCAAGCTTCGGGATTAGCGCAGCGCTCTGCTAGCCCTGGGAGAGCCGCACGGCTCTCCCACGGCTAGTGGAGACCTTGCCAGCACCCAGAAGCTTGGGGCGCGCTGAAGAAGAAGAAGAAGAAGAGTTTGGATTTGATATCCCGCCTTTCACTCCCTTTAAGGAGTCTCAAAGCGGCTAACATTCTCCTTTCCCTTCCTCCCCCACAACAAACACTCTGTGAGGTGAGTGGGGCTGAGAGACTTCAAAGAAGTGTGACTGGCCCAAGGTCACCCAGCAGCTGCATGTGGAGGAGCGGAGACGCGAACCCGGTTCCCCAGATTACGAGACTACCGCTCTTAACCACTACACCACACTGGTGTACCCCCACCCAAATCTCACCCACATGGCCTGATTCTGGTGCTAGTGGCCTAAGCTGGCCCCAAGCTTCGGGATTAGCGCAGCGCTCTGCTAGCCCTGGGAGAGCCACGCGGCTCTCCCACGGCTAGCGGAGACCTTGCCGGCACCCAGAAGCTTGGGGCGCGCTGAGCTCCGCACGCCCCAAGCTTCGGGATTAGCGCAGCGCACCTGGGGGGGAAATAATTCCCCCCCTTTATTTCCCCCCAAAAAAACTAGGTGCATCCTATGGGCCGGTGCGTCCTATGGGGCGAAAAATACGGTATATTAAATAGAGGTTTTTAGTAGCAAAATTACAATGCAATGCTGAGTAGAATGGGAACTGCTTCCAGTGTGCAGTCTTAGCTGCTAAACAGCAAAAACTCAGGACAAGTGACAAAATTAGAAGTCAACTTGTCCCAGTACAGCCAGCACATTAATAAATGGTAAATCCCAATGTCTTAGTGCAATTGTAAAACTACCTACCCAAGTAAGCCTACAACACACTTGTAAAGGCATGCTCAGCTTTTACCAGATTTCCAGGAAGCTTGATAGTTGCAGAGCAGTCACTTTAAAACGCTTCCCCGCATATCCTTGCTGTCCAAATAGGACATTCTTGGCTACACAGAGAAAGGAAAAGCCCTCACAAATTGGTCCCAAGCCATTTATGACCTATCTCTAGCAGATAACAGGATGTGAAGGTAAACACTGCAGTATAATCCCATCATCTATTAGGCTGCACATCAATTTGGATGCACTCAGTGCTAGCTAATGTTCCTTGAAATCATCAAGGGAAGCCTCACAAAGTATTACACAATTGTGGAACACACCCCAGCCTTGAGCACGGACACTCATACATATACAATGCCAGCTTAGGCCACTAGCACCAGAATCAGGCCATGTGGGTGAGATTTGGGGGGGGGGGTACACCTACCCAGCATGCTGGAAACAAATGACATTTACAGGAGGAAGAGGAGGAGGAAGAGACCCATATTGAATTTCTAACCCACTTCATGATTCAGTACGACCAAAGCACAGAACTGGGCAGCAAACGAGACTCGCACAGCTGAGTGCGCGCAAGCAGCGGCTACCCCATGTCTGCTCCCCCATTTAGCAACGACTAAGAGGGATATAGACATCCCTGAGCCTCCAGCTCAACCCCAACAGAGGCTCTGAAAAACCTAAGTCGTGTCATCACAAGCACCGGCTACATCACAAAACCCAGCTGACAAAACCACAAGCCGCCACCGCGAGCCCAGTTCCACCCCAGGTTAAGAACCAAGGCAAATGCAGCACACCTTTACATACCTGGCACGGGGCCGCGTTAAACAAGGGGGGAGATTTTAAGCCCGGCGCATCAGACGCTCTTTTGCGCAGATGAGCGTCTCGAAACCAGACGCTGCGTTGCGCGAGTTTCGACCCAAAGCGCAAAAAAAGGAAGAGGAGGGAAACGAGAAGTTGAAAGTAAGGCTTTAGAAAGTGAAGTGCAACTTGCCAACTTGGCTCCTCCCGATTCCTGGGTTGTCAACACGCGCCCGCCCTTCGCCCCATTCAGACGTGCGCGTGTGACGAGTTTCTTTTTTTCCCCTCGCGAAAGTGGGCTCTCGGTGAGAGGGGAAAGAGGCGGCAAAGGCCCTCGCCGTGAAGGGCGAGAGGGTCCGTTGGGCTCTCCGAACGACCCCGCGCAGCAGACGCCGGAGCCGGCAGAGCCCCGAGCCTCCGGCGCCCGCTTCCTCTCAGCCCGGCAGTGGCGGCGGCGACGCCCGCCTCTCGCTTACCCGGAATCCGGAGGCAGAAGCCGGCGAGGGGCGAGCGGGGTTTGCCCAGGGAGGGAAGAGCTTCAGGCGGAATCCATAGTCTAAAGACCCCCCTCTCTCGACCCCTCAGACGAAGCAGCGGCGGAAATCCCGCCCCGGGCGGAGAACGCGCCCACGCATAGGCGGAGAGGGAGAAGCGGGAGGCGGGGATTGGCCGCTCCCGGATGCCCGTCGCAGGGGGGCGGACGGTGTTTTGCGCACGGATGCTCGCACGTGACGGCCGCCGGAGGGGTCGGGGCCCGCAGGGAGGAGGGAGGAGGAGCAGGGAGGATGCGGCGGCTGGTCCTGGCAGGAGGCGTAATGGGGGTGAGGGCGGGTGGCCTCAGGAGCCTAGCTGTCAACTTTTCCCTTTTCTTGGGAGGAATCCTATTCGGAATAAGACGCTGACAGCTATGCTCAGGAGCCTGTATTAAAGCAAAATGATGGCATAAAATATACTTAGGTCATTTGTTCTATATACGATATTATGTGCTGGAATGAACCAGTTGCAAGGGATAGCAGAGCCTTTGAGCATGTGCAGAGTGGTTTTGGTTTGGTTTTGCCCGCATGAAGACAACCATCTGGAAGCCACGCTGGTCCCTCGACAATGCATGGGATGGAAGCCCTTCTTGCAGGTGGGAAAAGGTGGCTTAAGATGCAAAGAAAGAGAGAGAGAGAGAGAGAGAGAGAGAGAGAGAGAGAGAGATGCACCAAGGAAAGGGGACATAGAACAGAGGTGATAAGTGACAAGGCAAAGAAAGAAGTGAGAGAGGGAATTGTTGAAGATGCTTGAAGTGCCGAATAAGGGATGGGAGTACTGGTGGAGTTTTGTGCAGGGGAAAGAAGCTAAGCGCTAATAATATAAGGGAAAACAAGCCAATGAGAGCTTCTGATAAGAGGAAGTTGATCTCTGCAAGATGGAAGATACACATATTGTGCAGGATGGGAAGCAAAGGGAAAGAAGCTCCATGTGGTTTGGGAGTAGGAAAGAGAGAAAAGATGCTGCAAATTTAAGACTTTTATTATACATCTATTATACATCTACATCCACCCCAGCTGGATGTAGACTTGACTGAATAACATTTGATGTCTACTCTGAAGTTACGCAAGAATAGTCTATGATTCTCATGCTAGCACTTTTCCGTATGAAGCCCTTAGAAATGACGTACAAAATGTAGCAGGAGGGGATAAATGACTTTTTCTTCTTTTCTTTCCATGCCTACCAGTCATACAAGAGGCTTTTAGGCAAGCTGTTACTAAACTTCCTTAGGTTCTCTCTCTCACCCCTAGACAGGAGTGATTTCTGGAGATCCAAGGTACATACTTTGGAGACCAGAGAACATATAGCTTACCTTGGCTTTTTCCAAGCCCAAAATGGCTCTCAAATAGTCTAGGCACACAAAGGATTAAAATAACCCTTTGAGGCTGGTACAAATGCACCCAAGACCAATTTTATGAAGCTTATTAAGAATAAAAGACAGTAAAAAGACAAATGGAAGCGACAAGGAAAATCATAAAGAAAATGTTTTTAGTCTATTTTGCCTGTAGTAGCTACTTGCAAACCAACCTGGTCTCACATGTAACATAGCAATGTAGATGCTCAAGTTGAGGGGCAAGGGGTTGTTCAGCATTTCACTTGCAGAAAAATACCTCTGGATACAAGCCACTATATCTGCATAATGTGAGGCCCTTTTCAACACAGCTGTTTCTATGAAATCAGTTCAGACCTCAGGAAGGGGAAGACCGGCTTTGCCCCATCTATTGCTTGAATCAAGGAAGGGAGCTTCCTTCCTCTTTCACTGCCAGATATAACTCTGCTCCAGTTACCAGTTGCCGTGTGACTTCAGAACAGTTGAAGTACATTCTGAGTAAAAGATCACATGCCATTGTTATTACCATATCACTCCTTAGTCCTCTGACTTTCCCGTGGTGTGAACTGATTTCACAGAAAAGTAACAGCTCAGTTGAAAAGGGCCTTACATTATGCAGATAGGGTGGCTTGTACCCAGAGGTATTCTTCTGCAAGTAAAGTGTGTTTCCATCCCCAAAAGTTGGAGTCTCCAAATTTACACTAAGCTCCTTGAGCCACAGCACCCACTAAAAAGTTGATGTTGCGGGAGGGGGAGATCCTCTGGTACATTATGCAAAGTGGTGCGGAGGCAGCAGTAGACAGGTGTATTGGTGAAAATAGGGAAGCCAGCCTTGTGTGAGCAGATGTGTTTTCTGTTTTTGCCAAAGCATTTTTTTTTCCATTCAAGACATTGTGCTTGGTATGACAGCAATTTATAATTCTGTTGGATATATCGGTGCTGCCCATCAACATCTTTAAGTGATTGTTCAGTTTTGGTAAAGAAAGTAGTAGTATGCATAGAAGTTCTCACTTCAGTCGTCAGATGATAAAGCAAACCTGTGCAAACCAGCCTGATGACATTTTAAATGCCATTGGTGATTCAGGGTGTGACTGTGTGGTTAGGGCCCGATTCTTGCACCACCAGGAATAGCAGAAAGAGACTAACAGGTGACAGATGTAGGCTGTTATTGATCCTGGCAGTGATAACAAAGTTGCGTGAAGGTTATCTGACTACTCCTTGATTGTTACATAGGTTTTCGGCATAAATAGAGGTGTGTCAGTACAGCCTTTACATTTTCTGATTCGGTTCTTGGAGGCAAAACCTACATTGGGCAGAACTTTAATAGCGAAAGAGTACTATGCTTGAATGTAGAAGATCTGAATTCAGTCCTAGAAAAGGAGAAACGCCGTGGCATATGTTGAATGGTTTCTTTAAATGTAAAGGTTCATCATTGTTCCACTCGATGTGTATGTCTTTAAGGGGCCAGAGCAAGGGCCAGAGCAAAATAACAAGACCCAGTTTTACAGCTGTGAAACATAGCAGGTGCTGCTGAGTTGTATTGATTAAGCTGTGTCAGCATTTGGGTGTAGTATATAAGGAGCAGCACCTAGCACTCCCATTACCCTGGGGGATGGGTTGGTGGTTGGGTCTGGTTTGTTGTTGATGTATTTAGTGTATAAGGCGTTTTTGTTTTTGTTACTAAACCTTGTTTATTTTTGAGTCCCTTTTTAATGCATGGTCTCCCCAGCAAGCTCTCTGCAGCGCTACCATACTGCCAATAGTGGTGTGGAGGCAGCAGTAGACAGGTGGATTGGTGAAAATAGGGAAGCCAGCCTTGTGTGAGCAGATGTGTTTTCTGTTTTTGCCAATGCATTCCCCCCCCCCCATTCAAGACATTGTGCTTGGTATGACAGCAATTTATAATTCTGTTGGATATATCGGTGCTGCCCATCGACATCTTTAAGTGATCGTTCAGTTTTGGTAAAGAAAGTAGTAGTATGCATAGAAGTTCTCACTTCAGTCGTCAGATGATAAACCAAACCTGTGCAAACCAGCCTGATGACATTTTAAATGCCATTGGTGATTCAGGGTGTGACTGTGTGGTTAGGGCCCGATTCTTGCACCACCAGGAATCATAGAAAGAGACTAACAGGTGACAGATGTAGGCTGTTATTGATCCTGGCAGTGATAACAAAGTTGCGTGAAGGTTATCTGACAACTCCTTGATTGTTACATAGGTTTTCGGCATAAATAGAGGTATGTCAGTACAGCCTTTACATTTTCTGATTCGGTTCTTGGAGGCAAAACCTACATTGGGCAGAACTTTAATAGTGAAAGAGTACTATGCTTGAATGTAGAAGATCTGAATTCAGTCCTAGAAAAGGAGAAACGCCATGGCGTGTGTGTGTGTGTGTGTGTGTGTGTGGAAAGGCAACATTCTCAGTGGCCCATCTGTAAAAAAAAACATAAAAACAAACAAATAGGGCCTCGTAACAAAATAATGTGTCGTATCTGTGGTGTGTGTGTGTCTGTGTTCAGATGGCATTTTATTCCATCTTCACAATGTTTTCGTACCTGTTCATATTCACATTTCACATGATTTTTCAGACAAATAAAAGCCGCCTCTGGGAATCTACTGGCATCTAGTGAATGTGCATTGCTCATTTCTGTGCTAACTGTTGCTAGACAAAAATCCAATGGCAACCCCATTGGCTCAGAAAAATGCTGGAATGTTGCATTGATTAAATGTGGGTCAGAATATTGGCATAAGTTCCTGCCATTTAAAATTTAGCAGAACATGAAGTGATCAAAAAGCCACCATTCCATAACACAACAACTTAAAGCAATACAAAAGGAACTTTAGACATCAGGTGGAGGAAGGCTGCTCTCGAAGTACCAGCTACCTTACTATTTTAGGAATTGTAGGCACAAAAATATTTTCAGTTTAAGATACAGAGCAGAGGATTTGCTGTGTTGCCCTCTTGCAGCAAAACCAACTAAGAGTCCTGGTGTACAGACAAGTTGTCAAGCATTTCAGTTGGCTCTGATTATATTTTATACATTTAAAATTTAAACATATGCATGCCTCTTGAATTCCATTGTCATTTGGCCATCTGATGATGACAATGACACTGATTTATTACAGTTATCAGCCACTTTATACAAAAAAAAGTCTCAAAGCAACTTGACAGGATAACATGCAACAAAGAAAAGCAATTTAAAACTAGAACATTTTTTAAAGCAATGAACAATACAAAATACATAAAATGCTGATCTAGTGGCATTAATAAGGACATGTCCTTCCTACCCCACAAAAAGACTGGTACCACCATAGGAGTTAGCCTAATGAGCGGAAGCCTGAGGAAGCAAAAAGGTCTTAGAATGGCACCTGAGGACTGACAAGGATGGCACCAGGTGCTTCTCCCTGGAGAGAGCATTCCACATTCAGGGTGAAGGGCTCCACTAAAGAAAGCCCATTCTTATGCAGCTATCTCTGCATCTCCTTTGAGTGGCCTTCTAGTCCCATAAGTGCATCTGCAAGCATCCAACTAGGGATAACATGTCACACACCTAGTCCATGGCTCTAGTCCATGAAAGCTTTTGCCACAAAAGATTTGTTAGTCTTCATGGTGCCATAAGGGACGCGGGTGGCGCTGTGAGTTAAACCACAGAGCCTAGGGCTTGCCGATCAGAAGGTCGGCGGTTCGAATCCCCGCGACAGGTGAGCTCCCATTGCTCGATCCCTGCTCCTGCCCACCTAGCAGTTCGAAAGCACATCAAAGTGCAAGTAGATAAATAGGTACCACTCTGGCGGGAAGGTAAATGGCATTTCTGTGCGCTGCTGTGGTTTTCCAGAAGTGGCTTAGTCATGCTGGCCACATGACCCAGAAGCTGTACGCCGGCTCCCTCGGCCAATAAAGCGAGATGAGCGCCACAACCCGAGTCGGCCACAACTGGAACTAATGGTCAGGGGTCCCTTTACCTTTATGGTGCCATAAGTGATGTATGGAAGTGAGAGCTGGACCATAAAGAAGGCTGATCGCCGAAGAATTGATGCTTTTGAATTATGGTGCTGGAGGAGACTCTTGAGAGTCCCATGGACTGCAAGAAGATCAAATCTCTCCATTCTTAAGGAAATCAGCCCTGAGTGCTTAGTGGAAGGACAGATCCTGAAGCTGAGGCTCCAATACTTTGGCCACCTCATGAGAAGAGAAGACTCCCTGGAAAGACTCTGATGTTGGGAAAGATTGAGGGCACAAGGAGAAGGGGACGATACAGGACAAGATGGTTGGACAGTGTTCTCGAAGCTACCAGCATGAGTTTGACCAAACTGCGGGAGGCAGTGGAAGACAGGAGTGCCTGGCATTCTCTGGTCCATGGGGTCACAAAGAGTCGGATATGACTAAATGACTAAACAAACAAACATGGTGCCATTAAGACATGCCTCTCCCAAGCTTGAAAGCATATGAAATAACACAGGGATATTAAATGGTTCTTTACCCAGTTCTCATGCATTTGCTTTTCAGATACCTATAGTTTCAAGCTATTAAGCTGTCTGATCCTTGTATGGGGAGGGGGGAGAGTACAGTTGGCTTCTGATCCAAACTGGTGGAGCTGGCTTATAAAGTTGTTATGGTAACATGAGTGCTGAGATTAGATTTATTTACAGAAAGTGCAAAGCCTACCATAAGCAATAAAATAAACATCAGACTCACTTATGTTCTGGAGCTCTGTGGTTTGAGAAGTGCTTGTTGAGCAAATATGACGGGTGTGATTAGCTTGGAACATGCATGCACATGCCTTGATCAATACGTGGTTTGCTGGTTTAATTAAGTTTACGGGTTGGAAAAGGGAACATTTTTTTTTGCTGTTCAGTGCAGCCTGGGAAACAAATTCCGCTCATTGTTTCCTGCAGGGTCTACACTGCCTGCTTGAGCCTGGGTTTTCCAGGCTGCCTTTTAGCTTTTGGGAGGCGGGGGCAGGGTGGGATGTGTACATTTTGCTTGGATGTTTACAGCCTGCTTTAAATAGTTTTTCTTTTGCCTCCAGTGTGGAGATAAGATTTGCATCTGACATGGAATTTGATGGAGTAGAAAGACGTTGGAGGCGTTTCTAAAAGGCTTTTTTTTTCCAAAATGAGGATTTTCGTCGCTTTTGAAGGACTTTGGGAATCCTTCGACATTTCATCAGAAAACACAGTGAAAGATCTAAAACTGATGATAAAGGTAAGGGCTTGGCCAAGTTGCTTCGTTCTCTATTATTTTGATTAAGTGCTTGTGAGAATCTGAATCAGATAATATTCATTGCAAAAATGAAACTTCTAAGGAATGTCTTCCTACGCGCTGGGTTCTTTAAAAAAAAGGAGACTTCAAATTTAATGGAATTGTCTTCGTTGTATTTCATTTCAAGAGTCTGGTTTAAATTTATATTATCCGTTTTTATATTAGAGTATAATATTTTACATTTTAATCCATCTGATTAGGGCTGCGTATACACCATACATTTAAAGCACATGACTTTAAAACCTTGGGAACTGTAGTTTTTAAGGGTGCTGGGAATTTATCCCTGAGGGGTTAACTACAGTTCCCATAATTCTTTTTGGAAGAAGTTATGTGCTATAGAGGTGCATTAAATATATGGTGTGAATATTACCTCAGCTTCACTAGGTGGTTTTGAATCTGCATATATTTTCATGAGGGATGGTTAGAATAGTCTCTCTGAGGGATGAAAGCTGAGTAGACAAACTTAAATAACTAAGGGCTCTGCTGTCTTGTAAGGTTCGGCTAAACCCTTCCAGTTGCAGTATGCAAATGAGAAAGTTTAAATTTGTTTTACAAGGATTTACGTATTTTGGCACAACCACCAAACACATTTGAGGGGGGCTTCAGATTCACTCCAGGGCACTGTAAGTCGATATGAAACAACACAAAATAAAAATACAGTTCAATATGTTTTAATATATCAGAGTTTTAATCCATTTTTACTATTAAGTATGTCCCATTGAATTATAAAGTGCTTATCCTCAAGTAAGTGTGCATATGATTGAAACCCAAACACGTTTACGGTCCAATAGTATGAATGTTTACTTGCAAGTATATCCCAGTGAATTCAAAAGGACTCTTGTTCTCCATCAGGGAAATAAAACTGAGATAGATAGATATATTTTAAAGCCTATTATAACCTCAAGCCATGAAGAACAGCATGAGAGAACCTGGTCCTGGTCCTGGTAAACAGAGCACAGGATCTGGCACTGAGTTGGGATAAGCAGCTTGTGGCCTCCCAGATGTTATCGGGCTACAACTACCATCTTCACTGACTGTTGACCATGCTAGCTGGGGCTGATGGGAGTTGGAGTCCACTGGCGTCAGGAAGGTTGCCGGCTGTCCACCCCACACTAAGTGTCCCCCTACTGCAATGGGACCCCTTACACCAGTGTTTCTCAAACTTGGATCTCCTGCTGGTTTTGGACTACAACTCCCATCATCCCTAGCCAGCAGAACCAATGGTCAGGGATGATGGGAATTATAGTTCAATAAACAGCTGGGGACCCAAGTCTGGAAAACACTGCCTTACAGTCTCTAATAATGGGCTCAGGCCCTGCCTCCTGTACTGAAGCAACAAGTCATCACCAAATGCTATGTGGGATAGTCCACATAGCTGTGGAGGAGGCAAGGATGGTGAGGGGGTGGGATCCACATAAATAATTAATTCCCATTTTAATAGGAAGCTCGCATTATACTGAACCACACCAGTGGTCCATTTAGCTCAGCATCATCTACACCAAGGTGGAGAACCTCGGGTCCAGCGACCAACTGTGTTCCTCCAGACCTTTCTGTCTGGCCCTCAGGGCTGTGACAACCCCTTGTTTGCGTGGATGGAGGATATGCATGTGGATGAATGCAGAGAGACTTTTGCAGGGTTAGGATGCAAGTCTGCTGTAGAAAGGTCCAAGGCACTGTTGGGATATTTCCGTTCCACCTTAAAAGGGAGAAGGCTGTGAGTCACAGAGTCTGCGTATTTCCTGTTGCACAGGATGTTTCTGTTGTGTCTAAGCTTTCGTTTCTTTCTTCGTGCCTGAACGCTGAAACATGCGTTCATGTTTTTCTTTGTTCTGACCAACGCTGAATAAACTGTAAATATGCTCTCCTGCTGTGCATCTCTCGCTGTGTGAATTCTGCGGATAGAGTGTGCACCAGCCTAAGAATGTGGCAATCTATTTCTGAGGCTTCGTGTCGCTAATTGCTGATACTGCGTGTCTACGGGAGGTCGATGGATTGTCCGGCAGCCGGCTTGGGGGCTCAGATGGACTTTATCTCCCTGGCAGTATCCCAACAGGCACATCCATGGCTCCACCCACTTCTGCCTCTCGCCCTGCCCACTGCTGCAATGCGGCCCCCGGAAAGTTGCCTGCCAGGGAAGGTGGCCGTCAGGCTGAAAATGCTCCCCACCCCTTGTCTACACTGACTGTCAGTGAGCCTCTGATTTTTTAGACAGAGATGCCAGGAACTGAGCCTGGGAAAGGTACCGTATTTTTCGCTCTATAGGACGCACTTTTCCCCCTCCAAAAATTAAGGGGAAATGTGTGTGCGTCCTGTGGAGCGAATACAGGCTCCTTGGCTTCAGCGATAGCAACACGAAGCCTCCGAAGCGCAGAGGGAGCACTCCCTCCGCACTCTGGAGACTTCGTGTTGCTTTTGCTGAAGCCTGGCTTGAGCAGAGAGGGAGAGCTGCACAGCGCCCCTTCAGCCAAGCGGGAGGAGAAATGGAAGGGGCTCAGTTTCTCCTGCTGCTTTGCTGAAGGGACGCTGAGCAGAGAGGGGGAGAATTTTCCCCCCTTGTTCACCCTCTCTAAAGCTAGGTGCGTCCTATGGTCGGGTGCGTCCTATAGAGCGAAAAATACGGTACTTTGCACTTAGCAATAGGCCTTCCCTGTAGCTCCCTCAGTCGTGGGTATTGACTTGAATGCTAACAGGTTATTTGCCCTGGATGTAACTGTTTACGGCTATCTCTAAAATAATTATTTCCTCCTCCTTTAAGGATTATTTTCACGTTCCTCTCTCGGAAGATAAGCAAGGCAGGCGGTATTTGGAGCTAATTTATGCAGGAGCAGTGTTAAAGGACAGCTGGATACTTGCTGATGTAGGCATATCAGTTTCTTCGACCATCAAATGTGTTGTTAAGGTATAGTACGGTTTTAAAACAAACAAACCTAGGCTGCCTAATTAGCACGGAAAGTCTCCATGCATGCCGATTTCCTCACTAAATTATAGATCTTGGGCTAGGATCACTCAGCAGGAATCAAAAAGCACCTGATCTTCCAATGAGATGCAGTCACCTTCAGATAATGATGGCAGGAAGGCGCTAATGCAAGGAGAGTTAAACCTTAGGCTGTGTACACAACAATGTGTTCGTAGCACAAAAATACGCCTTTTCTGTCTGGAATTGTACATGCTTATCCTCAGTGTTTTGCTTTCAATCTGGATTGCTTCTAGACCCTGCCATCCACAAGCATGGGTGTGGTTTCTTGATATTCCTTTGAAAATCCTCCCTTTGATTGGGTTATTATCCACACCTAGTCCTCCCTACACATGTCCTAGGTGAAAGAGGAAGGAGGTGGCGATTGTGACCTAGTTAGATGCCCACCCACTACGTCATTGGGCAGCTATGTATACACACCCTGTTGTCAGGGCTGTCAACACTTATTTTCAAAAGAACACTGTGTGGGGTGATCTATGGTGACCTTTTGGAATGAAACCAGTTTCTCAATGCATGCTTTCCAGGGGCAGGAAAATACGCAACAGATCTTGATTGTGTGTGGCCTATGTTGGGGGGGGGAACTACTCAGTCTCCACTGATTCTAGAATAAAATGCCACATGTACACAGACTTTAGCCTCACACTGATTTGTAAGGAACTTTGACTGCACAACACACACTATACACTTCAATTCCTGCAAAGAATCATGGGGACTGTAGTTTACTCTTTGCAGAGCTATCATTCCCAGCACTACAGTTCCCAGGATTCTTTGGGTGGGAGGAGAAGTCCTGTGATTTGGATGTATGGTGTGAGCACAGCCTTTGAAATATTTCAAGGCTCTCTTTAAAAATGCTAAACCTTGAATATTCCGTATTGCTTAGTATCCCTTAATATCACATTCTGTAGTTCTTCAGAAAAATGGAAACTGGGAAAAGACAGATCTTTACATAATTGATAGAAAGCACAGCTCCTTGCCTGGATGTCAATGCCTGTGAGATGTGAAAGGATGTTCTGCCTCACACACAGTTCCTCTTTGCCCCTACCTGCTGCATCCAGCAGGATGCTAGTTTTGCCCTAAGGGAGGCAGAGGAGCAGGGTGTTGTTGTTGCTATTATTGTTATTGTTATCTGTCACCCACCCTTCACCAGCAGGTCCCAGAGCTACTTAAGGTAAAGGTACCCCTGCCCGTACGGGCCAGTCTTGCCAGACTCTAGGGTTGTGCGCTCATCTCACTCTATAGGCCGGGAGCCAGCGCTGTCTGCAGACACATCCGGGTCACGTGGCCAGCGTGACAAGCTGCATCTGGTGAGCCAGTGCAGCACACGGAACGCCGTTTACCTTCCCGCAGAGCTACTTAGAACAATGTAAAAATTGAGAATTAAAAAGCAGTTGAAACATCTTACAGTCACAAGAGTAGGGTAAGTCCCAGAAACACAAATCTCAGGTGCTAATGGGCTGGCTGGCTGCAGTACTAGCTCTAGGCTTGAGGACAGCCAGCCTCTTGGCAAAGTTGGAAGGGGCCCTTAGTGACACCAGGTGGACTTACCTGGTGGCGGTGGCAGCAGCAGCAGTGCCCTGAATCAGTACCAGGTGACTTGAAATCCGCCATTTAGATATCCCCCAATGCCCAGAGCAATCCCCCCCTTTGAAGCTGATATGCAAACAGAGAGAATTTCTGAATTCAGCTTGGCTGTGGTTTGAGAATCCTGAAACAATTTATCCCAGGTCGCTTTGTTTTCTCAGTTTGAGAGTTAGTTTGCCAGAATTTTTTTATTGTTCCTGGCACAGCATTACTAAGATCACTGAAGATGAGAACAAAGCATAGAACATGGAGAACTGCAATTCTCTGCCCGGTTACCTAGGAATGCAATCCTCTGATCTCAGTTGGAGTAAACAGAATTGAACTGAAAAAGGACTGTGCTCATACTGGAGCATCTACAGAGATGGAGAAACATAGCCAGACATTGTTCTCTTGGCCTGGAAATCCTATATTAGAAACCATTAGTTCCATTCGACAGGACAAGCGTTCTACAAGTCCTGTTTTGTTTTCTCTCTGAACACCTCTACTTTGTGAGGTAGGTCAGTGGTTATTCCTATTTCACAGATGGGAATGAAGGTTGCAAAAGAAGGACTTGCACTAAGTTGTAACTAGGCAGATCTGGAATTGAAATCCAGCTCTTTGTATATAGGACAGTGCTAGGTCTTCATATCTTCCTGTATCTCCCCACTGTAGAGATTGTAAATTAAATTAAATTGAATTGAATTTTAAAACAAAACTGATTGCTGCTGTTGTGGGCTACAGCATCATCCACAAGACCACATTCTATGCATGGGCAATGGATGCCCTCATGTCTTATAATCAGAATTCTACATGGGCTATAAGCACAATTTTACAAAGGATATTACCACTGGAATACTGATCTCATTGTTGGGTTTCCTTTCCAGGAAGAAGATAAGCCAGTTTTCTATGTTTACAATGCTGTCACTCGTGAAAAAGTGCCCATCATGGGGAAGATTTATCTTCTGGGGTTAAAGGTTTCCCAGCTCAAAAGCCTGGTAACCCTGAAGTGCGGGTTTCCAAACAGCATTTATTGTCTCAGGACGCCAGAGGGCAGAGAGATGTACGACTGCAATACCTTGAGTGATTATCAGTTAGATATAGGTATTAAGACTGTTTGTGGATTTTTATCTATAACATAGCTCTCCAGACTTTTCTAGAAATATCTGAGCTTAAGAAATAGGTATCATTTTGGACTATTTCCCTGAATAAAAATATTTTTTGTGTATGTTGGACAACACCATATTTTGCAATGTTTTTGGGTCTTCCCACGCGTGCCTTCTTAACATCTGCAAGTGAAATAGAGTATTTGGAAATGTTAAAACAAACAAAGCTGATAAAAAGCTAGTTAAGTTTAACTTTTTAGAACCATGCAGTCAGATAATTCAGCCTTTGTTCAGAGATACTGCTGATGCAATGTGCACATTATAAAACAACAACAACACTTTGTAGTAAGCAATCTATATCTAAGTAGCCTATGAAATGACCAAGACAACTTGAAAGGAAGCATTGTTGATACACTGGTTTGCCTCATAGAAAAGCAAAATAAGTAGTCATAGAGTAAGGCTGCAAGCCTATGCTCACCTACCAGGCTGTAAAGCCCATTGAACTCGGGGTGTAATTCTGAGCAAAGATATATGTATAGAATTAATAAATAATATTTTTTTATTTATACCCCGCCCTTCCCGGTTCAGAAAACCGGGCTCAGGCGGCTAACAACAAATTTAAAACAATGCAACAAAAAACAGGTAAAATACAGTATAAAACGTGAATAACAATAAATTCAGAATTTAAAAATCAATTTAGGGGGGAAATCCATCCAATAATCATTAGATGATCACCAAGGCTAGCTGGCTAAATTGGTCCTATTTGGGCCAGCGAGGAGACCAGGAGAGAATTAGCTGTTGGATCCCAGAGTGGGTAATCTTCATAAAAAGGGGAGGGGGGAGGGAAGGAAGGGGAATAAAAGATCAGGCTAAGTTCAAATTGAAATCCAGGCGGAATAGCTCTGTCTTACAGGCCCTGTAGAAGAAAGTTAAATCCTGCAGGGCCCTGGTCTCATGGGACAGAGCATTCCACCAGGTTGGAGCCATCACTGAGACGGCCCTGGCCCTGGTGGAGGATAATCTGACTTCCTTAGGGCCCAGGACCTCTAAACTATGATTATTCATGGACCTTAAGGTCCTCTGCGGGGCATACCAGGAGAAGTGGTCCCGTAAATACGAGGGTGTAAGGCTATAGTCCAGTGCATCCCACTCAACTATCCCATTTTAAGCGGGGCATTCCAGATTGACAGAAGCCTTCCTGGCTTCTGATCCCAATCCTGGATGCCCCAGTTCCATGCTCTGGCCGTGCCAGAGTGCAGGACCAAAACACTGGTGTATTTTTTGCTTCCGTGCTGTGGTGCAAGTCAATTGGCTCACACCTGAGCACGGGGCCAAAAAACAACAGCCCAGAAGCAAAACCCACCTTTTCCCCTGCACGTCTCTGCTCTTCTCACGTCTTCTGACCTGACACTTCTGGAAGCCAGTTTCCGGAAGTACGTCTGCAGTGCTGGCAAAGGAGGAAGAGGTGGCAGGCCAAGTGAGGAGGGCAGGGAGTAGGAGCAGCGTGAGCGAAGGAGAGCAGAGATGGCTTGGGCAGGTAGCGCCAAGATTGGGTTGGTGAGCGAGCGAAGGAATACAAAGGTGGGACAGGTGGGATGGTGGGGCCAGGGGTGTCCTGCTTTGCCCTCCCGGAATTTTGGAATGTATGCCAGCGCACACTCAACAGAGAAGCCCATTAAACATACTTCCACAGAAACTTGCACATAAACTGGCCACAAGATGTACAAAGTGTCATGGAATTCTACTCACTATTGATCCAGAGTAGATTCCATTGTACAGTGGTACCTCGGGTTACATACTCTTCAGGTTACATACGCAGTGCAGCAGCAGCGGGAGGCCCCATTAGCTAAAGTAGTGCTTCAGGTTAAGAACGGTTTCAGGTTAAGAACGGACTTCCAGAACAAATTAAGTATGTAACCAGAGGTACCTCTGTATAGTTAGCAGAGTAACAACTTAAACATGTTGCAGGATTCCCAAAAATAGACCAGAGGCAATTAATATTTCATCCAGCAGAGCTTTACTGGTCACAAATCCAATACGTTCAGGATTGGCACTGTTCATAAGAAATCCAGTTGCAGCAGACTTAACCTAAACTTACAAGAACTTATAATAAGTCTAAACCTTCACTCTAAGCATACTATGTACATAACACCACACCAGACGGAAGAGAGATAGAAAGGGAAGGTGAAACCCAGGCTTCTTCTGGCCCTACTTTTATAGTCAGCATGACCGTGACAGAAAGAGATAAGAGAGCCAGTTTAAGCCAGCTGTGCTCAGCTTCTCTGAAGGAATAACCTAAACAAGAACCTTCTGCTTGTTTCTTTGACACAGAAAGAAACCTTCCAGAACCCTCATGAACTAAGACTACAGGAAAGCTCTCTGCACATCAGATTAATACTTTCTGTACTAAGAAATGCAAACTAACACAAAGAATATACCATACTGGCCTGAATATAAGCCTCCATTTTTCTGACTCTGAAAAGTTAAAGTGCGGCTTAAGTTCACGATCTTACAAAAATTGGCTTTTACGATATTGCTGCTGAAACAGACATATGGTAAAACGGAACGGGTGTGAGTGCCTGCGGGATTTTAAGGGAGCGGCTTATATTTGGGTATTGTCTCCCCCCCTTGAATTTTAAAGGTGCGGCTTATATTAACTGAGTTAACTGAGTTAAGATTAAAAAAGGATGTGTACAAAAAATGGAAAAGGGGGGAAACCACCAAAGAGGAATTCAAACAAATAGCCAGCACGTGTAGACACAAAGTCAGAAAAGCTAAAGCAATGAATGAACTCAGGCTTGCTATAGAGGTTAAAAGCAACAAAAAAGGCTTTTATGGGTATGTTCGTAGCAAAAGGAAGAACAAAGAAACAGTGGGGGCACTCAGAGGAGAAGATGGTGAAATGCAAACAGGGGACACAGAAAGGGCTGAACTCCTCAATGCCTTCTTTGCCTCAGTCTTCTCTGATAAAGAAAACAATGCCCGACCTGAAGAATTTGGAGCAAATGATTCAGCAGAGGAAACACAGCCCAGAATAACTAAGGAGATAGTACAAGATAGTACAATACTTGGCTAGTCTAGATATATTCAAGTCTCCAGGGCCAGATGAACTGCATCCAAGAGTATTAAAAGAACTGGCAGATGTGATCTCAGAACCACTGGCAGTCATCTTTGAGAATTCCTGGAGAACAGGCGAAGTCCCGACAGACTGGAAGAGGGCAAATGTTGTCCCTATTTTCAAAAAGGGGAAAAGAGAGGACCCAAATAATTATCGCCCAGTCAGTCTGACATCAATACCAGGGAAGATTCTGGAGCAGATCATTAAGCAAACAGTCTGTGAGCACCTAGAAAGGAATGCTGTGATCACCAATAGTCAGCATGGATTTCTGAAAAATAAGTCATGTCAGACTAACCTGATCTCATTTTTTGACAGAATTACAAGCCTGGTAGATGAAGGGAACGCAGTGGATGTAGCTTACCTTGATTTCAGCAAGGCATTTGACAAGGTGCCCCATGATATTCTTGTAAAGAAGCTGGTAAAATGCGGTCTTGACTATGCTACCACTCAGTGGATTTGTAACTGGCTGACTCACCGAACCCAAAGGGTGCTCATCAATGGTTCCTCTTCATCCTGGAGAAGAGTGACTAGTGGGGTGCCACAGGGTTCTGTCTTGGGCCCGGTCTTATTCAACATCTTTATCAACGACTTGGATGATGGACTCAAGGGCATCCTGATCAAATTTGCAGATGACACCAAACTGGGAGGGGTGGCTAACACCCCAGAGGACAGGATCACACTTCAAAACGACCTTGACAGATTAGAGAACTGGGCCAAAACAAACAAGATGAATTTTAACAGGGAGAAATGTAAAGTATTGCACTTGGGCAAAAAAAATGAGAGGCACAAATACAAGATGGGTGACACCTGGCTTGAGAGCAGTACATGTGAAAAGGATCTAGGAGTCTTGGTTGACCACAAACTTGACATGAGCCAACAGTGTGACGCGGCAGCTAAAAAAGCCAATGCAATTCTGGGCTGCATCAATAGGAGTATAGCATTTAGATCAAGGGAAGTAATAGTGCCACTGTATTCTGCTCTGGTCAGACCTCACCTAGAGTACTGTGTCCAGTTCTGGGCACCACAGTTCAAGAAGGACACTGACAAACTGGAACGTGTCCAGAGGAGGGCAACCAAAATGGTCAAAGGCCTGGAAACGATGCCTTATGAGGAACGGCTAAGGGAGCTGGGCATGTTTAGCCTGGAGAAGAGGAGGTTAAGGGGTGATATGATAGCCATGTTCAAATATATAAAAGGATGTCACATAGAGGAGGGAGAAAGGTTATTTTCTGCTGCTCCAGAGAAGCGGACACGGAGCAATGGATCCAAACTACAAGAAAGAAGATTCCACCTAAACATTAGGAAGAACTTCCTGACAGTAAGAGCTGTTCGACAGTGGAATTTGCTGCCAAGGAGTGTGGTGGAGTCTCCTTCTTTGGAGGTCTTTAAGCAGAGGCTTGACAACCATATGTCAGGAGTGCTCTGATGGTGTTTCCTGCTTGGCAGGGGGTTGGACTCGATGGCCCTTGTGGTCTCTTCCAACTCTATGATTCTATATTTGGATACAGCTTATATTCAGGCTAATACGGTATTAGCGTTTCCCAACCTGTTGCTCTCTCAGTATTCGGACTAACACTCCCATTGGCTACGTTGGCTGGGGCTGATGGGAGTTGTAGTTCAAAGCATCTGGAGGACTTGCAGGTTGGGGAAAGCAGAACTGTATAGAACTCAAATAGCACACTTTGGTTGTGATGGCATCTAACAACAGTTCCCGCCAGCAAATGACCTTGTGAAAAGTCTATTATAACATGTGAGATTTTAAAATTTTCATGAAAAAGCTAGAAGCAGAGCAAAGGACTGGAACTTTCTATTGGCAGGCACAACTCTTCACCTGGATGTTTGGGATGGGTGGAAAGAATTCCTGACTGGATGTCTCTTAGGAAACAAGCCCAAGGTCCAGCGCTATCTTTCAAAGGAAGAACCAGTGCTCAGGTACAATCAATTTAAAATGATAGTTAACTTTATAAATAGGTTTTCCATTTGAGACCGAGACAGTTTCAAAATGCCCCTCCCCTTAAAGAAAAAAAACTTTCTTATTTGGCCTAGGTTCTAATCTTGCTTTGACACCTTTATGAAAGGTGCTTCTCAGGCAAATTAGGTGCCTCCCTTCATGGATTGCAAATGGAGGGAGAGAAACAAAAACAAAATGCAAACCCCAAAGTACTTAGTACTGAATACTAGTACTCAGCTAGACTGGTAAAGAAAAAGTGTTTTATATGCGCTGTATATGCGATATTATATTGTGGCACCAGATGGAGAGGTGGAGTCCCATTTTTCTCTACCCGTTTTCCCTGTTTAAAATCACAAAGCTTTAAACTGAAACGCCTCTTTGGTGTGTCTAGATCCAGCCTTAGATGGAGCTTGATCTGCACAGCCCTAGTGAGCAGTTGCTTTTACAGTCAGAAGCAATCTGCCCGGACGCTGAGGTCCAGTGCCAAGGGCCTTCTGGCAGTTCCCTCACTGCGAGAAGCAAAGCTACAGGGAACCAGGCAGAGGGCCTTCTCTGTAGTGGCACCCGCCCTGTGGAATGCCCTTCCATCAGATGTCAAAGAGATAGACAACTACCTGACATTTAGAAGACATCTGAAGGTTCAGGGAAGTTTTTAATGTGTGACATTTTAATGTATTTTTAATCTTTGTTGGAAGCCGCCCAGAGTGGCTGGGGAAACCCAGCCAAATGGGCGGGGTACAAATAAATTATTATTATTATTATTATTATTATTATTATTATTATTATTATTATTTACTTTTATTCAGGGATTTTCAGACTCATGACTTAAAAAAAAATTGTTACATTATCCTCTCTCTACCGCATGCCTAACTATGATTTTTGCAAAGGACTTGTTTTACTTTTCACTACTCATTCATGTTCTCTCTCTCTCTCAGATATCAAAAGAGGGTAGCTCTTTACATGGCAGCCTTTTTCGGGCACCTTCAGCTTTTGGCGTGGCTCCTGAAACAGGGTGTGAAACCCACTGAACCAGTTGGCATACATCCCTATCGAGAGTGGTGTCACGAAAGCAGCCAGCCGGATGTCACCTGTTGTCCAGTTCATGCAGCTGCTGAGGCAGGCCAACTCATGGTTCTGAAAGCCTTTGTCAATTACAGTGTCTTATGCCTGGAATGCCAGAACTCTGCCGGACAAACTCCCTTGCAGCTATGTATCCAACACAGACACAAGAACTGTGTGCTGTATTTAGTCACCAAGATGTGGTCAGTGGTTTCTTACCCTAATTCCTCCCTTCCCATGAAAATCTACATCAAGTTAAAACTGTGGCTGCTTAAGGCTCAAAATAACATCTGTACGAAGAAGCGGCGCAAGAAGACATCAGTCTTCAGGACTAGGGTTGGGGACATTGTCCTTGTGGATGGTTTCACAGAGCCCAAAATGACTTCCAAAAGTTTTTATTCGGCCACAGTCAAGGGCACAGGCCGCAGAGGCTATGAACTACCAAACATCAACTCTCAGTTCCAGCACGGGCAGGGTGACTGGTGCTTGACGATTTCAAAGGGGCACCTAGGGACAAATGTCAAATTGCCCCTGGTAGCAGATGCATACAACCATGCTAATGCGGGCAGACTGACACAGAAAAATAACGCCAGGAGGAAGATTCTGCACATTAGCAGTGAAGAAAATATTTACCAAAATATGTGTTTAGCAAGAGTTCCTCTACCCGCTGTCTCTGTTGTCAAGCCAGTTTCTCGTTATTCCAGCTCCAATGCAAAAATTCTGCTCAATTCTTCTGTCAAGTCTTTTTCAGAACACAGTGGAAGATCACCAAGGGAGAATGCAATCTACTGCTTAGCTATAGCCAGGTATGTTTATCTTTGTTCTTACCAAGGGTGGGCAGTGCACCCAGAAACACCCCAGTTTGAAAGGCAGCAGCTAATCACACTACTGGTGTTGTATCCTTTTTAATTCTGCCCCCACACCACCGTCAAGACTGAATAAAATATAAATAAATAAAAAGTTACATTTTAAAGTACATGGCTTCCCCAAAAGAATCCTGAGAACTGTACTTTACCCCTTGCAGGGCTATAATTCTCAGCACCTGTAATAAAATACAATCCCCAGGGTTTAAAACCACTGAGCCTAGGGCTTGCCGATCAAAAGGTCGGCGGTTCAAATCCCCGTGATGGGGTGAGCTCCCGTTACTCAGTCTCAGCTCCTGCCAACCTAGCAGTTCGAAAGCACGTCAAAGTGCAAGTAAATAAATAGGTACTGCTCCGGCGGGAAGGTAAACAGCATTTCCGTGCGCTGCTCTGGTGTCGGTGTTCCGTTGTGCCAGAAGCGGCTTAGTCATGCTGGCCACATGACCCAGAAAAACTGCAGAGTGGACCAACGCCGTCTCCCTCAGCCTGTAAAGCGAGATGAGCGCCGCAACCCCAGAGTCATTCGTGACTGGACTTAACTGTCAGGGGTCCCTTTACCTTTACGTTTTAGGTGTGCTTTAAAGGCATATGTTTTATGCATTTTCCTGATCTGCCACAAGCTATTTTATCCCATCGATTCACCCAATTCTATGTATCTTTCTAGTACAGTGGTATCCCGGGTTACATACGCTTCAGGTTACAGACTCCACTAACCCAGAAATAGTACCTCGGGTTAAGAACTTTGCTTCAGGATGAGAACAGAAATCGTGCTCCAGTGGCGCAGTGGCAGCAGGAGGCCCCCATTAGCTAAAGTGGTGCTTCAGGTTAAGAACAGTTTCAGGTTAAGAATGGACTTCCAGAACGAATTAAGTACTTAACCCGAGGTACCACTGTAAAAAACTGCACTGATCTTCTTTACAGTTTTATTTAACATTTACCTCCCATATTTCTATGGTGAGCACAGCAGTCAACTTAAGAAAATAAAAATTTTCCTGGAAAGAAGTTCCATCTAGCCATTAGTCATAGTAGGATATCGCCCATTGGAAACAATGGGACATACTTCTCAACAGATAATTGTAAGATTGGGACCTAAATCATAAAACAAAAGCACTAGAAAAAGCAAGATACTATCAAGCATACAGTAGTGAAGTATCATAAAAACAGCACAGCATCCAACAGAGAAAACATGCCAGCCTGGACTGTGAATTGAAAACACCTGTCAACATAAAATGTGCTTGATCTTAAGAATCTTCTTAAAAGCGAGAAAACAGGGGGCCAGATACACCTGATTTGGCAGGGTGTTCTACAGCTAAGGCACCACAACTGAAAAGACTGTACTGTCAGGATCTCATCCAACTCAGATCCTGGGAAGAGCTGTTCAGAGAAAGAGGCTTGAGGTCTCACAGAGAACCCTGTTCATCTGAACACCTGGAGGGACCCGCAGTAGGTTAAAAGTGGCCTGAGCAGCCCCATCTCAGGAATGCCTCACTTCCACACCCCTGGCCTTATTTTCTGGAGTATCTACCCTGCGCTGAAATCAGTTGATATAATGCAGGACTGAAGTTTTTTTTAAAACAGCAACAACAACAATTAAATACAGTAGTACCTTGATTCTCAAACTTAATCCGTTCCGGAAGTCTGTTCCAAATCCAAAGTGTTCCAAAACCAAGGCGCGCTTTCCCATAGACAGTAATGCAAAACAGATTAATCCATTCCAGACTTTTAAAAACAACCTCTAAAACAGCAATTTAACATGAATTTTACTATCTAATGAGACCACTGATCCATAAAGTGAAAGCAATAATCAATGTACTGTAATATAAAATAAATAAGACAGTATTGTAGATGATAAAAATTAAAAAAAAAAATTTTCTTACCTGCACTGATGATAGCCATTGTTTGGATGGGGGGCTTTTATCCATTTCCACAATCACTCACTCACTCAATCAATCAATCAATCAGTAGCTGAACTGGGTTCCACACAGTTACAAAAACAAATTAGTCAAAAAAGCCTCAAAAACAAAAAAGCAAAATAAATAGCAAATACAAAAGTGCCAAACTTAATCCGTCTTGGAAGTCCGTTTGACTTCCAAAATGGTCGAAAACCAAGGCGCATCTTCTGATTTGTGCAGGCGCCCCAGAAACAGTAGCCGACAACTGCAGTGGATGTTCAGCTTCTGAAAAACATTTGAAAACCAGAACACTTACTTCCAGGTTTTTGGCATTTGGGAATCAAGGCGTTTGAGTACCAAGGTACAGTGGTGCGCCGCAAGACGAATGCCTCGCAAGACGGAAAACCCTCTAGACGAAAGGGTTTCCTGTTTTGGAGGTGCTTCGCAAAACGAATTTCCTATGGGCTTGCTTTGCAAGACAAAAATGTCTTGCGAGTTTCTGCGGGTTTTTTCCCTCCCCCCCCTTTTCCCAAGCCGCTAAGCCGCTTATCAGCTGATACGCTAAGCTGCTAAGCCACTTCTCTGCTGATCCGCTAAGCCGCTTAACAGCTGAACCGCTAAGCCCGCTAAGCCGCTAATAGCACTAATCCGCTAAGCCGCTAATGGGCTTGCTTCACAAGACGAAAAAACCGCAAGACGAAGAGACTCGCGGAACGGATTCTTTTCATCTTGCGAGGCACCACTGTACCACTGTAAATGAAGTCTGCAGCTTATTTAACAAATGCATGACAGCTGGATCTGACTTAGGGTCTGGGTAGGCTACTTTATTCTGAGAAAAAACACAGAATACATAATCTCCCTCTCTTAAAGATTTTATTTTTAAGTGCGTATGCAAGAGAGAAGTGCAGATGCAGTAACTGAATCTTCTTTATTAGCTGTAATATTTATTTGGGGGAGACTCCTACAAAAGGGTGTCTTGGATAGACTTGAGAGTGAGACTCTCGCTGATGAATGCATACTGCCACCATGTGGTGGTAGTGATTTAAGCAATAGTAACCCTGGTGTTTCCATCTGAAGAAAAATACCTTTATGCAGCTGCAAGCTAAAGGATGGTAGGAAACAGCAGGAAACTGCTGAGTAAGCTGAAAGTTGCTAAACTGTGCAGGGAAATAAAACAAGCAAAGAACTAGGTAATAAGCGTAGACAACATATAAAATGGAAGAGACTGATCTGCATCAAATGATGACCCAAAACCATGGTTTTAGGTTAGGCTGATTGGGAACCAACTATCATGTACCTTTGCTTCTGCATAACATCTGAAGTCTGGGAACGGTGGCTTGTTCTAACCAAAGGGAGTTAAAACCAAGCAAGAATCATACTGTGATTTCAGTTCCTGGATTGTTTACTTACTGAGGACATATCTACCTACATTTCCACAATGGACCTTTTAAGAGCCATACCATTCACCAGTGGATTTTCCAGACCAACACAGGGATCTTTATTAGCAAAGGGAAGGAGGGCCAGAGGCAGATGCTTTGTGACATTCCTAGGCAGCCAGTGGTTAAGAGCAATAGCAGAGCCCTGATGGGTCAGACCAAAAGGCCCATCTAGCCCAGCATACAACCATATACCTATGAGAAATCTACAAGCATGACATGAATGTAATTGCCCTCTTCTGGGTTATGGTCACCAATAATTGTTATGCAGAGGTATATTGCTTCTGATACTGGAGGCAATATAGCTATTTGATATCCTCCATGAATATATGTTTTGCCCTAGTTTAAGTGACTGGAGATTTCTGCAGCATAACCTGTGCCCATCTTAGGCAAAAGGTAAAAACTATGATCACTGCTGTGGTCTCTCTTTGAAGATGCATGAAGCTGAAACAGGCTAATGTTTGCCATGGAAGTTTCCTGAAATAGTCTTCACATGATAATCAGTCCCTATCTGACCACCGTATTTAGAGTTGTATAGATTAGGAGTGGGGATCCTGTGGCTCTCCAGATGTTGTTTGCCTGCAGCTTCCACATTCCTGATCGTTGGTCATGCTGGCTGGGGCTGATGGGAGTTGGGAGTTGAGCATCTCATAACACATCACGTAGCAAAACTGTTCCTGGGATGCTCCACCTCAAGCTGCAAGTGGGGAATTAATATGTCTGAATGTTTTCCCTGTTGGAAATGGGGTGGAATCCTGCACACAGGAAACCAACAGCATTGAAATATACTCAGAGTCGCAAAGTGATTTCATGCTCTTTATTCAGCTCATTGTGGTGAGGAGGAATGAAAGTCCCCTCAAAGTATCTGCTTTATATACATTATTTACACAATGGGCTGCACATGATTGGCTAATTCCGGAATTCTACTGTAAGCCAATCAGGTTGTGGATTCACTTCTATCTGGAGCATGATTGGGTAGTTCCTGCCAACCAATCATACTGCTGCATTGTTCAGACTGCTGCCTTTTGGATCCTATTGTTCTAGGACAAGGGGCAAGGAATTCTAATTTTGCTTATGTTAATCTGCAAAGCTCTACGTACACCTACAGTACTACATAATTAAAAATAGTATGAGATGGAAATGCATCAACCAACTATAGCATTACTACATATTTATGTTTCCTTGATTTAAAACAGGGTGTTTGGGTTTGTCTGTTTGCTTTTATATATATTTAAAACAAGGTGTGATATGTACTTATTCTCTGCTTTTTCTTTGACAGTGAAAAGTAACAGACATCATATCTAAATCTTCTATTGCAGTGCATTTAAAGAGAAACCTTGGCTCGAACAACTTGGCATTGCAAGAACCCTGGCTAAAAAAAGCATATACAAACCTGTGTGCTTACCAGCCTCCATTTGAAACGAGCATTTGCTGGAGATGATACATCTTGAAAAGTTGTGTTCGGAGATCCTGACACATTTGCTGAAAATTTTAAGCTAGATTTCCCACCCCACCAACTACATACAAAGAGGATTACATCATGGAATATTCATAAGACAGATATATTCAAAATGTAATATATAATTTGTGACTGTATATTTTTGGCTCTTAGTGTCAGGCACTGTAAATTGACAGGCCTTGTAAGCAGTCAGCATGCTACTTTACATAAATTTCATCTGAGGGGAGTAGATTGAGAGGGAATCATTTTTGAAGGCTAGTAAGTTGGAACTGACAGATGGACTTCCCCCCCCTGAGGACTGAAGTCTGTTTTTTTTAAAAAAAAAAACGAATTGCAGGTTTTTTTTAATGCAGCAAATAAACCTATACAAAGTTGACGAAGACTTGCTTATATAAAAACAAAATTAGTTAAAAACTGAAGTGAAGCCTCAAGAGAGATGGAGCCTTTGGGTAATGAGGACTATTTTCAGACTACCCAGTACTCAACGTGTACAATAGGTTCTGTCTTTGGAGAATTGGATTGAGGGTTAAATTTGTAGATTAAAATTGAAACCTGCTGTCTCATGTGTGGGAGAAATACAAAAAGTAAACGGGCTGTGAAACCTTTCTAGCAGAGTAAAAGCACTTGCACATTTTGCAGCTTACTGAATTTTAGAAATTAAGCAGTTATGCCTTTTTATCTCCTTTTTTGTTGTCTCTGACCTTCCCCTCTTAACCACTGTTGCAGAGAATGAATCACACATGTATAGTAAGATAAACAAAAAAGGTCACATTTAGCTACAAAAGGAGCCCAAGCTTGGTGGAGGAATTCAGGTCTCACATGCAGGAGTCCTATGTTTGAATCCAGGGTACAACCCCAAAGAAAATATTTCTTGGGGGTTGGGCATATCTCCACACTTAGCCACAGCTGAGCCAATCAGCAGAAGTATGGTTCCTGCATGGAGCTCACCTAGGGGCAGCTGTGGGAAGGATTCTTACACTGCAGGGAGTTGAATCCTCGGGGTTCCCAACTCTACAATTCTGATTCAATGAGCCAAGCTGACATTTTGGCCTACTTGTTCCCTTCGCAACCCATGAAACCAAAACCCCTCCCAACGTGCTACTATCAGGGAATTTATGATTCTGCTTTTAATATCATTTGTACCTGCAAAAGTTTCAGGGCTGCTTCATTTTCCAACTGGTGCGTATCCCACAACTTTCAACAAAATAGCTGCAACTTTCTATGCCACAAATGTCCAGGGCAGGGTGTTTGCCCCACGTTCGTTGCTCTTCAGAAGGCAGCAGCACTGCAGATGTATCACAGAACAACTTATAAAGGGGAATGATGTGTGGTCCACTATAAATCCACCTCTTAATGCACCACTACTGCATCAACTGTATGTTGCAGAATGCACCTGTGAAAAACCACCACCACGGCCATTCTAGAGCAGGGTTTCCCAAACCTGTAGTCCAAAAACAGCTGGAGACCCAAGTTTGGGAAACCCTGTTCTAGAGGGGCCCCCAAATCCTCTTCAGATGCATAGGCATAGCCAAGGGAGTGCAGGGGGGCACCTGAAATATGCTCGGAGTTGAGAATGGATTTCATGCTCTTTATTCAGCTCATAGTGGTGAGCAGGAATGGAAGGTCCCCCAGAATGTCTGCTTTATATACATTATTTACACAATGGGCCCCGCGTAATTGGCTAGTTCCAGGATTCTCCTGTAGGCCAATCAGGTTGTGGATTCACTTCCACCTGGAGCTGAATTGGGTGGCTCCTGTGGACCAATCAGTCTGCTGTATTTTGGATCCTATTGTTCTAGGACCAATCAGACTGCTGCATTCTGAATCCTATTGTTCTAGGACCAATCAGACTGCTGCATTTTGGATCCTATTCAACTCAGTACATAACAGCACCCAAAATCAAGTTAATAAAAATATGCATACCTAACTGAGGTCCCCCACCCCCGCGCGCAACATAAATCCTGGCTACGCCCAAATTCACATGTGTAATTCACAGCAGGCATCTTTCTACTGCTTCATGCGTCTGGTGAAGCGACCTCCACGAAAGCTTATGCCTTAAAGAATGCAATTAAGGCAGCTGTCAGCCGAAGGCCGCCTGACAACCGCCTAGCGATTCCCAAACGCCCCGCAAGGGGACGGATTGAAGTACAGTATTGCGTGGGGACAGAATCAGTAGGCGGAACGCTTCGGCGCGGGAGTTGATTCCCGACCGGACGGCTTTGGCTGAGGGGCCGCAGTGGCTGCGGGGGAAGCTTCCGCCTGACGCGCAGCAGCGGCGCCGGGGTTACGGTCGGCGTCGGTTTCGGTCGACGGGGGGCGCCAAGCTGCGGAAGATGTTGCTGGTCCTGTCGGAGGAGCATAAGGAGCACCTGGGCTTCCTTCTCCAGGTGGAGAGCTCAGGTACGAGCTAAAGACCTTCTGGTTAGGATTGCAGCCCAAACCTACTCCCTTTTTTGGGATGCGCGCATTTACCTAGAGACAAATCCCACCGAAGTCGACGGGGCTTGCTTCTGACGTGAGTTAGACACGGGTCAGGATTGCCCTGTCGGTGTTAAGCCCCGTTTCTTTCAGCGGGATTTGCTCCCAGGCAAGCGTTTAGGGGATCGATCCCTAAAAAGTAAAAAAAACCCAACTCTTCGAGATTAGGGGATAAAAGCTGCAGTACTTTTCTTCCTTTCTTTTTAGGGGTTGTGGCGGCAAATAATAGTAGTTTTCCAAATTTTTGATAAACCAACACCAAATTACATCGAATTTGATACAGTAGATAAAACGTTGCAGCCCTAACCCCAGCGACTGTGCTTGGAGAATTGTTCCCAACGTCTGAAGCTTTATGTCCAGTGGTTGGCCTATGCTTTTTAATTTATTTGCTGTTGGGTTTATTTTATTTTTTACTTGTGCCACTAAATATTGGACAGTTCAATAATCTTATTGTAGAAGAAAACGTACAGTACTTATAAACATTGCAAACATGAAGAGGAAAAAAGAAGAGAGAGGGTAGTTTTAACTTTTATTTTTGTTTATTTAGAGATACCTTTAAGTTAAAGCAGTATTTTACCATTGGCTACTTTTTATTGTTTTTCAGCATAGTTTTAAACAAATGAGACTGTAATTTTGACGGTGCTATACAAGTAAGAGAGAAAACATACATGCCTGCCACATAGTGAAGTTGTAACTTTCAGTAATATGTATATTTTAATCGGTGTTCAACATTTTGTGAATGTTGACTACCTGACATTCATTTTTAGATGTGCTATTAACATGCAGTTGAGATGAAAGTTTAATATTTTGTTGGAAGCCACCCAGAGTGGCTGGGGAAACCCACCCAGGTGGGCAGGGTGTAAATAAATAATCATTATCATTTTATTTATTTATTTAAAAATATTTGTGTAGGTCAACTGCATGCATACACAAACACGCACACTGTAAAAACCACTTAAAGAAATTAAAGCAGGTAGCCTGCCATGACTGAAAATGCTTTTCTTGAATGGTTGGCATAGGAAAAGTTTTCAGCCAACGCTGCAAGGTTGAGAGAAGAATCTCTCTTGGGAGAGCCTCACTCCAAAGCGCTGGGCCGAGTTCAGGCCATTGAATTCGGTGGGATTTGCTGTCTTAGAAGACATGGTTGGCATTGCAGCATTATCCTCAGTGGCGGACTTCAGTCTTTCAAATTTTAGTGGCATCCTGGGTGATGCCAAAATTTGGCGTCTCTCTCCCCCCCCCGCTCCATCTCTCGCCCTCTGTGGCATCATTGTGGCAAAGGTAACCACCAACCTTCTGATCGGCAAGCCCAAGAAGCTCAATGGTTTAGACCACAGTGCCACCCGCGTCCCAATTATATCATTGTGGTACCCCTTGTGGTGCCCTCTTGGTTCATCACCAACTGTGGGAAACTGGTCATGCTTCCCTAAATCCGCCTCTGTTGTCCTATACAGCACTTAAGTGTAGTTATACCAAACTGATACAGTTTGCACAATAAATCTAGCTTCATTTCCCCTACAGTACTGCAGTTGTATGTAATAGAAATCAGCACTGATTTGTTCACTTTACAAGATGTTTCAGGTTTGGGCCTGCGTGGAGCTGAGACTCGCTTCCTCCCCACCTCTATATGTTTGCTTTATGCATTTTCTGTGTGAGCTTATGATTAGCTACAACTTTTAATAGTAAATATTTAAGTAGGACTTTGGAGCTTTCTAAGTGCTTCACATACTTTATCTTAGTAGTATTTACAGTAGCCCTATAACATAGGTCTTTATTATTACGCTCCATGTCGTGGAGGAAGCCCAAGGCAGCAAACACGCAGCTGGGCTGTGACCCCCACATTCATAGAGCAGAGGTAACATTTCAGTTAGTAACTTCTCAGTTCACATTCTCAGATTCTTAGCTAGACGTTATTGGGCAGGCAGGTGTGGCTGTCACTGGCATGTATCTCCCTGTTAAAACATGCTGAGACATCATCTCACTTGGTATTTCCCTGCCACAATTCACTAGCTCCTCCTGCCTGGTAGTGGGGAGATGTCGAACGTGGTGACAGCATATGTTCTCAGGCAAATATTTAGAGATGGGGGTCTTCAGCAGCCCCATGTCCCCTGTAACAGCAACTAGGTATTTATATATTTTTAGTAAGCAAAACCTATGTGCCAATAAATAAATAAATAAGTGGTTTATGTAAAATATTGTAAAATACTAATTTTTAAAATAGAGATTAAAAACACATAATAAAATTATCCAAATATAGGTAAAACCATCAATCCTTAGCTGCTACACAATGGAAATCTCACAACTGTAATAACAAAAAATGCATTTCTTTACATTCACAAGGATCAGAAATTTAGGATGCACGCTTTAGTACTGTGCCCATTCCTGCTGACTTTTACTACCATAAAAACTGCCCTGTGGAAATTAAAAAAATGGATTAACAATTTACAGTAGGCTGAGATAAGCCGTATTAAGTTGAGCTACTCCTAATGAAGTCTGGTTTTCTACAACCAAGCCATCATCTAGTTTCCTGGTGCTGCAAACAAATCTTTTTTTCTTTTCAGTTGTCAATGAATTCTGCAAACAAATCTTCTTTCTTTTCAGTTGTCAATGAATTTGGCCGTATTGCACTGGAGTTCCTAAGAAAAGGCACAAACCCAAAAATCTACGAAGGAGCAGCAAGTAAGAATTTGAGAAGTGTGGTTAAAGGGCAGTATTTTCCAAGGGCCTTGAATCAATACACTGCTAGACATTGGCCCAATTCAGAGGTAACAATGTTGGTCCTGCAAAAATTATATGTTGGACCAAGAATAGCTGTGTTTTCACACAAAGGTAAACTAAGGTAGTTGACTCAGTTAACCAAACTGTGTGCGTTGCTCCTAATTGCTTGCTTCGCTCCTCCCCTGGTAAGAGCATGTATATAAACCAGGAGGGGAATAGCTTACTGCTTTAGCCATGCCTGACATTGTGGTTTGTTTAAAGCAGGGTTGGGAAATCTTTTTGGCTCCATGGGCCAGATCCTTATCAGCATCAGCCTCAGTGACCAAATTTGAAAGGTGAGCAGGGCCACCCACCTGTCAATTACACTGTGTCATTATGATGTCACATGGTTGACAGATGGGCAGTCAAAATCCCTTCCTGGAGTGATGTTAAAATGAGGCAGGTGACAAGCACTTCAGAAAGCAATCTGCCTTGTTGAGGGCTTACTGATTAAGATTTTTTTGGAGTCAAATAAATCATCATCTTTGATTTGAATAGAACATGATGACACCTATAGCTCCCTCCAGTTATTACAAAGCAGCAACAAAATTGAAATAATTCCCTGCAGATTTGTCAGGCTGTAGTACCTGTGTAAGCTCAACTGAAATGAACTGAGCTGAGCTTTCATTGGTGCAGATGCAACCGTTTGCGGGTTGCTGATGTACAAGTCGATCTGGGCCTTTAGAAAACAAATGGTGCTGTCCTAGCACTGTTTGCCATGAGAATGTAGAGGAGGAATAGTGGCATGTTTGAATGCTTCTATGTGAATTTTTTTTCTTTTAGACTCCTTCTCCCAGACACAAGTTTTCCACAGGTGTGGAATTTTGACAGAGGGAAACATGGAATTATGCTGTCTCCAAGTGGCATTCTTAAGTGGCACAGTCCTTGGAGCACTGTGTCACTTACTTTTCTGAACATATAGGTTGGTCCGGGGTCTATGTTGTTTTTCTCAAATACTTGTTAAGATGATGCTTGTTTACATTTCCCCCCCTAATAGATTCTGAAGAGACAGCAGCTGTAGTACAAAATGCATCAAAGATTAGTTAAGTCTAGAAAACAAGCACTATTTACTAAGGCCTCTGATCTCCCATAATCGTCATGTACACAAGTGGAATATTCTAAGCTAGAGGCCTCTTTTTGCCTCTACTTTCCATTATTATATACCATATATAGTACAAGGATATGCAGACTAAGTGTGCTTCGATTTGCAACCTATTTTTATTTGAGATTTATTTGCATGTATATTGTATTGGATCAGATCCTGTTTGATGTTTTCTCATTCCATTTTTCAGGAAAACTTAATGTTAGTAGTGAAACAATTCAGCATGGTGTAGAAGGATTAACATACCTTCTCACTGAGAGCTCAAAACTCATGGTAAGTGTGACTCACAGTGCTCTTAGTGAGCTAGGCAGATGCTTTGAACTTCTTACTTTCTTGGATATGTGGGTTGGGGCAGCGGCAGCGGGGTGTGTGTGTAAATAAAGGTCAGAGTTGAAAGCTCAGGAAAATTAGTGCAAACTCCTATTTTGCTGCATCCTCCATATAGTGTTGCCAACTTCTTTTATATCAGCCCCTTCCGCTTCTTATCAGCAGGTGTTAATGCTTATCTCCACATCGTGAAAACTTCTCCTGCTGATTTCTACCAATGTGGGGTGGAGGCGGTGAGAGAAAGAAACACTGACAGGACCAAGACTTAGTGCTACTTTGGATACCAGCTTTCAAAAACATAAAAGCCATTTTATAAAATCTTATGTATATTAAAAGGATTAAATCTGAAAAATTCAGTTGGTTTCTTCTGTATTATTAGGTTTAGTTGTTATTCTAGTTTCTGCCCAATGTATCAAAATGACCATCTGACCATGGATGTCATAAATGAGATGGGTCATATACACATTTGGAATAGGAGAGCATGTACACATTGTAAACTGTGGGTAGTATCCAGTGTTAGATATAGAATAGAGCCGTTCAAACAGGGTGGATTTGATTTAAATCAAATCAATTTTAATCATGATTTAAATCACTTGTCAGTAAGACTTGATTTAAATCATTTTTTTACAGAAAGACTCATTCTTGCTGGTATAATCTTAATATTTACAACCAGATGAAGGTTTCATTTTTGGAATGATAAATTTCCAGAGTAGTTTTTACAGTTATATAAAAAATTACTGATTTGGTTATACTAATAGAAATACAAAGACAGGTAATTATGAAATTATTGCTTATATTTGGACAACTTTTCTCCTGTACTTTATTGGAAGGAGAAAAATAATCATTTCCTTAATAACAATTTAAACAATTTATTTAACTAAAACAATTAACATTATAGCATATGTATCCATGTTTGTTAACTGATGTGGTTAAACTGTTTTTTTTTAAAAAAAAACTTAGATTGAGTTTTAGCACACATAAAAAACTTAAAACAAATCCTTATTTCCTGATGAATAGCCTTTGGACCATACTGTAACTTAAATAGAAAACTATCTTTAGAAAGATTTTTCCTCCAAAAGCATTTTATTTTAAAAATCCGATTTAAATTTTAAAAAATCTGATTTTTAAAAAAATCATTGATTTTTATCCACCCTGCATTCAAATCAGTGGACATAAATAACCTTAGAGTATGCTTTAATTGGATACCACCCAATATTTCTGTAAATGGTGTTGCATTATGAATGTTGAGAATTACTTTCTTTGTTGGCCTCTGCTTCCTTTTTCTATTTGGTATTTATAGACTGCAGTTAATCAATTCTTACTAAATGATTTCCTTTCACACATATTTCACAGTTGGAAATGCAATCCTTACACCAATTTACAAAGACTGTGGGCAGAGGAAGGGCCATTGCTCAGTGGCATAGCATCTGTTTTGCATGCAGGCTTAATCCCAGGCATTTCCAAGCAGGGCTGGGAAAAGGCTACTCCTGCCTGAACCCTGGTGAGCTGCTGCCAGACAGTGTAGGCAATCTGGAGGCAGATGGACCAATGGTGCAACTCACTATATGGGAGTTTCCTATGTTTGTAAGTAAAACAGTAATAGAAGCAATCAGGAACTCAAACATTCTATTTATAATTTTTAGATATCGGAGATAGATTTCCAAGACTCTATACTTGTACTAGGATTCTCTGAAGAATTGAATGCTGTATTGCTTCAGCTGTATCTTGACAATAGGAAGGAGATCAGAAGTATTCTTACTGAACTAGCACCGAAGCTGCCTAGTTATCACAGTCTTGAATGGAGACTAGATGTGCAGGTAAGGGTGAAAATCTTTAGTTTATAGTGCTGTTTACATTTGGCATGAAACAAACTGCTAAAGGCAATGGTTTCAAAATTACAGCGGTAGCAGTAGTATTATTCATACACATTTTTGCATACAGTTATTCATAATAGAACAGTAGAAAGCGACCTGCACAGTTAGTTGCCCAGTGATTTACCAACACAACACAGCCTACTTAGGCTTCCATGTACTTTGAAGCTGTACTTTAATATGAAAACAGAATTTCCCATCTCTGTATCAGAACTAGCTCAGACAGTACACCAGTGTTCTGTCTGGTTACAGACAATTGTATTGGCATTTTATGGAACTGGAACATTGATTTTGAAAGCAGCAGCTTGCTGCTAAAATTTGCCATTAAAAAAATTGAAAAATTGAATCAGAGGACATTTAATAAGCTATTGAAAATGTAGCTTAACAAAAAAAATTAAAACAGAATTAAGAAACGAGGAAAAATGTCGACTTTAACAGAGCCAGTAAGAGGTCAAGTATGCAAACTAGTCTGTATAATAAAAATCAGCAAACAAATTGTGTGGAAAGCTATTTGTGAGCTGAGTGCAAGGGTGACTCGCATACATGTGCAAGCACATAGGTGCGCGCGCACACACACACACACACACACCCCTTAAATGTTCACTACCACCTTAAGCATTTTACCCTGCACTTTAGCTGAAAATCTTCCAGAATATCTTACATAAGGTCAGTAAAAGCAAGAAGGTTCCCACCCTCTCAAACAAGTCCCCCAACCCTATGAAAGGGCTTGTGATTTTCCTCAAATCTTCTCATCTTCCATATCCTCCTTCCCACCTCCTTTATGTTACTGACTCCATGCTAGTATGCAGCCTATTATGAACCTGTGGCAACTGTAGCTGGCCAGGTAGGTGAGGGGAGCACATCTTTAGTGATCCGTGTTCCAACCTTCCCTGGGCTGAGTTTAGTCTTAAGCCAGAAATTGCCAACCAAAGGCACTGATCTGTTTTTGAAATGTATATCCATTTCATCTTGTTCCTCCCACACCAGAAGAGGCCTAATAGGGAGCATTTCATGTGGTTAGTCAAGCTCAAAAAATAACACTAGTTCCTGGAATTCCCCCCCCCCCCCAGGTTAGTTTATTTGGTCTACAGACCATAAACTTCAGATACAGCATTGGGTTATCAAGACAGCTGCAGTGGGGTGGGAGACTATTTGCATGTACACCAGTTGTGCCTTTTAAAATAAGAGTGTTACAAAATCCATGAACAATCAAAAAGTAATATTTTTAAAATGCAGGCAATTTGACTCAAAATTCATCCTCTCTTTGTGGCCTAGTTTTGATGGCTACAGCAAGGAACTTGACTATATTTTCAGTAAGCATGGGGTTGGAGTCTGCCATGAAAATTGAAACATAAAATTAATCTGAATTCCCCAAATATGAGGAAAGTACTGGGGAAGTAAATCAGGATCTTATATTTCTAGAAACATTACAATATAGAAGGAAGTCTTCAATGTAGGCAAAGCTTATTTACTTTCAGCAATTTCAGCTGCCCCTGGCTTTGCTCGATAAATATGCTGCTTTTGGCTAAAATTTGTTTATAAAAAATTTAACACCTTTGGCTATTTACTACCCCATCTTCTGCCACTGGGATTAGAAAATGCATGCAACTAGTAGCATTAAACAGAGATTTCTAGATCTCAGTTTATAAATTTCATTAGCTTGGGCAAAAGGGATTTCTTCACCACTGTACCTTGGGTCTACAACCTAGCACTGATTTTCTTCTAGACACAGAAGTGTCTTTTCAGCAGTTAGGTTCAGTGCTTTGCCACCAGCTGTTATGGAAGTTCTATTTACCTGGCTGCCTTGGCATTTAAGAATTTGACTTTGCAGAAGTGGCTCAGTTGAAACATTATCCCATGTAATGTTTATAGGAATATAAGACCGTGATTTATTTCTCCAGTATTTCCCTTACACTTGGGGAACTCCAAAACTAGGCCACAACTGTTAAAGTAAAGGTGAGTTAGGAATCAAAATTGTTGGTATTTTAAATTTATTTTTAAGATACATTTGATTGTTCATAGGTTTTGTTATACTCTTACGTTAAAAGGCCAAAATTACAACAATGAAGATAATAGTGTTTGGTTCTTATTTTAGTTCTTAACCCAGTATATCCAATTGTCCTTCTGAATCAAGGGGTGGATATCTTAATGTAGTAGGTACACACTGTAAAATATATCTACATTTCCTTGTTGAATTATGAATGCTGAGAATTAGAATGCTTTTGTTAATGGCTATTCTTAGCACATGGGACACAGGTGGCGCTGTGGGTAAAACCTCAGCGCCTAGGACTTGCCGATCGTATGGTCGGCGGTTCGAATCCCCGCGGCGGGGTGCGCTCCCGTCGTTCGGTCCCAGCGCCTGCCAACCTAGCAGTTCGAAAGCACCCCCGGGTGCAAGTAGATAAATAGGGACCGCTTACCAGCGGGAAGGTAAACGGCGTTCCGTGTGCTGCACTGGCTCGCTAGATGCAGCTTGTCACGCTGGCCACGTGACCCGGAAGTGTCTGCGGACAGCGCTGGCTCCCGGCCTATAGAGTGAGATGAGCGCACAACCCTAGAGTCTGGCAAGACTGGCCCGTACGGGCAGGGTTACCTTTACCTTTATTCTTAGCACATCTCTTCGTTTTAAATCTTACTGAGTTTTCTTTTCCTCACCTCACTATTTACATAGCTTGCTAGCAGAAGTCTGAGACAGCAAATTAAGCCTATTGTGACTCTGAAGCTCCACCTTACACAGAATGGAAACCAAACTACTCAAATATTACAGACCGACCCTGCGACGTTGCTTCACCTGATTCAGCAACTGGAGCAAGCTTTGGGAGAAATGAAAACAAATCATTGTAGACGAATAGTGCGTAACATCAAGTAGTATTTGCCATCTCAGTAAACTTATGGAAACCAGTGTCGCCAAACAACAGTGCGTCTGGACCAGTCAAAAACTTTTCCTCAGCCAAGTTCTTGAGACTGCATTAAAGGACTGAATTTGCTTGGGTGCTAATCTAGTAATAATGTCAGATGCAAGTTAGAATAATCATCATAATCTAACCAGACATCAATATTATTTGAACATGTGAGCTTTTCTAATTTTATGTACAGCTGCCTTTTGCATAATGTGCTGTACAGCTTATTGGTATAATGACCAAACATTTTTCCTTCTTATCTTTTCTGATCTGAATAAAGAAACATATACAGTAATATTTTATATATATTTGTATTCAGGCTAATTTCTTGTAATTACTTTTTTTTTTATTTTGGGGCCAGCCACTACTCATACAGAGGAGAAATTCTCCATCCCCTAAGTGCTGGCTGATGTTACTACGCAAAAGGAAATAGCACCAACCTATGGTCAAAATTGTTGTTGTGCTTGAAATAAGCAACCATGTTTGGTTCATACAGGATGTCACCTCCTGTGCGTGAGCTGACTTGAGAAGGATGCCCTTGGATAACATAACATTGCAACAGGAAACCTGAAAAAAATATCACTATACCGAAAAATATTGCGGTGTGGGATTTGCTAGCTTTATCTATGGTACAAATACTACGTTATTCTAGGAAGCGCACGGGCAAGGCAACTGGGACTGCTCACATGTACAGGGAAATGCATTGTTATGAATCAAAGCACTTAACAAAAAAAGTGCCACCAACTTGCACAGATTGTTCAGGAGGGTACTATGGTCACAGGGCTGGATTAACCATTAAGCAAGATAAGCATGTGCTTAGGGCATCTAGGGAAGGTACAGAAGTTTTCCATTGCCGGATTTACCATGGACCATATGGCAGAGCTAAACCAGGCTCCACAAATAAAGGCTCCCATAATAAATGGGAAAATTGCATACATATATATGTAATAATAAAAATAATACTAAGATAGTAATACTAAAAATAGTAATAATAGAGATTAATGATATACCTTGAACTTGGGAACACAACAAAATGTAGAAATTTGCTTTCGTATTTTTTTTAACATTAATAATCACAAATTGCTCAGCAGAGTATTCATTTTCTCAGTTGAGGTATATTGAAAACCCCAACAGAACAACTATGCAACAAGGCAGGCTGGATGCCTTAACTCTATTAAGTATAGAAGCAGATGTGTTACATAAGATTTGTTTTGAGGATCTGATCAAAGACTATGCATTTAGACAAATTGGGAGAATTCTCCCCCCACACAAAAAAATTAAATAAAGTGGAGGTATACACAAAATAAAGATCATTTCCCATCTTGCTATAGGTTTTGTTTAATTTCTAAAAACAAAAGTTAATTTTACGGTTTATTGTTGTTTATATTTTTAATTAGATATATATGGGGGCACCAAAATCTTTTAGGTGCTTACAGCCTCTAAAGGTCTTAATCTGGCCCTGCATGGCCAGTGGTATTAAACATTCCCAAGAGATCAAGTAAGAGCTACAAGGTCATACACAGCCCACTCCTGAAGGCTAAGGCTGGTTTCTATCCCAAAACAGTGCCTGAACCCAGAAGGATAGAAACCAGAAGGGTTGACAAAGTTCTCAGGAAATGGGTAGTTACAGCAATCCTTTTCTTGGGGAGAAAAGTTAGTTCTACTGTTTTGATTGGCTGAAGGCAGGCCACAAGATTTTTCTATGCAACGTTGCTCGGGACAGAAAGCAAAGAAGCAGTGCAGTTTCTATTTGTTAGCTATGGATATCCTCAACTACAATGGTACCTCGGGTTAAGTACTTACGTAATTCGTTCCAGAGGTCCGTTCTTAACCTGAAACTCTTCTTAACCTGAAGGACCACTTTAGCTAATGGGGCCTCCCACTGCTGCTGCTGCCGCCGCACGATTTCTGTTCTCATCCTGAAGCAAAGTTCTTAACCTGAGGTACTATTTCTGGGTTAGCGGAGTCTGTAACCTGAAGCGCCTGTAACCCGAGGTACCACTGTAATATGCAAGAGCTCTAGAGGAAAATAAGCAGAAGCTGTACTGCATTATACTGTGTATTGTGGGTTGCATGACTTTGCTCTTTCTGTTAAGACCAGCACACAGGTAACATGAGAGACTTGAGTCAAATAAATAAAAGAATATGTTTCATGGGCCAACACAGCTATTTTGGACTTGAGAGAATGCTTACCATTGCAGTTTTTAAAAGGCACAATCTTAACCATTCAATGCACTATTTAATTCAATGGAATTTACTCCCAGGTAAATGGGGTTTGGATTAGTTTTAGTAGATGAAATCCAATGGACTGATTAAGCCAGTATCTTTGCAACGGGCAGGGGAAAGAAGGGGAGAGGCTCCCAATCGAAGCATCTGCACTGAGGAGCTATAGAAACCCTCCACATATCTCTTCCTCTCACAGTCACCAGGCACCTGTGGGAACCTGCAATCGGGGACGGGGACGGGGCGGACACATTCCTACCATGCCGTTTGCGATGCGACTCTCAATGCAGGATCTGTCAGAGCCTAACCCTGAGCTGTGCTCAAACTCCTTTTTGCATATGAAAGTCCCACTGAATATCTGAGAAAAAGCGGCTAAGTGGCTTCAGGGAAGTATTTAATGGTAGTTTCGGCCAGTCTGATAAAGGCGAGGCCGCCCCCAAACGAGCGACAGGGACGGACTGGTTTTCTGCACGGTACCCCCTCCCCCTCCCCCCTTTGTCCGATTCCTTATTAGGGAGAGTCCCGCAGGAAGCGGTGGCACGCTTCCTTCGCCCGATGTATTAGTCATAACCCCGCTGGATTTCCGTCCAAGATCCCCGTAAAACTCCCTAAACCCACCCCCAGGAGGCTCCTCTAGCCCAGCTGGAAAAAAAAATCCAGCAGGGTCCGGCTCTCAGCTGAGCCGTGGGAGGACTCTCAGTGGGTGTACCGTGTAATCGGGCTGGTCCCAGACACTGAGCTCATGAATAATGCAGCTGCCAAACTTTCTGCGCCGCCCTGAGAGTTTTGGGTAACTTTGTTTGGGATAGTCCGAAAGCAGCCGCCGCCGCCACTACCACGGCGGGAAGTACTCAGCTCTTCAAGATCCGGACCATGGGTATGTGAACGGGAAAGGGGACCCCCTTCCCCTCTTTCTCCCCCGCAAAAGATCGGTTTTCTGCCCACCCACCCTTTAAGAAAAATCAAAAACTTTTTTTTTTGCGCTCGGCCAGGGAGAGGGAGGAATCTTCGGTCAGGCCTGGGAACCGAACGCTGGCGAGACCCTCGGGAAATCCCGGCGTTCGAAATCGGAACGTTCGCGGGAGCGTCAGCGTTCCGAATCAGAACGTTCAAGCCCCTCGGAAGCTTTCACTCGAGCCTCAGGCCTCCTCTGGAATTCCGGGCGGCGAGGCTGAGCCCTCCTTTCCTCCCTCCCGTGACAGCCGCGGCTGCAGATCTACCCCCACCTCCCCAACACACACCAACTAGTCCTTTAAAGGAGCTGCTTTCTTAAGAGGGAATTGTAACAAATCTCTGCAGTTGCAGCGGGGAGGGACAGCAAAGAAAAGAAAAGTTGCATAACTTTCCGCCGGGGCCTGACTTGGACGTGCTTCATGTGTACTCTGGAAGATCCTGCGAGATAAAAAGTTTTGGGAGGGAGGGGACGGCTGCCTTGGAGCCGCCGGGGCCTCTGGGGAGAAGGGGGGGAAAAAGGGCGCTTTGGAAGGGTTTGAAGAAGCTTATCATCATTATTTGCATCTCGTGTCTCGGATGACTTTCGGGTCTCTTTTGGACCCTCACTGCAAAATACTTATTTTGTGCGACGGGGGTTGGAAACTGGCGATTTAAGAGGGCGAAACCCCAGAGATTTGCTCCAGAGACTCGACTTCCCCGCCCAAAGTTCGGGAAAGAAAAGTTCGGGAAAAGGTGGCGAAAATGAACCCTGCTGGCGTCCCTCCCCCGCCGGGGCAGCAGGTGATCCATGTCACGCAGGATCTGGACACCGACCTGGAGGCTCTCTTCAACTCGGTCATGAACCCCAAGCCCAGCTCGTGGAGGAAAAAGATCCTGCCGGAGTCCTTCTTCAAGGAGCCCGATTCGGGCTCCCACTCCCGGCAGTCCAGCACCGACTCAGGCAGCCACCCGCCGCGGCTCAGCAGCGCTGCCGTCGGAGCCCACCACGTCCGCTCGCACTCGTCGCCCGCCTCCCTGCAGCTGGGCGCCGGGGCCGGGGCCACCCCGAGCCAGGCCCAGCAACATGCGCACCTCCGCCAGCAATCCTACGACGTGACGGACGAGCTGCCGCTGCCTCCCGGCTGGGAGATGGCACTCACGCACACGGGCCAGAGATACTTCCTCAAGTAAGTCTGGGGAGGAAACAGCGCGGGGGGCGAAGCGGGCAGAATGAAGGCTTGGGGGCTGCTCTTGAGTGCAGGGAGGCGACTCAAAAGAGTCAGGGGCAACGCTAGGCCTGGCTGGGACGTGTAAGATCAGTGGTGGGGAAAAGGACGGGTCTGGGAGAAGACAACCCCCCCCCTCCAGCCCGAAGCCCCAGAGAGTTGCTACCAGTCAGCGCAGACAATACTGACTTAGTGGGGCCAAAGCTTTGACTTGCTATAAGGCAGTTTCTGAGTGTAGTCCAGTGTTGAGAAATACAGGTGGGTCTGTTAAGATATACAAAGACTAACCAGTACATCTGAGCACTCTCATCCGGTGTAGAGCTTTATGCTATTTCCTACATGGAAATTACATCACACAAATCCATGTGTGTTTCATGGACTAGGACTTCGGGGACCAGGATTCGAATCCCCACTCGGCCATGAAGCTCACTGGGCCGGTCACTCCCTCTCAGCCTGACCTACCTCACAGGGTTGTTGTGGGGGTTAAATGAGGAGGGGTATTAAATGAGGAGGGGGAGAACTATGTAAGCAATCCTGAGCTCTATGGGGAAGAAGGTGGGATATAACCTCAGTATTTTTTAAAAAATAAATAAAAATTCACGAAAGTGACCATTGTTGGTGAAGGAGTTTGCATCTGCTCAGAGGAGCTTACCTTTATCATTTATTTTCCTTCAAGGAGCTCAAGGTAGTGTGCATCATTCTTCCACCACCCAGTCTCATTCAAACACCTCCCAATTTTATCCAAGCTACAACCCCGTGTGATAGGTTAGGCTACAATGGTATAACTGGCCCCAGGTCACCCAGTGAGCTTCACGGCTGAGTGGGAATTTGAACCCGGGTTTCTCCGGGCCAAGTCTGACATGCTGACTGCTACACTGCCCTGGTTCTCAGTGCAATATCTTTGATACTTCAACCTTGGCACAGAAAACAGGGCTCATCCCCCTAGGGCCAGACTTGAATCAACTCTTCATGAACCTCTTCATGCTGCTTTTAATTCCTCTGCACACATAAACTTGAGCAGGTGTGCAAAGTTGAAACCAGGAGTGAAGGACCCCCTGAGAAAATGCCCTCCTGTGAGCCCCCTCCGTTGCCTGCAGGGCCATTCATATGGCGGGTTTACTAGGAGCAAGCAAGAGGCAGCCTCTGTGATGGGTGCTTGTGAGTCACCTTCCATTTTCATGTCCTTGTGTAACGTGCCTCTGGGGCATTGTGGGAACATGAAAATAATGGCTTTACAACGGCCACAGCTCAGGTGGGCATCAGCACTGGTAGGCCCTGCTGGGATGTGATGTGCAAGCGAAGGCCTCTTTCCCTGCTAGGGGGTCTCAGGTGTGTGAGGACTAGGACTAGATGCTGCTGCTTAGTGCATACTTAGGGACACTTTGGCTGAGTTGTACCACTGAAAATTAATTCTGGGCTTAAGTCCTTGGGGGTGAGCCCTGGAACAAATCAAATGCCGCAGTGTAGCCCACTGGAGTTTAACCTCTTTGGAAGCAAGTCAACGGAAACAGTACATTTGATTTTACCGCCAATATAAGTTGAGGTGCTACAACAAAATCGTGTGTTCATGTTGATGTCTCCAGCGGCTCCACTCTATTCCATTCCCCTTCCTCTCATGTTATTTCCTTGCCCTGCCTCCCAGCAGTCAAGCCAGCATTCCATACCCACTTGAGTTGTTCAGATCTCACTAGACTTCTTTTTTGAGTGGGGTTTCCTTTCCCCCACCCGCCACCGCCGTTGCTGTTTGGGGGAGTGGGGTAATGGTGGACAAACTTGTTCAATTCTTTAATTTCCCTGTTGATGTCGATGGGCAACTCCTCCTGCTCCTGGGAATGTCTTAAAAATAGCTTCTCAGAGTGAAACAGGAAGTGGCCTATCCAGACAATGGTTTTATTTTACACTTTATATGTGTGTGTGTGTATATATATATATATATATATATATATATATATATATATATATATGTTTGTGTCCCTATCTTCCTGTTCCAGACACTCTATTCTGTTCTCACTCCCCACCCAGCTGGCAGGGATGTTTTCCTTCCCACCCTGCAACCTCCTGTCTCTCAAAAGTCTATGCTACAGTTGTTATGGATTTGTTTCCCCCCCTTGCAAATTTTCTCATATGCATTTCGGGGTTATCTTCAGTCTGCTGATAATTGTCACTTTTGCATAAATTGTCCAGTCTTCCTTACATGAACACCAGAAGGCTCAAATCAGTATTATTAAATAGAGATAATTATTTGCGCAGTACAGGTTCTCCACTACTTTGTAGAGGCAACCAGGAAGATTGCAAAAATAATATTTAAAAGGATATTTTTTTATCTGTGGATTAAAAAAAAAGGAGTAAAGAGAGAACAACACTATTGCTGTTATTCCTGATAAATTATTTTAGATAAAGGAGGAGAGGCTTTAAAATATGTCCCGAAATATACCAGAGAAGGAGCTAAGGTTAACCCTAGGAGCTCCTGGCTTGTTTCTAACTGTGTGCTAAGCCATGGTTTAGTGCAACCTGGACAAACCATAAGCTGTTAACCATAGGGCATACCTTGGCTATACTGTAGTGTGTGGATAGTCTGGAGAGAGTTAACCCATCAGCTAGAATTGGCTCGCTAGGTGGAGTGGAGTTGCTATGCTAGCTTTCTGGCAGGAGAGTTGATGTTGCTTATCAGGAGGGAAGGAGAGGGAGGTCAGTGCAGTGCAGCGGCACTGGCAGGAGCACTGGGTTGGCTCTGCTGGTGCATTTGTGCTGCACCAACCATCCCATTTCCTTGCTGCTCTCTGTGTCAGTAAGCAACAGCGACCCACCTGTCTGGATGCTAGTGTGATGGCTCTTTCCCACCTGGAAAGCCATTTCTTCCACCAGCCCAGGTTCGGATGACAGGCTAGGCCAATCCACGGCTTGGCTCAGCACAGCACAGCACCAAAATAACCAGGGCAGAGCAAAACAGCTGCAACCCGCTCTCCCAGAGACTGTATGCCTGCAGTTTTCCCCTAGCATCACCTGCAAACAAGGCCACAGTGTGATGGGAAAATGGATGAAGGGGCCTTTCCCAAAGCCATCTGTGTGTGGGTAGGGAAACAGGAATTTAAAACATGGGCAATCTGTATGGCCTTCAGGGCCTGTGTGGGCCCCAAAGTCAGTTTACACATTGAGATAAACAAACATGGGAGGAACATGTTTATAGAGAGCATCGTTATGCTGCAGTGAGGGGAAAGAAGGGTGAGATAAGGAAGGGATGAGAGGAGTACAGCTTGAATCGCACCCTCGATGCTAACACGTTGCTCAGAAGTAAGTTGCTTTGAATTCCATCATGGAACAGCAGACTGTTGTTCACATTAGGTGTTGTGAAATCAAGGGTCCTTCTGGGCTGTGGGGGATGCACACCATAACTCAGCGGTAGAGCCCATGCTTTGTATGCAGTGGGTCCCAGTTCAGTTGCTGGCCTTCCCAGTTCAAAGGACATTGGGAAGCCAATGATGGGAAAGGCTGGAGAGCCCTGCTAGTCTGAGCTAGTTCCCGCTCCACAGGTAAAGATATGGAGCTCACTCGCAAGTTGTAGTGATGGCCGCCAACTTGGATGGCTTTAAAAGGTAAAGGGACCCCTTTACCAGGTCCAGTTGGGGCCGACTCTGGGGTTGCGGTGCTCATCTCGCTTTATTGGCCTAGGGAGCTGGCATACAGCTTCCGGGTCATGTGGCCAGCATGACTAAGCCGCTTCTGGTGAACCAGAGCAGCGCACAGAAACGCTGTTTACCTTCCCGCCGGAGTGGTACCTATTTATCTACTTGCACTTTGACATGTTTTCGAACTGCTGGGTTGGTAGGAGCAGGGACTGAGCAACAGGAGCTCACCCCGTCGAGGGGATTCGAACCGCCGACATTCTGATCGGCAAGTCCTAGGCTCTGTGGTTTAACCCACAGCGCCACACACGTCCCTTTAAAAGAGGGTTCGACAAATTCATGGAGGTTAAGGCTGTCAGTGGCTTACCAGGCATGATGGCTTTATTCTGCCTTCACTGTTAGTGGAAGTATTCCTCTCAACGCCAGTCGCTGTGCATCACAAGTGTGGAACATATTCTTGCACTTGGGTGCTGCTTGTGGACTTCCCATAAGCATCTGGTTAGGAAGAGGAAGCTAGGCAAGATGACCCTTTGGCCTGACCAAACAAGCCGCTTCTTATATTTCGGACTACAACTCCCATCATCCCTGACCTTGCTAGCTGGAACGGATGTGAGTTGTAGTCCACAAACACCAAGAGGGCTCCAGTTTGGAGAAGGCTGGTTCAGTAACTTGGCTAGATGGATTCACAGTCTGACCTGATATAAAACAGCTGCCATGAGGCCGGGTGAAGCAGCTGCCTCAGGTGGCAAGTTCCAGGCGCAGCAGAGTCTGATGTAGATATTTCTTCCCGCCTTGTTCCTGATGTAGATCTTCACTCGCCCCTTCTTTCCTGGCGGGAAACGGGGTGCCATTTTGTGGCCCCCCCCCAAATGTCATGGGCCAGCCCTGCTTCCTGTATTTCTGTACTAAAGACAAATGCTACCAGCCATTAAGGATTTCTGCAGTGCAAGGAAATCTGGATGTTAGTAGACAAAGCTTCTTAAAGAAGGGCGCTACCACTTAGGAGACTGAATAGGAGGGGTAGATTGGAAATTACTGAAATGTTTGCACTGTTGGTTCCCTCCTCCCTTTCTTTTTGATTTTCCAATCATCTTGATTGTGAATTCCGGATAAACTGAAATAGGGTGTTGCAGTGAGATTTATTGGGTGAGATTTCTCTAGCAGTGGCTCTGAACCTCTGGAGTAACAAGATGAGCCTATGCTGGTGCACACAGATCAGTGACTGCTCATAATATGGCCATTCTTGTCGGATTTGACAGCACCAGCTCCCTGTTTGGTGCTGCATGCATGGTCCCAGAGGGACGCGGGTGGCGCTGTGGGTTAAACCACAGAGCCTAGGGCTTGCCGATCAGAAGGTCGGCGGTTCGAATCCCCGCAACGGGGTGAGCTCCCGTTGCTCAGTCCCTGCTCCTGCCAACCTACCAGTTCGAAAGCACGTCAAAGTGCAAGTAGATAAATAGGTACCACTGTGGCGGGAAGGTAAACGGCGTTTCCATGCGCTGCTCTGGTTTGCCAGGAGCGGCTTAGTCATGCTGGCCACATGACCTGGAAGCTGTACGCCGGCTCCCTCGGCCAGTAAAGCGAGATGAGCGCCGCAACCCCAGAGTCGTACACAACTGGACGTAACAGTCAGGGGTCCCTTTACCTTTACCTTTTTACATGGTCCCAGATTTGTGCTGGGATTTGTGTGTGCACTTCTAAGTGACCCAGATACATACCCTGTACCACACAGTGTGCTTTTTTTTACTTGTGCAGCTCCTTTCCAAGCAGAGGATGTGTTGAGGAAATCTGCTTTCCGCCTGTGCATCGCTCTTGCCAGATGGTGGGCATTTGTGGTAGTCTGTCAGCATTTGTCAGTGCTTTGCGAGGGGATGATTTCAAACTCTGGAAACAAATATCCTGAGCGTGATATTTCAAGAACACATTTGCTAACTCCCAAGTGTGCTGTCGAGAGTGTTTTCTCGTTGTATCTCCCAAACTGGATTGCTACGTTAAAAGTGTCTTTTGCATTTACTGTGTGTATTTTTAAAAATACAAATGGCAGCCACTGGGGAACTGATGATGATGATCAAAGTTGCAGCTGGCAGGGAGATGAAGTTTAACTATTCCCTCCCCTGCTGTGGTCCTGGGAGAAATTGCCTCTCCAGAGCTGCTATTTGCATTGGGAAATCTCCCCTCAGTGCAGCTGCCATTTGCATTTTAATAATAATAATAATAATAATAATAATAATAATAATAATAATAATAATAATAATTTATTTGTACCCCGCCCATCTGGCTGGGTCTCCCCAGCCACCCTGGGCGGCTTCCAACAAAGATGAAAGATACACTAAAATGTCACATATTAAAAACTTCCCTGAACAGGGCTGCCTTCAGATGTCTTCTGAATGTCAGGTAGATGTTTATCGCTTTGACATCTGATGGGAGGGCGTTCCACAGGGCGGGCGCCACTACTGAGAAGGCCCTCTGTCTGGTTCCCTGTAACCTCACTTCTTGCAATGAGGGAACCGCCAGAAGGCCCTCGGAGCTGGACCTCAGTGTCCGGGCAGAACGATGGGGGAGGAGACGCTCCTTCAGGTATACTGGACCGAGGCCGTTTAGGGCTTTAAAGGTCAGCACCAACACTTTGAATTGTGCTCAGAAACGTACTGGGAGCCAATGTAGGTCTTTCAAGACCGGTGTTATATGGTCTCGGCGGCCGCTCCCAGTCACCAGTCTAGCTGCCGCATTCTGGATTAGTTGTAGTTTCTGGGTCACCTTCAAAGGTAGCCCCACGTTTTTAAGTGCACATTAAATTAAAATACATGTTTAATGTTGTGCTGGCTCCATGTAACTGCCACACCTTGTCCTCCAGGGCTGCTTTGGGTGCTTGAAAGACCCCTGTGGGAGTAGAATACAATGACATCTGGCCTCTTGAGTAGAAAGAGTTGGCTAAGATGCAATCCTATGCATTGTTACCTGGAAATTAGGGCCATTGTGCACAGTGGGATTCACTTCCAAGTAAATATAAGGAGGATTCATTGGTTATTGTTGTTTTCTCTCTCAAAAATAATGTTCATAGTGTCATTCAACAAATGTTTCTCCAGGACTATTTGCAAAAAAGAAGCAAGTGCTTCTGTTGAAGGGTAGAGCATCCAAACTTGATGTAGACAACTCTGGGATGGCTATTATTTTTCAATAGTTTTCAATATTCAGAACCAAAGTGTTTTGTGGCAATTTTAAAGATTTACAGCATAATCATATCTACTCAGAAGTAAGTCCTGTTGACTTCCATAGAGCTTACTCCCTGGTAAGTGCAGTATACACACTTTCCCGAGAGTAAGCATCATTGCTTCAAAAATGTATATGACTGTACTGTAAGAAATTTATTGTGGCATGGACCAGTGGCAGCTTCATCAGATGGTAATGAAACCCAACAAGTACATGGTATCAATCAGAGCACAAAAAGTGTGCAAAATAAAGCCCAGCGAGCATTCGACTTCCCTGTTCACTTCTCCCCATGCCCTAGCACCACTGTATATATATATTTCTTCCAGCTGAGAATAAGGCATCAGGCATCTAACAAAGTGGATTTGCGCCATTGTAAATGTGTTAGTCTTTAAGGTGCTGCAAGACTCCTGCTTATTTTTGTTGCAATAGAATAATTCTGCTACCACTCTGGATGTTTTCTCCAATGGGAGACAAGCTCCCACTGGAAGAATCAAGAAGTGGTAGAAACAACAGCAACGGCCATTCTGGATGGCTTCCAACACATAAAACATGAACTCATGCTGTTTGAAGTGGTTGGCGTACAACATGTTGGGGTAGATCCAGTGGTGCAGCATAATCATTTGCATGCTTACTCAGTAGTAAATTCCTCTGTGTTTAATGAATCTGACTCCCTATTAAGTGTGTTTAGGACTTGAGCCTGTTAGTTGAAATGAATGAATCAAGTTAGGTCTGACTAACAGCACAGTCCTAACTGTGTCTACTCAGAAGTAGGTCCTATTGAATTCATTGAGGCTGGCTCCATCAAGTGGGGTTAGGTTCGCAGTCTCGGTCGCCTCTGAAATCTATAGGCGTCAATTTTGCTGAACTCAACAGTGCAAACCAGTGCAGGTCTACTTAGAAGTAAGCCCCATTGTGCCCCGTGGGACCTGTTCTCAAGTCTGTGTGCATAAGATCCAACCCATTGGCCTTGAAAAAGGTTTTAAAGGCTTGTAAAGCAATTTGTGTTTATATTAGGACACTGGTTAGTTCTCAAATGGTATATATTTCCACTTGCAAATAGAAGAAAGCGGAGCTGGAAGTTTGTACTGACAATAAGTCTTGCTTTGCTTTGTTTACCCAGGACCAGCTGTGACTTATAGAAATCACAGTTTTGCATGTCGGTCCCTGTGGAGATTTTTTGGTGATGACTGTAAGAAACTTAAGTAGCCCCAGGACCACCCTAAACTGTAACGCAACACCGGGTCTCAAAAGTGGGGGGTGGAAAACAGACTTACAACAAGGCTGCATGTGTTTACCAGGAACGATTCTCCATTGGTATTGGCTGTACTTGGCTGGAGATGTTTAGATATTTAACAAACCTTGAACAGTCACTGGTAAAACAATAGTGACCGGCAAGAACTGGAGGAAAACAAGATTGTCATTACGTTTGGCTTACCTGACGCAACTCCAAAAGGTGCAACTTGTTTTACATTCAAGGGCTGGGAGCTCAGTATTGCCTCTGGCCCCCTTTTGAACATGGGAAACTTGGAAAGGGGTGGTTAACACACCTGAAGAAAGGAGACCTGGAAGATCTAGGAATGATTGGATTAAAATTTCCCATCCCAGCTTTATTAAAGACATAATTGATCCAAATGCTTTCTTGTGCCAGCCCAAAATATTTACACAAGTTTTCAGTAGAAGGAAATCACTGTCAGAGTGTATTATAACTATATATTATTATATTATATTATATTATATTATATTATATTATATTATATTATATTAACTATATATATTGCAGAATGCTTTAAACATATATATATATATATATATATATATATATATATATATATATCATTCTGCAAAGGTCACAGAATTTTTGCTTCCTGAGAATCTCAGTTTTCTTTTTTTTTAAAGCAAGTATCTAGTCTGCAAGAGTGTGAAAACAGCCTTGTACAGCGAAAAAAGAAATTGACAGTGCACCTCTGTATTTTAATTGACTACTATGTGTGCATTTCATCAGAATGTTTGCCAGTCAATGAAACAAAAACATCATTGTATAGTTAGTCTCAAGTTATAGTAAACGTGTATACATTAGAATAGCCTCAGAATGACATCTTACCCAGATTTTGTGGCCCGTATAAATGTTGCAAATTGAACACAGTTCCTTTTAACATTGTTTTGCTTAACCTGTTTTGGTTTGAAGTACTGAGGTACCTTGGTACTCGAACAACTTGGCTCCCGAACAAATCGGCTCCCGAACGCTGCAAACCCGGAAGTAAGTGTTCCGGTTTGCAAACGTTTTTTAGAAGCCGAATGTCCAACGCTGCTTCCGCTTGAGTGCAGGAAGCTCTTGCATCCAACTGGAAGCCACGCCTTGGTTTTCGAATGGTTTCGGGAGTCAAACGGACTTCCAGAATGTGTTAAGTTCGAGAACCAAGGTACCACTGTACTGGTTTTAAGCTATAAAGCCTGAAACTGCTTGGTAGCCAGCAAGTGACCTGGAAGATCATCTCCTGCCACTTGTGTGTGTTCTGACCTTAAGATCCATTTTGGAAGCCCTGCCTAACCACGTGGTGAGCCAGGTAGCTACCAAAGCAAGGGCTGTTTGGCTAATGGGACACCCTTTGTAAAAAAAAAAGAAAAAAAATATTAGTTTTTGAGGAATTAGCCAATCATGTTGTGGATTCACTTCTATCTGGAGCATGATTGGGTAGTTCCTGCCAACCAATCATACTGCTGCATTGTTCTAGGACCAATCAGACTGCTGCCTTTTGGATCCTATTGTTCTAGGACCAATCAGACTGCTGCAGTTTGGATCCTATTCAACTCAGTACATAACAGTTTTCTTAACATATCGTTTCCAACATTCATATAACATAATATCTTATACAATATTTTTGACTACTGTCAGATCCTCTGGTGATTTTCTGTTTATTCTGCATTTCCTAATTTTTCTATTACTCTTAATTATCATTAACTAATAATTTTCTTCATGGTCTTTTTTGCAATATTTCAAATAGTCCTCCTTACAAAACTTCTTGCAACCCTACTAGCGTAATCTGTTCATTACAATTACTTTTCAAATAGTTTGTGTATTTACTCCAGTCTTCTGAGAATCTCTGGTCCCGCAGGTTTCGAATCCTTGCTGTTAATATATCTAGCTCCGCATAGTCTGGCTAGTGGCACCCCAACAATGGAATACCCCAGAGAGGCTCACCTAGTCAGGGGCGGAGGAAGGGGGGGTGCGTTGGGGGGGATCCACTCCGGGTGTCACCACTGAGGGGGGTGACAAAATGCTGGGCAGCACTCACCGCAGGGCCTGCAGCGCGACCGAGCCACACATCTCTCCTGGCTCAGGCGCGTGCAGGGTCGGCGTTGTCCCAAACTGTCCGCCCACTGCCTCTCCCTCAGCTGTAGGGCGGCTGAGTGGGAGGAGCCAGGCAGATTCCTCAGAGGTCCCACGGGCCGGTGGCCCCGCCCCTACGGGCAGCTGGCCCCGCCCCTGGACACACGCCTCCCCAGACGCCCAATCGGCTTGCTCCGCCGCGGCACCTAGTATTTCTCTCTGGTCTTTGGGGCACTAGTCGAATACCTTTTTCTTCACCCCTGCCTTCTAATTGTATGTTAGGCCACAACAGCCCGAGGTGAATTTAAAGGAGCCTAATCTGATCTGTAAACTGTTTTGTTGCCTCTGTGCAAAGAAAGCCCTTCCCCACTTCCAAGGACTGCATATTGGTTTAATGATCATGCTCTGTGCTCCTAATATTCTTTTGTTTGTAAGATGCCCAAGGATACTTATTGATGGACAGCTATTTACATTTAAACAATGCATGTGTTTAGTAATCGACAAAAATATATTCATAATGTTGCAAGAAGGAACATAATATTGCAAGAAGCGGGGAGGCGACTTTTTATTTCCCTTTTGCATGCTTGAAATCTTTTTCTGTGGGTCTGTGTAGGAATTTGTTCTCCCCACCCCCCGCCCACCAATTTTACCTTCCTGTGACAAGGAAGGGTGTGAAGCAGCAGAAATGTCCCGGTTTTGCCTCAAGCAGTTTCCAGACATTGCTGCTTCTGTGGTTGGGAGTTGTCCCTCTGTCTGAATCTGCAGGGCAGCTTGGCATAGGAGTCCATGGCTTGTGGATTTCTGCCACAGCGGCTTCCATGCTTCTGGAAATGTTGGCAGCTGAGTTTTGTGACCGAGCAGCGTGTTGCTCCTGTGATTTGGTATGACCGGCTTGGTATGACCGCCGGAACTGCAGAAATGCTTGCCAGTATAAAGTCTGGAAATGGCCTTTGGTTGCAGTTCAGAGGCTTGGCCTGTTTGCTTAAATTCTGCCGGTCTCTCTATACAAGATCTCATGTAGCAGAGGGCTTCAGTCAGTCTGTACTGCAGATCTACAGTGGTACCTCAGGTTAAGTACTTAATTCGTTCCGGAGGTCTGTTCTTAAGCTGAAACTGTTCTTAACCTGAAGCACCACTTTAGCTAATGGGGCCTCCTGCTGCCGCCGCGCTGCCAGAGCACGATTTGTGTTCTCATCCTGAAGCAAAGTTCTTAACCTGAAGCACAATTTCTGGGTTAGCGGAGTCTGTAACCTGAAGCGTATGTAACCTGAAGTGTATGTAACCTGAAGCGTATGTCACCCGAGGTACCACTGTACTGGGTTCTTTAGAAGGCCTGTAGAAGCAAGGCCTAGACTTGGAATTACAGAATGGTAGAGTTGGAAGAGATCCATTATCTAGCCCGCCCTCTGCAATGCAGGAATCACAATCAAAACATTCCTAGCAGATGGCCATCCAACCTCTGTTTAAAGACTTCCAAAGAGTACACCACCTCGAAAGAGAGTCCATTCCACTGTCAGACACACACACCCATTTTTGCATTGTGAGGAACCAGAATCTCCAATAAGAAAAGCTGATTGCATACTGTTAAGAGGCCTTTGTCCCCCTTTTAAAAAATTACTTCCAAGGTCCTTGAACTTCTTGTTATTGCACCTTAAAGAAAAGTTGACTTTCTGGTACTTTAAAAGTATTTTGTCCCTGAAAAGCTGCTTTTCTGGTAGTCCTAAGTACTCTTCCCATCTTACACTGGCGTTTAAAGGTCATCTTGATATATCTTGCAAACTAGCAGGAGTACATTGCCTTGGTTGCATTCAGGGCTTGTATAAACATGTAGCTTCAGCAGGAGTGGTCAAGAATAATAGAGCAGATGAGGCACTAATTCAGCTTAGCTCGGTTTCCTAAAGGCATGTTTTAACTTGGGGTAGCGGTTGTAATACTGAGGGTGAGCAAATGCACAACTTTTAACAGCCTCATCTCATTTCCTTGCTTTACCTGCAAATCCCAAGGCAAGTCTTTGAAACAGTGTACAGTGTCTGTGTATGTTTACTCACATGTAAGCCCCATTGCATCCTGTGTAGCTATGCGTGGGATTGCACTGCACATTTGCTATTGAGTGTTGTCGTAAAAAGGCCAATTTTTGATAAATGTGATTTTTTTAAAAAGGTATGTTCAAAGCAGTATTAGCAACTGGGATAGAAAAGCTAGGAGCCAAATGGCTTCTGGGACCTGGGCTGTGGGTGCCAAAACAGAATGCCAGGCCGTCACAGGGGGGGTTGGGGTGGTCAGCAACACTTTTTATTTATTAATTTCATAAGCATGAATTAATCCACAATACACATAAGTGACACGTTGTTAATATCACATTTTTAATAGAAATTGTTCATACATGTTTAATTTGGTGTTTACAATAAAAATATTGGTACCGTACTTCAGTTTTCAAAACACTCTACTCTTTCTTGTTATACCCTTTAACACAGTGTTTCTCAAACTTGGGTCCCCAGGTGTATATTGTCTATCCTTAACATATACTTCGGGCCTTCAGAACACATACATTTCAGTGATCCTTGAGTGTCAGCCAGGCGCAAAAAAATGGTAAATGGTTATTATTATTACTACAAAGTAGGCTTCACCTGATCCTGATGAAGACTCCATAAAATGAGATGCTTCTAATTTCTCTTTAGGCTCTTGCTAAATCCAATTGCCGGCGCTTGGACTTGTTGCGATAATACAGTGCAGGGCACCTCCCAGCATCCAATCATACGTGCGAACCTTGGAAAAAGCTGTATATGCAGCAACGTGTTGAGGCAGATATAATCAGGACTTCGTATAGTAAAGCAATTGTATTTTGTATTTGCTTTTCACTTATACTTAAGTAATCATTGATTATGGGTGATTATTAACTTAAGCTGTTTTGTGCCTGGCAACAGATTGAATGGTGGCATTCATGATCGTGGGTAGGAATGTATGGAAGACAGTATGGAAAACAGGGTTGCCATATATCCAGGAATTCCTGGACATGTCCTTTTTTGGGGGTCCTACATGCCCATCTGGGGGGGATTGTACATTTTAAAGCAAATGTCCTGGATTTTGGGTTAAATAATAATTTTGGGGGGGCGTGGGCAGCTCGGTTCAGTCTCTGGGTCTGGTGCGGGCTCGGCGGTGGCTGTGGGGCTATCAGGCAATTGCCCTACAAAAGCTCAACAACTTTTTGTGTCTGGATTTGTACCTTTTGAAATATGTCAACCCTAATGGAAAATGGGGGGTATATATATCCTAAACATAAGGAGAAACTTACTGAATGAAACTAAGGGCCAATCCAGTCAGCTTTCTGATCTCATACTGGCCACTCAGATACCTATGGGAAGCCCACAAGACCTCTCTTCTGTTTGTGTTCCATGGCAAGTATTTAGATGACCTAGTAGCCCTCGATATAGCCTTCATAGATAAATCCTCTATGAATTTATCCTCTATGAATGGCTCCATTTGGAGAACTTTGGAGAAAACTTTGTAGGATTTTTCTGAAACTTGGATATAGCTCATTTACACCCCATTAATAGCAGCCATTGTAGCAGTTCCATAGTTTCTGTGCAGAAATGACACATGGACTGTAGGCTCCTGACTTCCAGGTTTATATTCCTTGTGACAAGAGACCATTGCTGGGTTGTAAGATTAGCATTTCTCTATCTGTGTAAATGTTGCCTTCTCATTGCACTGCTCAACATGGATGGAAGAGATCAAAAGGATTTCTGCGGACCAAGAATGCCTTATTAATGACCGCAAATTGACTCCTGAGTAATGGCCGCTCATTTTGCACTGCTCATTATTAAAAGTAGCTCTCCTTTTTCAATTAAACTGTTACCCGCTCTGGAACACAGCCCAGGTACCCAAGCGAGGAGTGCGGGAGGGAAGGTTTGGGTTAGCTTTCTCCAACCGGTGCCCTACAAATGCTTTGGTTCGTTCTTGGCTTCCTGGTTGTGGTTTGTTTGGGAGAAACAAACGATGGCCCCAGGGTCAGATGTAACGGCAACCCCTCACTGAGCTACTCCATGGTTTGTTTCTGGGCTCAACAATGGGAGGAGCAAAGCACAGACTTGTTGGCTTAGGAACTTCTTGTTACTTTCAGTTGCTGCCAAGGGGTAGCTATGTGGAAGAACAGTCAAATCAATTGTGCAAAACAGAACAGTAAGTACATATGAAGATCCCTGCTGCAGCAGACAAAAGGCATGTCTAGTCCAGCATCCTGTTCTCAGATGCCTGTGGGAAACCCGCAAGCAAGACTAGAGTTAGAGAGCACCCTCTCCATTTGTGATTCTCAGTAATTGATGACATGCAGATGCATGGTACAATCTGACAGTGGAGATAGAACAAAAGTCATCCTGGCTAGTAGCCATTGATAGCTTTATGAATTTGTCTAATCCTCTTTTCTTTTTTTCTTTCAAAACCAAAGAGAATTACAAGCATCAAATTCAAAATCCATATTCGTTTTCTAACATAAACCTATTACATAAATTACCTAAATTGAAATATACCTAATTACTCTAAATTTCCCTTTGCTGTATATAAATACAACGCAACTGGAGAATTCATATTATAAATAATATTATAAATTCCGCTATACCCCCCCCACTCCCCTTCACCCATGCGTGATCTCCATTTTTACTTCTTCCATCTTGTTGTGTTGTTATAATTTAATAATTGTCCAATTAATTCTGTTGTTATTTTCTTGCTTACCCCTGCACGTTTTACACATTATCTATTTGTATTTCAATTCCGGAACCATATTTTTTCATGTATTCCTTCACTCCATCCCTCTCTTTAATTATTCTTTGTTTTGAGTGGCCTCTAATAATTGCCATCAATTTTGCCATTTCTCCAAACTCACAGTTTGTTTTGCCATTCTGATAATGATGGGATTTTCTCCCCCTTTCAATTCCTTGCAATCAATATTCTGGTTGCTGCTGTTACATAGAGGAATACATTTTTCTTGTCTAATCCTCTTTTTAAGCCATCCGAGTTGGTGACCATATTCTACATGGTGAATGAAATGGCATAGAGTTTTGGGGGTGGTGTTTTTTTTTTGTTTGTTTTTTTTTGATGGGGTAGGGAAGTATTATATAGTTTTTGGCACCCTGCGGAGGGTTATCTATGAGCCCAGATAAGTAGGAGAGTTTTAATTAGGGTGGCTATTCTAATCCAGCAGAAACTAGGCTGGAAGTGAAGAAACAATTTCTGGAGTTCTGAGAAGGCCCATTCGAGACTTGCTTGGACTGATGGGTATCTATTTCGGGCCTTGGCTTGAGAGTGTCTGAAAAGAGCATAGTAGGCACTTCTAAGTTGGTGTGTTGTAAACCGATTCTCTTGAGCTGCTGCGGCTGAAACGATAGATCGTATTTATGATGATTTCCAACGGGCTGTTTTAACAATGTCTGTTTTGTATATGAAGAAGGAGGTCTGCCAAGTGTGAGGCTTAAAACGTAATTACAATTTTAGAGTAAAATGAAAGGCGGCTAGGGTGGTGGAGTGAGGAATATGTGTAACAATGCTCAGTTCCATTAAAATACTAGGTCCTCAGGAGAAACTTGGAACAGGTAATTTCAGAATCAGTTTTATTCACTTGAGAAATAGACAAGTAAGTGGGCTGACTAGATAATTCAGGTGTTGTTGTTGTTGCTGTTTCCTTAAAGAAACATGGCAGTTTTTCAAAAAAAAGTTTCAGAAGGCTTTCTTAGCAACCTGCCTGATGTGGTAACAGCAGTTGAAATGAAGTTAGGAAGGCATGGAGTAAAATTAATTAAGTCTTTGTTTGTTTTGCCCAGCATAGCTGGGGCTGATGGGAGTTGTAGTCCAAAACATGAGGAGGGGAACCAGGTTTGCCAAAGGCGGATGTAGACTAGACAGTGTGCAGTTAACGCTATTACCCAGTTTTCTTCTAACTTCTCTCTAGATCCTGACAGAAGAACTAGCTGTTAGGGCGGACTTGCTTCCTGACAGAAATGTGCTTTTGAATGCAGTTGGAAACCTGTTTATTTCAATAACTCTGGCTGTTCTGCCTTACCCATAATTCCTTCACTTTGATTGCCGAGGTTATTATAGGACAAGAGCGCCTTTGTAGCAGGGTGCATGGAGCACTCTGAGGCCTAGCGTGACTAGCAGATATAAACTGTATGGAAGCAATTAAAGTAGAAGGAAATGTCATACAGGCGGAATTTAAATGTACAGGCTTGTGGCATTGATTCCCTCCCTCCTCGTTTTTATAGAAGGAGATAATGACTATATTTTTTTTTAAATGTTCCATCCAAACTGATCAAATATTATGCCGTTCTCATAGAATATCCAGTAAGATAATTCCCTGGAGCGATTATATTTATCCTGAAATGAATGAAGAATGGCAATAGAAAGAGTAAAAAGAGGGATCTTTGAAGAGAATAACAAGAAGAGGGAAAAGTCCTTCAGCCTAGCAGCTATGGGGAATTCTCACAGAATTCCTTGTTATATTCTTTGAGCCTAGGTCAGATCCTGATTCCATCTTTACTTTGCTTTTACATACTGGGGAGGCTGCTTTTAAAGGAGTCAGAGGACTGCATTACCTCATGGGCTTCCTTCCTGGGGTGGCATGCCAGGGGTAGGTGAGCCCCAGAGGCAAAGTGGGGCAGAGCAATACTCTTACCTTTGCACAATGGACTACATTCTAGCCACGCAAAACTCAGAGATGTCTAGGCAGCCAGACTCATGCACATCTCTCCATCCTGGCAAGCAAAGTGTGTTATCTCAGTTTGAAGACACGTTTCAGCCAGGCAAAGCTCTCAAAGGGGAGCAGAGCTGAAGGGAAGGCATGACCTGGAGTTCGACAGAGAGAATAATAGAACTGTAACCTTGTGGTCAACTAATGCGCCTCGCTCCCAAGTCATCTCTTGTTTCTGATTCAAAGCGATTTGTGGTTCCGTTCATTCTTTACCCCCAGTGGATCAGCAAATACCTGTGCCCTCAGATGAAGGAGTTTTGATACTCTAGTTTTGACAGACCTATATTAGAGCATGAACTTGTACAACTGGAATTGGTAAAGGAAGCAACTACCCAGTCTTATTTAAGAAAAACAAATCTGCATGCAATGGCAACCTGAGGCCTCTGAAGAGCTAAGATTGTGTATAATACGCTGTGTGTGGGTTAGTGGAGAACAAGAGAGAGAGAGAGTCCCAGAGTTCCAGGAAGTTGATCCCATATTGAACTCGAGGCTTTAATCTCTGGATAAACTTCTCTAGTACAGTACAGTTGTTCCTTGGTTCTCGAATGGAATCAGTTCTGGAAGTCTGTTCGACTTCCAAAAATGTTCAAAAACCAAGGCGCAGCTTCCAATTGGCTGCAGGACCTTCCTGCACTCAGTCAGAAGCAGCGGAAGCTGCATCGGACATTCGGCTTCCAAAAAGCATTCACAAACCAGAACACTTCCGGGTTTGCGGTGTTCAGGAGCCAAAACATTTGAGTCACCAAGGCGTTTGTGAACCAATGTATGACTGTACTGCTTTTGCTTTTTGGCCAAAGTATTGACACCAGAAAATTAATTATAATTTCCCACAAGCCCTTCTGTTTGGTTAGAGTTGGGACAGTGATGTTGCATCACGGCTGCACTATTGCAAGATGGCCTCTGTTTCCAGCCATGTTTGAGTTAGTGGGGAAAGAGGTTGTGAGGGTCTGCAGAAAGGCTAAGAGGGCTTCAGATTAGCCGCAGCTGCTGTAGCCCAGATCTTTCACATGTTGGAAATTGCTGGCTCCTGCAAGTGTTAAAGAGTTTGCATGATTCACCCAAAGGAGGAATCCTAAGTGTGTTTTACTCTGAAATTGACTCCACTGGGCTAAATCGTACTTGCTTTCAATAAGGAGGCAACAGGGTAAGTGGAACCTCAGAAACAATTAGCACTGTGAAAAATAAGATCTTTTGTACAGAAACTCCCACACTAGATTTCTGGTCCTCTTGGCTTGGAAATGTTGACCTTTAACAATATTCTCAGACAACGGTTCACAGTTCAAACCATTCAGCACCAGCTATGCAATGTTGTAAGTTCATTTATTGCTGGTGAGGCCAGCTCTGTCTTCCATTAGAAGTTTTGCGTAAGTAATGCGAGAGACCAAGGCTCTGCAAAAGGCAATCCCAGTAAAGATACGTTTTACAGATCCTTTGTGTTAGGACAATTTGTAAAAGGCCATCAAACCTCAAGTTTCCCCAACACTGTTTTTGTTTTTTTAATATTTTTTATTAAGGATTTTCTTGTTTTACAGAAGTGTAGTGCCTCGTATTTTTTTTCTTCTTCCATGTAACATTTTTACAAATCCGTTTCATTTGTTGAGGCGTTAGGGGGAGAATAAAAAAGAAAGAAAAAAGAAAGGGGGGTGGAGAGAGGGAAGATGGATGGGGGTGGGGTCGGGTGGCGGTGTTTCTATTATGTTTAATGTATGTAGAGTTTGGTGTCAGCGTTGCTTGTGTTGTTCACTTGTGTTCCTTTGGTGGTGAGAGAGGTTGGGGTTGGCCTAGGGTGTGATTGTTTGCTTGTGATTGGCTGTGGTGATCTTTGTTTTCGTGTGTGAGTGAGGTGTGTGTGTGTTTTGGATCAGGTTAGCCATATTGATTTGTATGCTGTTGGTGGATTATTGTCATTGTCCTGTTGGGCTGTGTATGTGATAAAGGGGAGCCATACCGGGGTGAAGACGTCTTCTTCTGTTTGTCCCCGTGTCAGTTTCAGTTTATTAGTTAATTTTTCTAGTAGGGCTGTTTCCCATACTATTTGGTACCATTGGTCCATGCTTACTCCTGACAGGTCTCTCCAGTGTCTGGTTATGGTGTTTCTGGCTGCTGAGAGCAGGTGGGTTATGAGTTCTTTGTGGTGTAAATGGGCATTGTTGTCTTGGAAGATGTTTAGTAGGGCCAATTCTGGGGTGATGTCTATTACTTGCTTAGTTATTTTACATATTTCTTGTATGGCTGTTGTCCAGAATAGTTGAATTTTGGGACACTCCCACCACATGTGGAGGTATGTGCCTGTGGAGGTGCACCCTCTCCAGCATTTTGGTGAGGTTCCTGGGTGTATTAGCGCTAGTTTCCTTGGTGTTAGGTACCACCTGTAGGTGAGTTTCAGTGTGAGTTCTTTTCTTTTCGTTGATATGGATTTAAAGGGGGGTTTAGACCACATTCTGGTCCATTGAGTGGGGTTAATCTCATAGCCTATGTCATTCTCCCATTGTTTTTTGATTGTGTCTAGGGGATTTGCGGGGTTTTGGAGTAGTATTTTGTATATTGCGGATACCGTCCCTTTACCGTTTCCCTTTGTTGTTAGGAGGAGGTTTTCGAAGGTTGTCAGGGGCCTAGTTGCTGCTGATTTTACTGTTGGGTTGTTTAAGAGGGCATGTAGTTTCCCCCACCACTGTTGTACAGGATCAGGCTTGTCTTGACGCAGAGTTGTGGTTTTAGGCTGCTATCCTTATTCGTTTACACAATGGGACTTCAATCAATCAATCATTTTATTTGTATGCCACCGTTCCCAAGTTAAAACCATGCTCAAGGTGGCTTACAACAATATTAGAAAAGTAGTCATAAACAAAACATCAGCAAGTACACAACAAAATAGAACAATTTCCACATAAATCATGATACAAAAAAATAACATCAACAACTCCCCCCCCCAACAAACCCCCACTAATCAATACCCCAGTCCAAGATTTTGTTCAACTTTTGTAGTCTCAGCTTTTGTAGTTGGAGTCAGTCAGGGCCCCGCCTTCCCAGGCCAGGTGGAAAAAGATATACAAGGCAGGGAGCAGGTCTTCCAGGACTAAGAGATGGACTTACTTCTGAACAGACGTGTATTGGACTGTAATGTAAACCTTTCAACCCATAGCTGTCAACGTTTCCGTTTTTTAAGGGAACTTCCCTTATTCCGAATAGGATTCCTCGCAAGAAGAGGGAAAAGTTGACAGCTATGTTTTAACCATATGCATACTCGTTAAGGCACTGCTTTATGCTCATGTGAATGATAGGCTTTGAAATAACATACAAAACGTCAACTGTGTCAAATGCAGATCTTTTACTACAGCAGAACACTTCTCAATATGCATTCTTGTTGTGTCTCTTGTTGCTGTTAAAAGTAATATTAAAATGCTTTTTTAAAAAAAGCAGGGGAGGGGAATAGATCCCTGACAGAATCTTGTAGCTTTGCCATCCTTGAAAAACCTGTACGTTATAATGCAGTTTCTGTCTTAAAAACAATGGCTGCCAAACAGAGATAAGCTTTTAACAGTTTTTACTGCCTCTTGTTTAGTTTTGGTAATGTTTGCTACACAATAAATCTACTGGAATGTTCAGTTGGAAAAAATGAAACATTATCCCTAACAAAAGCAGAAGATCGTATTTGTGATTCCCGATGTTTTCAGGGTGAAGATTCAGAAAGAATCTCTTAATAATATTTCCCCCCAAAAAAGGTCTGCAAGCAGATCCAATTTAAGCCCCCCCCCAACATCCACAAAACCTTTCTAAGCAATCTTCTTTAAAGCTGTGAGTTTCTATTACTTATCATTGCTTAGAACTTTTCATTAATTTCCCCCCTTGCAAGCCACTGTATGTATTCCTCAGTACTTGTGAGCAGCTTTTAAAAAAATATCTTCAGAATGTTTAGAGTTAAGTCTGAGAGTCTTGGTTTGAAAGCCATTCTGATTTTTTTCCGTCAAGGCCTTCTCAGAGAATTGTAAGCTCAAGGAGCATTGACGTCACCCCAACAAGAGAGTCTGTTGCATCTGAATCAGTAGGAATATTGTGTACAGCAAGATAACTGCCGTCTTATACCCTGAGGAGTTGTTCTTTATTGTTCCTTGCCTTAAATTTAAATATGCTGTCAGGATATGTGATAAGTTTAAAGCATCACGTGATAAAGCAAGTTTCTGAAACCTTTACTGGCTTCTCACTTATTTATTAGCAAGACGACTTACTTTTTAAAACAAGTTAAACTGAGAATGTTTTTGGGCCATTTCTTAGATTGGCTCCACCAAGTAAATAAGCACTTACAGAGAGCAAGTCTTAACTGTGTTGCCAGCCCAACATCACAGTGAAAAATACTGCATTAGCACTGCAACGGCATTATGATAACACTACAGGCAAATATGCCAGAACAAATGTGCAGAGCTGATTAAAAAAAATAAATGTCAGTAGGGGGCCTTTGTTAGCTCAGTGGTTTAATTCCCCCAGTTGTTGGTGGTTCAAAAAGGCACTGGAAAATAGCAAAAGCATGCAATAAAATATACTGCCTGACAAATTACTTGCATAGGCTTTAAACTTTCATTTATCATACCTACAATCTTATGAAAGTACTGCTAAAAGCTCTGCTGGAGAATTTCCTGGTACAAAGGAGGATTAATATTAATTATAAAAGGATTGTGTTGTTTTAAAAAACAGGATGAAGTTTTATAGTCCTCTGCGCACAGTCTTCTTCTTTTTAATTTATCTTTTTAAATGCATGTGTGTGCCACATTCCATCCTACCCGTATTCTCTTGGCTGTTATCCTCTTTTTAGACAAGCCAGTCTTCTTCAGAAACGTAATTGCAAAAGGGTGGGTTGAGCCGGATGAGAGTTCAAGTCCAAAACATCTGGAGGGCACCAGCTGTAAATCATGAGTGTGAATGAGGACCGCTTGTTAAGTTTGGAAGACTTGGGCACATTCTTAAGAGGAATCCCCATATACAGGGAGTCCTTTAAACGAGGCCCCGTGCATACAGAGTACACATGTTCCATGGGGCCTCTTTTAAAAGACACACCCTGTATAAAGATCTGTGAAAATGTTGGGTCAGAAAAAAAACCAAGATGTGTATTTAAGGGTGAAGGTATATGTAGGCAACCAGTCTAAAACTGGTTGTAGAGTACTTTACCTTTCCTAGAAGATTCTGCTCTTTGTGAGAAATTATTTGCAAGGTATCTCAGCCTAGCCCCTTTAAATATGCTGCAACAAACTAGGGAACAATTGGCTTCAACTGTGGGGGAATGGATGCTCAGCAGTTGCTCCTGCAACTCAAGTAACAAGGCCTTAGAAAAGAAGACCTGAAGGTCAAGAGATCTATTTAAGGCACCTGAATTGAATAACTTTAAAGCTTGCCTCACGGAACGTGTGTGACGCTGACCTGCAACACTTGCTTAGCAAAGCAGCAGTTGTGTTACCTTCCCGCGTGCTGAAAATGTATTGGGAAGAAAGATTCCCAGGGTGTAAATAATGACTTAATAGCTCTCCTATTCAGGACGAGGGGGAATTAAAGAAGGCACAAGAGATTTGCAGTCCACATGAAGCCGAGGTATGGCTGGGTCCTGAGATATCATAGAAGTGGACCTTGTTGATAAGGCAGGAGAGCTGAAAATAATGCCAATATATTTCACATTTGGCAACCAATGTGCCGCTTGGGTTTCAGATAGTACATGGGTAGACAAGTCTAAATAGTCCGGGACACAAATTTTCATGGCCCTCTAGTGACTATGGTGGCTCATTTATCAGACGTAATGTGTTTAGTGTTAACACTGGAAGTGTATACTCAATTCTGAATAAATTAAGCCTCCTTGAGCAAAATATACACCAGGAGGCTTAGTTTGGTCAGAATCGAGTGCACGCTTCCAGAGTTAACACTAAATACATTACTTCTGGTATTTGAGCCACCATTGTCGCAAGAGGGCTGTGAATTTTTTTGCCCTGGGCTTTTTAGACTCATCTAGCCTAGGACTTGCCGATCAGAAGGTTGGCGGCTCGAATCCCCGCGACGGGGTGAGCTCCCATTGTTCAGTCCCTGCTCCTGCCAACCTAGCAGTTCAAAAGCACGTCAAGTGCAAGTAGATAAATAGGTACCGCTCCGGTGGGAAGGTAAACGGCGTTTCCGTGCACTGCTCTGGTTCGCCAGAAGTGGCTTAGTCATGCTGACCACATGACCCAGAAGCTGTACGCCGGCTCCCTTGGCCAATAAAGCGAGATGAGCGCCGCAACCCCAAAGTCGGTCATGACTGGACCTAATGGTCAGGGGTCCCTTTACCTTTACCCATGTACTATCTGTAACCAAAGCATGCATCGGTTGCCAGATGGAAGCCACAACATGCGTATGGTAGCCTATTGAGACCTGCAGTGCTCTTCCTGGGAACTGGGGATCGACTGGTTAAAATGTGCATGTAAACGAGATGCTGCATTATGTATAAGGTTTCTGTTTGCCAGGTTCCCTGTAATCATCATAGCACTGTGGAGGAATGGTGAAGAGAGGTGCTGGATTTGTGCCAACAGCATGTTGAAACAGAAGTCCAGGAATGTGGAGAGTTTAATGGCAGGCCACTAGCTCTTAGCACATTATAATCTGTGAGTGCCCCTGCAAATTTGGATGCTGTGTGTGTGTGTGTGTGTGTGTGTGTGTGTGTATGTGTGTCGTGTGGTCGGGGAAGGAGAGGAGATCTTAAAAATTCTTCTGATTTCACACGGAACCCAATGAACAAAGACCAGGTTGCTGTTGTGATAGCAAATCCCCTTGAGTGACGGATTCGACTGATAAATTGTCCACATAATTATAAAACCCTAAAGTACGTTTGAACTGAAACTTGTTGGAAAGCTTTCCCCTTGCCCCATTTCATAACCATTACCAAAGTGTTCTGCAAATCTTGTGTCGGCAACGTGCAGGGAATACGAGAGGGAACGCTTGAGTCATAACATGAAGTCTAGATTAAGTGTTTGATAGGCGAAGTTGCACTGTGTACAGCAAACAAGACGTTTCTCCAACAGTTTTGCTGTGCATTTCAAGCTGGAGTGCGTTCAGAGACCAAGAGTCTCATTTCAAATAGTGGAGGCAAGGAGGGAGGAGAGACATCAGCCATATAATACATTAATAGTTAACATGTGGAATTCAAAAAACAATGGATTTTCAATAGGGTAGCCGCTTTTGCATTGCCAAGCAAGAGAACAAAAGAGGGCACAGATTTACATAAAACGTGTGTGTGCTAAATCTAAAATGTGCAGGCGAAACATTAGTAGGATTTAATTAGAAAGACGATGCATCTCACCACCATAATGTGGAATACTGTGTATTAGTAGGCAACGTGCTGCTCTGTCTACTGTGCTCGATAGGCAAGGCCTTTGCCTCTTTCTTTTATGCGTATGTTTAAACATTACTTGTGCTAGGCAGTCCTTCAGACAGAGGACTGTCCTCTGTAAAGCAGGACACATGGCCACTCGTCATTTTAAAAAGCATTTTTATGCACTTCTGTGCTTCATAATTATTATTTATTTGTTGAATTGGTTTGTTGAATTTTTTCTCTGCCCTTCTCCCCTAAGGAGCCCCAAACAGCAAGCAGACCCACAACTTAAAAAACAAAGCAAAACATTCTGAAACAGTGAAGAACATTCCAAAAGCAGTTTCAGTGGAAAACATTACTCCATGCAATGATAACAGGGTTGCCAGAAGCAGTCCTACAGCAATGTTTCCAGTGCAAGATAATGAGGCACGCTTCTCTTAAGCAGAATTTGGTGGTGCTCCTCAGCTGATGGAAAGTGCCGTGATCTCTAGTGGAAGCTTCTGTCAGTGAAATGGGGAGAGAATTTTGTCTGACTCTCTCTGCTCCTCCTCCCCCTCCTCCAATTATGCTGAAAGGGGTTGGAGGAGCTTTTGAAAACAGCATGGAGGGTGGTTTGGGTGGGGAAAGGGGGAATTGATGAAAATTGTCTCCTTTTCTTTCCCAAATGGAAGCCTCTGCTACATCCAAAAGTCTTCCCACTGTGGAGGAGACACCACTGGATAGAACCCAAGGATTTGTGCATATCTAACATATGAGCGAGAAAGCTAGAGAGATGGACAGTGTTCTCGAAGCTACTAACATGAGTTTGACCAAACTGCAGGAGGCAATGGAAGACAGGAGTGCCTTGCGTGCTCTGGTCCATGGGGTCATGAAGAGTCAGACATGACTAAAGAACAACAACATATGAGCCCACTTAACGTATAATAGCTGCCCAACCACCACACACCATACTGGCTGGTTTTCCAAAGGGAGCAGGTGATCTCTTGCGAGTTCCCTGCTCCTTTCTTAGCCAGTGTTCTTGTACAAGTTTGGCCTCTGCTGTATTGATGGAACAAACTCGGTGGAAGCTTCTGCAGCGAAGGCACCGCAAAAAGAATACGTGGTTTAAAATAAAAATGCACGGAATGCCTACAAGGTTGTCATTTTTATCCATTTGAAGAACACGCACACAGATCAGTGTGTTCTGCATATATATGGGCAGTTCTAGCAAAGGCAAAAGCGGCCAATTCTAAGTGGACGTCTTGCCCACTGAGGATGTTGTCTCATATACATTTCCTCTTTGTATCAGGATGGCTGCTATTATAACAATATTGTTATCGGGCTTCTCTTTCTTTATCTCCGCGAAACACAGATGTCTGGTTCATTTTCCTAGGAAAAACAGGATGCTGTAAAGCACCCCAAGTGACAATGGCTGTTACTGACAGTAATATTTCTAAAAGTACCAAACAATGAGGGAATGAAAGTAGCCTAATCATAATACGCAACGATGCAGTGGCCTCCTTTTTCTCCATGTGTTTTCTGAACACTTGTTATTATTAAAATTTATTAGCCGCCCTTCACACCTAAGGCAGGGGTCAGCAAACTTTTTCAGCAGGGGGCCGGTCCACTGTCCCTCAGACCTGTGGGGGCCCAGACTATATTTTGGGGGGGGGAATGAATGCTTATGCCCCACAAATAACCCAGAGATGCATATTAAACAAAAGGACACATTTTACTCATGTAAAAGCACCAGGCAGGCCCCACAAATAACCCAGAGATGCATTTTAAATAAAAGGACACATTCTACTCATGTAAAAACACGCTGATTCCCGGACCGTCCGTGGGCCGGATTTAGAAGGCGATTGGGCCAGTTTACCTACCCATGCACTAAGGCCTCAGGGCAGGTTACAATAATTAAAACACAACTTGAATATTAAAACACATCATTAGAACAACTTAAAATGCAAATATTTATCCTCGGTGCAGTTCTCTGGTTTTGTTCCGCTTTAAAATGTATTGCACAAAGGCAATAAGAACTAGCAGCAAATGGGTGAAAATGAAATATGCTTGTGGTTCCTGATGCAGTTCTGTCTTTGAAATGTGGCTGATCTCGGCTTGGCCACAGCTAAGAAGGGAAGCCTGTTTTGCCCTGCCTTGGAACAAGTTTTCTGCTCTATCATTGGCTAAGCTGTGTCGATAGGGACACAGCCATGTTGACAGACAATGCAGGTTCTGTGAGGGAAGGGGAAAGGTCTGTTTGGCTGGAGATGGATGGTATGTAACTAAATTTTACTCAGAGCAGACCCACTGAAATTAATGGACCTAACTTAGATGTGCCTGTGAATTTCAATGGATCTACTCTTGAGTAAAACTTAATTGAATGCCACCCAGAGTTTCTGGAAAAGAATGGCTGTAAGCTACTGACAGGAACTGGAAGCAGGCAGAGATGCTGACGCAGATGAGGGCTGAGGGTTGAGGAAACAGGGAGGGCTCAAGTGCTGGGCAAAACTGACAATAGTCTTGACTAGCACCGGCCCAATGGGAATAGAGAGGTAAAGCAGGCAGAGGGCCGATATAAAGACAAACAGAGGAAACAAAGAACTGAGGAAACCAAGGGCTAATGGAAAACAGGAGCTGTGGGAAAGCCCCTCACAGAGCTAGAGGCAGGAAGTGTCATGTGCTTTGAGTGTAGAGCAGGTGAGACAGGTAAGGCAAGGCTAAGGGACAGAAGGTCAGGGAGGTCCTACCTGAAGGAATGACATTGAAGATCCATTGAGCTAACAAGCCAGATTCTAAGTTGTACCTATCTAGAGTATGAGTTGGGGAAACTTCAGGCTTGTGAGGTCTACTTTGTTTCACAGCTATCACCTGGTGGAAAAGGCTTACCTTAGAATAAAAGGATTGTAAGTCCAGGAATTAGACTTTTTGGGTGCCAAGAGTTCACAGTTCTTCCACACACAAAAACACTCTCCTGGTTATTCCCCCGAGCTTTCTTAATTTTGGCAAGGAGGGTTATTTAGCTGCCACCATTGTTCAAAGTGAGGAAAGCCTTGCTGATCTACTGCAAACCACCTGGAGATATGCCAGCAGATCCAGACCTACCTACTGCCCACCCTTTAGTGAGAATACCCAGGGACATCCATCAGATGTTTTTGTTGGCTCTAAGTAATGGCATTGCAAATTGTTTAACCAGTTGGTTTCTGCCACTGAATCTAAAATTTGAAGCCACCTTTTTAAGGTTTGTCAGATTTGCTCAGGAATTGAAATGCCATTCTGTAGCTCTGTGGATGCTTTGTGTGTATTTGTGTGTTGTTGAGTAAACATCAATACACACAGAGTGTTTCCTTACTGTGGTGCAAAGAAATGTGTCTTTGCCAAAGTCTTATTGGTGTTTCAGACTAGGCAGTCTCAAATCAGTTGTGTGCTTGGTTTTGCACAGCTGTGTATCGATGTGCTTCCCCACAGGTGCTCTCAATATGAATAATGTAATACATTTTGGTCTCAAATAGTATCATGCACACACACACAATCTACACCCTCACAAAGGTTGTATCCAATGAAACAATCTAATTCACACAGCAGTGTTTCCCCTCCCTCTCCTCTCCTCACGCTGCCCCCCCATCTGCTCCAGAAAGTTTGGGTTAAACCCAGAAAATATTTTGGGGGTGAGCACACAGGGAGAGAAGACAGAGAGGGACACCCATTGTGCAAGCAGAAGTCCTTGAACTTCTAGGATGCCTTCATTTTATATACAACCCACAAATGCCCTCCTTTGGAGGCAAGTCCCTGTCATGGACTGGCTGGTTGCAGAGGAGTGGTGGGGTGGGGTACCAGCTGGGCAAACCCCAGGGGAAGAAGGCTCAGAGCCAGGGAATTGGTGGTGGGACCACGATGAGAGGGAGAAGACTGGGAGGAGGAGCTGTCAGAAGCTGAAGAGGCAACAGGATTTAGTGAGGAGGAAGAGGCTGTTGCAGAGGGCTGTCCAGACGCAGAGACAGGAGAGGAGGCAGGCCAGGAGGCAGAGATGAGGCAGGCTGCTGAAGAAGCCAGGGAATTTCTCCCTCCTGCTGCGACCAGCTGTCCTCTCCCCTGGTCTCCCAGAACACACACAGAAATGAAGAAGGCGGAGCAAAGAGAGAAAAGACACAGAGCATTAGGCTGCCAGGGAAGGAGAGCAGTGGAAGACAGGGACCTTAGTCCTTGAAACTCTCTCATAGGGGCAAGACCTACTGGGAGAGTTGCTCTGATCGCTAGGGTTTCTTTGAATAAAGAGTTCACTTCACTGACACTGGGTGTTTTATTGCTGACCTGCTCCTGACTCCGACTGCTGACAGCCCCCCTGCACTTGGTGGGATTCCTTCTGGAAAAATACAGATCGGATAAGTCTGTACATGGAAAAGACTCTTCTAACAAAGATGTTGCGTTTTCCTGCTTCAAACAGCCTGTTGTCGGAGATGTGAAGAAACTCTCTTTATCCATTTAGTCTTTGGGAGTTTGCACATCTCTAGCTAGCATTTGAACTGAGGGCAGATTTACTGGTTTCAGCAAACATTCTTCCAGTGCAATGCAAGGTGGTGTGGTGTAATTTGAGTGGCAGCAGCAGGAGCAGCTGCCCTGGATGCAAACAAACACAAGTCGCCTTTAAGGTGATACTGGGGAAGAAGGAGGAAAGCTGGGAAATCTGAAGCTTTCTCATTTAAATAAAAATTTTAATGTTCTTTTTTTAGATGTGGTGTACAGTATAGGCAGTTGCCATGCTGATTCCAGAGAATAAGAGTGCTGAATTTAAAAGATTGGGTGAAATTCTTGAATTATCATAGAATTGTAAAGTTCATTGTAGAATCATGAGAGTTTGCAAACCCCTGATGATTCTTTGCTGGTTTGTGCTTAAAGCACTAAATATTTTGCAATTGGGCAACTATTGGTCCGATGTCAAAGCACTTTCACACCCAGTTGTGGCAGGGAAACATCATTATTGCCTCAGTGCATCCTTCAGTCGTAATACTTACTGTATTAAGAAGATTGCACAAGCCACTTAATTGCAGGCAGCGGTAGCCAATGCCACTGCTCCGTTAGCCCAAAGATTTATGCTTTGGCTACAGAAATTCCCTACCCTCTCCTCCCTTTGTGCACACCCTGTGCCCTCCCTGTATATGCTATGGAGGGTTGGGGGGGGACCCAGAACAGATTTAGTGGGGTGCACAGAGGGAGGAGAGCAGTTCCATGGCATATGTGGAGCAATATAAAACAATTATTGACACACAAATAAAATCAGCTGTGTTTAAAAACAGAGCATGCACCACTGGTTTACATGTTTATGGGCCTGCTAAAACGAAACGATTTTTAGGCTCCTGGAACAGTACCACAAGGGTGCCTCCCTTATGTTAATAGACAGGGAGTTCCAAAGCACACGGAAAGCTTGATGTCTCACAGATGTGGAGCGAACGTCATAGGGTGTTTGCAAGAGTACAAGCTCCGTGTGTTGAAACGGTCAGATTGGCCCATATTGGGCAAAGTGATCCCGCACATCAACTGGTTCCAAGGTGTTAAGGGATTTAAGTGCCAACAAGAAAGCCTTCGACTTGGCCTGATGGGAAAATGACAGCCAGTACAGATCTTTGTGCAGAGGTCTAATATGCTGTTTGCAGTTGTACTGCAGCTTCCAGACCCAACTGCAAAGGAGCTATAAAAAAAGACACACGCAACTGATGGAAGAATGCTTTCGTTGCTATATTTTTAAAATTTTATTTCTTGCCGGCAAATGCTGGCAATTTTACCCGGAAGACACACGGCCACACATGTTTTCCTGCTGGTGTGCAAGCTTTATGTATGCAAGAAGATCTTGATGTGGCCACTTTTCCAAGCAAATGATCGCCAGGGTGCATTTCCAGGTGGGACAGTGGCAAGGCAAGGTCCTCTGTGCCTGCGTGAAATTGGGTTGGTTCACAGGGAAGCCTGGAGCTGATGGTACTTCTGGTTCAAAAATACTTAGCACCAAGTTGGGCAAGGCTGTTCTAAGTGAACAAAACAGGATACAGGAAATAATGTTCCAACTTAAACTGAATCTTTGGAAAGTCCAGTTCCTAAAGACCAATGCAGTACATGTGTAACAAGACATGGACAGTAATTAACTATACCTACTTGAAAGCACAAATATTTGGGTGGTTGTTGCCATGGGTTATTGAAACTATTTAAAATAGCATGTGAACAAGTCTCTGTATTTCAAAAAAATGCCTTGAATATGTCCAAATCTTCAGCTGTGGACTGTGTGCGTGTGTGTGTGTGTGAGAGAGAGAGAGAGAGAGAGAGAGAGAGATGTTATATATAGATATTTTATCTCTTAACATATGCATAAAATGCCAGTTATTGTTCCACACCCCTGACAAAGTAAACCAGAAAAACTGCATAATATAATGCTGCCTGTGTGGAATATGTTTTAAATAAAAGTTCACTTCTGACTTCATCTGTAATGTAGGTCATGGCCTCCAGGGCACAGAAATGATATAGATTGGAGGTCATGGCACTCTAACAGCTTGAAAAAGAGAGACTTTATATTCTTAACCCTGCTTGGCAAAGGCAAATTGCCCTTCCTTTAAACAAACAAACAAAAAAACCAATAGCAGAATGGCTCGTAGAATGGCTGCTCTGTGTTGATCTGTTAGAAATTATTATTAAAAGCAATTTATAACCTGATGTTCATTTATATGGATACCAGGGCGGAAGTATTACATTTATTATTTAGTATTGACATAATGCTGATGAGCAGGGGTGAGCCGAGGCAAAAGTAGGCGGGGACAACTCAGAGGTTTCCTCACATGCACCCTCAAACGGCCTCTCCAGCCAAGAAAGCAAGGGGTGCTATTGCAGTTAGGCACGTTTCAGCCAGGCGAAAGCTCTTAAGGAGGGCATGGAGTAAGTTTGGTTGGGGGTGGGGGGAAAGGTGCAGTCTGAGGTATAGTCTAGGGAGAGACCCATCGGTCACATAGGCCTGGAGGGCTAACTTTGGCCCTCAGGCACGAACTCCTCCATCCCTCCTTTAGAGCATTCGCAGAACTTCACATACATTATTATCTCAGCAATCTGTATATAACCAGGTCAGTGTGACTATAGATTGGAGGAGGTGAGATGTGATGGGAAAGAGAGAGAAAGACTGACCTCCAAACGACAGAGGTGAGATTTAAACCAGGTCAGTCTTTTGGATCCTGCCCTCAATTAACATGGCATATAGCTGGCATTTTAAAGAGAAAATTGAGAAAAGCAAGAACTTCTTTTTGAGTTCTGCCATCAGGATGCGCAAGCAGTCAAAGCTCCCCCCAACCGATGCATCATTTCAATGGAACGGACTGTTGTGTTTTCCTTTTCCACTGTTTGCTTTAATTTTGAAAAACTGAAATGAATTCACTGTTACCTAGGCTGTGTACACACCCGCTATAACCTTTAAAGCACATTCTTTCCCTCAAAGAATTCTGGGCGTTCTAATGTTGCCCCTCAGAGTTCCCAGTAACCCTTAACAAACTACAGTACCCAGAATTCTTTGAGGGAAGGAGTGTGCTCCAAGTGTGTGAGAGAGGTGGGGAGGAGAGTGTACACAGCCCCAGTGTGACTTACTGGCTTCCATATTGCATATGTCCATGTTCTGTTGGGGTTTTTTTTTGGGGGGGGGGTACCCTTCATGGTGCTGCTTTCCAACTTTGGTCATGAAAAATATAAAACAATATACAAAGCACTTTCCCTGTTCCACTGAGAAACTGCAGTCTGTGCCCCCACCCACAGGCCTGTAACCTGCCACGCTGCTCTTCAGAAGATTGTTCCCATCTTCCTTCATAGCATGACATTTTGAAACCTCTCAAGCTTAGATTTTCTGGTGGTACCCCTGCACAACCATTAAAATATAGTTCGGGGTGGGGGGCTGGGCAGATTTCAGGCTTGTGGGGTCCCTTTTGTTGTTAACTACAACTCCCATCATCCCTAGCTAGCAGGAACAGTGGTCAGGGATGATGGACTTGTAGTCCATAAAACAGCTGGCGACCCAAGCTTGGGAAACCCTGCCTTATAGGAATACAGTGGTACCTCAGGTTAAGAACTTAATTCGTTCTGGAGGTCTGTTCTTAACCTGAAACTGTTCTTAACCTGAAGCACCACTTTAGCTAATGGGGCCTCCTGCTGCCGCCGCACGATTTCTGTTCTCATCCTGAAGTAAAGTTCTTAACCCAAGATAATATTTCTGGGTTAGCAGAGTCTATAATCTGAAGCGTATGTAACCTGAAGCGTATGTAACCTGAGGTACCACTGTAAAAGACGGCTTTGCTTTAGAACAAGGGTGGTAGTCGGCTAGAGAGACTGGTGGGGGATTCACCAACCCTTCTTTAGAAGGAGGCAGTTTAGGGCTTCGTCTCCACCGCAGTGTCAAAGCTGGCAAGAGCGTCCTCGTCTCTTTGGTACAAGCCTTGCTTCAGCTCCTTCTCCTCACGCTTTAATTAGGTAAGGCTCCGTGTTGGCACAGACCCGTCGCCCTCCTTCATTTGAGGTCAGCTAGCAGCCAGCAGACACTCTCTTTATTTTGGAAAGGCTTCATTTGGGCAAAGGCTTGGTCGTTTAACCAGAGCCTGCCTTTCATCTGTTTTCGATGGCAAGAGACCATATTTCCCAGCCGTTTGCAAACAGTGACTGTCTGGCAGGATTTCCTGGATACACAGTAGTTTTTGAGATTGTGAAAGGCTAACATTCTGAACTTCGCAGATTAGTCTAGCTATTTGTACTCCCTCTTCTCTCTCCCCCCAACCCCACCCCACATGGGAATCAATCAGTTTATCGCCAGGGAAGGCAGATGTGTAATGCAAGGAAAAGCCTAGGGCTACTTTGCACCCTTCTTCACTAGCTGCCATCACAGCTTCTTCCATGGGGAACTAGACCCATTACCCCTTGCAAAAACTGGTTGCCTGGGCTGCTTCTGCCAACTCAGCCACCTCCTTGGCAACTGCAACCCTCAGCCAGGTCCTCTCACTTTGCCAGCTTGCTGGGTAGACTTTGGAGCCAACCCCATCTCTTTTTCCATTTCCCAGGCTGAGCAGTTCCAGCTTCTCCATTCCCAACCTGGATGTGCCAGGTGTGCACTTCCTTTACCTGCCGGTACATAGCCCCCTCAATCTGACTCTCAAGACGCTCTCTATACCATGCCAGTCCCACACCCTGTCCCCAGGCTATGCCCTTCTTCATGGGCTCTGTTTCACAGCCTCCTTTTGTTGTTGTTTAGTTGTGTCCGACTCTTCGTGACCCCATGGACCAGAGCACGCCAGGCACTCCTGTCTTCCACTGCCTCCCGCAGTTTGGTCAAACTCATGTTGGTAGCTTCGAGAACACTTCCAACCATCTCGTCCTCTGTCGTCCTCTTCTCCTTCTGCCCTCCAGCTTTCCCAACATCAGGGTCTTTTCCAGGGAGTCTTCTCTTCTCATGAGGTGGCCAAAGTATTGGAGCCTCAGCTTCACGATCTGTCCTTCCAGGGCTGATTTCCTTAAGAGTGGATAGGTTTAATCTTCTTGCAGTCCATGGGACTCTCAAGAGTCTCCTCCAGCACCAAAATTCAAAAGCATCAATTCTTCGGCGATCAGCCTTCTTTATGGTGCAGCTCTCACTTCCATACATCACAACTGGGAAAACCATAGCTTTTACTATACGGACCTTTGTTGGCAAGCTGTTGTCTCTGCTTTTTAAGATGCTGTCTAGGTTTGTCATTGCTTTTCTCACAGCCTCCTTGGACTCTGATAATACCTTTCGCCTGCCCTGATGGAAGACAGAGAGCGTAAACTGTTCAAAGCCAAAAAAAACTACTTCAATTTCTCCATCTGCTTTTGCCTCTGCCCAGACCCTCTGGCATGTGACCTTGCTCAGAAGGGAATGTGGATCTCAGACGGAAAAAGAGGTTTCTGTTATGTACTGAAGTTCTCACCCTGGGCCACTATTTAACAGTTTCCCACCCTTGCCATGGATCTTCATAGAAAAGAGGCTCCCCACCCTTGGTTTAAATACTGCTGTGCAAATTGCTAAAGGTCAACATGTTGCAAAATATATATTTTGTCGGGGAAGGAGGCACGCTTTGCAGCTCAGTTTTTTTAAATGCCTAACTCTCTTGCTGACACCACGGTTAGAGCTCATGAAAAATGCTTTTCTAGTTCAGAGCGATCCAGAGTAGAAGTGCGGTCTCTCCCCTTCTCCTTGCCCCACATTTTCTCAGTTAATTATCCTGAAATCTGGAGCTGCATGAGAAGGACTTGCTGGCAAAAGCGGAGCTCTGGTTAGTACCAAGACCTGTTTTGCACAGCTGCTACGGCTCTGGAGCCATCGCGCTGATCATCTAAGGAAGCAAAACTGTTTGTGAAAGAAATGGAATTCCTGAAAGCCCATTGTGCTGGCATTTGGAAAATCTGAGTAGAATGGGGAGGAAAGGAGGATTTTGTCACAGGAAAGTCTGAGCAGCGCTCTGCAGCCTTCTTGCAGAAACGGTGTTGTGGAATCCTCTGGAGTCTGTTTCGTCATTGCCCCTCTCTGACCAGGCCTGCGCAGCCTGTGATCCAAGTAACAAAGTCACGTATTGTCAAAGGCTTGACAAAAGCAGCCTCCTCCAAAGCCCACACAGTTAAAAAGGGCAAGAGGACCATGGCAGCTGCCCGGAGAGGAAAGTTGCTGCCACCAGCCATGAGCTTGGTGCTGCTTCACAAGTTGTATAGCAAGCCTTCTCTGTGGCTTTCCTAACAAAGTGAAGATAAATGTACCCTCAGGATGGAGCTTTAAACAGACTTTTGCAGGTCATGCCTCCCTTCCAAACCTTCGTTTTGCAGGCGTAATCGAAAAATACAGTGGTACCTCTGGTTACGTACTTAATTCGTTCCGGAGGTCCGTTCTTAACCTGAAACCGTTCTTAACCTGAGGTACCACTTTAGCTAATGGGGCCTCCCGCTGCCAATGCACGATTTCTGTTCAAATCCTGAGGTAAAGTTCTCAACCCGAGGTACTACCTCTGGGTTAGCGGAGTCTGTAACTGTACAGTCATACCTCGGGTTAAATACGCTTCAGGTTGAGCTGTACAGTCATACCTCGGGTTAAATACGCTTCAGGTTGAGCTGTACAGTCATACCTCGGGTTAAATACGCTTCAGGTTGAGCGTTGTCAGGTTGCGTTCTGTGGCAACCCGGAAGTAATGGAACGGGTTACTTCCGGGTTTCGCCGCTCGCGCATGTGCAGACGCTCAAAATGACATCACGTGCATGCGCAGAAGCGGTGAATTGCGACCCGCAGACGCGCAGGTTGCGTTCTACTCAGGATGCGAACGGGGCTCTGGAACGGATCCCGTTCACATCCAGAGGTACCACTGTACTGCAAATTCGGAAGTCTGAATTTGGTAAACATAGGATTGTGTTAATGTCTACATGGGGTCATCAACCTTTAGGTGCAATGGGCCCACCCACAACCTTTCCTGACTCACTGCACCCTTAGTCAGGAGGTGCTGAGGGGGGGTTACCTTCCCCCCCATGGGAGTAGCCAGGAGTTTTGTTGGGGGGGGGGCAGGACTTTGTGCGGGGGACAGGACTTTTGTTAGGGGGCAGAATTGATTGGTCAGTTAGTTAAGTATTTCTATTGTTTTACTTGATGGGGGGGCATCTGCCTCCACTGCCCCCCTTGGCTATGCCCATGCCCCCCCCGAACAGTACACAGAGTTGGAGGAGGAAATTGGAAGAGTGACGGTCTTTCCCATTTCCAGCTCTGTGATTTTTAAGGCTCAGATTAATTACTAGATCTGACTTTTCACACCGGTCTTTTGAAAAACTGAAAGGTGTGGGTGCACTTTTTTGTTGTTGGACTGTGTGCCAGGAGAGGGGGAGGTGGTCAAAAAATCCAAATGTGCACACAGGCCCCAAACAGTTGGCAACCTCTGGGGATCGTTCATTGGTTTTTAGACAGGCAACCACAAGGCCATGAAGGGCTGGTCGGCAACTACAGTGGAACCTCGGTTGTCGAACGTAATCCGTTCCAGAAGACCGTTCGACTTCTGAAACGTTCGACAACCAAGGCGCAATGGGCGGTTGGCAAAATCCATTGAAAAAAATGGAGAAACGCGCGTCAGAAGCCGTTAGAGTTCCAAGGCGTGTTCAGAAAACAGAAGAAATTACTTCTGGGTTTTCAGAGTTCAAAAACCAAAATGCCCAGGTTCCGAAACACTCATAAACCAAGGTTCCACTGTAGCCGACAGCTAGGCCTCAGGATCTTGCACTCAGCGGAAGCCATGTGGCATGTTTGACTTCCGAGGTGTGTTCGAAAACCGAAGCATTTACTTCCGGGTTTACGGCGTTTAAAATCGAAATGTTTGTCAGCTGAGACGTTCGAAAACCGAGGTACCACTGTCGTTACAAAAAGAAGAGACGTTACTGATTCCCTCATGTGCAGCAGGAACATAAGAAGGCTTATATCAAGGCTTTGTGTGCACCATACATATAAAGCATATGACTCTCTCCCCCCCCCCCCCGAATCCTGGGAAATGTAGTTTACCTATCACAGAGCTACAATTATCAAATTACAGTTTCTGGGATTCTTTGGGGGGGGGGTATGCCATGTGCTTTGTCGGTTTCAGACAATTGCTCCATCTTTTAATCTGGTTCTTGCTGTGAGATGTGAATGTATGCTATAAAGACAAAGAGAGCAGGTTCCCTTCACCTCAGAACAATTGTTTTGTTCACATGCAAATTATTATTTTATTTACTGTTTGAAAAAGGCTCATAGTAACCTGCAAATATACTTTTGATAATATTTTTCAATAAATAGTGGAATGATCTAAGGACGGCTGAAACCAGATAAAGTAATATCAGGGGCCACTGAACACTTGAGTAGACAAGATGGATTTTTTTAAAGGTTTATATAATGTGTGTGATTTAATTATATGAGTTTTAGTTGATTAATCAATCAAGTGATAGCTCTAATGATGTAATAATGCTTCATTCATCGTGTATTACACAAAAAGCAGTGGGCCAAAGAAATGTATTAAACTTATGTGCTGTGAGCATTTAACTTTTAACCCCCCTGCTACAATGCTATATAGTGTCATTCAATACCCTTTTCCTCCTCTTCTCTGAAAAATTGGGATTTCATCCAAACTTTAAAGGTTAAGTTGTCAATAGAACTCAAAGAATGTTTTGTTTCCATTTGTATAACTAGTTTAATGTTTTTAAGTCCACAGCATTGACAATGAAACCAGTAAATTACTGAGGCATTCTTTAAAAGTTCATAATTGCAGATGCTCTTAAAATTAGCTCAGGAAAAGAGCATTTCTTTCGCAAAAGCAATGGTTTTAATTAGTAGTTTGTGTAGGAGAATAGATGCTGAAGCAATTCAGTAATGTTCCACTTCAGAATAAGAACTTGTCATGACAGTTAATTGAGTGATAAATTGGACTTGTGACACAGTTGGTTAAATAGGCCCAGCAGCTTGTGACACAAAAGGGGCTCTGACGTCCAGAGTGCAAAGATGGCAGGAGCGCTCTGAGTGAGTTGTAGTTAACTCTTTATTAGCAAAACGGGGTCCAGACAGGAGCGTGAGGCCTAATGAGCACAGCAACTCATTTCCATGTTCTTGCCCCTGTGAAGCAGTTGCTGAGACTAAAGGTCCCCATCTCCCCACAGTTGCCTATGTCTCTTCTCCAGGGTTTTCCCCCAAGCAATTGGAGACTACACCAGCATGCCTGTATTTGCTCCTCCCATTTCATGCCTCTCCTGGTCCTGGGATACCAGGGGAGAGGAGAGCTTATCACAGCAGAAGGAGGAGACACCTGCATTTGTTCACCAGCCTGACCCATCTCTGCCTCTTGGCCTCCCTCTTTGCCCTCTCCTGCTTCAGCTTCTGGACTTCTCTCTGCCACAGACTCTCCCTTCTCACTGAGCCCTGTTACCTCTTCAGCTTCTGCAACCTCCTCTCCTTCCTGTGGCCACTCACAGCCATCCCACCCCCAATCCCCTGGCTTTAAGCCTTCTTTCCTTGGGGGTTCCCCGCCTGGTTCCTCTCACCGTTCCTCTGTGTCCAACCAGCTCCTGACAGAAAATACCAAAAGTTCAATTGTTTCTCCTCAGGCACCTTTCTCTATTCTGCTTAAATATGCCTCATACGGAGCAACGAATTTCAGTAAAATACAGATATTTTCTTTTTATATTGCTTTGAGTTTTCTTTTCTTAAAAAATATTTTTATTTGATTTTTCAGCTTCAAATTTTACAGAGGTATCTCAAGCATAAATCACAAAAACGAGATTTGAAGGAATCTCCTAGACTTCCATCCTCTCCTATGTGGGTCCTATTATTAATCAGTTCCTCCTGCATATTTTATGATTATCCAAACCCTTTACTTCTTCCATTATGTCCAAAATCAAACTACAAGTTCTATTCCAATCCTACTAATGATTTCAAGTGTTTACAGTGGTCTTTAAGTTATAAATTTTCCCCATTCCTTATTAAAATTTTGGTCTTCCTGATTTCTGACTCTTCCGGTCATTTTTGTCATTTTAGCATAGTCCATTAAATTAATCTGCTGTTCTTCTCCGGTAGGAACTTTATCTTCTTCTCATCTCTGGGCCAGTAACATCTGTACAGCCATGGTTGCATACATAAATAGTCTTTCCTGCTCCTTTTGAGTTTTCTTCCATTTATCTGTGTGAATAATTTCGACAGATGGCCCTTGTTTGGAAGGCCATATAGTCAACTGGTCAAATTCCTAAAAGCATAAAGGGCAGAACCTGTCACGGAACGCAATCGTTTAATCAAACTTGATATAACGGACGCCACATCCCCACAGCATTTGTCTTTGCCTGAAATCCTTTACCTGCTTACTTGGGAGTAAGGCTCACAAAGCTGAACGGGACTTATTTCAGAGTAGACACATATAGGATTGCACTGTTATTTTGGGAAGTTCTAGCTTGCACTCCTAACTGTGAGTGATGTGTTACCAGAAGATGAATAGCTGGCTAAAGTTAGCAAATAATAAGAACTAGCAGCTGTCTTCTTCTTTTTTTCAATGCTTGGGACTCGGTTTCCCATCAGTTGTTCCGCGGTATTGAGTCAAGCCACCCACAGTGCTTTGCCGCAGCTGTGACTATGCACCATGAGAAGGTAGTTAGCGTTGGTGTGTGTGTATTTATTATCACATTTGTTATCTTGACCTTCATCCAAAGAACTCAAAGCAGCCACGGATTAGTCTGATGTGGTGACCACAGCAAGCTTGAAGGATGGGCAGGGATTTGAACTCGGTCCTCTGTCTGCTATAACACCCTGTCTGGGGCCGACAAGTATTTTGTGATCATGTGTTAAGGACAGACATAATCAGACAGCTCCTTTAAGGGGCAAGGAAGCTTCAGGCATGTACAGAAGGGCAAACCGGTGTTCCTCTGTGACCAGGAATTCATAGGGCTGTGAGACTGGAATTGAGTCTCACTGTCAAAGGTTATTTGACAGTGGAAACATCCTGCTCAGGAGGTTGTGGCCTCTAGTCCTTGGTGGTTTTTAAGCTGAGGTTGGGTAGCTATCTCACAGATGCTTTAGCTGAGATTCCTGCATTGTAGGGGGTTGGACTAGATGATCCGTGGGTCCCTTCCAGCTCTTAAGATTCCATGATTCTATGAGGTTGCATGAAGAGATTCCTAAGATTGTATCAAATGAAGTGGTTCCATTAGTGCAAGGACTCTTGATTGTACGATGGAACTTGCCTTCCCTTTCATTTCATTTCATTTCATTTCATTTCATTTCATTATTTCCATATACCCCCAGATCAGCTCTTGGGGGTTGTGGGAACCCCCAGAATAGATTTGGGGGGGCGCACATAAGGAGGAGGAAAGGGAGAGCAATTTCATTGCACAAGTGAAAGTCCTTGTGCAAATGGAAGGACTTGGTTGGATATAACTATTAGGTGATAGTTAAATGTGTGTGAGCAGTTTGAAGGCCTATGATTACAACCCTCCAAATACCACAAATTGCAAAAACAACCAAATAAATTCTCTATGTAAAGTTGTTCACAAATTTATAAAGTTACAGGTTTTGGCAAACTATCCTCTCTAACTGAGTAAAAGAGGTTTGGGGTGTTGTTGTTTTTTACTTTGGCTAGAATGAAACTGCAGCCACATCTCTTCTAGACTGCGTTTCCACTTGATTTCATCTTTGTTTTTTGTTTTTTTTTAAACTTGTCTTTTGTGCACAGCATTTATCCCATCTTCAGCTAAACCCCCTCCCCTCTTGTCTTCATTTGCTTTGTAATCGTGTAAAAAAACGTGGCTAGACATATCACTGTGGCGACTGTAACATAAGTTTAAGGTGCCATTTGGCTTTTACATCTTTGTTTCTAATACTGCAACCAGATATATATATGTGTGTGCTTGTTGATACTCCCAAAGAACTCGTAACAGGTTTGTAAGGCCAGACAAGCCCAACCACCCAGCTCCTGTGAGATGAGAGGGGAAGGGAAGAAGAGAGGGAATGAGAGCCTTCTTCAAAATGGCTCTCACATTCCATGCATTCTTCGTACACCTCAACCATTAGCTGTTTCTTGTTTTGTTTTGTTTTTTGCTGGTTGTGGGGGGCAAGCTCTTGAGCCATTAAAGAAGTCATTAGCATTCTTTTGCTGGACATAATGATAAGGCCAAGCCAGCCTTCATAACAAATCTTTCTTCCTGTTTTGGAGATTATTTTTATCTTATATTGCACCTTTTCCCCAAGGAGCTCAAGGTGGCATAAATGCTTCTCCCTCTCTCTGTTTTCTCTCTCTTCACAATCACCCTGTGAAGTAAGTTGTGCTGAGTGATGGTGCCTGGCCTAAGGTCGCTCTGTAAGCTTCATGGCCAGAGTAGGATTTGAACCCTGGCCTCCCAGGGCCTAGATCAAAGATGTGACAATTACACCATCCTGTTGTCACATTACTTACCAAGCAATGCCAAGGTTTTGTAGGATTGGTGGGTGTGGCAGAAGAGCCCCCACTTCCCAAGTCTTCCCAACTCACTCTGGCCAATTTCCCAGTGGACCCAAAGTCTCCTATGACTCACCCCAACACATCTTCTTCCAAGACCTATTGCCAGCGACAGGCAATATATCTCTACACATGGCGCTTTCCCAGTCCTCTCCTTTCTGTCCACAGAATGGCCCTCTTCCTAAGCCCCCCCACCCAGCTGCCCCTTGGGCAGCTTTAGGATTTCAGCTTTAAGCAAGTATTTTCTCTTAAATGCATACTCTGATTTGGAAATGTTCAAACCAAGATGTGTTGACTTCATTCGTTTTGTTCTTAGTTGTCCATATCAAACATACCTGAAACCTGGACCTCTCCAGGCCCCTTATATTCTTTGTTCCATATTGCATTCTAAATCGTCTCTTTACCAAAACTTAAGCGCTCTGGCCCGATTGAAATAGCACACAAGCACCCTTGAGAAGCAGGACAAGAATAGAAGCTGTGACTTGCTGGTGGAAGTTCACCAGCGGAATTTGCCTACACAACCCCTCTTATTTGCCACTGTCCCATGTTCCAGTCCGTGAAGCAGCTCACAGGAAGCGAAAGCAATAAAAATCCATGTCAGAAAAAAATTGTTTTACATAAATAGCTATAAAACATAGCACAACCAAACACAAACAGAAGCAACAGTCAATGAGCAATTAAGCAGCCAATCAAAATAGTAAAAACTCATTTACGAAGCGAGTCATCGTCGCTAACGATTAAAATCCCCAGAGAGCAAAAGAGTCACGACTTGACGTCTAAATGTTGCTAGCCTTGGCATCTCCCATGTTTGTTTGGCAAGGCCATTTCAGAAGCAAGGCATTGCCACTGAAAGACTCTCTCTCCTCTGTTGCCAGCTGCCTAATCTCTGAAGGCAGCAGCACCCAGAGGAGGATGTTGGATGCAAATGAGAGCTGGACCAGTTCACATAGGAGAAAACATGGATGTTTCCTCTTTGTGTTCATTTATGGACAATTGCAGCTCTTGCATGGGCTGTGCACCTCCATCATCCCTGTTTATTTCAACGGCACCTTCACAGAAGACTTTCCCGTCAGCTTGCGTGCATAATGAACTGTGTTTTTCGATCATGGATAGGAAAGAAGCAGATCTTGATACCCGGGAAAACTTGATAATTCTTGGATGTGCGCCACCGCCATCATCACAGAGCCACTTTTACAATACAAATATTTTCAAACAAACATAAGACAGTCTTGGCCCTGCCTGGATTAAGACGATGACGACAATAATGGATGTGCCGACCAGAGTCTGTGGATTTAAAGAGACAGGTGTAGGATATAAAATGTCCCTGCAAATGCTGGAGAAGCAGGGACTGTTCTGAAGAGTGATAGGCTGAATTTGATCCGGTCTGGGGGAGCGTTCTGAGCCAAAGTGGAAGCCCCCACCCACTTGAGCCTTATGCTGGTTTCAGCAGCTGTCAAAAAGGGTACGATTGTGAAATTGGCTCAGAATGCTTTCCCTGATCGGATTAAATGAAATGCAGAAAATTCTATTATTTCCACTTCCTTGGTGGATTTTTATTTCCACACCAACCATCCCATTCTATAGCCAACACCGCTTTTGTAATGAATGAATCAAGGTTATGTATTCATAGCAGCAGGCAGCAAATTTGTATGATTATTATTATTATTAGCAGTAGTAGTATAGTTTCTATCCTAACCTTCATCCCAAAGGAGCCCAGGATAGCAAAAAACCAAACAATAAAACAATAAAAACATCTGAAAAACAGTTCCAATACAGATACAGACCATGAAAGCTATTTGCCTGTCTTAGAGGAATTGCTGGTTCTGCTGTGTCAAAGGCCCCTTAAATGTGGTAATAAATAAGTTTTGTTGTTGTTTAGTCGTTTAGTCATGTCCGACTCTTTGTGACCCCATGGACCAGAGCACGCCAGGCACTCCTGTCTTCCACTGCCTCCCGCAGTTTGGTCAAACTCATGTTCGTAGCTTCGTTAAATAAGTTTAACTGTATGGTATAAGGCGCAGCAATATTCTGGGATGAGTAGCCTTAGGATCCTATAGATCTTGGTCTTTCTGGCAATTTTTTAATCTGTTCTTAAAGAGCTGATGTGCTGTCTTACCGCTTGACTATATTGTCACTAGTGCCCTTTCCTCAGCTTTTAGAGGAGAACCCCCAGTTCATCCACATGCACACTGGCTGGCCTTGGGAAAGCCAGTTTTCTCAGGGAATATCTGCATCAGTGCTTTAAACACACGGAACATTCATTTCCTCTCCCCACTGAATCTTGGGAACTATAGAGCTAGGGATATAACACAGGGGCTAGGAGCATGTGACCCTCCCAATGGTGCTTGCCTCCAAGTCCCATCAGCCCCAGCCAGCATGGCCAATGGTTAGGGAGGATGGGAGCTGTAGTCCCAACAACATCTGAGGGGCAACAGGTTCCCCATCCCTGCTCTTAGATAATTGCTGGGCCCCCACCTCCCAGACAGTGCCCACAGGCCCAGATACCTGCCCTGAAGTCTGGGCCAGCAAGTCACCATTTAAATTTCCCACAATGCCCCTTATGCTATGTCATCTACTGCACCCTTCCACAACAGTCCCTCCAAGTGTCCCTATTTTCCAGGGACGTCCCTGGTTTCTGTTTTGATCCCAGAATATCCCGCTTTTCCTTAGGATGTCCCCATTTTCATTGGAGAAATGTTGGAGGGTATGGAGTTATCCAACCCCTGAGCCGTCTGAAGGCAATCCTGTACAGGGAAAAGTTTTTTTTATGTTTAATGTTTTATTATGTTTTTACAGTGGTACCTCGGGTTACAAACACCTCGGGTTACAGACTCCGCTAACCCGGAAGTAGTACGTCGGGTTAAGAACTTTACCTCAGGATGAGAACAGAAATCATGTGGCGGTGCGCGGCAACAGTGGGAGGCCCCATTAGCTAAAGTTGTACCTCAGGTTAAGAATGGTTTCAGGTTAAGAACGGACCTCCGGAACGAATTAAGTACGTAACCAGAGGTACCACTGTATGTATGTTGGAAGCCACCCAGAGTAGTTGAGGCAGCCAAGTAAGGTGTGTGGGATATAAATAGTGAAATTATCATTATGGAATGGAACGTCCCTATTTTCACCGGAGAAATGTTGGAGGGTATGCCACCACTACAAGTAACCTGAACTGGTCCCAATAACAATGTACATATATTTCCAGTCTCACTCACTTCCCAGATACTATATACCTCTCTGAAGTGCTGTTAAAATGAAATACAAAAAAAAAAAGGAGCAACCACTTAACATGTGTTTCAGAAATGCAGCGAATCGAATTCTAGTGGAGCTGCAAATGCAAAAGGGCTGGTCTTTTTCCTGAGGTAGTTGGAGGGGGGCTGTTGCTGCATTTTCCTGCCCAGTGAGGCACTGATATATATGCAGGTGAAGAGGCAGAGATTAGCACTTGAGGTGAGCAAGTTTGTATGCCTTTCAGTCAAGGGAGTGGTCGCATTGTATACAGAGCAGGCCGGAGCTTGCCTTGCTTTTTTTTTTTTTTTTTTTTTGGGTGCTTAATATTTTATTTAGGATTTTCTTGTTTTACAGAAGTGTAATGCCTCGTATTTTTTTTCCCCATGTAACATTTTTACAAATCCGTTTCATTTGTTGAGGCATTAGGGGGAGAAGAAAAAAGAAAGAAAAAAGAAAGGGGGGGTGGAGAGAGGGAAGATGGATGGGGGTGGGGTCGGGTGGCAGTGTTTCTATTACGCTTAGTGTATGTAGAGTTTGGTGTCAGCGTTGTTTGTGTTGTTCACTTGTGTTCCTTTGGTAGTGAGAGAGTTTGGGGTTGGCGTAGGGTGTGATTGTTTGTTTGTGATTGGCTGTGGTGATCTTTGTTTTCGTGTGTGAGTGAGGTGGGTGGGTGTTTTGGATCAGGTTAGCCATATTGATTTGTATGCTGTTGGTGGATTATTGTCATTGTCTTGTTGGGCTGTGTATGTGATAAAGGGGAGCCATACCGGGGTGAAGGTGTCTTCTTCTGTTTGTCCCCGTGTCAGTTTCAGTTTATTAGTTAATTTTTCCAGTAGGGCTGTTTCCCATACTATTTGGTCGGAGCTTGCCTTGCAAAACTGAGAGCAGCAAGATAATACCACTTTCCTCACCATCATCTTTGTCTTTCATCACAAAGTCCTGGGGGGAAAAGAGAGGGTCAGAAGGATATGTTAAAAAAGGTAAAGGACTCCTGACAGTTAAGTCCAGTCGCAGACGGCTATGGGGTTGCAGCGCTCATCTTGCTTTACAGGCCGAAGGAGCCGGCATTTGTCCTCAGACAGTTTTTCCAGGTCATATGGCCAGCATGACTAAGCCGCTTCTGGCAAAACCAGAGCAACGCACAGAAACGCCGTTTACCTTTCCGCCAGAGCAGTACCTATTTATCTACTTGCACTTTTTGGCGTGCTTTCAAACTGCTAGGTTGGCAGGAGCTGGGACCAAGCAACGGGAGCTCACCCAGTCGCGGGGATTCGAACCTCTGACCTTCTTATCGGCAAGTCCTAGGCTCTGTGGTTTAACCCACAGCGCCACCGAAAGAAAGACCCCAGATGTATCCTCATTTGATGCTGCTGTTTCGTTAAAAGTATTTTTTGAGAATGGGAGACTGGGTGACAACAATGTTCACATGGACTTGTGCATGCAGAAAAGTAAATGTTTCCAAATGCTATTTTCCAGGGAAGGCCGTTCCACAACATCCCTCCTCTTCTTCCCTCTCTCATCCCAGCTTGTTCCCTCTTGCTTTTCTCACAACTCTGCCTAATATATCTGTCAAGTGCTGGAAAGTCTGATAGAGAGTTGAGGCCTTTGACTCACAGCATTTGGCCTTAAGGTCAATTATCTGCTCCAGAGATGTTGCCTGTAATTGCCTGCCAACCATCACCATAGTAATACCATAGAACAGGCACGTCCAACAGGTAGATCACTCAACAACTTAGTCTCCCCTAAAAAAAAGCTCCACATTTTGATCTGAACCTCAAAAAAGGGGGTAGATCACTGCCAGTTTATAACGCTGTGAGTAGATCGCAGTCTCTTGGGAGTTGGCCACCCTGCCATAGAAGAAAGGAAAGCGTGTGTTGATGATTCTGAGGGAGAAATAGTGAGGGGACGACGAACACCTCTTTTTTTTCCAGAAGGCAACAAGAACAACAAAAGCAGTTGAGCAATGGTTTTCTGTAAACAGATGTCCCAATGTTTAGTAATGGCTCTGTAGAGGTGGAAGCTGTTTGACGGGGGTTATTGTGCAGGACAATGTAAGCTGTCACCCTGTGAAGAGCAGTAAATGAGTGAAAACATGTGGGTTGCTGAAGTTGATGAGTCATCAACTTCCCACTTGCTCTAAAGCCGCCTTCCTTTGATGTAGCCCAGCCGCAAAATCCACTCTCCCTTCCGTCCCAGGAACACACGGCAGAGCCCTGATAAAGGAACCCCGTGTGGTAGCTGTGTACAATATGTACGTTTATAATAGCCCCTTAAACAAAAATAGGAGATTTTTGCAAATCTCTATGTTTCCTTTCCTCTTCTTCTTCTTCTTCTTCTATTATTATTATTATTATTATTATTATTATTATTATTATAAAACAATTAATGCTTAGGTGTTGAGTAAATATTCCAATCTGGTTTCATGAGCCTGTATAATATTAAATCCAGGAAACAGAGACTGGTGCAGAGAGATGGATCATTACAGCTGGCAAGTAGTAGAAAAGGACTGGCAATATTTTTCATGCTGCTGCCTGCTGGTTGTGGGGAGAAAAAACACCACCCCTGGTTCTTTTTCTCCCTCTCTTGGCTAGGATGCAGTGGAAGTGAGGGATTAGAAGCTAGTCCCTCTTTTAAAATATCGCGTGTGTGTCATTAGTACAAAATGCTGGAGGACATGTGATCTTTTCAAGTGGGAAGTTCAGAAAGGAAACGTAACCCCGCGGGGGAATGTAGCGTTTGGCCCCTAACTGCCTCGATTCTGATTCTCAGGCTCGCTCTGCAAAGTGGTCCAACCAGGAGACCCCTTGCTCTTAACTTGCACTAACCACAGTCGAAGGGCGGAGAAAAAATTCTCATCCGGCAAGAGGCAGTGTCAGCCATGTTGCTGCCCCTTCCCTCCTTACAGCTGTCACTGTAGCTGTTTGGTTGAACGGCTATGGGAGGGGGGGAGAGGTGACAGATTTAGCCTTTCACTTATCCAACCCTCAGCTGTTCAGCCAAGCATTGGGGGACCAGGCAGCTTCTTATCATTGCCTCTCCCCATTGCATGAGGGAGAGAAAGAGGGGTGCTGCTGTTGCTCCACGGCCCCCTCCCATCTATGTTGAACATTCAACTGAGTGTGCATTAGGGACTAATGTGACACACTGACTTTCCCAAAATATATACACAAGTATGACTGACCCAACAGGAGTGCTTTTGTTCAGAGCTCAAGCCAGGCGACCCGTGTCTCACTGTTATCCATTTTCATTTTCCAACCTAAAGTCAACTTTCCATGGCTAGTGAGCATGCTCAATCCTCTTCAGTCTGTTTTGGCATGTCTCCACCACCTCCCCTTTATCACCAGTTATATGGAAACATAGATAGCTGCCTTATCCCAAGTCAGACCATTAAAGTACATTGGTCTACTACACCTACTGTCAGGGTTTCAGCGGCCCGGTTTGGGTTCTGGTCCTGTTGGCACAACAGTAACCGCTCTGAGATCTCCAGGTGTAGGGCAGTATATACAATTAATAATAATAATAATATCTGCTTTAAGATCTGCTCAGGCTCTTCTCCAGATGCTTTCTTTATCAGCGGCAAGTTGTACAAGAGGCAGGGCCTTTTCAGTAGTGACCCCCTCATCAGGGAATGTCCTTCCCAAAGACGACGATGGCGATATTTATTCATTTATTTATTACATACATACATACATACCTCGCCCATCTGTCTGGGTTTCCCCAGCCGCCCTGGGCGGCTCTCAACAGAATATTAAAAACATGACAAAACATTAAAAACTTCCCTAAACAGGGTTGCCTTCAGAGGTCTTCTAAAAGTCAGATAGTTATTTCCTTGACATCTGATGGGAGGGCGTTCCACAGGGCGGCCGCCACTACCAAGGAGAGGCCTGCGTATGGTGCAAGTTTTTTGGAGTCAGGCCAAATTTTATTTTTTATTTTTCTAATTTAAGCCAGGAATTTTAATCTTTTACAAATCCTGGTCTGCTGAGGTGGTATTATTATTATTATTATTAATATTATTATTATTATTATTACATTTACATTACAGTGCAATTTAGTTTGCAAAATTATGTTGTATGCTACCCTGAAATCCAAATAGGATGAAGAGTAGTACAGAAATGTTTTGATAAATAAATGAATGAATTCACTGATAGAGGGAGTGCTGAATATTCTTTTGTGACGAATAAAATGACAATAGGATGTTTTTCAGAATCTGCATTCTAGTTTAAGGATGTCAGAAGCTGTAAATAACTTTGCAGTAAGGTACTCTTGCATCCTGTCATTGTTGTTTTGAGACCTTACTGTACTGGCCTTCACTTACCTGGCCTAGAAGCCCCTTTTTTGAGAACCACATGCTCCTGTCTGCAACCGGGAACTCTGACAGAAGCCTGACACGCCTGAAGAGCAGGTTTGCCTAACCTGCTGCTGACACAATGCTTGCGGATTGCTGTCACCGACCAAACTTCAGGATTTACCTGTCTTAAGCTTTCCGTAAGCTTATGTGAAGATTTTGTTCTCTCTTAAAGTTTGCCATGAATTATGCTGGGTTCGTACTCCCCGCTTCCTGTTTTTACCCCTCTAAAGGATTTAATCCCTACAAATGTTTGCCTTCTTTTTCAATCAATAATGTGGCAGCTTTGCATTGCTTCAGTGACCTCTCTTTTTCAGAGACACTGGCATGTCCTGGTTCCAGCAGACTCTGAATCAGGGGTGGGGAACCTTTCTCAGCCCCGGGGCCACATTCCCCTCTGAGCAAGCTAACAGGGGCCGCAATGCTGTGGCTGTAGGGATAAGAGGCAAAAGTGGCCAGAGCTACAAATGTGAATTTTAGCTTGGTACAGTAGACCTTGCAAGCAAGCAAGGCAAGCAAGAAGCATTTTCAGCGTTTAAGGACATATTCCAGCTAGGCAGAAATACTCAGGGTGTGTGCATGATAATGGTCAGATTTGGGGTCAAAATCTGTACATTCACAAACTGAAGGTGGTTTACCTGATGTACCGATTTTGTTTATAACTGTGTATAGAATGCTTACTTTCGCCCAAGAAAGCAACGAGCAATTACCGTATTTTTTGCTCTATAAGACTCACTTTTTCCCTCCTAAAAAGTAAGGGGAAATGTGTGTGCGTCTTATGGAGCGAATGCCGGCTGCGCAGCTATCCCAGAAGCCACAGCAGCAAGAGGGATTGCTGCTTTCACTGCGCATCAATCCCTCTTGCTGTTCTGGCTTCTGAAATTCAGAATATTTTTTTCCTCATTTTCCTCCTCCAAAAACTAGGTGCGTCTTGTGGTCTGGTGCGTCTTATAGAGTGAAAAATACGGTATATTCTAAATGTCTGAATACATGGATAGTGAATGACTCTCTTGAATCCAAGTATAAAAAGAATCTCTCTCCTTTTTTCATACTTGCCTCAGCTTTCTAGGCCTATAAAAAGCCTTAGACATTTTTTCCAGGGATAGCTGAAATTTGGGGGCTAATTATAAACCAGTCTTTAAAAATAAATAAGCAGCTTTCCACACCTTATGAAGTTAAGCCATGTTTGCTAAGTGCAGCTTTCCCTTGAATTCCTTGAACTAGGAGCACATTTAGATGTATCTCAGAGTGAGGCCGCCCCTCCAAATAGAGTCCACTTCCACGCTCTTGAATGAAGTTGAAATGCTTTTCCTTCGCCAGGATGGCACCAGAAGGGCAATCCAGGGCACTCCCTGGCTTCTAGCTTCAGGCAGTTTGAACATCTAATGTTTGCATAGAACATTCCTCTCTCTCTTGTGCAGCTGCAGAGTTTCAGATTTATGCACCATGCACCTTTTGATCAGTTTTCCAGGCAGCATCGAATGCCTTCTGTTGCATCGTTTGACATATTTGAGTCCCTGTTCCCTCTAGTTGAGCTCTGCATCGTATCTGGAAATCTCTGCAGCAATGCCCAGTTACTTGTTTCTGTCTGTTGTGCAAATCTGTTGGAAGTGAGCGCTCTTTGGATGCAAGCGTGGTCATTGATTGATTGACTGCAACGCCAGGTAATGACTCTCAGTTGGGAAGAGGCATTGTGGCGCAAACACCACACTACAGATAGTTTTCTTCACCTCCCAGGACTTTTCAGTGAAGGCAGTTTATGTGCTTAACTATGAGTCACTCTGTTGACTAATCGAGTGAGGAGAGATTGAGCGATGCCCATGCATGTGAAACTTCAAGAATCATTGCTTACATGCTTTCAAACTTTTCATGAGGCCACTGGAAGCTCAGCAATTATGTGTTTGAAGTGGGGTGTTTGAAAGCTAAAGTTCTGAGAAGCCCAGTATACCTGACAGAGAGTGTTGGACAAGAAGCTGGGAGATGAGGGTTCAAATCCTCAATCAGCGTCGAAGATCACTGGGTGGCGTTGGTCACATCCAAACCACACATTTAAAGCCATACCTTAGACAGGCATGGCTTCTCCCAAAGAATCGCAGGAACTGTATTTTGTCAAGGAATCACTCAACAGCCTTAACAATCTACAGTTCCTAGGAGTCTTTGGGGGGAAGCCAAGACAGTCAAAGTTAGAACATCTCTCATTCTAACAACCTGAAATCTATCTCTGTGTTTCATGTGTCCGCTCTTGCTTTTTCCTTTCTGTGTGACCTCAGCTTCAGTACAGTGGTACCTTGGGTTAAGAACTTAATTCATTCTGGAGGTCTGTTCTTAACCTGAAACAGTTTTTAACCTGAGGCACCACATTAGCTAATGAGGCCTCCTGCTGCTACTGCACCGCCAGAGCAGGATTTCTGTTCTCATCCTGAAGCAAAGTTCTTAACCCGAAGTACTATTTCTGGGTTAGCGGAGTCTGTAACCTGAAGCGTCTGTAACCCGAGGTACCACTGTACTTTGTGCTGTTTTGCTTCCTTATTCCCCCCACCCCCAGTAGCTAAGGAGGGACAGGAAGCAGCTGGCAGGGTTCAGCATTTCAAATCCCTTTGCAGAAAACAGGGGCATTTCCAGTGGGTTTGGTCCAGATTACATGAAGGGTTAGAGTATTGGCTGGCAAAGAGGAGCAAAACAAAACACCAGGCTCTGCGGTTCCTTCCATTCTCAATTGGTGAGCGAGAAAGCAAATGCTGCAGCAAGCGAGTGCTGTGTGACAAATGTGTTTCCCAAAAGAGTAGATATCACTTGGCGCTGTGACATTTACAGCATGCCAGCAACCAGGGGTGGGGGCAGGAAGGGGCTATTGCCGAAAACAATGGCTGCTTTTAAAGTGGCAGCGTTGTTAAAGTAAGCCTTCGCGTTTGCTCCCTCTAGCATTTATTGGAGGTAGGTCTAGTATTTTGGACCTTGCCCAAATATTGATTGATTTTACTTATACTGTATGTTGCTTTCCCACAACAAGCTGTGCTACAGCAAACCTTCAATACATCAGAACACTGGAAATACATACTATATATGTATATCTAGGCTTAAATTGCATAAATACAAGGCAAAAATGAAAGTTAAGCAACAATAAAGTTTCTGGTACTGGCCAAGGAATGTTTCATAAATGCAGTTCAGAGGAGAGGGGTAGATGCCATACAGCTGACATACAGGCTAGATGACATAGGCTCTCACATTTCTCCTCCAATTACAGCAAAATTCAAATGGCAGGGTGGGCAATGATGGCAAGTCTTTTCCGCAGCCTCCTGGAAGTACCAACAGCTGGTGCAGGTCTTATTGCAAAAATGCAGGTGAAACAGTAAAACAGTGCTCACTGTATTTTAAGGCCTATCAGCACATTTGGGTTTTAGGCACCACACCCTCTGGTCTCTTCTCCCCTCAGATCAGTCCCATACTGAACGACAGAAAGAAAGTATGTGCATACTCACATTATTTTCCCCTAGGGATTGGGATGAAAGTAAAATCTACTAGAATTACTGTATTTTTCGCTCTATAGGACGCACCCGACCATAAGACGCACGTAGTTTTAGAGGGGGAGAACAAGAAAAAAAAATTCTCTCCCTGTCTGCACAGTGCCCCTTCAGCGAAGCGGCAGGAGAAATGGAGCCCCTTCCATTTCTCCTCCCGCTTCGCTGAAGGGGCGCTGCGCAGAGAGGGAAAGCTGCTCAGTGCCTCTCCAGCGAAGCGAAGCCAGGTGCACACCGACCCCTCTTGCTCTCCTGGCTTCAGCGATAGCTGCCCGAAGCCTCCGGAGCGCAGCAGGAGCACTCTCGCCTGCATTCGCTCCATAAGACGCACACACATTTCCCCTTAATTTTTGGAGGGGGAAAGGTGCGTCTTATAGAGCGAAAAATACGGTAATCTAAGCCTTGGGGAACAGGTAGAGCTGAACGAGGAAGTGGGAAAAGCATTGCTCTTCCAGCTTCCTCCTTAATCTCTATGTGCTTTTCTTGGGGGGGACGGGGGCATTCAGATCCTTTGCGGGCACCATGGGAAGACCTCAAGGGCACCATTGTGCACACGGGCACCATGTTGGCTGCCCTTGTGGTAAAAGGTTCAGCTACATTTTGGACCTCAGGAAGAAAGCTGAGTTTTGAATGGAGGTGCTAGGTTGGATTTTAAACAGTTTCCCAAACTGAGTTTGGTGATTTACAACTTGCAGGGAAGTTTTCAGTAACGTTTCTAATTTCTCCTAAAATCCCAAGCGTGTCACCGCCTGCAGCTTTTATCTTTTTTATGCAGGAGAAAGGAAACTTATATCTGCTTAATTACTGGCTAAAACTAGTATGGCAAAAGAATATGGTGAAACACTGCAATATGGAGACTGTTGTATATGCATCAACACTTACATATGAGCAAGATCTCTTCTCAAGAATCAAGAGAGCTTCTGTCAGTCAGTCGTTGCTGAGCTAGATGATAAAGTCTGTGTGTGCATGCACATTCCGATTTAACAGTTGGATTTCTGATTCTAAGAAATAGTTTGTGGAAAAAATATGGGCATGGCTCATTTAAGGCACTAAGACCAAATGGGCAACCAATTATTATTCTCATAAACATGCCTTTGGGAACCTATCCTTTGCCAAATTTGTAAACTTTATCCAGCAGTCAAATAGATATTAACCTACTCTCATTTCTGCTAGGAGCATTCTCATTTAAGGTCATAATAATACAGTTGTACCTTGGAAGTTGAATGGAATCCGTTCCGGAAGTCCATTTGACTTCCCAAACATTCGGAAACCAAGGCACGGCTGCCGATTGGCAGCAGGAAGCTCCTGCAGCCAATCAGAAGCTGCATCAGACATCCAGGTTCTAAAGACTGTTTGCAAACCGGAACACTCGCTTCCAGGTTTGCGGCGTTCGGGAGCCAAAACGTTCGACTCGCAAGGCGTTTGGGATCCAAGTTACGACTGCACTGAAAGAATTGCTCACAGGTTATTTTCACAAGGGAACTCTTTCAGCCCAATATATTATTCAAGTCTTTATTCTGAAATGAGTCAAAATCAGAGGGAAGGGGGCGGCGGCTTGGGAAGCTAAAGAATACAGGAAAGACAAACATTGCATGGTGTCATACAAAGGGAGAATGAATTAGTATTGAAGGAAACCTTGAAGTGAGGAAGTGAGTCAGTCGCTGGAAGGAAGGGCATGTGAGACGTACAAAGTGAAAGTGACCTTGAGCTGCAAAGTTTGAAAATGTAGGGTAAAGGTGAAACCAAGCTTCGAATTACTTGTAAAAGTTGTGTCATTCATATTCGAATGACTTCTATTTTTTTTTTTTTATTCATAAGGGATTTACATTAGAGGGCACACAAACCAACCCAACATAATATTAGGGGAAATGAAGATAACACGAGAGAAGGATAGTGGGGGAAGAACGATCAGAGTACAAAGGCATATTGTTTAAACTGGGGTTTCCCAAACTTGGGTCTCTCTCCAGCTGTTTTTGGACTACAACTCCCATCATCCCAAGCTAGCAGGACCAGCGGTCAGAGATAATGGGAATTTTTTGGATACTGATAAATATTACAGTTGTAAGAGCTAGCAAAAGTTAGGGGGAATGGCTGACGTGCACAGATGGACAATCGGAGCTCTGGGTCATATTTGAGACTGAAATCTCTTCAGTTCCTCTCAGCCTAAAATGCCTGTGTTTCTGTTTTGCAGCCATATAGAGAAGATTACGACGTGGCAAGATCCTCGAAAGACCATGACCCAGCCATTGAACCACATGAGCCATCATCCTTCAGCCGCTTCCACCCCTGTATCGCAGAGATCTATGGCAATGTCACAACCAAACCTGGGTGAGTAACAGGATGTTGAGAGTGGACATTGGACTCTGTGCAAACAGCAGCACGATTCCAAATAATGAAAACCTTCCCCTTTGATGGACACTCAGTATGACAGGTGGGGGGTGATGCCTAACTTCTTGTGATTCATAAACTGATGTATTTTCCCTTCTGGGTTAAGGCCTTCATTGGAAGGCAGGGAAGGTGATATCAGAGGGGGGGCCCTCCCCTTAATAGCTGTCCCTGGAAGTCTTTCTTGTTATCAGGTCATAGTAAATGTGCACACCCTCCAACAGTTTTCTGATGAAAATAGGGACAACCTATCTAATTATTATTATTATTATTATTATTATTATTATTATTATTATTATCTCTTTATACCTCACCCATCAGACTGGGCAGGTTCCAACATATAAAAAAACATAATAAAACATAAACATTAAAAAAACTTTCCTATACAGGGCTGCTCAGATGGCTCAGGGGGTCAGATAACTCCATACCCTCCAACGTTTCTTCAATGAAAATAGGGATGTCCTAAGAGAAAGTGGAAGGGACGCGGGTGGCGCTGTGGGTTAAACCACAGAGCCTAGGACTTGCCGATCAGAAGGTCGGCGGTTCGAATGCCCGCAACGGGGTGAGCTCCCGTTGCTCGGTCCCTGCTCCTGCCAACCTAGCAGTATGAAAGCACGTCAAAGTGCAAGTAGATAAATAGGTACTGCTCCAGCGGGAAGGTAAACGGCATTTCCATGCGCTGCTGTGGTTCTCCAGAAGCAGCTTAGTCATGCTGGCCACATGACTCGGAAGCTGTACGCCGGCTCCCTCGGCCAATAAAGCGAGATGAGCGCCGCAACCCCAGAGTCGGTCACGACTGGACCTAATGGTCAGGGGTCCCTTTACCTTTAAGGGAAAGTGGGACATTCCGGGATCAAATCAGAAACCACCCTGGCTTCTGTAAATCAGAGATGTCCCTGGAAAATATGGACAATTGGAGGGTCTTAGTTTGTGCTATGTTTTACTTGATAGAGAAACCACATTAACTTGTGAGTTGATGGTATGCATAACCATACACAGATAACTTGGGAGTTCTTCAAGTTCACTTTGTGGATCTGTGTTTGGATTTGCAACGCCGAACCAAATGAGTGTTATTTGTGCTACGATAATCTTCCTTTCTGTTTGCTTTCTCTTGGCAACTATCTCAGCAACTTTTATCTGGAGCATAAAGGGGGAGTGTGGGATTGCTCTCTGAGTCACTGGACAGTGGCAAATGTATCATGAGAATCAAATATAAAGAATAAACCTGAGTAAACCCCCGAAGGCTAGGGGACAATTAAGTGAGTCATACCAAATGGTAATAGTGAGCTTGCTTCCTGCAATATCCTAAGGATCAGAGTGAGTAATGCGTTGTTAAAAACTGAAATTAACACTCTTATGGCTTCACACCAATCATGACATAGCTGCCTATACAGAGGTTCGAATTGGCCTAATAAAACATAGTAAAAATGGTAAGACCCCAGTGGAAGAGAAAGCCCATAATTGACAGACCCTCACCCCTCAGATGCACCTCTCGGCCTCCCTGACCAGATTGGTGTATGTACTTACTTAAGATACTTGCATACTTCTTTGCAAAGTGAATCTTTAGAATCACCTCCCATTTGAATTAGACTGATGGCACTGTGGTGTCTGCTAAAAATGAATTTTTCATAGGCCAGTTGACTGTAGTAATTCTCCTGCTCATATGTAACCCTAAGCCAGACCATGATTTAGTATGAATTAGCAAACATACAGACTCCTGGAAAGAAGATTGCAGCTGCTTTTCTTTTCTTTTCTTTGGTGGTTTTCTTGCTGTGCTATGCTGAGTGAAGCCATGGTTTGGCTCAGTATATCATCTGAATTCAGGCTTATGGTTTACCTCTCTCCAGACAAACCACGAGCTGTAACCTAGGTGTGGCCAGGTATTTGGGCCTAATGTTGGCTGCTATTGTGTTTATTCTTTAAGTTTTAACGTACTCTTTTTTTGTACACTGCTTTATGATGTTTACATGAAAAGCAGTACAGAGATTGTTTTAATAAATAACTAATACTGACGGAAGCATTAAGAGATTATGACAGAAAATCGCAATATGCTTCAGATTATGTGAGCCAAAGCTAACCAAACTAAGCAGATGAGGATGTATTCAAGTTTTCAGACAAATGCAAAGTTGTTATTTTGAATTAGTGAATATTAATACAGCACCTGAGCAATTGAGATTGGGGAAGACTAGGCTGTAATTCACATAGGGCTCTGGTTGGTTGGTTGGTTGGTTGGTTGGATGTATAGTCCCATGCATACTCAGGTTAGACAATGCAATTACAAACTGCGATTCCAAGTGCACAGGAAGCCTGATGGAGAATGCTTCCTGAATGGTTTGCCTGTTGTATTGCAGCCTGGGCCAATGTAGTCATTGAGAATGTGAGAAGAACCTACTGGATTAGCCAATGGCCCATCTAGGTCAGCATCATGATCTCCCAGTGGTCAAACAAATGCCTATTGGAAGCCCAAAAGCAATTTCTGAGTGCAACGGCATTTCATCACATGAGCGTGCTATTTGGAAAAAGAAGTGACTTTCTCTTTATTAATCATAGCAGTTACAACCCTATTCACATTTACCCAGAGTAAGTCCAGTTGAATTCAGTTGGAGCTTCTTTGAGTAGATATGCATATAATTGCACTGCACACTTTTCTTTTGGCAATCGTAATTCTATGTAAAATCAGGATCTGAACTGGATTTTTAAAACCTGGTTAAGAGGGAACCTGATTAGCATTAACCATGGTTAATACCTACATGGATGTGACTACTAAGCTAGAGATCAAGCTGACAAGGGAAGAGGAGATTCATGCTGGAGGTGGGGGACCACAGCATACATTCCCAGACATTGAAAACTGCCTTATACTGAATCAGACCATTGGTCCATTCGTCTACTCTCAGTGGTGGTGGCTCTACAAATAGGGACACTCCCAGCTCTAGCAGGAGATGCTGGGATTGAGCCGGGGGCCTTGTGTATGTAGAGCCTCTGCTCTACTGCTGAATTATGTTTCGTCTCCTAATTTGCAAATTCTGGTTATCAGAACACCGGTGTTTGCAGTTCAGTGGCAGTAAGACCCATTTCCCCCCGGTCGTATCCCAATGCTGTAAAATCTGTTTCGTTGAGTTCATGTCAGGTATTTAAGCAAGCAGATTTTTTGGAACGCTGCTTGAGCCCCGAAGCCAGTTCTCTTGTGCCAACATCCCACCAGACAACACAAGCAGAATGGAAACTGGATAAGAAGTCAAAACCACCCTTCTGGCAATAGCTGGTTCAAAACCTTTTAGTGAAAGCAGGCTACACCTCTGTCTGTTGCCCTCGCGTTATTCAGCACCAGAGGAATTAAAAAATTCTTTTGAAGTTGTGCCATGAACAAGGTGGGGGCCTAGTTTTTTTCCAGGTCTGTGTCCTGGCCTGCACTTCCAATTACAAACACGTGTGTCTGTGTGTGTTTATCTTGCACTGCTTCCGATGATGAGATGGAAAGTTTGGCTCTTCCTGTATGGCGTGTTGCTTTTGCTTTATATCTCCCCTGCATCTATGTTTGCAGGGAAGCACACAAAAGTACCTGTGGAGGGTCTATCGACAATAATTCAACTAAACGGTAGTAACACTGTAGATAAGTCTTGAGGTAAAAAGTGATTGAAATTAACAGTTGTTCTGCCTGGTTTTGCTTCTCCCATTGCTTTCTAGTCTCTGACTCATGCCGTAGATTTATGAGCTAAAGATCTCATATTCCCAGCTCAATATTTCTGAGATCTCTGCCAGTGTGTGTTTATCTCTTGTGTTTCTTCATGATGTATTTATGTCTAGTGCTTATGGCAGGACCATCTTCTTAACTGTGTGCATTCAATTTACAATCCATATTGATACTGGCACTGTCTTACATTGGGTCTAGATTGATTCCTTCTCCTAATATGGTTATATGCAAAGAACAGTTTCCCAAACTACAAGAAAAAACCACCTGTGTGGTGAAAGTATTCCTTCTTAAAGAGAAAAATGGTATAAGAACACCAGAAGAGGTTGCCAGATCAGGTCAGTGGTCCATCTTGTCCAGCATCCTGTTCTCACAGTCTCCAGGCAAAGGACTATGGGAAGCCTGAGGCTTACTACCTCTGACTGTGAAGGGAGAACACTGGCTGCTAGCCATTGATACTTACCCTCCTTGAATTTGTCTCAATCTCTTTTAAAGCCATCCAAGATGGTGGCACTCACTATTTCCTATGGGAGCGAATTCCATGGTTCCACTATGGAATGGTCTGTTCCTTTGAGAACAAACTTGACAAGTCCGCAATAACTCCTTATGCAGAAAAAGACAACAGCGCAGGCCTGGTGATCCCAGCGACTCTTCTCAGTAGGTCTTGCCCCAATGAAACAGTTGCAAGCGCTGAAGGTCCCCACCTTCCCACCACTCTCTCCTCGCTCCTCCCCCCCAGGGTCTTTCCCAAATAGTCGCAAACTGTGTTTGCACACAACCCATCTCTGTCCTGCTCTTTTCATTTCTCTGCATGTTCTAGGAGACCTGGCAGGAGGGGAGCTGGTTGCAGCAGGAGAGGGAGACTCCTTGGCTCCTACAGCAGCCTGCCTTATCTGTGTCTCTTGCCCCCTCCACCCCCCTTCTCTCCAGCTTCCACTTCTGCCTCTGATTCTGGACTGCTCTCTGCCACAGCCTCTTCCTGCTCACCAAACCCTCTCGTGCCTTCAGCTTCTGACACCTTCTCATCCCAGTCTGCTACCTCCTCTCCCTCTGACCATTCATTGTCATCCCACCAACAATCCCCTGGCTCTGAGCCTTCTTCCCCTGGGGGTTCCCTTGGATTCCTCCCACCGCTCCTCTGCCTCCAGCCAATCCAGGACAGAGCCTTCCAAGGGCCACGTGCCAATGGTGGGTGGCGCCAGTGGATAAAGTGGGTGGAGCCAATAGTGTAAATATTAACTTTGTACAATAAGCTAGTTTCTACCCACATGTATCCTCCGGGACGTGGGTGGCGCTGTGGTCTAGACCACTGAGCCTCTTGGGCTGGCTGATCAGAAAGTTGGCGGTTCAAATCCGCACGACGGTGGTAAGCTCCCGTTGCTCTGTCCCAGCTCCTGCCAACCTAGCAGTTCGAAAGCACGTCAAAGTGCAAGTAGATAAATAGGTACCGCTGTGGCAGGAAGGTAAAGGGCATTTCTGTGCGCTCTGGCACTTGTCACAGTCCTCTGTGCGCCAATAGCAGTTTAGTCATGCTGGCCACATGACCCAGAAAGCTTTCTGTGGACAATCGCTGGCTCTCTCGGCCTGAAAAGCGAGATGAGCACCGCCTTTGACTGGACTTAACTGTCCAGGGGTCCTTTACCTTTACCTTTACCTTTACGCTGTATCCTCCAAGCAGACCTTTGGAATGCAGAGCAGATTCTCTGCCGCTGAGCTATGGCCTGTGTACCTCCTGGTTTCTTTTCCTAGAGGCCTTGCTGACACCAAAATGTTCCCCCTAATGCTACTTTGCCTTTCCTTCCAGTTGGCAATTCTGCAAGAAAATAAGAAGAAAGTGCTCCCTCCTCCTTTCTATCCTTTCCACCCGAAAAAAGAATTCCGATCTGACCTTCCTACTTGGCAGTCTGCACCGTTGGCTTGCTAGACAGGCTGTAGGCCTCTGCAATTGCTGTTGTGATGTGATTGATGGGCAGCAAGTAGAAAAGCTGGTCTGGTGTTTGAGCTGGATGCAAGGGGTAGAAGTGTCAAAGGGGAAAAGGCCCAATGAGTTGCCGTTGAGTCGAGAACCATGCCACACCAGTTCTCTGGGACAGCTTTCCATATCCAAGGTATTTTATCCTTTGGCTTCCGCCGGCAGTGTTGAACTAATGTATCGGCCACTCTTTCTCTGTCAGCCTTCTTGGCACAGCAGCGTAGAATTTTTGGCCTGGTTCTCATGTGCAAATGACAGCAGAGTGGCTCTTTGAAGTGCAGCCACTTGGAGAGAGCTCTGGTTGGTGAGCTCCCCTTTAAAAAGAAAAGTCAAGTCTTATAGTATCTTCAGGACTAGCGGCATAAGTTTCCATGGACTAGAGCCCACTGTATCAGTTGCATGAAGTGTTCCCCTCTGTTGGCAGATTGCATAAACACACAGTAAGGGTGGTAACCAATGAAGTTGTCCTATTCATGCAAGGACACCTTCTAGCACTATGGTAAGTAAAAGGTAAATGGACCCCTGACCATTAGGTCCAGTCGTGGCCGACTCTGGGGTTGCGGCGCTCATCTCGCTTTATTGGCCGAGGGAGCTGGCGTACAGCTTCCGGGTCAGGTGGCCAGCATGACTAAGCCGCTTCTGGTGAACCAGAGCAGCGCATGGAAACGCCGTTTACCTTCCCACCGGAGCGGTACCTATTTATCTACTTGCACTTTGACGTGCTTTCGAACTGCTAGGTTGGCAGGAGCTGGGACCAAGCAACAGAAGCTCACCCCATCGCGGGGATTCGAACCGCCGACCTTCTGATTGGCAAGTCCTAGGCTCTGTGGTTTAACCCACAGCACCACCCGCATCCCAGCACTATGGTACTTCCCTGCAAAATCTGCTCCAGAGAGTTGGGGGAACTCCCAGAACAGATCTGGGGGCATGTGGAGGAAGAAGAGATAAAGGAGGTTCCATTGAGCAAGCTGAAGTCCTTGCATGAAGGACACAGCTCTGTGGATACAGCCCAAACTGTTTGTGAATGGAGATAGATAGATATACACTAGGGTTGGCATATGTTCCGAGTTTCTCAGACATAGCCGGTATTTGGCTGGGGAAATCTGGACGTATGGCAGCCCATGTAGAAAGTGTAGACGGGTGAATTTCGTTTTTTTTAAAAAAGCTCAAGACCTCATTATTATTATTATTATTTGAGATTTTGTGTCACTTTTTGAAATATGGCAACCCTATATACACATAACCACACACACACAGGTATGTGGGGTAAGTGGAATCAGAAGTCCATGAAATGCAAAGGGCACCCTCTGTGACAGCTCCCTGCAGCAGTGTTTTCAAGCAACTGCGTTATGCTAGCACAAACTGCATTAAAAATGGCTGGCATAATCTTAATGAGAATCGGCGCACATGGAGCTGCTTCACACATAAATGCAATCATGACATAGATCTGCCTTCATGCAGCTGCATTTCAAGTGGCCACCCACACTGCTATTCATGTATGAGGTTTCCCCCCCAGCTAGGATTACGATTTGATGTACTCGATTCTTGGCTGATAAATAAGAACTGAATTTGCAAAAAAAGCATTCTTATGAATGCAGACAAATGGAAATCTCTCCATTACCAGGTTTGCAGCAGCGCAGCAGGAGGAGAAGTGGAGGAAGAAGACTACTCCTGCCATCTCCTCTCTGGGAGGCAGCATGCTCACATTAGGCTATGTGTGTGTGTGTGTACACGCGCACATGTGCAAGATACATGTGCTATATATTTGTGTGTGTGTGTGTGTGCATGTATGATGTGATATATATCTTCCTCTTTTTCTTGGGCGATCGCTCATAGCCAAGTAAGATTGTCTTCCATAAACACGGTTTTAACAATGAGTCCGTAAGTGACTGTGGAGGTCAATTCTGGATCCACCCGTCCTTCCACAGTGGGGACATTGGTTCCTGGGCGGGAGCTGATCACGATGTGGATTTGCCAAGCATGCCTTCCTCTTAGCACATTTCTCCCTTGCGTCCTGAGTGTCTTCAAAGCCCATGACACCTTTGGTAAAGGCTGTTCTCCAGTTGGAGCGCTCGCAGGCCAGTGTTTCCCAGTTGTCGGTGTTTATACTACATTTTTTAAGATTTGCCTTGAGACAGTTTTTAAACCTCTTTTGTTGACCACCAGCATTACGCTTTCCATTTTTAAGTTCGGAATAGAGTAGTTGCTTTGGAAGACGATCATCAGGCATCCGCAGAACATGACCAGTCCAACAAAGTTGGTGTTGAAGAACCATTGCTTCACATAGGCACACATTACAATTGCCTATGCTGTATTTTTCACAGCGGGTGGGAAAAAAGGAGAGGCAAGGAAAACACAAGCCTCTGCTACTGCCCCTCCAAACTGCCTTGAAAGTGCCCACCTCGAGTGGAGGAGATAGGGCAGGCTTTCTCAGGCTTGGCTCCATTAATACTTTCCACCCATTCTGACTTACTTTTTTCTCTTTCTTCAAGTCACCAGGAAATCCTACAGATAAAAGCATAGTGCAAACCTCTGTTAACAACAATGAGTGGGTGAACCACACTTTCCATATCCTGCTGTGATAATATGGGATGTGGCCTTCAGAGGTAGCGATTGTTCAGATCTGAGTACATTAGTCATGTGGAACTTCCAGAAATAAGGAGAATGAACTTACCTTTGCCAAAGCTGGTGTTCGCTACAACAGACCTGAGATTTTGAGAGCGCATGCCCCAGCCTCAGCTCTATCGTAGCTTCACCTGCGCTGTGAAAGCTCTTCCGGTTTCAAGCTGTGTTTGATCACTGCAGATCCTGAAATGAACTGGCAGGTGCCAGATGGGGATTGTGATGAATAATACAGTTTTCAGGTGATGGATGTATAATTACTGAGGCACCTGAATCAACTTCTGCCCCATTTTGTAGAAATGCTTTTCCTTTTCAAAAATGTTTTATTTTTCATTTTCACATTTTACAATATAATCACACATCTGAGTTAGCAGACCCAATTGAAATATCCAGTCATCGATGACCCCCCTTTCTGTGGTTAATTTTGTTACATCTTTCCCCACTGCTTATCCAGTTCATATCTTATCCACTAATCATCCTTTATGTTCTATTTAAGTTATTCTCACTGCACATTTTTATATCAGTCCTGCTAGTGATTTCAGTTGTTTACAGTAATTCTCCAGATAATCAATAAATTTTCCCCATTCTATATTAAAACATCTCTCTTCTTGGTTTCTTAATCTTCTGCATATGCCATTTTTGCATATACCATCAGTTTCTGTTGCCAGTCTTCCTTAGTTGGAACTGTTTCTTTGATCCATAAATAATTTCCTTTGTTCTTTGGGTATCTCCAAACCTATTATTCCTAAGAGAAAAGCTTCTGGGTTTTTTTAAAACAAATGTTATTTTCAACATTTTTTCCAACTTACTATATTTCATTTCCCAGTATGCTTTTGCTACCTTATGAGACCATTGTAGAAATGTGTTTCCTTTCACCCAGTTGATGGAACACCAGGCTTAAAGATTTTGCTTCACAATCAGAGGGTTGCTTTTAGACATACCTACTTTCTCAAATGTGATCCTCCAGATGTAAGCGGTAATATATGTGCGATGTTTAGTGGGTAGAGACAGCCCAAGAGAAAAAGGCCTGAGTTCAAATCCCCACTCAGTTATCTTGGACCTGTCGTCTTTTCTCTTGACCTAACCCCATCTCAGGGTGGAGACACCTTGAGCTAGAACAAATTTGATAAATTTGAACACACCATACTGTAAGCACCAAGCAATTACATGAAGCCTATCCATGTCACAACTGTCACCAGAGACAGGCCAGAACTGGTGTGCAAATGTGTACACAATTAGAAGGTTAAAACAGAGATGGACAGACTTTAGACTTGTGGGAACTTCCTTCTTGATTACTAGAAATTCTGAGATCCACCAACAACGAACCAGGCGAGAAAAGGTCTCCCAGGGGACAGAGCCAATTATCTAACCCACTTCAGTGAGCCATACAAATACAAAATCTATAAATACAGATCTGCACCTGAAAACTCAACACAACACAACTTAAAACACAAATCTTAAAGCCAACAATCAGAGCACTACACAGACCTGGCCAAAAGCTATATGAATACGCATATTTTGCAAGTGAGGGCCATAGAAGCCGACAGGTAAATGATTGGCAGAAGGTCATGACGGATAATCCTCCCCTCCTTTCAATTTTTTGTGTTAAATCATTGGGAGTAGGAAACTTTTTACTGATCTTCTTCAAATCTCCCAGAAATGTACCAGTGGATTCTGCAAAAAAAAATTCCTAAACTTCTACCAGCCCCTGTTGGAAGGAGGAATTGAACATAACACCACTTCTGTGGGGAACAGGTTTTTGGGTGGCACTAATATGGCAAAATAAGGTCTGTAGTAATTTCGGGTAGTAATTTCTAGTGTCTGCCACATTCGGGTTTGGAAGGGAATTCCTGCTTCCCTCTTCCTGCTTGGCTCATTTACTTGAGTCATTTGAAGCTATGTATGCTGCATGTACCTTGATGTAAAGAATCGTGTTTTCTCTTGGAAGGGCTGTGTGCATTCTGTGACTCTGCAGCTGGACCTCAAGCTCTTTGGGGAGACATTTAGCATCCTGAGCACCTTGGTTTTAGAAATACATATTAAAAGCAGGCTGTTGATCCATAAGTCTGAAAAGAGAGGCATGAAAATGCCTGGTGAAAATTTAGAAGCCAGGGTGGGAAATGGACTGAGTGGTGTTTTTTTCTGTGAGTGGGGCTCCAACACCCTCTATGGCTCCACCTTCACCATAGCTAGTGGAAGCAAAATAAGTTGTGCAGTATGAGCAGAATTATCTAGATTTCCAAAAGATGCGCATGCTCCAAAACTTAGCTTTGTTTGGCACGGAATCTAGGTCACCTTGTCTCACAATGCAGACTCTTATATAGGGCTTGCAAAGTCCAATCCAGAGAAAACTTTTAAGAGTGCAAAAATACCATTCATAAAACTGCATGCCAGTGTCTTAGTCTGTACCCACCCTCACACATCCCACAGCTCCACCTGTGCAATGAAGACCACAATCCTAAAAAAACTATGCTTGTTATAAGCCCGATTGAACACCCTGGAAGTTACATCTAAGTAAACATGTGTAGGATTTTGATGTCAGACCACAGTTTGCTATATGCAGGAAGCAGGTGTACTGCAGAAGGGCAATTTCAAGGTGCATACTTGCACTCTGATAGGATCCATCCAGTCCTTGATGTGGCCTGCTAACCACCCGAGAAAGGTGATATGGCCGCAGTCTCTAAAAACCACCTGGTTAACACTGTTTTGCAATTACCGTAATCCAAATGAGTGGCATTGCACCGGCATCGTTTTAACAACCAACCACCGAGGATAGGAAATGGATGGTGTTTGCTGCCCTAGACCTCTCTAGGTATCTCCTCCTAATGGACGGGAGTTTTCTGCATGGTTATTATTCTCCACCCAGAACTCCTGAGAAGAAGGTTCTCTGTGCACGTAGGACAGTGCAGTGTGTTTTTATTTAATACTTTACAGATTTTTGGACCATGGCATGCTCCAAACTGAAAAGCAGTATTTTTTGCTGACCTTGTTGGAAGGCTAATGCTGTTTCTGGGAAGTAAACGAAACAGGCAGTTCTTTGTTGGCAAGAGCAGAGAGAGAGAGAGAGAGAGAGAGAGACTCCCCCCCCCCTTCACAATGTCGTGACTAAGTCAAAAGTGTAATGTGGCTGGGTTTTGCTTCTGCAGACATGTGTTTTTCATCAGACAGCTCTGCATGACACTTGACGCTGGCCAGTTCGTAATGAACTATTCTGGGGGTGGGGTGGAGTACCTTTTCTATGGGGGCTAACCCACAACTGTACTTAGACTCTGCCGAGGCCAAAAGAATAAAAACTGCGCCAGCCAGTTTAACAAATGCGTCATTGACGTTTTACACCTGTGCTGGTGGGTGTCTCCTCCGCCTGTAGCCTCCGCTTTGCGTATATCCAGCAAATAAATCGCCCCTTTCCGCTGCCAAAGGACCATTCTTGCTAATAGTTGTTAACCCTGCTCTGTGGTAAATTTGTACATGAAACTTACGAAGAATATAGCAAGGGCCTGTGTGAGGCCTAGTTGGAAAGTAAGCGTAGCTGAGTTTCCCAGTGGACTGAAGAAAAATCATCTTGCTTCAGTTTACAATACAAAACGAAAACACATATGCTCACAAATCACACGTTAATCCTGGGACTTAGAGAGGTCAAGGTTGTCTCGTGTGACGGTGGTTGTGGCCTTGTGATCTCATTTGCGTGCCCTTACTGATGGCGCTGAATGCCTTTGGATGCTCAGGTTCATCTTACTTTTCCTTCCTCCGCTCCTCCATTGTGCAAGTAGGGTTTGAATCCTAAAGCTGGATTTTTTGCAATGAGGAAGGTGATGAGAAAACACACTGGAAAGGCTCTGTACATTGTGCAACCCTCCCTGCGAATCAATGGGAACGATTGCCTGATAAATAGCCAACGTTGTCTGACTTCCCCACAAGCTTTGTGTAAGCAAGTCAGAACGAATGCTAAATAAATAGCTTATCTGGAAGTGGCCCAAGTGAGGTCGCTTTCCAGCTGGTGCCAAATGAGATCACTTCCCTGTTTCTTTTCCTTGCTCATGAGTCAGGGGGCCAGGAAGGTCAGAGGCAGTTAATGCTTCTGAAAACCAGTTGCTGGAAGTCACAGGAAGGAAAGTGCTCTTGTGCTTGGGTCCTGATTGCTGGTTTCCAACTGGCACCTGGTTAGCCACTGTGAGAACAGGATGCTGGACAAGATGGGCCACTGTGACTGGCCTGATCCTGCAGGATCTCCTGACGTTCTTAAAATACACTTGAAACTCATGGGGCTTTTGAGCCCCTGTAAGTCTCAAGTTGGGTTTAAAGCCATCTGTGCTGCTTCATAGCCAGCAAGAAACAAGGGCAAAAATGTGGGCAGATTTGCTGAATGCACCAGACTTAGAAAAGGCAGCCTTCTTCCCGCATTATGAATGGTGGGTCCTGCCCTGAGGACGATTTCCACCTCGTAGCCTGCAGAAAGGCCAGGGGAGGACATTGGTAGCCAGCCAGCCAGAGAGATGCCCTCCATCATCTATTAACAATTTGCCGTGCCGGCTGTGGCTCATGGGAGTTGTAGTTTGACATCTGGAGAGCACCATGTTGGATATCCCTGCAGTACACATATGGTGTCACACAGAGTGTATCTGGGCCATTTCATAATAAGGCACACATCTGTGGGTTGTGTGGAAATGTGGCCCTTTTTTAAAAAAGAAGAAGGCTGTTCTCGCTGTATGAAGGCCTCAACTGCTCTCTGCTCCTTCCAGGTGGAATGATTATCAGAGGGAACACTCTGCTGTTCATTATTAGCAGCACTGCTTCAGCCAATTGCTCCTGGGGCAATGTCTGAGCTGCTGCAAAAATAGGATACCCAGTGGTAAGGTAACTCATGAATGGTTGCTTTCGAGGGGTAATATTTGCATCTCATTTGTCCTCCGAAGGTGATCACGGTGGCTCATATCAGATGATCTATCCGGGTTGCAGCTTAGCTTAAGAAACTGAATTGCACTGGGTAACTTCAGACCACTCTTGCGTACCACACTTCTGTTACTGAAACCAGCCAGATATCCCACACTTTAAGCTAAATTTTAAAACCATGCCAAATCTTTCACAGTAGGCACGTAGAGAGGGATCTGCAGCTATTATAACTGATGTCTCTGATGGCTCTGGAAATTGACCAGTCTAAACTTACCTTTTAACACGAGTGGGTGGGGAATAGTAGGATACCTAAGGAATTGCTGACATTACTGAAAAGGAATCGGTATGGCATACCAGCAGTTTGTCAAACGCACCATTCTGCTATTCATGCAGTTTGCATGTTGTAATCGCAGATGGGCAGATTTTCACCGACTGCAACCCAAAGTAAACCTTGTAGAGGCTATTTGGAAGGGAAGGCGCTCTTTGTTCAGATGGTATAGACAAGTTTCTCGGGGGAAAGTTGGCAAGAGTCAGCCACAGAGCTTGTGTTGATTTTCCTTTCTTTTGCTTTGCTTCCTTTTCTTCCTTTGTTATTTATGAAAGCCCTATAGATTCCGAGTCACTTCCTCACTCCGGGTTCATTATTGTTTTACCCACTTTGATATGTCAACTGTAAGAGAGATTAAACAGAAGCATTGAAAAGTTGTCTAGCTTTCTCCAAAACACTTAGTTTACCTGCCGCCTGCTGGTATGGGTGCCTATGTTTCCATTATCTGCTTTTTCTCCTTGAACCTCCTAACTCTTGCAATCTGTCCTCTGTTCTTTCTGCCTGTTCTGCTTACCGCTACCACCCACCAAGCAAGCCCATCAGCCAGGTGTCTACAAACTCAGTTGCCTGGATTGCTCAGTTGGCTAGAGCGTGGTGCTGATAACACCAAGGTTGCAAGTTCGGTCCCTGTATGGGACAGCTGCATATTCCTGCATTGCAGGCGATTGGACTTAGATGGTCCTCAAGATCTCTTCCAACTCTGAAATTACATGATTGCATTTTGCTGAAGGCACACACCCCTACCTACAAGACTGTTGTTCTTATGTTGTGGTTGGATCTATGAGGCAGCTGAGCATGAAAGGGGAGCATGGAGGACCTCAGAAAGAGGGGCATTCCTGAGCTCTGAGAGCAAAATATGTTCAGTTATTATTATTATTATTATTGTTATTATTATTATTAAACTATTAAATTAGGAATTCTTGGACATTGTGGATTTTTGACTTGGATATTGTTCGTCAGATTTAATTAACCACTTTGGGGGACTTTCAGTTAAAAGACTGAGTCACTTAAGTTTGTGATGATTGTAACACCCCACTGAAAACTTGTCAATGACTTTTAATACGGCTTTCACAAAGCATTGGCTTTCAATGTGGTTTGAAGTCGCAGTTCAGTTATGAATCCGAATAGATAGCTTGAGGCAAATCCACTGGCACTGATCCACCAAGTTAAACCATGAAACTCGCTCCCACAGGAGGCAGCGATGGTCTCAGCAACTTGGAGAGCTTTAAAGGACAAATTCATGGAGCATAAGGCTATCAATAGCTCCTTGCCACAATGGTTATGCTCAGCCTCCACTGTCAGATACGGTGATGCTTCCGAACATCAGTTTCTGGAAACCACAGGAGGAGAACTGTGCTCTTGAGGTCGGGTTCTGCTCGCCATCCCACTGGGATCAGGGTGAGAACAGGATGCTGGGCTAGATGGGCTATTGGCCTGATCCAGGAGACCATTCTTCTGTTCCTATGTTCAGAACAATGCATGGGGAAGTGTCACTCATACAGTAGTAAGGACCTGTCAGTGTCGTTCCAAAGCTGCAGATTTTAAAACAGCTCATTGCTTTCCAGCGTGTTTCTGGGCCAAATTCAAAGTGTTAACACTGGTGTTTAAAAGCCTAGATTAGAAGGGAGGTATATGCTGAGGACATACCTCTTTGCCTTGGCCTGTAATTTATTTTGGACGGTTTTTAAAGCTGTAATTAATATTCTGTTGAAGGGCAGGTGCTAATAATAATAATAATAATAATAATAATAATAATAGTATACGAATAATTTTCTAAACTGTGTTTTCTCCTTAGTAATGAATCACCAGCACCAGCCGCAAATGACACCCAGTACAACTATATCCCAGCAGAACCACCCTACCCCAAACCCTCAAGCCGCCTTATTGAACATGCCGAATGCCTTGACTTCCCAGCAGCAGCAGCAACAGAAGCTGAGGCTTCAGAGGATCCAGATGGAACGAGAGAGGATTCGCATGCGCCAGGAGGAACTCATGCGTCAGGTATTGCTATGTTTTTAGGCACACCCTGTTAGTGCTGTTGGCTCTTTGGAAGATTAAAGAGGTCTGAATTCTGCAGAGTTGGGTGAACACTTGCGTTCATGGAGTGTCCTGGCTTGGGTGTTCACTCCCTCACACAGTGAGGGAGCATGCAGACTTGTTCCTAGCTTCTCCAAATGGCGTATGAACAGACTCACAGGAAGGGAGGGGGCAGGATGTATATGGGGCACTAATATTCCCATGTGCTTTGCACCTATTGGTGGCTAGTGCCCACATGACCATCATATGGACAGCCTCCCTGTGACAAAGGCTACAAATACTCCCAAGGGCTAGTTCTTAAGTCTGTTTCAGCAGTTTGCGGCCAGCTGTGAAACTGATGTCATTTTACATTTACAGATACCTTAGACTTAATGTCGTTAGCAATTATACACTGCCTGGAGACTTTCTTCATCATGTACGTGTTGCACAATTTTGGACTTCACTTATGATATAAGATTTTGCTTTTATAATGCCTCACTGGTGCTTCCTTTACAAGGCTTTAAGGAATTATTATTATTATTATTATTATTATTATTATTATTATTATTAACTAAACTTGTATATAGCCCTATACCCACAGGTCTCAGGGTGGTTCACAAGATAAAATCACAACATAAAAACACAAAATACACAATCAAAGGAAGAAAGCATTCTGAACCATTGCAAAGAATGCTTTTCACAAACTGGGGAGTATCTCCCTTTAGAAGATACTGTGTTTTGCCCCAAATATTAATCAGTTTCCCTAGATAACACAATTCACCACTTACTCCAAGGAGCAATGTGGGTAGGAATTAAATATAGTCCAGTTTTATGAAGGCAATTTCGGCACTGGGTGAAAGTTTTCTGCGTATGTTTTTCAGTGCTTTATTTTCCTGCAGTTGTGCAGGCCCATTTCTAAGAATGAATGGATGCCAACTGTAAATACACAGTATTAGATAAGCTTGGCAGTTTCAAAGATTTTAGCTTCGCTTACTAAATACAAGCAAAATAATAAACATAAGAATTTAGATCGCTCTCTAGGGCAAGGGTGAAGAACTACAGCTTCCAACAACCTGATAGCATGTCCAGTGCCTAACGATGATTGCAGTTGCAGTTCAGTAACATCTGGAGGGCCAAGCCAAATTATCCTAATTTGTATAGGCAAAACATTCTGGAAAATTTTTCCAATTCATTTTTTTAAAAATTGAAAACCCACATTGCTCCCTACCCTAACGGCATACACAATTAAGCGAAGTTGCAAACACATCACACCAATTTCCCATGGTGATCTGTCTACACTTTTTAAAAAACCCAGCTTAGGTTGCTATTCTGTGCTCATTTTCTTAAGAGCTCATCCTAATGAACTTGACAGGGTTTATTTCCGGGTAAATATGCATAGGACTGGGATGCAAAAGATCTAGAATGGGGGTGGGACTGGAATTCTCCTGCCTACAGTGTCCTTTTGCCTTTGGGATTTCTGCCTTAACCCCCTTTGGCTATTCCAGGGTAACATTTGTTTATACTGTATTTAGTAAGGCGGTATCGAATTTCTTGGCAGCAAACAGAGGTATGGTTTCTATTTGTGCAGCGACACCAGTTGGCATGTCGCTTCTGGCGGGTTATTAACGCTCCGTCAGATGTACCAAGGATGCCACTGACCCTATCAGGACATATCAAAGCATGGGCTGCAAAATCCCCTCCCCCCTCCCCCGCACAGCCCCATCTTTTTTGCTTTTAAAATAACTAGCCCAAGATATATGAAGCTGTTTATGTCAAATCTCCCTCATCGGAAAGCTGTGTCCATTCAAAGGCCAATAATAGTAAAATGAAATATAAAAATGGATTCCGTTTTATCTTCATTGACATGAATGCAAGCTGGCGGCGTTAGGTTCTTCTGTAGGCAGTTATCCCAGTGGGGCGGCTTTCTCAGTCTTTTTGTTGTTGTTGAGAAGTTAACTGCCCCTGAATAGTTTACACTGAACCTCTCTTACATTTTGATATAAATGTCTTCTTTGTTTATGAAATGATGCACAAGATGGCAAAAAGGGTGCAGAGCATAGTCTCTGACCGGGTACCCTTCATATCAGTGTTTGAAATTCTCCAGGCGCATTTTGTACCTGGCATCCGGCCACTTGCGACCAAGTGAAGATGCCTGTGTACCAGGATGGCGCCAGATGTCTCCACCATCTGGAGGTGCATGCCTGGGAATCCTTGGGTCTTGACTGTTTTCACATGCTAGCAACGCATCCTGTAGAAGTCTATCGGTTATATTTTATCTGCACAATCAAAATGAATTTCAGGAACCAAAAAGTCGTACCTTGGAAGTTGAACGGAATCTGTTCCAGGAGTCCGTTTGACTTCCAAAATGTTCGGGAACCAAGGCACGGCTTCCAACTGGAAGCCGCAAAAGTTGCAACGGACATTGGGTTCCAAAGAACATTCACAAACCGGAACAATCACTTCCGAGTTTGCGGCGTTTGGGAGCTGAAACACTCGTCTTGCAAGGTGTTCGAGTTCCGAGGTACGACTGTATTGAAAAATACAACTTTGGAGCCATCTGGCCCCAAAATGGCAAGCTTTGGTTGCTGTAACCATGGTTTATGGAGCATACGGCTTGCCCCAGAGAACACTGGGAACTGTTGTTTATGCCTCCCAGAGCCACAGTTTCCAGTGCACTGAACAAGCTACAATACCCAGGATGCTTTGGGGGAAGCTGTGTGCTTTAAATGCATGGCACGGATGTGACTTCAGAAGGCTTAGATTATTGGCTCGGCAAGACTGCTTCCAGTAAGCCAGCATTGTGTTTCTTTCTTACTCCCTGGTCTGTGCCGCGTTCAGTCGCTTGTTGGATGGAGGCCCTGCTTTTGCACCGTGAAAAATCCTTAGCCGAGCCGTGCAAGGCAAGTCACTTGGTCTTGGGAGGGCGGAGCTGTTCAAACCTTATGAGCTCTGCCGTGTCGCAGTTATGCGTGCTAATTTTAATGAGGAGCAGATTTTTTTTTGCCCCCGCCAGCAGCTTTAAAAAAAGAAATTGTGGTGCAATCCTTGGCCCGCAGCCTTTAATCAGAAGGAACTTTTATGAACTTCCTGTCTGCAGTCTGGGCGGTACTGATGGTCGACTCAAGGTAGCAGACCCCACCCCGCTGCCTGAATCCTTTACTGTTGCCTTTTCTTTTCATAGAATCGTAGAATTATGCAACCCATTTAAGGGGAGGGGAAATGATGTGTGTTGGGGGGCAGGCGGGCTGGCTGCTAGGCGACTGAAAGGGGGGGAGAAAGGTTTGGGTGAAAGGGAGTGGAATTATTTCTCCTCCAGTACCGAGTCCCCAACTTGACAGCAGCTGCTGTTGCCTGGCTATTTTACAGCAGGCTTGCTCTGCAGAAATTTCCAACTCGGCAGCTGCCCTGCCTGGAGAGATACGCCCAGCAGCTCTCCGGAGCTGATGGGGTTTCTCCTTCCCCATATCCCGCTTCAGTTTTAGAAGGTTGGGACGATGTTTGATCACTAATCACTTAATTGTTAAACTATGGGATTTGTTTCCATCGAAGAGCAGTGACAGCCCCCAACTTGGATGGCATTAAAAGAGGATCGCACAAATTCACAGAGGAGAAGGGATGTCTGCTAGCCACAGTGGCTATGGTCTACCTCCCCTGTCGGAAGTAACAAGTTGGTAGGGCACTGCTGTGCTCAGGTCTTGTTTGCAGGGTTGCCATAGGCATTTGGTTGGCCACTGTGAGAACAGGATGTTGGGACTAGGTGGCCCGCTGACCTGACCTCTTGGGCTTTTCTTATGTGTTCAAGTAGCGTTTCCCAAACTTGGGTCTCCGGCTGTTTTTTTGGACTACAATTCCCATCACCCGTGACCACTAGTCCTGCTAGCTAAGGGTGATGGGAGTTGTAGTCCAAAAACAAGTTTGGGAAACCCTGTCAGCTAAAGAGGTTTGGTGAGCTGAGAGAGCTGCCTCAGTTTTGTCAGTTAGCATGTGATTCATATTTCATGTGCACAGTTGTAACTTAATTTGATTTCTGTGCTCCCCCCCCCCATCTGTTTCGGAAATGAACAGTGTCATCCCATGAATGTCTACCCTGAATTTTAAGACTTGTTCCATGGGGTTTACTCCCAAGTAAGTGCATTGAGGACAGCAGCCAATATGATCTAAAATGGGCAAACGGGCTTCAAACAGTTTCCTTGATGAAGCTCGCAATGGGAAGACCGTCTGCTTCCTTTGCATGCCAAAGATCTCAGGTGTGATTCCCAGAATGCCCCCTGCTGGAGAGTCCCTGCCAACCAGTGTGGACAATACTGAGCTCGACGGACCAATGGTCTGGCTCAGTATAAGGCAGCTTCCTATGTTCCTAGATCGTCATCTCACCATGCAGTCCTAAGCCTGGAGTAAATCAGAAGGATGGCTTAACCACTTAGCCAAAACCCATCAGGATTTCTAATATTAAATGACTTTCCCCCTCCCATTAGGAGCAATGGGAGGGAAATCTGAGGGAGACATTCAGATCAGCTCCTCAGCTGGTGTAATTTTCGCCCCAGTTCAGTGGTGGTAATGGTGGGGTGTTGCTGGACCATAAATATTTTGCATCCTTTGGCTCCAATCAGTTTCCCAATACTACCCTGACAATCCACACCACCACCACTTTCATCTGTACAGCTATCGCAGCTCCAATGTCGGCTGGGTCAGAGCATCAAATATTTTAGTAGTAGCAGGCAAGGGGGAATCTGGTATCCAGTCTCTCTTTCTCTGGCATCAAAGATCTGGTTTATCTTAGGGCTCCCGAGACCCTGTCCAGGGACTGTAGGATTGCAGCATAAGAATGGTTTGCATTTAAAGCACATACACTCCCAAAAAAGAATCCTGGGGACTGTAGTTTACTTCCTAACAGAGCAGCAGTTCCCAGCACCCCATGCAAACTACACCTCCCAGGATTCTTTGGGGTAAGCCATTTGCTATAAATGTGCGCTGAATGAGTTTCAAATGTATGGTTTGGGTGTGACTTAGAGTGCTGTACTACAGAACAGGGGAATTTGAGGAATACAAACGCCGGGGTGGGTTAGGGATGTTTTTTGTTGTTGCCCTCCATCAGAGGACTGGGTGAGACGGAAGTACAGTGAGGAGCAGCATGAAACCAGACCCTTCCCGCATTCTCAAAGGGGCAATTCAGCGGCTGGCGCATCTGCAGCTATTTCTGCAGGGAAAGGTTCCAGGAAATGTGGCTGGAGATTTCCAGAATCATTTTGCACGGAGTAGATTATGCCAGGGAAGGGCTGTATGTAGCTCAGGGGTAGAGCATCTTGTCTGGCAAGCAGAAGGTCCCAGGTTCAATCCCTGGCATCTTCAGACAGTGCTGGGAGAGAATTGTGCCTGAAAACCTGGAGAACTGCTGCCAGTCAGTGTAGTAAAGGTAAAGGGACCCCTGACCATTAGGTCCAGTCGCGGACCACTCTGGGATTGTGGCGCTCATCTCGCTTTACTGGCTGAGGGAGCCGGCGTACAGCTTCCAGGTCATGTGGCCAGCATGACTAAGCCACTTCTGGCAAACCAGAGCAGCACATGGAAACATCATTTACCTTCCTGCCAGAGCGGTACCTATTTATTTACTTGCACTTTGACGTGCTTTTGAACTGCTAGGTTGGCAGGAGCAGGGACCGAGCAATGGGAGCTCACCCCTGTCACGGGGATTTGAACCGCCGACCTTCTGATTGGCAAGTCCTAGGCTCTGTGGTTTAACCCACAGCGCCACCCGTGTCCCTGCCAGTCAGTGTAGACAATACTAAACTAGATAGCCCAATGGTCTAACTCAGTATAAGGCACCTGTTCCTTCTCTCTCTCTCTCTCTCTCTCTCTCTCTCTCTCTCTCTGTGTGTGTGTGTGTGTGTAGAGACAGTGAACACTTGAGCATGCTGCAGCCCCTTTGAAGCGTTTACAATGTTTTGGCAGCCTCTACAGAAACTGCCGAAAGAGCAGGTCTCCGGCTGCTGCTGCTGCAATGGGGGGCATTTGAATGCTGCAGCAACATCACACAGCTGCCTTGATCTCCCCTTTCTGTGTTTTTTTTCCTGACTCCTCTCCCCTTTGCTTTCTGGAAGATGGTTGTACTCACAGCACCACCACCAAAGAGAACAGACTGCAACGGCTGCCAAAGGTCATTTTTTTTAAGAAAAGAAAAGAAAGAAAAGAAGGTGTCAATGATTGAGCATGTCATGATTGGCCTGCAGGAGGGACTCCTTTTGCCAGATGACTTGCTGCTCTCCCAGAAGTGTCATGTCTGGTTCTGTGTGCTCACAGACCTGTCATCCGCTTGGCACTGCCGTAGCAGACCCGAAACACCCCTCATTAAAGTCTTCTTTTGCTGCAAAGCAGGGGTGAAGAAGGCTTTTTACCTGAGGGACGCATTCCCTTCCAGAATAGGAGGTGGGACACATTCCTGCGGTGCAAAAGAGGGTAGAGGAATGAATTTGAGTTCTACCTTCTGTACAGTAGGCTAGTTTCTTCTCTCTCTCTCTCAATCTCTCTCTCTCCTGAATCAGACTTCAGGCGTACAGTCCACACAGGCAGAGAAACACTCTTGAGGTTTTCCCATACGTTCTGTAAACTCTGATGTTGACTAGCCCTACCACGAGGCAGAGTGAGGCCTTGCATTTAAAGCAGCGTCATACTACCACAACTTCCCCCAAAGAATCCTGGGGTCTCCTAACAACACTCTGCACCCTTAACAAAAGCCACTCTGTGAGTGGGAATTTCGAAGCCTGGTCACTTGAATCCTAGTCTAACACTCGATAACTCACCCTTCCCAACAAGATGCTTTGGACTACAACTCCCACAATCCCTTGCTGTTGGTTGCGTTTGCTCAGGCTGATGGGAGCTGTAGTCCAGCAACCTCTGGAATGACAAAAGTTGCCCTGTGGCCAGAGTTCTTCGACCTTGGCTCCCCAGATGTTGCTGGACTCAGACCCCCACCAGCACCAGCCTGCATAGCCAGAGGATGATGAAAGGTAGTCCAACAACATCTGGAGGCAGAAGATCGAGGGATGCTACTCTAGGCAAGGCTTTCGGCCTAGTTCAAGAGTGCCACAAAGCTTCCACTGCTTGTATTACAGAAGGTACCTGAGCTTTATAGCCACGGGGGTGGGCAACCTGTGGCCCATGACCTAATTCCATGCGAGAGGTTGAGGGGGGGGGAAAGGTTAGCAGAGAGGGGGGGTGCCCTGCCCTGTTTTCTCCTCTGGCCCAACCCATCTCTGGCATGTGCCCACCCCCTGAAACATCACTGCCTGAGAGAATGCGGCCACTGGCAGGGAAAAAGGTTTCCCACCCTTACTTTAAATGGGGAGCACGTAATAAGGAAGTCTGCCAGCTGAAATTTAGGTGGCAGCCTTTGAACATCATTGTGTGAAGCAGCCCCAGGCAAGCAGACTAGCCTTGCCAGCGATGCAAGCGAGTAACCCAGCCCTACACCACATTCCGCGTGTTCAGTTGCAAATTATTTGTGTGTTCTCCAATTTTGCAAATCTGCGCAACGGAGGCAACAGCCTTGCTCCTAGATCCTAGGCCACAGCTTCCCCAAGAGCTCCTGAGAAGAGCAAAGGAAGGGAAAGTCAATGTGTGGGTTGGGGTTGGGGGTGGGGAGAGGCATTGGCTGGCTTCAGTTTTCCCCCGTATCGTGATTTTTGCCATTCCTTCTCTTGTGATTTGCTGCCCACTGCAAGGAGGCAGGGGAGAACTGAGCTGGTAGAGGGGCTGCAGGAACTGAGAGAAGCATTGGCTGGCTTCACAGTTTTTCCCACATTGCGATTTTTGCATAGCGCGCACACACACACACACACACACACACACACACACACACACATACATCATGATTCGCAATATATCACCAGGTCAAAAAATATGAAACCGATATCATGATATATCACCCAGCCCCCTTCAATTAAAGCACAAGCACTTATTGACATACATTAAGTGATTTTGGTGAAAGCATGAAAACGACAGGTTTCTCTGAAGTCTCAAAGGCACAGTTTGAATTTAGCAATCCGAGAGGAGGCTGCCAGATGTACCGTGTCAGCATCCCAAACTAGGTTTGGTTCCCATTTGCATTCCGAAAGCAGCGTCGTTAGATTTCCAGGGTGAGAAGTAATTAAATCTGCTCGGCTGGACAACAGGAAATAGCCAGTGATATTATATTTCATATACATACTGTGATACTTACTGCCACTTCATTAGGTGTAGTACACACAGCAGGTTTGAGCAAATGTGAGCCGTCTGATATTCCTTTGTGCTGGGAGAAAAGAAGGGGGAAGCGGGTTTTAATTGTTTGATAGTTACCTTGTCCTGAAGTGGCGAAGAGCTTGAACGTAAAGGTACAGAGACACATGCAACTGCCCCCCCCCGGCAGGTTTTGTGTTATTTCTAACTGTTGCTGCTGTTAGTCAACGGGTGCAAGTGCAAGATTATATATGGAGTGAAGCAATAACAAGTATTCAATTGCCCACATTCCCATCATACATTCACAGGGAACTCTGGGAATTGTTGCCCTGTGAGTTTATGCAGGAGAAATTCCCAGTGGATTATGCCCACAGACAAACTTGCAGACCTGTAAACTTAGAATTGCAATGTGCTATATTTTTTAACTTTTCATATTTTTTTTTGGCTACAATCTGTAGTTGGATCGGTATGCAATCAGTTGTGTAGACGACTCTCAAGAGAAATAGGGATTCTCTGCTCTTTCCTATTACAGTAATAGAAGTTCCTTTTGTATTTTTCTTTAGGGAATACAAGTATAAATGGGAACACACCCTGTGTCATCATCTTTTCCCCCACTTGGTGTCACTGTCACACTACAAAAAACAACAACACCACAGACATTCCTGGCATTCTCTCATGTACTTCCTGTATAGAAGTTTTGCATGCTTACTTCCTCCTTAGTCAGTTATTATATTCCGAATAAAGGAAAGGAAACAAGGTGTGCTGCTGCACATTAACTGTAGGTCATCCTGGCACAAATTGTACCCACTTGTTAGTTCCTGGGTATGAGCGGCAAACTCCATGTATTGAATCAAATGATGCATGCATGCTGTCTTAACTTTCGTATCATGGGCTTCCTGCATTGTCTTACATCACTGCAAATCAGAAGTCGCTCCAGGAAATAATGATGCACCTACTGAGATCAGTATGTGGACATTTTGTAATGGCTTCTTTGGGACTGCCTGTTGAGAAGCTTATATCTGTGTTAGTGAAATTCTGTAATGTAATGAATCACCTCTTTCCCCAACCCCTCTGCCTTCCTTTTCTAGCCTGTGAAATAACGGAGGGTATTTGTTTCCAGCAAAAGGGGCCAGGGTTTGGAAAAAGAAACTGGGCAGATCTAGCAATCCTAACCTCATTTTGTTGTTGCATGTTTGTTTGTTGTTATTAATTTGATTTATTACCCGCCTTTTGCCACACCGTCCCAGGGAAGGTCACAACGATTTAAAATGCAACATTAAACACAGTTTATGTGGGGGTAAGGCCCATTGAATTCAGTGGGCCCATTAAATTCAGTTAGGATTGCCGCTTAAAATATTTGCAATGCCTTGTAACATTTGTGATCTGCAGGCCATTAGTAAGTCACGGCAATTTTGTGTATATGCATGTGTATGCCTTGTACACTTCAGCGGTAGTTCCCCAACTCCCCTTGTCCCCACGGATCACTTGGAACATTCCTAATGGACCGCTTACTGATTTTTTTTTGCCTGTTGTAGCAATTGCAAGGTGCAGTGCTAGATCCTGTATGATTTTAAATGGTGCTTTTGCAGACAATGCCACTGAACACCTGAAAGAAGTTTGTGGACCACTGATGATCCACAGACAACCTGCGCTAGAGCTAAGGTGCCTTGGTTCCTGACTTAGACATCTTATCATCTAGAGGTTGGAGATATGGGGCAACCCGAACCCTACAGAATTCTACGGCACATGTGTGTCCGCCTGCAGTTTTTTTAATTTTTTGTTTATAGACATGCACAAAATACCTCCCCAAAGCAAACCAGACCAGGCTGCAGGAAATAGGCACCATCCCTGGTAAATAGGGATGGATGGGGCATACATGGGACTCGTACCTCTAGAAACCTGTTTTCCAGGCCCCCCCGGCCCCAGCACTGACAGTTATGTATTCGTTTTCAGGAAGCTGATTTGTACAGACAACTTCCCATGGAGTCTGAGAACATGGCTCCAGTTCAGACTGCTGTGAGCACACCTCCTAACATGACACAAGACATGAGGTCTGTTACAAATAATGGTTCGGATCCCTTCCTGAACAGGCAAGTACACTGTTTGCTCACAAACATTTTTTTATATTCTGCAGCGTAGGCCGCATTTGGAATTCTCATACCTGCTAAGGCATGTGATTTCTAAGCAAAGGCATTTAGCTTTTCGGGTTGTAGACCGAGACAGAAGCCATCAGCTTTGCTTGTAAGATGCTTTAATAAAGCAGGTGTTTGATCCTTCTGATCCAGTTCCCATGTCACATTAAGCCATAGTTAAAAGCAAACCATGGTTTAATGTGGCAGTGCAGTGTGCTCATGCTCAGTGCTGAAAAGTTCTCACTCTGATCCTTCCCTGCTCCTGTTACAGCCACGCCACTGAGAAGCAAGCCAGAGTCTGGCTTGTCATGACGTTCAAACTTGGGTTTGTGGTCTGTTCTTCTCCAAACAAATCACAAGCAATAGCTAAGGTTTGTTCTTGGCTTAGTGATTAAGGTTTGTTCGGAAATTTACAAACCATGAGCCGCCGTTTTGGCATCACAACATGCTAGGCTGACTTTTTCCCCAGCAGCAAGGGGGGAGTGGAGCGGGATCTTTTCAGCAGCGTCTATAAGCATGCTGCATATTCACAATAAACCATAGTTTACTTTTAACTATGGTTTAACGTTAGATACAAACCAGGCCTCTATGACCAATTCTGATCTTACTGTGTATGACTCACACCTTATAAATGTATATCAGCCGGAACCTGGCCAAAGATCCTTGTGATTTGGGAACATTCCAGTGTGACAGGACAGGACTGGCATCTGTTCTGAGGACAACTTTGGCATAACTGGGGAGCATGTACACCGTATTAAGAACCTTGGCTGGTCCTAATAAGCTTGCTGGCAACTTTGCTTTAGCAGACCAACATGGCTGCTTTTCAGCAGTTGGCATCATTTTGTATTTGTGGAGGTGTGATTCCCTAGCATGGAGATCATTGCTATTGACTCCCAGTTAAAGTACTGGGTGTGGCGTGCTCCCCCCCCCAAAAAAAAGCCTTTGTTGCTGCCAAGAGGAGAATGGCTGGGAACAGATTTGGTTACTTGCAAATCACCATGCACTTCTGCTTGCAATGCCTACTTACTCGGTGCATAAGCTTTCTCCCAAGAACCTGGCTATTGATGAATTTGGAATTCTTGGCAAAGAGTGGGAGGGGGAGGGCAGATGGGAAAGAGAGAGCCTGGCCAGAGCAATTGGGACAGTGCAGGTATGGAGAGTGAGCTGTGCAGTGCACAAAGTACAGTATATGAATATATGAAGCTTCCTTATGCCAGGTCAGAATATATGTCCATCTGGCCCAGAATGGCCTACTGCAGAGATGGGGATCTCCTATGGCACTCCAGACATTGTTGGGCTGCCTCTCCCATCATCCCTGACCATCATCCCTGACCTTTGACCGTGCTGGCAAAGGCTGATGAGAACTGGGAACGAGAGAGATTACAGGGATCAGACCTGGAACCCTTTGCATGCAAAGCACCGAATTATGACCCTTCTCCTTAACGCATACTTACAGTAGCTCGTTTGGCTTCTGAGCTCTCGCCATGTTCTGCCCACCTGCCTAAACCACAGGGGTTAGAAGGTTTGCTTTTATCGCCCTATTCTGCGCTAGGTAGCAGATTTTAGGCTGGTGAGCTGGAACCCACAAACAAATGGGAGTACATTCAGGCCTATCTAGGGCATTCAGGCCTAGCTGCAGGAACAGCTGTCCTTCCCTAAAGCCATTCTGGTGACATATATCTGATGAGCACATCCTTGACCGAGGTTTCTTCATGTTTCGATTCATAGTGGGCCATACCATTCCAGGGAGCAGAGCACAGACAGTGGCCTAGGCTTAGGATGTTACAGCATACCAACTACACCTGAAGACTACCTCAGCAATGTAGATGAGATGGACACAGGTAGGAATGAGAAGCATTTTGATTTTGGGGGGGGAAATATACTTCTTAGCAACGCCCTAAGAGATCCGCTTGACTGTCAATGTTACTTTTGCATTTGCGCAGAGCACGTGCTTTCGTGTGGGCACAAGAAGACTGGGGTTCTGGGGTTCAAATTTTCCTATACATTATTGGTGGGGGAGAGGTAGGGAGGCCCTTAATAAAACCCACAAGTGTCCCTCCTTGACTCCCTCCAGTTTTAACCAAACCATAGCTCCCTACACCCTTCTAAAACTGAGAGCAAAGGCGCCCATTGCAAAGGTGAAGGAACCGTATTCTGACCCCCACCTGTAATTTGAGCTATCAGTCCTTCCATTAACCCCTTGGCATGGGTGGGGCTGGCACTGGCGACACAGGAGTGCAGAACAGGTACTCTGCACATGATCAGAGGTGCTCTCTTCTCCAGCTGGTCGTTTACATGAGAGAACCCGATTCCATGTTCAACAAGAACTTCTGAAACAGATTTGAGGGTTTGCCTCTGGAAGGTATTCTCCGGCCTACTAGAAATCAAAAGTTGTGATGGTCTTACGGAAATGTGATCCCCGACGGGTCTTCACAGATACCGACACAGGGAAACCTCTGTCCTGTAACTACATTTGGTGTTTGTGAGAAGTGAAGTGTGGTTTTGCCATCCAAGCACTGATTAGGGTGTGAGCTATATCGTTTTGAAAGTTGAGCCCCGCCAAATATTTCATCATCATCATCATCATCATCATCATTATTATTATTATTATTACATTGCCACTCCACTCCACCTTTTCTCCAAAGAGCTCAAGGTGACATACATGGTTCTCCCCCTCCCCATTTTATCCTCACAACAACCTTGTGAGGTAGGTTGAGCTACATGATCACCCAGTGAGCTTCATGGCTGAGTAGGGATTTGAGCAGAGGTCTCCCAGGTCGAACACTGTGACCATTAAGCCACACTAAAGTACCCAGGGCGTCTGGATTGGGAGATGGAAGCTGAGAGAGCAACAAAGTCTACCAGTAGCTAACAGCGGCTGATTTGGCATCAAAGGCCGAATAATTTCCTGGTTAAGCCCCCACCTCACTGATTCCTTCTCTTCTTTTGCAGGAGATAATGTAGCACAGACTCCCCTGAATATCAATCCACCACAGACCCGTTTCCCCGACTTCCTTGACTGTCTTCCAGGAACAAACGTTGACCTTGGGACATTGGAATCTGAAGACCTGATCCCCATCCTCAACGATGTAGAATCGGTCCTCAACAAAAACGAGCCCTTTCTCACCTGGCTGTAACTGATAGTGCAACGTTTTCTTTTCCTCCTAGCAAAACAAAAAATAAGGGCAGAGGATCCTCAAGCCTCTCAGTTAGCCATCCTTGGTGCCTTACCGACGTCTGCGAGACCCTTTTAATCAGTGAATCTCGGTCTAGATTTCACTGACAGCAACTTAAGTATGAAATATATAGATATATATATATATTTTAAGTAGAACTGCTTATATACGCATCTATAACCTTTCCTCTTTAGTTACATATGAGCGGTTCTCTTTGTCTTTTGGTGCATAGCTGAACTTAACAGCCATCAGCTACACACAACAAGTTTAGCAAATAATAAGAAAAGAAAATAAATCTGACCAGAAGAAGCTTTAGATTGTAAGAAGGCAGCTTAGTTCCAAAAATCCTGCACGTTATCAGGTTGAGTGCAGTTCTACAGCTGTATTTATGACAATAGTACCAAATGCTTCTCATCTTATATAACTTGAGCTTTAAAAATCATTGCATTTTTAAAAGTGAACTTGTGCTGTATGGAAAACAGATTTTTTTAAAAAAAAATCCTAATCAGCCACAAGGCTCCAGATCCAGATTTTTTGCAAATACACAAACAGTACTATTTGCATTTCCTCCCCACCTCACCCCCACAATATATTATTGAATGGTTTGTAGGTGAAATGTTTTAATTACAATTTTTTTTACACTACTACAATATTTTAAAATAGACCAGTTTGGTACTAATTGCTGCCATTTTATATATACACACGCACAGACATATAGATATATGTAAAACACTAAAAATGTGATTATGAAAGTGTTTTTTCCCCTAAGAAGTACACTTTATATGTAGCTGCTTAATATTCACTACAATTCTGCAACAGAACATGGTTTTCTTGCAGCTTTTAGTCTGCACAAAGCGGACACTCAACAGAACACCTTCCCCCTCCAAAATTCAGGATTAAAAATACGGCACAAGTTTGACACTTCTGAATGCAGTAAGAATTAATTTTGTAAAGCCTCATTATCTTCTCTTTATTTTTAGTAATTATTTTGTCGTTGAAATTTTTAAAGAAGCTAGAAACAGGAGTCTGACATTATCATATAGGTGATAAGCCAGCATCTATTTGTCAACCTGGCAAAGTTGCTGAGGATTCTTTACCCAATGGCTTTTTTTTATTCTTGACTTAATGGGACACAAGGCACTATACATGTTGTACTCCATACCTATAATATTCATATATAGGGTTGCTTTATTAAAAACAGCTTGATATGTGGGACTGAGAATGCATCAAGGATTTCAATCTCCACTTCCCCTGAAATGCAAATGACGTCCTGAGATCCTTAAGTATTTTTAATATTATTTATAATTATGAATTTTAAGCTTTTTTTTATATTGAAAAAAAATCATCTTTTTATAGAAGGCATTATAATTCGTGCAAGCCTCTTAATACACAATAGGCAGGGCAGGCAAGAGGCATAGCACTTTGCTGTGCATTAGTTTTAAGAGTAAGAAACCATTGCTGTAGCATCCTAACCTTTGCCTACTCATGCTGGCTGAGGCCGATGGGAATTCTAATCTAAAACACCTGGCAGGCACCAGCTTGGCAAAGGGATGCTATAGCACAATGTTGGACAGTGGATGGGTCCCCTCTGCCCACCCCTCTCTTTGGACTAGTTGAAGAAAAAAGGCAGGTGAAATGGGTGGGGAGGTTGAAGTCGTCAGAATTTGGGCTTGGAAGGAGAATGTTTGTAACGGGAAATAGCAGTGTTGGACTGTTTAGAAGTGCAGGTCAGGGAAACTGACTATATGTGGAACCACCACTGATCAAATCAATACCTGTGAATACTACCTTATGGGAGAATTGTTGCTTGAAGGTAGCTGAACTGACAGCACCAGGCTTGTTAGGTTTATTATTACTATTATTATTATAAATATTTTAAGATGTGGATGATGAAACGTAAAAAGTTCATTATTTGACTCACAGAGCCAGGGTGGGTGAGAAGACAGGTAGAAAGATAGGCATTTGTGAGTTCCGTTCATTTTAGCAGATCGTTGCACCCACAGAGTTTATTTTCAGTTAATGGGCATTCCCTGTGCCCTTCTCTTAAAGGGCTTTCCTCTCCTTGGCTGGCTTACCATATATAGTTGGTTATTAACAAAGTAGAAAGCACATCTTCAAACAGTGACCCTGGGTTTTCCTATTATTTATAGATATCGGCCATAAAATGCAAATCAGGCAGTCCTAAGGTGTTTATTCTCTTAGTATTTTTTTGGGGGGGGGGCTGAAAATGCTCAGAAAGCAGACAATATCCAGGGCCAGCTCCAAATCTAATGTAAATCATTGTTCTCTGGTTAGGGGCTTTATGCTTGCTTACAATATGTGAAAACAACCCCATGGCTCCCTGCTGCATCCAAGATAAGATCTGGCCATACTTGGACGATCGTATCTGAGATTTGAGGCTTGAATGAAGAGGGGCTGGCTTATCCGTGGGGGGTGGGGATCTGACCACATAAGTTTAGACTTGAAAGACCAGCTCCAAATTTTCATTAGCCATAGGAAAAGGGGAAAGGACTTCACGTGCCGGTTTGTACATCCAAAATACCCACCAACAATTCGTTTCAGGGAGTGGAAAATCCCTTTCGCTCATTTCCCAGAAAGTGTTCACATCTATATAAAGCGGGGGTCAGGTTAGAGAAGGAGCTTGGTGGCAGAAGAGGTGCTCAAGAAATTCCGGGTCAGAGGTTGCAACAGCAAGGATAATTAATGTATTGCCTTGTGCCAAGGACACCATCCCAAAGAGGGAGGCAAAATTCAGGGCAAGTGGTGCCATTTCTAGAACAAACCTGATTTAGAAGCAGCATATCCTGTGTGTGAACCACATGGTATGCACCAAGGTCTTTCCCATTCATTTCTGTGGAAGGGACATCTCCATGCCTGCATCCCTTTGACCCAGCAGAGTGAACTCCTCCATAGAAGTCAATGGGGATGTTCATTTTATTATTGGAGCACCTCCAGATCTTTGGACGGGGGGCTGTGAACATGGGAAAACCTGGGAGAAAGTAATTATGCTGTTCTTTGCTCCACTTCCCTCTTGTCTGAAGTAGCTTAAAGTGAAGAGGGACACATTTTGATTAGGAAAGTATGCTTGGTTTAAGTTTGCAGTTCTAAGCACACTTACCTGGAAGCAAGTCCTGTGGAACTCAGTGGGGCTTATTTACTTTCCAGTAGACACGCTTAGGATTGTAGAATAAGGAGTATCTCCCCTGGAGAGTTTAGAGCAACCTTCTCCATCCTGGGGGCTGTCAGATGTTTGCTCCAGTCATCCCTGAGCATCAGCCAGGCTGGCTGAGGCTGATGGGAGCTGGAGTCCTGCAATGTCTGGAGGCCACCAGTGGGTGGGGGAGTCTCATTCAGAGCTATACTGTGAGAGCTAAGAATCAGGCCTGAGAGGGGGACCTTCTGGGCTTCTACAACCTCTGGTTCCCTGTGACTGTGATTTAAAAGGCAGTGTGTGTTATGCTATGGTGAAAGCTGCAGTTAAAACATTAACTACTATTGTAAAACAACTGCCAGAAACTTGTTTTTTAAAAAAATTAAGTAATGAACCAAACGATAGTGAAGATTTTGAGGGGGGTGTTGTTCTAATATTCAGAGAAGTGTGTGTGTGTGTGTGTGTTTTAGGGATGGGGGAGAGAACAGGGGCTTTCATTGAAGCCCTCTTTTCAAATACTTTTTTTTTAACTTTAAAAAAGGCTTGCAGACACAGGCAGCCTTGTTTCTAGTGGAATCTATTGTTAATTATTTGACAAAACGTTGACATGTGACTTTTGGCTTGTGAAACCCAATTTTAATTTTTTTATACTACACTACTTGTATCGACAATGAACGGATATGCGAGTGGCACCGAGTCGATCAGAAAGGTTGAGTGACTTCATATGTAAATGCTGATTTATATGCAAATGGTGAGGTGCTGATTACTTGTCATCCAGTTGTGCTGTTAAAAGCAGTGGTTTTCAAACGGCGCTAAAGGGAAGCCTGGGGTACCTTTCAGGAGCTCCTCAATGAGACCATAAGTAATGGTGGATGACCCAGCATGAAAGAGAGAAGACCTGCCACCTTGCGTGTAGAGCCAGCGCAGCGTAGAGGTTAGAGCACGGGTGTCAAACACAAGGCCCGCGGGCCGAATGCGGCCCGCCAGACCTCGTCATGTGGCCCGTGTAGCGCCGGCCGTTCTACACAGGAAACCTCCACTTTACATGCATTCAGGAAACCTCCACTTGCTTTTATATTGAGCGCATGCCATCCTGTGATGTGACAGATACAACCGGCCCTTTGAGGGTGACCAAACTGCTGATGCGGCCCCCCGATGAATTTGAGTTTGACACCCCTGGGTTAGAGTGTTGGACTAGGACTTGGGAAACCAAGGTTCAAACCCTCACTCAGCCATAAGAACTGAAGAATTGTCCTACTGGATCAGTCCAGTTGACCATGTTGTCCAGGAAGCTGTTTTCACAGTGGCCAACCAGATGTCCACAGGAAAGCAAAATCTTGACAGCAACAGTACTCTCCCTTCCAGCGATTTCCAGTAACTGGTATTCGGAGGCAGAACATTGGGGTTTGTAGCCACTGATAGTTTTATCCATGAATTTGCCTAAATTTTTAAAGCCATCCAAGTTGATGGACATCACTGCCTCATGTGGGAGCGGATTTCATAGTTTTAACCTTCTCTTATCTTTCAACATTCATCTTCGTTGTATGTCCACAAATTCTAATGTTAGGAGACAGGGAGAAACACTTGACGCCATCTACTTTCTCCATGCTGTGCACTTCTATCATGTCGCTCTTACTTGCAAATTAAAAAGTCTCTAATGCTGTAACCTTTCCTGGTGGGCTCTTGCTCCATCATCTTGATCGTACCGGCTGCCCTTTTCTGAACTTTTTCCAAGTCTTTCGAACTTTTCCCAACCTTTTTGAGGTAGCAGCATTATTACAATGGCAGGTTTCATTTCATTTCCTATTGACCTATTGGCATGGAATTTGCTTTCTTCACAGCTGCCACACACTGGGTCAACATTTTCATGGAGCTATCCACTATGAATCCATAGTCCTGCTCCAGTACAGACCCTATGAGTACATATGTGAAATTAATACGTTTTTGTGCCTTTCCACTTGTTTACATTGAATTGCATTTGGCATCTTACCACGGAGGAGGAGGAGTTTGGATTTGATATCCCACCTTATCACTACCCGAAGGAGTCTCAAAGCGGCTAACATTCTCCTTTCCCTTCCTCCCCACAACAAACACTCTGTGAGGTGAGTGAGACTGAGAGACTTCAGAGAAGTGTGACTAGCCCAAGGTCACCCAGCAGCTGCATGTGGAGGAGCGGGGACGCGAACCCAGTTCACCAGATTACGAGTCTACCGCTCTTAACCACTACACCACACTGGTGTGGAGTGGTCCTTTTGGAGTTCTTCACACACACACCCTTTTTTGTTCGTTTGTTTTAACCACCCTGAACACTTAAATATCATCAGCAAACTAGGCCATCTCACTTGCTCACTCCTTCCTGGACCATTGTATATGGTCTTTGGAGGACCCCACTTCCTACATCCTTCCATATGGAAAACTTATCCATCTATTCTTTCTCCCTGCTTCATAAGAACTTAATAATAGCCATCTGGATCAGGTCAGTGGCCCATCTAGTCCAGCATCCTGTTCTCACAGTGGCCGACCAGATGCCTATGAGAAACCAGGGAGCAGAACGAGAGCCTTCTCCTTTCCTGTGGTTTCTGACAACTGGTATTCAGAAGCACTGCAGCCTCTGACTGTGCGGATAGAAAGCCCAGACATCATGGCTAGTAGCTTCCTGTTACTTAACCAATTCCTGATCCACAAGGGGATTTTGCCTCTTATTCCTTGACTGCTAAGCTTGCTCAGGAGACTTTGGTGAGCTGTGAAGCACCAGGGGTGGCTTTGGGCCAGCCTAACCTACATCTCAGGGTCATTATGAGGGAAGCTTCTTGAAAGACAACTGGGATGGAAGGGTAGTAAAAAATTAACCCTCCGTTTCCCTCCCCCTGTAACAGAGGAGTATTGGATGAGTTTTAGGGTTCGTTCTCAGGTCATGTTAAGTGGCAATGAGGTCCAACAGGCGTAGTCTGTGCCCCGTGTTCACTGAGTTTACACCCTAGAATCCTTCCCCAAAATCCTCTGCAGCAACTAGGGGTTATGTAGCAGGTTTGCCAGAGTCCCTCAGCCAACGAAAAAAAGGATTCCCTAAAGGCAGAAGTTTGAAAACCGCTGTACTAGAAGGTAACTATTGGGAAAGAAGGCTTCATGAAAACAAATGCGGTTTTTTGTGTTGTTTTTTTAAGAGTTGGGTGGGAGGGACTAGTCTCTGTTTTCAGTAAGGGAAATGGGTGATGAAACACATGTTTCGGTTTTCTTAATACACTACATCCATGTTATGTGCTAATACTTTAATACTTTTTTTATTTTATTTACATCAGTTTGTTATGCTATATGCCATCTTGTGTGAGCATTTGTTTTTCAATGTAGAATGATTTGCATACATAGCGTATGCTTCAAAATTCAATCAGATCAAACGGTTGTATCCAGAGTTTGGTTCTGGTTTTTCTTTTTTTAAAAAAAAATATTTCTTTTAATATTGTACAAGAAAAAAAATAAAATAAAATAGAAATGGATTTAAACTTCCAATCTATGTACTTGTTGATGTAATGGCGTCCAGTCACTCTTGGGGATGGGGGTAGAACTTCATAGGAAACTCCCTTCTATCAAATCAGACCATTGGCCCATTTATCTTGGTATTGCCTTACACTGACCGGCAGCTGCTGCTCTCTATTGCTACAGGCAGGTGTATTTCTTAACTACCTAGTGATGCCTACCAGAGAGGTCCGGCATGCAAAGCCAACGAGGTCCAGTCCTTCCTTTCTCTAATTGAGCTTGTATATTGTGACTAGAAAGAAAACGAAGATAATGGTTCTTTCATTTGGCATGAAGCTAGGTCTGATACCTCTGTTTTAGCAACGAGAGCATGACGATTAAAACAATTGTCCGAAGTTTCTCCTGGCAGAGGGGGAAAGCATCTCGTTAATTTGTACGTGACGGGTTGCCATTATACAGGCACAGAAAATGAGACTGGGAGAGAAGAGTTGGCAACCTAATATGTATTTGACGAACTTGTTCATACTATTTTCTGTTTCCCTAATGCATCAAGACATGCCTGGAGATGGCTTTGTTCAAGCTGGAACGACTCCTGTGCTCTCTCAACAAGGTACGTTCCCAGGGGTAGAACACTCAGGAAAGCGAAAAGCACCAGAAGATGCTGCCAAGCTAAAACTGACTTCATTTTTATTTATGGGGCCAAGTCACAAGAGGGCAGTACATTTCTTCCTTCCCAGCTGTATTGCAATTAAATGTTCGAAATGTGGCATTTCTGAGATCATTATTGCTCAGATGATATTTCTGGGAGCATTTCAGTGACTCTAGGTTATTTGCCTTGTGCCACTGCTGTTGTAAATGGTTTTGCTAGCTGCCTTTGTGATTTGAGAACTTGACAGAAGTCTCTGACTACAGACGTTCGTGGCCTCAGATAACCCAGTTCTTAACCATGCAAAGAAAACCTGAGACCTGAGGGAATCTGCTTTTGAAGGCAATGGGCTTTCACCTTCCTGTTCAGGTCTGTTTCTGTGCTTTGCTTGCCAACATGGATAGCTGTCCGAATAACACGAATGCTGGAACAGATTGAAAAATGGGTTGCTTTTCCCCATTCTTCTGTAGAAGATGTTGGATATTCACGCTTGAGCCCTAGACAAGGAGGATGGGCTTTCTCAAGATATCAGATCTCTGTGGTCCACTTTGATGTTAGGCTGAGCAATCCTGTGTTGGGGGGATGTGCATGAAGTGGCAGAGAGTCCCATTACTCCCAAATCTATGCTGCCATGCACTAGCCATGGCAAGAATATTGTGTGTGTGTGTGTGTGTGTGGTCCCAGGAAAAGGTCTAGCAGATACTTGTTTTAAACACTACACCCCCAATGAAACCAGTGTGAGGAAAGTAACTATCCCAGCTCTGGTTAGGCATAGATGGTGGGTTCAGCCCTGGAGCCTTTTGAGTGAATGAAGGGGTTTCAGATCCAGCAAGGCCACCTCCAATCTACTCCAAGATCAGCCAGTTTTGAGGACCTACCATGGAGAGAAAGAGCTGGCAATAAATCTGTATTGAACTTTCCAGGCTCAGTGAGCCTGTGGTGTCAACAAAATTAGGGACCCAGGAACAGAGGCAGCTGCCTTACACTGATTCAGATCATTGGACCAGCTAGTTCTGTATTGTCTACACTGACTATTTTGAATGGGAAACCAGGGTTGATGGAACTTCAGGCTCAAAGTCATCATCCCATGAAGACACTGGGTCTTGCAAGTAAACATGCATAGGTATGGGGTGCTCTCAGAAAGACGGATACCGAATGTCAGCGAAAAAGAAACCCGAGTCAACATTCAGAACACACACAAAGTTTATACCGAAAAAGAAAATTGAAAAACACTTTAATTATTTGCATATCATGCACACAACCCCACCCCAGCACAAAGGTCTTAATATATACAGTGAAATATTTGTGTCACAGAATTGTAATTCCATGAGCATAAAATAAATCGGGGGCAATCATTAAAATAACATCAGAATTTGTATTAGCTGCTAACAATCAACAGAAGCTCACAAATATGTTTGGCCAGAGCTGACAGCTTTCCCCCTTAGTTTTGCTCCCGTGTCTTCAAAGATGCAGAAAGCTGAAGCTTTCCTTCAGCACTTAAACCCTCATGCCAAAGAAGACCTCTGCTTTAGGACTGGGGAAACCTATGACCCTCCAGATGTTGTTGGACTGCAACTCCCATCAACTTCTGGCAGCATGGACCATGGCCAGGGAAGACAACAAAGGACCATAGCTTTCCAATCCCTGTGCTATTTCTAGAAGTTCTTTGCAACGCTGCTTTTAGAAGCACAGGAGCAAGCCCAGAAATTATCTGGCAACCTTATGAGCAAAAAATCAATTCAAAGGAAGGTTCTGTGCCTATAACAGACATGTCCAAAAGAAAGAGGAGCAGCAGCAGCTTTTCTCACTGCAATACAGCTGCCTCTGCTAAACTTCTCCTGACATGTAGTAATCAGGAGCACAAAAGCCTCATTGGGATGTGGTGTATACAAATATTGGCTCTCTTGGCCACCCCAAATCCAGTCAGGAAGTCTACAGTTATGCTTCAGTTCTGGAAGCATGGGGGTTGTCATCTTTCCATGTGGCAAACAAGACTCAGCATAATTATAGCAGAGGTGGGAAACCTCAGACCTAGGAGGCAAGCGTAACCCTTCAGACCTCTTTCTCTGGCCCTTGGGACTCTGCAGGCCACAACCTTCACTGGGCCAGCTTCACACCCTCCTTTACTGTTTGTGCCTGGCTGGAATGTGCCCTGGACCTTTGACAAGGCCTCTTCCTCGCCTGAGTGGAGAACAGAGGGGTGGCTGTAGAAACTGTACAAAGACGGCATTTACATTCTTGACCCCACCCACTTTTGTCTCTGGCCCTCAACCCACTGGCGTTTGGCCCTCACAAGGTTACACAGAATAAAACATGGCCCTCAGGCTGAACAATGTTCCCCATCCCAGATTTATATTATAAGTGGTGATAGGGAGGTCAGTATTCACGTAAAAGTAACTCCCCTACTGGGGAGAAAGAGGAGCAGGGAGATGCTTCTGGGTTGCCAACATTTCAAGGCCAGAAATTCTAATTTGGGGGTTGTATCAAAGTAGACAAAAATCAACTGGCTGGCTTTTCATTTTTTAAAAAGGCTGCCTAGGTCCTTACACAGCAACCCTAATTAGACCACTGCTCTTGCAAGCACCCCACCCAGCACACACACACCCCGTTCCCACTGCCTCTCCCTCACTGCAATTAGGCTTGGACAAAGCCTTCTTGCAGTATGGAGGGCATAGTTGGGGGCAGCTGGGAAAGATTAAACCTCTTTCCCCAGCGGCAGTCTCCAGGAAGATTTCTGCCACGGGTCCAGCAATGAGACCTGAAAAGGGCTAAAATGTCTTTATAGGGTTGGGCGGACAGCTGTCTGCATGCATGTGTGTCCACAGTTGCAAAACTCATTGGGAGATGTGAAGGGAAAATGCCGTCAGGGCTCTTTCTAACACCCTTCATTCTAGATGTGCTTAGTGCGGACTTGATTTGGCCCATCATATCAAGGTCTGGTAGGGCATTTTCGGCCTTGTAAGAGGTGATTTCTGCAGTCTCTGTATATTTAAACTGCTCCATCTCCCTAAAAGAAAAGATAAGAGGGAAATGAATTCTTATACACTGGTTGACAAGAGTGAAGACTAATCATCATCATGATATTTGGTCATATCTTTCATTCTCTATTTGGCAAAGCTAGGAGGAGCCTTATTTTGACACTTCTCAGCCTCCAGTTATGCTCCCATGCTGTTAAGTCTTCCGGCAGGGTTCTGTTTTTTGTTTAAATGACTGTTGAGAGTTTGCAACAAACCTGCTTGTGCATATTTGCTATTCCTCCCCAGCTTACACTTTATACTTGCTTAAAGGTAAAGGGACCCCTGACCATTAGGTCCAGTCGTGGCCCACTCTGGGGTTGCGGCGCTGATCTTGCTTTATTGGCCGAGGGAGCCGACGTACAGCTTCCGGGCCATGTGGCCAGCATGACTAAGCTGCTTCTGGTGAACCAGAGCAGCGCACGGAAACACTGTTTACCTTCCCGCCAGAGCGGTACCTATTTATCTACTTGCACTTTGACATGCTTTTGAACTGCTAGCTGGGCAGAAGCAGGGACCAAGGAACAGGAGCTCACCCTGTCGCAGGGATTCGAACCGCTGACCTTCTGATCGGCAAGTCCTACGCTCTGTGGTTTAACCCACAGCGCCACCCGTGTCTCTTATGCTTGATTGCCGTGAGACTAAACCACACGTGCATTTTAATGCCTATTCAACTGTTTTAGAAAGATCCTTTTGGAGCTCCTTGTGATCCCTTTTTAGTCCTTACCACCTTGGGACACTTTAGTGCCATTAGCAAACAGGGGCCATCTCAATGCTCACCCCTAGCACCAAGTCATTTAGAAACAAGGTGAAAAGCATGGCTGCAAATACTGATCCTTGGAGGACCCCACTTCTCACTTCTCTCCTTTGTGAGAACTATCCCATATGTTCCTGCTCTCTGCTTCTTGATTTTTAACCACTTGCTGCTCCATAAGAGGACCTCGCTTCTTATTCCATGACTGCTACGTTTACTCAGGATGAGAATCCATCAGCTGAAGCTTCCAGCTTGTCCATAGTTTGGGCTCTCATACTAGGTTGCCTTAAATTTATAGCTTTTTAATTTAAAGCTTTGGGGGGGGGTTACTCTATGCTCCCATAGCTGATTTGGAAAGTGGTGTGCACATGACATTGGTGCATATTTATTCCGTATCTTTTTTGTTGTTGTTCCTTATGAAAATTCTGTATTTTGATGAGTTTCTGCCTAAACCAGCCAGCGATGTATACACAGCCCAAATCTTAAGCATACAGTGTATCTAATGGATCACCTCTATCTGAATGCATATTGACTTCATGAAGGGAGAAACATCTCGACGGTAAGAGCCGTGTGACATTGGAACAAATTTCCTAGCAAGGTGGTTGCTTGAGGTCTTCAAGCACAGGACAGGCAATTGCTTCTTAGGGAGGCTCTAGCTCTGGGTTTTCTCCATCAAACAAGGGGTTGGACTACATGGACAAGACCCCCCCCCCAACTGTTAAATGACGGATAAGTCTGCTTCCCATATAAAGGTCCACAGTATGCTGGGAATTAGAGAACAGCTTGTTCGTCCCCTCCTTCCTTGCAATTTCAAGGCTATGGGGAACATTTTGTGCATTTGTTTGTATTGGAAAATGCATGGTTAATACTAACAAATGCCATAGGTAGGGCCGGCTCTATCATTAGTAGAAAGGGGTGGGGAACCCCCCCTTTTTTTTGCTCCATGGGCCATATTTTAACCCTTGTGGGCCATATTGACAGTTTTGCAGGGCCATCAATCACATGTCACTAAAATGGAGGAAGGAAAATTGTTTTATCATGGGCTCTGAATTAAACAACATCCTGCTCCAGGAAAAGGATTTCACTAAATCCTAGTTGAACTGAGCAGGATGTAAACCACCACCACCTCAACCAGGAAGCAGGATTTAATCCCCCCATTCATCAGCTGTTAAGTGGGGGGGGGAGTTAAATCCTGGTGCCTTGGCTGCATGAGTCAATGCCCTGTGAGGAACTGGCATGCGCAACTTAAGAATTGAATCTCATCCTCTGCTCGTTGACTCTCATCATTCAGAGTGATGCCAGCTGATTGACAAGTGGGTGGTGTTTTGAAGGGGGGGAAGGCACTGCAGGTGAAACTGGGATCCATGTGGGTCAAGACTGGCCTGCAAGCTAGAGTTTCCCTACCGCGGGGGAAGTGCGAAGTAAGGTCAAATGGTTGGTTGGGTCAGCTTCAGTATGTCTACTTTGCCTCGGGCAGCAAAATGTCTTGACTGTAAGCAGCTGGTTAACCCAATTGGCAAAGGGGGAAAGGAACCAGGAATGCTCATACATGTTGCTACCAACGAAAGCATCTTACCCCACAGCATCCGCATTTACAGTCCCCGCACAGCGTTCCAAGGAGTCCGTTGATAACTTGGATGCCACACAGCACCAATTGAGCTCCGCTCATTATCAGCAGTAGAGAGAACAGAGTCAAGTTCCAGGGCACGATGGACTCTGGAAATGTGCAGTCTTCCCATAACTTATGGTTCGTCAGATACTCCCTGTGCCCAAAAAAGAAGTTTTATTGATTTTCTATTATATTTCTGTCAGTAAGGCTATCATTGTGAGGGAACACCTGGCCAGCACTTTCAGAAATGGACAAACCTCTCAATTTAACTGTCAGTTTCTCATATTCCCCCCCCCCCAGTCAATCTTTAATTCAGCACTCCACATTTCTGCAGCAATTTTTTCTTAATCCTCATGAAACTCCTGCGTTTCAGTGCAAATTTCCCCCGATAAACACATCTTTGTTCAGTTTCTCCTAATATACACATTTTGGCAATACGCTTTCCGTACCATAATGCATTCCTATATGCTATTTTCAAGCATGTATGCTTTTTATGCACGCTTCCCTGTAAGATATGCATTTTTGTACACATTGTTTGCCTTGGAGAAGTGTGCTGCAAAAAGAGAGAGAGAGAAGTGCGAATTTTGAAGGATAGCTGCTTTAGTTTGCATATTGTTTCAGGAAATGCGGAATGAAGTAGTTTCTCATTAAAATGCAAGCAAATTGTTATCCTGTAATATTCAGTGGTGTGTCATGTGTCTCAGGCAGGTTAAAGGAAATAAGAGGCAGGTTGCACTTCTAACGGAGACTGAGAGACACACAAATAAGTGAGTTCTGGATTCTGGAAGGATTTGGGGTGCTGGCTGTCTCTCTCTGACATGGGAGCAGTGAACTTTGGCTGTTTAAGCTGTGCCTCAACTATACTCAAGCAGTACACTTGTAAATGAAAACAATATATATATATTAATTGGGAGTAATGCTCCAATGATTTCCTCTCATAGGTATCCAAATCTGGGTAAGCACTGCTCCTCTGGAACTTTTTGCCACCTGTAGGAATGGCTCGTTTCACCCTTGCACTGTAAAAATGCCACTCAAGGTGCCTTACAACTTCAAACACTACAATTTATGAAACAAGGATGGAAGAGGCACAGGTTTTGCTGTCTTAAAATGTTTAAAAGCATTGGGTGGTCTCTAACAAAGTAGCCCATGACAGAACTTTCCCTTCCTCTCCTCATGTGCCCTTTCAGTCTGTTCCTCAACCTTCTGGAGCAGACTTATGGGGAGGGGGGAAAGAGGGCACATGGGGACAGGAGAGGAGAAGTTCCATTGTGCAAGTAAACACCTAGTGGAAGCATTTTATGGATGCCGCCCATTGTCTGCTTCTTAAACTACAAGCCAGGTTACTAATGGTCTTTAGTAACTAACTGGTGTGGGGAGAAGTGAAGGTGGGGGCCAGCTGCAAGGCATTTCATAATCTTGAGTGCCACCACTGAAAAGGCTCTGCTGACTTTGTCCACCCAGTCTATGAGGAAAACTCCTCCTGCCAGTCAGAAATGTGATTGCTCAGCCTTACAAGTTGCTCTTTGAAACACTGATGGTTGGAGGCCATCCAGTGGCTCATAATATTTGGTAAGCACTTTGCTGCAGGATTTATAGATCAAGACGAGAAAGCAAGAACCCTTCCAGTAGAGATGGAGAATCTATCCAGAGGTTGAAAAAAAACATCTTACCCGTTTTCAAAGGGATACAGCCAGGTGCTGTTTGCTACCTGACACTTAGGGCCTCTGTTCATGGCGACAGCCGACACAACAAAGCTGTATCCAGCCCCCACAACTCCAACTGCCGCAAATATTACGGAAGTAAACATCTGCCAAGAACGAGCAAAAGGTCAAAGCCAAAGTCCATCCTAAAAATCCATCTGGCATGTTTGCAGTTTTGATGACTCACAGATGGCGCACAGGGAAGTGCATCAGAGAGTCACCTTATCCAAATCCACAGACTTCTCCTGATCCTGTGGGCAGGAGTGGCTCAAGCACCAACCTCCTGGCGCCAGGAACACCAACGTCTTTCCTGCTTATCAGGAGATAAATGGTGTCGAGGCCAGGACTGTGCGAGCGGAACGAAAGGAGTGGCGCCACCTGGGCACACGCACAACCCTGATCTTACCCCTGCTCCCCCCACCCCCTCAGTAAGTGGCATTTGTGCCAGTCCTCTTGCTGTGTGTCTCCACTTCACCAGACCAGCTTCTGCCCCTTGCAAATCCTACGCTGGCAGAAGTCACAAGTGAGGTTCTCAACCCTTTGGCCTTGAGAGAGCTGCTTCGGTGATGTTAAGGGCCAGCCCTATCATTAGATAAGAGTAAGGCAGCCGCCTCAGGAGGCAAATTCTAGGGGTGGGGTGAGGAATGACAGCGAGATGTTGGAGGGCATTGCTTTTATACTTACCGCAAACCTCTTTCCACAACCTTCATTACCACAGCACCCGCAGCAATCGTTATTCTTAAGACCCAGGAAGACTAAAGCAGGAAATACCATCTGATGACAACAGAAAATGCACTTTGAGGCTCGGTCGTTCCTAAGATCACTGTATTTCTTCTAAAATGTCTACCGTCTTTTTCCAGACCCAGCATTTGCATCTGGCAGGTCTACTCTCAGAGGAAGCAGCAGGATCACTGTAGCACAACAATGGAATCCTCACCAAATTTCATTTAGGTATCGGTGCCGTGGAATGCACTGGAACTTACTTCCAAATTTTACAAGATACAAAGCTCGGCTGCAAATGTCTCAGCACCCAAAGAAGTAATTTTAATTAAGAAACCTCAGCTGTATTGGCTATTGCTGTAAACTAAGTAATGCTGGACTGGTAGGAATGTAAGACCAGGTCACCTGAAAGACTGTCTCAGGATGTTCAACTCTGTGCCCGAGAATATTGTAGGGTGGTGACCCAAAAACAGGCATTTTCTGTCATTGTCCCTGTACTATGGAATGCCCTTCCCTCTGCCATAGACAAAGAAACAACCATTCGTTGCTTCAAACCCCTAGGAAAGACATATATTTTTGCCTGACTCATAAGATCGGACCCTGATATTTGCATTTGAATACCCCAATATCGTGCTTTTATTTATTTTCATGTGCTGTTATACTACTGTTTTACTGGTTTTATTTTGTATCATTTCTTTTAATGATATTGTTTATTATTTTTTATGTTTTCCATCACTTAGAAAGATCTTTAAAATATTAACATATAAAAGCTTTCAATCAATCAATCAATCAATCAATATCAATCAATCAATCAATCAATCGAAACACTGGTCTAATCTCGCAGAGCAATGCTTATGGACTTATCAGAGGCAACTCAGCAGTACATGTCTGTCTTGTTTTTAACATAATAGGCAAGTGGTCTACTTTCGTAATAGACTATTCAATTAGTTTTCAAGTTAATCTCTTTGAATTTCCAGCTTGCCTACTCAACGCATTGGCAATCTAATTTCCAACACAGACTGTCCACCACCACCATAGTGTAGTCGGATTTCTGTTCACTGTAAAGCTCAAGGCAATAATAAAAAGGAGAAGAACATAATGCGTTGTCCTACTCACCAGTACTCCAGAACCCAAGATCCCTCCAAAGTACCAAACTTCATCTGAAATATGGTCACTGGTTTCGACCTCTCCTCCGGGGAAAAACAACAAAATATTAGCAAGGGTACATAGCACGGCCAGAGGAATGAGAGTACCTCCAAGGCACTTTGCACACCCTCCACAACACATGTTTCCAAAACTATAGCACAGGTACCACTAGGGAAGAATGAGCAAAGAAATAAAACTTTCCCTGGATCCCTTTAGTATTGAAAGACAAAAACTTCTTGGTTTATTTTAACCCAATCCGCTTGTGTCTCCAATTCCCACTTGGTACGGTCTCCTTCACAGAGGTTGCAGTCTGCCAGCTAACTCGTGCTCTGATCATTTATATGCCGACATTGTCATGATCTCATTTTTCTGCATCTCCCCTCCACCCCCCAAATGAGATTACGTCCAGAACCACCTCTCATCTTGCCATGACAACCAGATACCTCTGTTAATATTTTACTAGCATGGACAAGACAGCCAGTGGTTTGGAGCTTGATTATTGGAAAATGCCCTTTCCAGGGATACAGACTTCTTTTGGGTGATGTACTTTGACCCTCCGCCCCCTCCTTTAAATGCTTCGTCATGGCAGAAATAAAAATGAACAATTCATCGGTGTTTCATTGCATCACCCAGCCTAGGTGATTTCATAGGGAGTCCCCAATAAGTTTGCATGGGTGAGTGCCCTGATAATGAATCTATGCTACCTTGAGAGTAAGAACAAGATAAAAGCTGTAAATCAAACAATGCATGACTTTCAGATGAACCATGGAGATTGTGTAAGCAGAGCAAAGTTTGGTCATCATCATCTCTGCAGGGTACAATAGCCATTTTCTATTGGAAAGCATTCGCTCAAGGGCAACCTGCTAGAGGCAATGGATAGAACCAGGCACAACTATAACTAATTCAGAAAAGGATGCTGTGATTACTAAAACCCAGCATAGGTTTCTCAAAAAAAAGTCATGCCAAGTTTCTTTTTTTGATAGGGATAGGGTTTCATGCTTGGTGGATCAGGGGAATGATGCAGATGTAGTGTACAGTATCTTGATTTCAGCAAGGATTTTGGCAAAGTCACCCATTATATTCTTGGGAGGTAAAGGTAAAGGGACCCCTGACCATTAGCTCCAGTCGTGGCTGACTCTGGGGTTGCGGCGCTCATCTCGCTTTATTGGCCGAGGGAGCCGGCGTACAGCTTCCGAGTCATGTGGCCAGCATGACTAAGCCGCTTCTGGCGAACCAGAGCAGCGCACAGAAATGCCGTTTACCTTCCCGCCGGAGCAGTACCTATTTATCTACTTGCCCTTTGACGTGCTTTCGAACTGCTAAGTTGGCAGGAGCAGGGACCGAGCAATGGGAGCTCACCCCGTCGTGGGGATTCGAACCACCGACCTTCGGATCAGCAAGTCCTAGGCTCTGTGGTTTAAATCACAGTGCCACCCGCGTCCCTATATTCTTGGGAAGAAGCTGGCAAGATGTGGGCTGGACGAGGTAAGTGTTAGGTTGATTTGTAACTGGTTGACTGACTGAACCCAATGAGTGCTCATGAATGGTTCCTCATCATCCTGGAAAAAAGTGACAAGTGGGGTGCCACAGAGTTCTCCCCCAGGCCTGTTGTTGTTCAGACTTTGGAAACAACTTGGATGGAGGAATTGAGGAAATGCTAATCAAATTTACAGATGCATCAACAATGTGATGCAACAGCAAAAAAGCTAATGCTATTCCAGGATCCATCAACAGAAGTATCGTGACCCGATCAATGGAAGTCATAGTCCCACCTGTTTCTGCCTTGGTCAGACTACACCTGAAGTACTGTGTCCAGTTCTGGACACCACAACTTAAGATGGACATTGACAAGCTGGGATGTGTGCCGATGAGGGCAACCAAATTGATCAGGAGTCTGGAAATCATACCTTATGAGGAACAGTTGAGGGAGTTGGGTATGTTCAGCTTGAAAAAGAGGAGACTGAGGGGGGATATGATAGCCCTCTTAAAAACTCTGAAGTGTTGTCAGATGGAACCAGCTTGTTTTCTTCTGCTCTGGGGGGTATGATTAGAAGAAAGGAGATTCTGATTAAACATCAGAAGAGCTGTTTGACTGTGGAACAGATTCCCTTGTAAGGCGGTGGACTCTCCTTCATTGATTATTTTTAAGCAGAGGTTGGATGGCCTTCTGTCATGGATGCTATAGCTGAGATTCCTGCATTGTAGGGGATTGGACTAGATGACCCCCAGGCACCCTTCCAACTCTACGATTCTATGATTCTATGATAGGATGGAAGCATGGGGCAGCTTCACAAATGACACCTGCTGAAATTAAAGGTGTAGAGACCTTGCCCTCTTTTGCATCTGGCCACAGGCTGCCCACCCAAGACATGACATGGTATTCTGTGGACTAATCTGTAATGAATCTTTCAGATGATAGCTTTTAGCAGACTTGATGGGGCAAAGACAGAAAAATCACCACCTGCGGCGTACATGCTACATTACTTTGTTCCACTGCCACCTCGTCAAGGGTTTCCCAGGTGTTTGAAGCAATACAGAGATCTGTGAAACCTGTTTTCTAGAGATGAGGGCTGGTTGAATGCATACACCCCATGAAAAATGATGCCCATTTCATACGTGCTTCAATTCTCTGGGGGCAAAAGTAGCAAATTGCATCCTATCTTTCACACCCTCCCTCACTGCTGTTCTCACCACCTTGATATGTGAAAAGAGCAAAACATCACCATATATAGTTAGAGTAAGGTTGCCAGATTTTTTTCAATGAATCCAGGGACACTTTTCAACTTCAATGGATTTTGTATGGGGACTGATTTGTAAATCTGGGGACTGTCCCCGGGAAACGGGGACATCTGGTAACCTTAAGTTAGAGGTCTCCCTTTTTGTATACTAGCTAACAATATTGATCAGTTCTGCTGTCTTGGAACAGTGTGGGGAAGAGTCTGCTGTAAATCATAATCATAATGTGATTATTGGGAGGTAACAATGTGTTGTTTCAATCTTTGCAAGGTTTTATCTCTTGCATGCAGTGTTTTTTTCTGGGGAGGGGACAATGACAACGCACGGGTATGCATACCTCTTAACATTTTGTGAATCTAAGTTTGGCCTCATTGAGGGGCAGTATTTCAATGTGAGTAGGAAAACGAGAGTACTCCTAAACATTTTTTTAAGAAAAAAAAGCACCGCTTGCATGTACTTGGGAATCAATTCCACTGGCTGTATGAAATGTGTGGAATATTAAAACCCAAGGCCTTGTTACATGATACTGGATAGTGAGCCACTATAAACATTAGATAAGGACAAAATGGAAAACACCCACTGATTAATGCATGAAGCATATATACTCTGATAAGTTTAAGTGCTTTCTGATAAAGCAGAAAGGTATCTTCAAAAGATAGCAAACAAGCAACAGTGAAAGTCGAAGATCAGTGCTCTTTAGGTAACATTAAATAATGGTTGGGTGAACTTTCTATGTCACCTTTCACCAATGGCTGTGCTGGTTGAGATGGGGGAGAAATTTGTTCCAGTTCGTGTTTAAAAGCAAATTTATCAGATTTGCATTTTCCAAGACTGTGCAAGCAGAAACAAGAGTTATCCTTTGAAATTCGCACATATCCAAATTTTGTGATGCAGTACTCCAACCAATGTTTACACACATGGGGGAAATGTACTTTAACGTACAGGGAAATATCATCTGTTGATTCCCATTTTATTGTGTTTGCTCCCAAGAATACAACAGTTTTCTTAAGGTCACAGGCCTCAGTGCAACAAAGCCCCAGGAGACTTTCCTGAGGTTTGGAAAGTAGATTAGCACATACGTTTATACTAAAAACGTTAAAGATAAAGGTAAGGGGACCCCTGACCATTTGGTCCAGTCATGACCGACTCTGGGGTTGCGGTGCTCATCTCGCTTTATTGGACGAGGGAGCCAGCGTACAGCTTCCGGGTCATGTGGCCTGCATGACTAAGCCGCTTCTGGTGAAGCCAGAGCAGCACACGGAAACACCGTTTACCTTCCCGCCGGAGCGATACCTATTTATCTACTTGCACTTTGACGTGCTTTCAAACTGCTAGGTTGGCAGGAGCAGGGACCGAGCAACGGGAGCTCACCCCATCGCGGAGATTCGAACCGCTGACCTTCTGATCAGCAAGTCCTAGGCTCTGTGGTTTAACCCACAACGCCACCCGTGTAAATGGCCACAAAGACTTCAGTACAAGAAGCCTGCATTTAGAAAGCTATGATTCATAAATGAAATCATGATGCACACTCCCTGCCCTGTGTTCTAGATATCTAATCTGCTGCTGTGGTCTTCCCATCCTGGCAGCCGACATCGATCAATACAGGAAACCTCCCAAGGACTTCCAGCTTTGACCCTGTACATAAATGATGAGGAATGATATGGTTGCTGATAGCCTGCGATGACTCCCTGGCCACACCTGGGAATGCCTGTAAACTTCCAATGACATAGGACAGAATGCATGCTTAGAAACCCTGCTTGGAAAACACATTGCCAGTATGACACAGTTCTCTTAACCACGTCCCTGGAAGTTAAAATGAGACCTTACTGGGGGTTATTTGCAGGTGGGATTCAATCACACGCCAGCAAATTCAGGCCTCGCAATTATAGTGGTTGAGGTCTTGCACAGACAAACCCGCTTCCAAAAGACCGGACTTCTTACAATTAACTATGGGGAAATGCACTGGAAACTGGGGGAAAACACTTGCTTTGATGCAGCATCATCTAGCTTCCTACAGTCAGAGTGAATCATCCTTAAATAGCAAGCATCACCTGATCTCTCTGGGAACAAATGAAGGTGAATGCTCAATAAGCAGGTCCCCTGAAAGTGCCCTGGGAAAAGCAGGGAAGTATATAGGGTAGTGGGGACGCGGGTGGTGCTGTGGAGCTCACCCCTAGGCTGGCCTAGGGTGGAGCCTAGGACTTGCTGATCAGAAGGTTGGCGGTTCGAATTCCCGCAATGGGGTGAGCTCCCGTTGCTCAGTCCCTGCTCCTGCCAACCTAGCAGTTCGAAAGCACGTCAAAGTGCAAGTAAATTAATAGGTACCACTCCGGTGGGAAGGTAAACGGCGTTTCCGTGTGCTGCTCTGGTTCGCCAGAAGCGGCTTAGTTATGCTGGCCACATGACCCAGAAGCTGTACGCCGGCTCCCTCGGCCAATAAAGCAAGATGAGTGCTGCAACCCCAGAGTCGGCCACAAGTGGACCTAATGGTCAGGGGTCCCTTTACCTTTTATCTAGGGTAGTAGCCACACCACCAATGTGTGTTATGTTATAATGGTGGCTTTCTTCATCCCTATGGCTCACAATTTCTAGTCTCCAAAGCTGCCAAAAGAACACATTGTCCTCTGTTCTTTGCTCCTGTGTGAACCCTTATTCCTACGTTCTCTTTAGATCCTCTTTTACTTCACCACCCTTTTCTCTGTCTCTCCTGTCCATTATTCTTCTCAGGCCCCTGCTTCTTATACTTGGTTGGTAACCATCTGTCTCAGGAGACAGTGGAAGAGTGTGCCTTTGGGGGTGAAGTCAAGCAGTTGGGAGAGTTGCAGTGCCTGCCATGGTTGTAGAGGCCAATAAAGGAGAGGTGTGTTTCATTGCAGCTGGGGTAAATGAAGGCATCCAGTTGTGCTGATGTAGGTGTACCGTGACGTTACTTCTTTCTGCACTCTTCCCAGCCACTGTTCCTCCTCTGGCCACTGCTGTAGATACACAACCTGACGCATTGTCTCCAGGTGATGTGGTTGTCTGCAAGCGATTCCCACATGGTGGGGTTGATGTTGCCAGCCTTCATGTCACGTTTGCACAGGTCTTTGTAATGCAGAGTTGGTCTGCCAACGGGCCTGGTGCCTGAAGCCATCACCCCAAAGAACACATCCTTGGGGATCCTGTCATCTTCCATTCTGTGGACATCAGCAAGTCATCGTAGACTTCACTGAGACAGGAGTGTGAACATGGAATGTGGGCTTGGGAGAGCATATCTTTGTTTGAGACTGTCCTGTCATGTGATGCCCAAATGATACAGAACAAGTGGAAGGCATTGAGGTGTTGCTCTTGACAGCTGCAAGCTGCCCATGACTAAGTAGTGTGCTCAACATGCAAGCCTGGTAGACCTTCATCTTGTTCTTGGATGTTAACATCACATTCACCCGTATGCTTTTGGAGAGGTTAGCCATTGCCATAGCTGTGCCTTTTAACTATGCTCCTTTCAGACACCCTCTCCCTGCCCCAAGCACACACTCTGGACTGATCATAGAACTGTAGAGATGTATTATGGTCCTCTGTGCACCAGAAGCAGTTTAGTCATGCTGGCCACACAACCTGAACATGGACAAACACCGGCTCCCTTGGCCTGAAATGTGAGATGAGCGCCACACCCCATAGTCTTATGGTCACTAACTGCTCGGAAAGAGGAGTTTTTCAAGACTCAAAAGAATTAAAAATGAATTAAGGGCCACAATGTCTCAAGAGAGGTTGTCTGCACTGAGCATTCTGTACACTGAAAGTGACAAACTGAGACAAAGGAATTGTGATGAAGCTGTGGATGATTTTGCTATGAGGAAGGCTAGGGAAAAAAACATTTTAGCCTTACTGTATTTGATGGTTGTAGTTTACTTCTTAATATGTATTTTAAAACTGACTTTTTAATGACAGCGTAGATTCTAAAAGTGCCACACTGCCAGGTAATCATGGTCATGTTATTTACACGTCCCAGGCAATATAATTTGTAAACTCAATGTGTGGGGTTTTTTTTTTAAAGAAGAACATTACAGCTTCGTTCCCCTAAAAATTAATGCTTATTCCACAAAAGGTTTACAAAGTTCACTTATTGCAAAAGTTTTTCAGTGTTAATTTTATGCATTTTTTAAAATCACCGTGGTATTTAACAATAACATCTTACGTCCTTTAGAGGAGAAATTGAGAATCGCAGAATTTTAAATACCCATCATCATCTTTGGCTTTGCTTCATTTTCTTCTAGTCGTGAAGGTGGGGGATTGGGAGAGGCCTCACAAGTGGAGTAGCCTACCTTGGGCCTCTCTTCATCTAAATCCGGCCCTGCCCCCACCCCACAAATAGCCCTAAATGTTGCAAAGCAGCGTCCATTCCTGCGCCCAAATAATAACTAGCGAAGGGACCAAAGGGATTCAGAACGACACTCCTCTCCTCGTAGGGTACCATAGGTGCGAAGGGACCTTGGCTTCGGAGTCACGTGCTCCGCGGTCACGTGAGGCGAACCCAAAGCGCTGCTTCTTCGGCTCCCTAAGAACAACGTTGCTGCTGCTGCTGCTGCTGCTCCTCTCCAAGCGCGCGCCAGGTAGGAGGGGCGTCTGGGAGGGCGAGGAGAGCGCGCGCGCGCATGAAAGGGACCCCTGGCGGCTGGCACCGTTTTTGTTTTTGTTTTCACCCCCTTCTGTTTTCTGTCTCCTGCCGGAGAAGTGGGTCCGTTAAAGGAGACGGGCGCGTGGCTGGGGCTGCCTGGGCGTCGAGGCACAGAAGGAGGGGCAACCTTTGCCCTCGGGGCGCGAGAAACGGCTAAGCCGCGGCAGCAGCTGGCAGGGCTCGGCTGAGCCACGCCTTGGAAACCCGAGCGCTGCTCGCCTCCGCTTCCTCGCCGCCCCGTTCCTGAGGCTTCTCCTCAGCTGCAGAAAGAAAACCCCAAAGCAGCACCTCCCTTCCCTGACGGGATGCTGCCTTCGCGCGCCCCCCAGCCCCATCTGTGCCCGCAAGGCGATGGACAGCTGCTATTTAAGCCGGAGAAGTTTCAAAAACGAAAACGCTTTGCAGAATTGCAGAGTTGGAAAGGACCACGAAGATAATCAACTCCCAACTTCCTGCAATGTATAGGATGTTTTTAATATATATATTTTTTGCCCAACGTGGGGCTTCAACCCATGACCCTGAGATTAAGAGTACAGTGGTACGTCGGGTTACATACGCTTCAGGTTACAGACTCCGCTAACCCAGAAATAGTACCTCGGGTTAAGAACTTTGCATCAGGATGAGAACAGAAATTGTGCTCCGGCGGCGTGGCAGCAGTGGGAGACCCCATTAGTTAAAGTGGTGCTTCAGGTTAAGAACAGTTTCAGGTTAAAAACAGACCTCCAGAACGATTTAAGTACTTAACCTGAAGTACCACTGTATTCATGTTGTACTGTCCAACTGAGCTGCTTTATCTAGCATCTCTCATGCACAAAACTCCACTTCTGGCAAAAGTCCCTAGGCAGGACTGATTGGCTGGACTGTCTAGTAGGGAGGCGGTACTGTTTCAGGGCAAGAGAAGCTTTGGTGCTGCAGATGCTGCCAGGCTACAACTCCCATGAGTCAAGGGTTAGGGATGATTAGAGTTTCTCTTGAGCAACATCTGGAGGACCAAAGGTTCCCCACACCTGTGAGCATAATCACTAGTGACTAATTTCTAAGAGTGGTGTGTAGACTCTGGACCATCTGGTACGCAGGCTGATACCCTAGCTGCCTGCAGTCTGTCTCGCCAGAGTGGTGCATGCTCTGGTTACCTCCTGCTTGGACTACCTGCTTGGACTACTGCAATTCACTTTGTGTGGGGCTACCTTTGAAGGTGACTCGGAAACTGCAATTAATCCAGAATGCGACAGCTAGACTGGTGACTGGGAGTGGCTGCCGAGACCACATAACACCGGTCCTGAAAGACCAACATTGGCTCCCAGTACATTTCCGAGCACAATTCAAAGTGTTGGTGCTGACCTTGAAAGCCCTAAACGGCCTCGGTCCAGTATACCTGAAGGAGCGTCTCCACCCCCATCGTTCTACCCGGACACTGAGGTCCAGCTCCGAGGGCCTTCTGGCAGTTCCCTCGCTGCAAGAAGCAAAGCTACAGGGAACCAGGCAGAGGGCCTTCTCAGTAGTGGCACCCTCCCTGTGGAACGCCCTCCCATCAGATGTCAAGGAAATAAACAACTATCCTACTTTTAAAAGACATCTGAAGGCAGCCCTGTTTAGGGAAGTTTTTAATGTTTGAAGTTTTATTCTGTTTTTCGTGTTCTGTTGACCCAGAGTGGCTGGGGAAACCCAGCCAGATGAGTGGGGTATAAATAATAAATTATTAAATAATAATAATAATAATAATAATAATTCTCCTCTCTCCTCTTTAGGTAATAATGTGCATTACATCACTTCAAAATGTGTTCAACCCTCCGTACTGTGTTTGGGACCCCTTCCTTATTCTGCTGAGTGGGACTGTGGACCTCTGCCCCCAAGGTCCTGTCCATATGGCACCACTGATACCTTCCTTGTCCTGAAATGAAGGATTTTTGGAGTGGTGGGGGTTGCAATTGCTTCTCAACAAGCACCTGCACCTTTCTGCTGGATCCCTGTGGTTCCCTGAAAGAAAGGCACTTTGGATACACACATTATTACAGAACAAGTGGGGCCTGCTCTAACAAACTGTTGCAATGGAAGTAGTAGTTGTTGTTGTTGTTGTTATTGTTGTTGTTGTTGTTATCATTTGCATAGAATCAGAATTGTAGAAGTGTAGAGTTGGAAGAGACCATGAGGGTCATCTAAGCCAACCCCTTGGAATATAGAAATCTTTTACCCAACATGGGGCTCAAAACCCTGACCCTCAGATTAAGAGTCTCATCCTGTACCCACTGAGCTTTCCCTCTGCATGGACAGATTGTGCTGCACTATATCAAGCAACAGAACCACAATCCGAGCCTTTGGATCAGCACATATAAGCAACTGTGTTTGCACTGTGTTACTGCTAAAGCCCAATTTTGGTAGACGGAACACAGCATTCCCGTATTCAGAGTTCTCAGGTTTGAATAAGAAGCCATCAGTATGGCTTTGAATCTTACACAGCCTAACTTCGGTTGGTGAAAATCGTGTGTGTGAAATTGTGGATCAAGTTTGTTCCTCAACTTGAATTTTGAACCTGGGGGAAAAATTACACTCATTTAATTAACAGTTGTTTTATTGTTGAAGTCAAGGGAATTTGGGAGTAAGAATGATATTGTTTGGGGAGTTCCATTTCACTTGCCAAATGAAAACGAGAGATTTACATAAAATATGGTAACATGATGTAACTTCAGTATATATAAGTGTAAGCTATATTGGACACAACAGTTTGAGTTTTGCAGAGCTCTGTGAAGTTTTATATGGGTCCATTTACATCCATTTGATTTTGGGGTTCGCATTTATTTTTGTACATTAGTTCAGGTTTTCCTTTTAATACCCATTTCTTTTTGTGTGTGTTGTATATTCTTCCGAAAAGGATGCCACATCTTAATTTCTGTTCTCGGAGGTCCCCGGTGGTTTGCAGTAGTGCTTGCGTTGCGTCAAGCCAGCCTCTCGCAACAAATATAGGCCTCGGTAATTAGTTCCGCTGTTATTTTAATGGGTGAAATGTTGGTTTTTCCTTTGTGGGTCGTATCTGACATTCAGTGGGTTGGCTCCAGACTTAAGTCAGTGCCTCTTTAGACCCCTGTGACTAATCTGGGGTGCAGCGCTATACTGAAGATCTCCTGGCTGAGGTTTCCACAATTTAGGAAGTGTAACTCACTCGTGCTTCCTC